>NC_040906.2:30382101-30992487 GCF_004126475.2 Phyllostomus discolor
TCTCTTGGAGTCCCCTGGATCTGCCCTGAGAACAAGCCTTGTCTGGCCTGTTGGGTGATGACAGACATGTGGCCCAGTCACATCATTGGTTGGGCAGCAGCCAGCCAACTACTTGTCAGGTGAGTCAGTCTATCCTACATCAGAAGTCCCTGACAGTGGAACTGTCAGCTAACTGCGCACACCCGAGAAAGAATGAATGGTCATTGTCTTCAGATACTAAGGTTAGGTGGGGTCGTTATAAACCAGGCATAAATCCCTAATACCATAGGGAGATACACTGCACAGTTTTCTTTTTTGGGGGGGGTGGGTAGTGACATATCTGATAAGGGTAGTGGTAAAGATCTATGTGATTGATGTGTAAAGGCAGGAAGACAGTGTAGGTGGCTGTTGTAATCATCAAGGATTGCTTGAACTAGGGTATAGGTTTGGCAATGTTATAAAATATAGGCAAGGTATATGCTTAGGGAAGTTTACTACTGGCTGTATATATGAGGTACAAGCCTCATGAATTTTGATTTCTGATTAACTATCTTGTGTGTGGATGATGGCCAAAATTTCTTCACACGTTTAGGCTACTGACAGAACTGTTTATGAGTTTCTGATATTCAAACATTGTTCCTGTTCATTGGATGATTTTGTTCACTGTTGTATATGCAGCTCTTTCACATTGTGCATGTTCAATAAATATCCATTAATTAATAAATGAATGATATGTCATATTCAAATAAATCAAGTTGGCTGTCATAAAATGCTTGGTAGTTTCTTCACAAATATCATAAAAATTCAAGGACCTGTTCTGTGTTTCAGTTTTTCCACCTGTAAAATAGGAAGATTGGACTACAGGTCATGGAAAATCCCTTCTATGTTTAAAATGCATAATCTATTAATTACTTTTTAATATGTTGTTTATCATAATTGCTTTCAAGTAGGCCAATGTTAGGATGTGTTACACATATGCACAGAAAACAGAAAATAATTATGATGCTTTTCCATTGTAGAAAGTAAATATGGTATGTTTCCAAAATGTGACAATTTTAGTCACTTTTTGATCTAGGACTAACTAAAATTGATTTCTGCAACCATTTTTTTATGAAAGTCAATTAAAAAAAAAAACTTCTATTTTAAATGCCATGTATATTGCATTGTATGAAAACCTCAAATATTCTGGAGAAATAGGTAGGTAAAAAGTAAAAATGGAAACTCCTCAACTCAATTGAATATTATATGTCCATTAAAATGATGATTATGAACACTATCACAACTTAGAAATTGCTAATGTGCATTCTGATATGGATAAAATAATTACAGTGCTGTATAAGTAAGTGATTATATTTTTCTGAGAGCATTATGGTTTACAACATTTCAGGCTAATAGTGGTATTGTCCCAATTTTACAGAGAAGTAAACTGAGATGTGTGGGTAACTTGCCCAAAGTCACACAGCTGGTGAAGGAACTTTTCAAAGCTGTTTTATATGTTCTGGGCAATACAATTAAGATAGGAAGAAGAACTAAAAGATATAGTTATTGAATTAGAAAAGATAAACTTCTTATTTGTAAGTGAAATGATTACCCACTTAGAATATTTGAATCACTTGAAAAATCTTGATCATAAGAAAGTAAGGTGATCACTAAATAAAAATCAAGAATTTTCTTACATTCCTTTTGTTAAAGATTTTATTTATTTATTCTTAGACAGAGGGGAAAAGAGGGAGAAAGAGAGGGAGAGAAACATTGATCAGTTGCCTCTTGTATGTGTCCTGACTGGGGACTGCCCCACAACCCAGGCATGTGCCCTGACTGGGAACCGAACTGATGACCTTTTGCTTCACAGAACAATATCCAGCCAACTAAGCCACACCAGCTAGGGTTTCTTACATTCTAATGAAGAGCAATCACTGAGTACAATTCAAATACATTCTGTTTAAAATGCAACCTAAAAAATGGAATAGGAATCAAGCTAACGAAGATCATAAATGACAGGTCTATCGCCGGGCTTCAAAGCTTTGTGTCTGGCTCTGGAAGTGAAGTTCTTGTCTCTTGCAGGCAGAAGAGAGACCAAGAGTGCAACAAAATTCTACCAATGGGAACAAAAGTAATCAAAGAGCTTCTATATAACAATTTAAACTGAAACTGGTGTTATAGAAAGTTACTCTTTTTTAATTTTTAAGTATGAAATATAGAGTTTTACAGTGTTTATAATAATTCTGGAGTGGCCCCATTGCATATAAAAGAAACTTGAAGAAGAGCTGCAGTTTCTGTGAATTGCTTTGCTTTCTGTTTTGCAAATGATACCAAGTTATTTGCTTCCTTTTTGCCTAATCCGCCCCCATTTACCCATTTCTTCTTTCATATCCATCACTGTACTAAGTCAAACTGGCACAAATAATAGAAAAACAAGAAATTAATATTGGATTCAGAGGCCTCATGGAAGGTAGAGTGGGCTATTTTTGGTAGAATATTGTAAGACACTTTGCATGATGGGACCTCTGCTTGAATCATTTTTCTGGTACCCACAGACAGCCTTAGTTGTGGAAAAAACAAAACAAAATGAAACAAAACAACAACAACAACAACAACAACAACAACAACAACTCTGCATCCAGGCTTCTCTCCATGGGCAGGCAACTATGTCCTTATCAGGAAAGCTGAGCAATCTTACCACTCAGCTTCTTTCTAAATTGAATTGCTACAACGTGACTTATACAGGGGGCAAATGTTGGTAAAGGATGTTAGCAATTCCAGAATTTAACCCCAATGCCCTTCTATGAATGAAGTTTCTAAGTCATGCAGTGAAATGAGTGCCATGACCCATAAGAAATATCTGCCATAGGAGAGGACATGGAGATACTCTTGCATCAAAACTTTGATTATGAGATGAACCGTCAGTGTTCTATTTTTGCTGAAAATTTTGCTTAAAAACTTGAAACGTCCACCCATCCATCCATGCATCCATCCACCCTCCCATCCATTTATGCAACTAAGGAACTTATGACTGCTATGTTTAGAACACTGTGCTAAGGGTTTGGGAGAGGTAAAGGAATAAAGAAGAATAATGTATCAATTCTGGTTTTAATTTGATAAAAATTGCTCATGGTCTTATATCCAGCCACTTATAAATAGCCAAATTTATTTGGTTACGCATCCTGCTGAATAAAATCTAGACCATCATTTACTGCTCTAAATAAATGCTCACAGAAATTAAATGAAAAAGCGAGCTATGATTATAGTCAAACTGGGTTCATTCTTAGGTGATTCCAGACAAGAAAACATCCAGGACTGTGGAACTTTCCATGCCCTTAGAAAATATTTCTAAAAGATTCATAAATATGATTGGTATATGATTTAGCCTTACTTTCCTCATTTTCCCCACAACTCTCCCATTACCCACCTTTCTTTGCTCTATTCAAAAAGACATTGTTCTCAAAGCATGTGACATTTTTGTGATGGGCATGCACTTTGCAAGAATTTGGATCCAAGATTATTAGTTTAGTTCGCTCCAGGGTTGATGCCACTACCATGGGCTTGGTCATTAATGCTCCATGGCTTAGTGGCAGGGAATTAGAAGCTATCACAATTGTGGGTCCAGCGTGAAATAGAAGAAACCTAATGGAAGATGAACTTTGAAAAGAGCCTACCAATAAGGCCATGTGGCAGCCACTTCAGGCCATCAAAACACTCTTGGAACATTTTCAGGAGGAACTTGATTGCAAGCTATGCCTGGCTGCCACCACTTCTCATTTCAACAACACTGGGCATATTTTTTAAACTCTTCTGAGCATAATAACAGACAAGCAACTCAGTAATGCAAGGCTATAATTCCACTGAGGGGTGCTGGCGGCGACTTGTACCATGAAGTCAGAATCAGAGTGGTTTGTCACCAGAACCCCCAGGGTGGAATTACAACCTCATTCACTTCTTGCTTATTTTCTTTAATATGTAGATGTCACTTTGCCTCTCCCAGCGTCTCCCCTGCAGTTCTTACCCCTGATTTCCTGGCCACCAAAGAATGCTTTATCTCCTCCTGTTGTGATAATTTCCTCTCCCTTGAGCTCTTTGCAACTCTGTGATGTGGACATGTTCTGTTTTCTTCTCTTAGTCTTGTTCGAGGTTTGCTGCTGCTGGGTCAGATTACTCAAAAGGGTCACTACATCTGGGTCCTGGAAATAGAGACGTCAGGGCTCTGTGCTTCCTTGCTTATAAAGAAACAGAGATGCAGACAGAGCAGTGCTAGAGAAGGCTGAGGCTTGGGGATGGCTGTAAGAAAAACTGGTAGAGCAAAGGAAGACATGGACCAAACATGGAAGAAAGATATTACTAATAGAGCTTGAGGAATCTGTAATTATAAGTACATACACATATCTCTATATGTGTGGTGTTTTCATGAATATATACAAGAGTGTGCATATTCATCAATACTAACATTCAATACACTATTATTATTAGCTTAGGGTAAAGCTAATAATGATAACTTTACGCTATGAGAGCTTAGATTAACACCCTAGGGTCCCAATGGTTCAATCTGTGAATTGTGTCTCGTTTTAAATAAAGTCCTGTTGAACTCCAGAAGCCTTGATAAGGAGCTTGTATCTTTACTGTGGATTTTCCTGAAGGGAGGATTCAGGAGTTTCATATACATAATGCATAGCAGGCATTATGTCTCTCAACCCAGAGGCTCCAACTGATTTCTGCTTCCAAAAGCCTTTCTCATACAAATGGTCCTTTTACTATTCACTTTATCTTTTCCTTTGTTTTTATGTTGTTCGTATCCAGAGCTCCTGCTAGGGTATCCCCAGTTGCTATAGTTGATACCTGGAAATTTTTAGTTTACATCTTTCACTCAGATGGTCTTTCCTGTATAGAATTAGCTTCCCGGGCTTGGGATTCTGGTAGATAGTATCTTCTATAGTGAGCATCTTTACTAAACACCAAGGATAAGGTTAGTTCACTTTTGTCTTATAAAGGCCCACAAAAGTCAAGTATGGTTGGTATCCCATCTTACACCTGCCGACATTGAAGCTTTAGTTTCTGTTAAGTAATTTGCCCAAAGTCACAGCACTGGTAAATAGCAGAGTCATGATTTGAACTCAGGCTTTCTGCCTCGAAACCTGTCTATCCCACCTTTAAGGACGAATAAGCTAAAAGGCAGGCCGACAGAAGGCCAGATTTACGTGGATGCTCGCAGTTGGAGATATGTTTACCAATTAGGTAAGGGCACAGAATGGAGCCCAGAATGCCTTTAAACCTAATTTCCCCCTTGCATTTCTTCCTCCCTCCCCTGGCTAAACAGGGTGGTGCTGTCTAACTATCTTTTCCATTTGATACAAGCCCAAGCCCCTAACATTTCTTGATTCTCATGTTAAAATTTGCCTTACTTTAATACCCACCCTTGATGTTTAGTAAAAAAAAAAACTCTATTGTTTAAGAATGTTTAAGTTTGTTTTCTGTACTGATAAAATAAATTTTACATGATATTCTTTCCAGCAAGGTATTCTTCATTTCATTTTACTTTGTTTTAACTATAGAACAACATTAAGCATATCTTTTAATTTGTCCTCTCTCAAATGGGGTATCTCTAATTTTTATGATTCAGTGTGAATTTTACTGTTGATTTCTAATTTTTTAAAATATAGTTAAAGCAGTATCCTTCTGTTCTTCCTTTATTTTATTTTATTTTTTAGAATTTCCAGTTTTTAACATAAAAAACTCTTGGCATTTACTAATAAAATGTATGCTGTTTTCTTCTTTCACCTATTAATATAATGCACAGCATTAATAGAATGTCTAATGTCAAGCCATTCTTGCATTCTGGAATAAATCTACTTAGTCATGCTATATGCTTTTTTAAAAACACACAGCTGGATTCAATTTGCTAATGTAGTATTTAGAATATATGAATCCATATTCATGAATATAGTCTTCTCTTTTGTAATGGTATACAATATTTTTGTGCCAGTTATGTGGGACTCATAAAATAAATTGGGATGGTATCATCAATAAATGAACAAATAAGTGTTGACAAAGATGTAGAGAAAAGAGAAACCTCAGGCACTGTGGTGGGAATACAGACTGGTGCAACCATTGTGGGAAACAGTGTGGAGGTTCCTCAAAAAAAAAAAATAATAGAACTACCATATGATCTGGCAATTTCACTTCTGGATGTTTGTTTATCTGAAGAAGTGCAAACCACCAATTTGAAAAGGTATACGCGCCCCTGTAGTCATTACAGCATTGTTTACCCTAGCCAAGATATGGAGGCAGTCTAAGTGCTCATCAATACGGATGAACCTAGAGGGTACTGTGCTAAGTGGAGGAAGACAGAGAAAAGTAAATACTATATGATTTGTGGAATCTAAAGAACAAAAAAAGCATACAAACAAACAAAAAACAGCAATAGACATGTAGATGCAGAGAAAAAACTGGTGATTGTGAGAAGTGAGGGGAATTGGGGGTGCTGGGTGACCAGGGTAAAGGTATTAAGAAGTGCAAATTAGTAGTTACCAAAAAGTCACAAGGATGTAAAGTACAGCACAGGGAATATAGTCAATAATATTGTAAATAACCATGTATAGTGCCAAATAGGTACTAGGCTTTATCAGGAGGACTAGAGCAGTCATAAATTTTATAAATGTCTAAACGCTCTGCTCTACACCTGAAACTAATATAAAATAATATTGCATGTCAACTGTAATTGACAAATTAAAGAAATAAAGTTTTCTGTATGTTCCCAAATGCAAAAAATAAGACCTTTTCTCTCCTTGTTTTTCTGATTTTTCTTCTCTTACTAAGTAGTTTCTATGTTTATTTTGTTCAGTCTTTTGAAGTTATTTGCTTGATTTGTATGTTTTTAGTACTTTCTAAATCATCTCCAAACAAGAATTTATTTTTGTTCCTGGCTAATACTGAGTTTTAACTGTATGACAAGCATTGTTCTAGGCACCTTGTTACCGAGGCAGGCAGCACTTCTGCTCTCCTGAGTTCATCATTAAGGAACATTTTTGTTCTCTCTCCCTCTCTCTAGAGAGAATGACCACATGTTTGGGTTTCATTTATTACTTTTCATGTTTAACACCCCTCACCCCCACTTTTTGTCTTCTAATGAACTGAAGTTCATTCTCCTACTAATTTTTTCCCACTGTCTTTTGGTTATTGTTTACTTTCTTGGCTGTTTTTTTTTTAATGCCTAATGCATTAAGTTCTACTTGGTATTAATACCGACTGTTTTCTTTTTAATTAAATTTGTCTAATACAGTTTTGCCTATTTCCTTAGTTTTAGTAGTTTGGGTTGTTTTATTATGTTGTTTTTTATAACTGGTACATTATTGAATTTTTCTTTGATCTAAGTCTTTTAAAAAATATAGTTACCTTAAATGTGAAAATAGTTTTATTTTTACTATAAAAATAATACACATTATTTTTAAAACAATAAACCAACAATAAAAGTGAAGTAGAACACAAAATTTAAAAATTCCATTTTTAGAAATAAAAATAATAATATATAATGTTTTAAAAAATGTTTACACATGTTGACACTTAATCAAGTGATGTTATATTCTACATGCTCTATTTTCACCTCAAAATATGTCAGGCTAAACTTTCCATATTATTAAACATAGGTCTATAGCATCTATTTTTAATTGTTCTTTACTACTACATCTTTTTTTAAAAGATTTTTCTTTTTCTTTTTTTTAAGATTTTATTTATTTATTTTTAGAGGGGAAGGGAAGGAGAAAGGGAGAGAGCATCAATGTGTGGTTGCCTCTCCCACTCCCCCTGCTGGGGACCCGGCCTGCAACCCAGACATGTGCCCTAGACTGGGAATCAAACCGTGACCCTCTGGTTCACAGGCCCATGCTCAATCCACTGAGTTACACCAGCCAGGACCTACATCTACTTTTCAATAGAAAAATTAACTTAATGATTTTGGGGGTATTTACCAATATATATTGCTTTATTTTTTATAATATTATTTTATTTTTATATTTCCTTGCTTCTGTTTTTCTATGTTTTGCTATACTGATTGCTATTCATTATCCTTTTCATTTCTTTAAATGTCTTAAAAGTTATAGATCCTGTTGTGTTCTTGTAGTTTACTATGAATAGTCTAAAATTTAAAATGTTTTATCTTTGTAAATATTAAGAATGAAACTATATGTATACATTTTATCGTAACAAAATAAGAATATTAGCATAATTTAATTACTTTCCTTCCTTAACTTCTATAACAGGATACCACAGACTGGGTGGCTTGAACAACAGAAATTTATTTCTCACAGTTCTGGAAACTGGGAAATTCAAAATCAAGGTGTTGGCAGATCCGTTGCCTGCTGAGGGCACTTTTCGTGTATGCAGATGGCTATCTTCTTGTTCTCTTCTCACATGTCAGAGAGAGAGAGAAAGTGAGAGAGAGATTAAGAGAGAGGAATTGAGAGAGATTAAGAGAGAAAGAGGTTGAGAGCGATCTTGTATTTGTATCTCTTCTTGTAAGCATGTTAATCCCTTTCACAAGGCCTCTACTCTTATGAGTCCAAGAAACTGGAAGTAGAAACTATCAGTTCCCTTAAAAGTTAAGTCCAACACTAGTACAGCGTCCTTTCTACCATGTTCTGTTGGCTAAGGTTGACACAGCCAACGCACATTCAGGGAGGTAGAGAAATATATCCCGCTTCCTGATGGAGGAGTGGCATGCGTGTGCAGAGAGGGGAAGAAATGATGGTGGCTATCTTTGGAAACATGCTATCACCGTGATAGCAGTGATTCAAACACATGTTAATAAAACTCAAATATTTCAACAGGCAAATAAATGAATAAGAGAAAGGAATTTATTTAAGTCTCTCTTTCCCTCTGCTTCTCACCTTCAGGTTCAGTTCCCAGAGTAAGCTCTTCTTAACTATCTTTAACTCTTATGAACCTCCATCTACATTCATCAAATTTAAATTTTATTTATGAATAACTTGCATCATTTCTGTTTTGTTTATTTATTTTGTTTTTTAGATTTCACATATAAATGAAATAATACATATTTGCATCTTTTTGTCTGAGTTATTCCATTTTGCATAGTACTTTCTATGTCTATCGATGTTGTGGCAAATGGCAAGATTCCACTCTTTGGTATGGCTGAGTAATAGTCCATTGTACATATGTACCACTCTTTATCTATTCAGAGAACAAGTTGATGGTTGCCAGATGTGCGGGAGACTGGGGGATGGGTGAAAAAGGTAAAGGATTAAGAAGTACATTTGCAGTTATAAAAATAGTCATGGGGATATAAAGTACAGCATAGGGAATATAGTCAATAATATTGTAACAACTATGTATGGTGTCAGAGGGGTCCCAGACTTATCAGGGTGAATACCTCATAAGTTATAAAAGCGTATAGTCACTCTATTGTGCTCCTGAAACTAATATAATATTGTATGTCAACTTTAATTGAAAATTTTAAAAAATTAAAAAACAAACTCGCATTGGTTATGCTAAATTCAAGTTAACTTGCCCTCTGCTTTCTGTCCTTAAATCTTTCCTGCCAGATGTTTTTTCAAGCTTTTCTGTTAGCTGTCTTTATAGCTTTAAATAATGTCTAAACTTCTATATCTTGGCCCATCAATTTAGACCATATCTCTTGACTTTGTACTATATAAATCACTAATTGGTTGTTTAGCTCGCTAGAGATTGCAGGTACAATATCATTTTCAATCCGACATTTAAAGGTATTGCTCTGTTGCCTTCTAGCATCTACAAATAAGCTTATCTAATCTAGTAGCTTTTTGAAACTTCTCTTCAGTTTGGTATTTTGAAACTGCACATCTCAGTATCTTTTAGTCATTTAGTTTAGTAGTTGGTAGGTTCTTTAAATTTCATGATTTTTATTCCCTTTCAGCTCTGGGGTATTGCCTTGTATTATTGCCTCAAGATTCCTTGTTTTCTCTTTTCCAAATTTCTTTTAGCTGGATATTGAGTCTCCTTCATTTATTCTCTCTATTTTTTATTTTCATCTACTTGTGAATGGGGTATACTTTTTAGGACAGTTGTACCTTTACCTCCCAATCTTTCCATTAAATTATTTTTGTCAGTTAATTTACTGACTGTTCAGAATTTAACTTCATTTTAAATTTTTAGCTTTGAAGAGCTCTATCTTGTTCTGTGGGAATCATTAGTCATAGCATTATGTTTTTGCTATATGGATAAGATACATAATATCTCTCCAAGAATATAATACAGGATTTCAAAATTTTCTTTTGTTATTTACTTACTCTAGGATGAGTCCCTCTTGGTCCTTCTGTTTTATCCTATTGTTGCTTTATTCTTGAATATATGGTGGTTCTTGGTTATACATTATTACATATGAATAAATAAATAAGTTGATGAATATAGGGAGCTAGGTTTGGTTTTTGTCTCATAAAGTTGTTTCCTAACAGGTCTCCCTCATGGATGGAAGGGCAGATTGCAAGCTCTGAGTAGCTGTGGTGTGTGTCAACAGGCAAGCATGTTTAATGTGGATGGGCAAGGAGTTGGCACAAATCATGCAGGAAGCTAAGTGGGATGAACCTCGGTCAGCCAAAGCCCAAATAGTGAAGACTTCATTGTGGAATGCCACCAGCTATAAAGGATACCATATTCTTTCCAAGGCACACACACCCGTTTCATTACAATAAATTCTGTGGGGGTACTTCAAAAACTTTTTTTTAGAACCCTACAAATAATTCCCTAGATTTTTGCTATATTTCTTAAACTGTTCTTTGTTAACTCTAATGTGGCTCTGGGTTCAGGAGAGGAAAAGTATCTCACCTTTGGGTATAGCTCTCCCTGGTTTATTCTTCAATGGGTTCTTTCCACTTTCAATACACAAAACACAGATTTCTTTTTCAGGACTCTTCCTCATATTTTCTGTTTAGTTCTTACTTCCCACCCCTTTGTACACTGTGATGTTTAGTAGGTTTTGAAAAGGAGGTGAAATAAATATGTAAATTTATTCTTCATTTTGAACTAGAAACCCTGTCATAGAATTTAAAATGTATTATTTTTCTAAGTAAAGTATACTCTGAAAACCATGAATTCACTTCAGATCACTTCTGCCAGCCTTTTTTGAATTCCAGGCAGTAGGGATAATTATGCTAGATGCTGGAGATAAAAGGATGAATAGCACATGGTTCCTGCTATTGAGAAGCTTACAATTTATTGAAGAAAGATTGTACAGGCAGATAAATAATTATAAATGAGAGCAATAGTACCATGATAAAAGTATACACAAGAAAGAGAAAAATAGGTTAGGAAGTGATTAATTCTGCCTGGAGCCCTAAGGAGAACTTCAGAGAAGGGTTTTGAAAGATGAGTAGGATTTATGAGATGGATGGAGAGCAAGGAACGAAGAGGGGAGAACATCAGCAAGGGTTGTGGTGTGTCCTGAGATTTACAAGTATCCGTGTGCTGCAGGAACACGAAGTACTAGAATATCGGGTTGGCAACAGGGTGAAGCCTGGAAGGGAGGCAGCAGCCAGATTGCGGAGGATCCTGTAGCCCATGCCAATGTGCTGGAAATTTGTCCTGGAAATCATCCACAGGTTTTAATCAGGAGGCAGACATGGCCATGTTTGTGTTTTAGATAGAGGTTGTGGTAACAGCATGGGACACAGATTTGAGCGAATATTAGAGGCTGGGAGATCTATTAGGTGTCTATTGTATTTATTCTGATATGTGAATGTGATGGATTAGATTGAAAGATATATGTTGGGATGGATTTGAGATAAATTTTGAAATTAAAATTAGTAAGATTCATTCATGAATTAGATATGGTGGATGAGGGAAGGAAATACATCGGAACTGGTTCTTGAATTTTGACTTGGGTACCTGAGGAGTGAAGGTATCTCTGACACTTACCAGAGAAACACAAGGAAGAGCATTTCAGGGAAAGGTAAGGCATTCATTTTGGGCATGTTGAGTTTATAATTTTGTGGGAAACTCAGAGGCTCACTGTATCAGGTACTGAAGCAGGGACAGAATTTAAACTGAAAGAAAAGATCATCAAGGATAAATCTCTGGGAAATTCTGACAAAAATTATTTGAAAATTACTAAGAAAAATGATCAAAAGTGGGGACCAAGAATGCAAGACATCATAAAACCCAAATTAACAATAGTTTTAGTCAGAAAAAATAACCAGCTATATCAAATGCCACAGAAGGCATAATTGAGATAAGAACTCAAAAATATTCACTGGGTTTGGTAATTAAGAGACCAGTTATGCCTTAGGGAAAATATTCCATTTTGAATTCAGACTGAAGAGAGAATGGAGATGGATAAAATAGATTTGTATTAGGAGAAATGTATATGATAAATGAAGGAAAGTGAGGAGGCATAGCAGGTGGATATAAGATCATGAGAATGATTTTACTGTTAAAATGGGATAGACTTGGATTGCTCCTCACTGGAAAAGAAGGTGCCTCCCCAGAGGAAGACAGTAAAGGAAGACAGAGAATTCGGGGCTCAGAGGAACAGACAGAGCCATAAGGAAGAGTATATATATAGGTGGTGAGTTGATATTCATCAGACATTACTTTCTTGAATTGAGAGATTCTCTTGCCAAATGACAAAATGACAAGATGTGGCAGGAATGTAGTTAGGCCATGTATGTGAGCAAACACATAGCAGTTAATGATCGATAGTAGGCTAATGCATAGCAGATGCCTGGAGGGTTAGCTCATATGCAATATTATGCAATATACTGTAGTGTGAGGAGTTTAATGTGTCCCACCAATCTAAGAAATGGGCATTTTCAAATTGAAAATTAGTTTGTTACTCCAATGGGTGTGTCCTCTTTTGGAAATTTATATAGATGCCACACCACCTGTTCCTGGAATAACTGTGGACTTTGCTCTTTTACAGAGCATGAGGTGCCAGGCAAGTGGATGTCTGTAAATAGCTATACAAATTTATAGATTTTTTTTAAGAGAGCACAAATTTTTAGGCCACAAAACATCAGATGTGATGCAAAGTCACAAGTTGTTAAATTTATTTAAATGCGGTGACATTTTTAGTCTTCTCTGTCTCACTGTGAGATTTCAAGTTCAGAGACCTTGACATTTAAAGCGGATAACCGCAAGGAGTATTTAGTCCTCAACAACTTCCTCTATAATACCAGTATTCTCACATTTAGGAGTTTCATCAGAGTGACAGAATCACCATGCTGTTAAGTGAATTGTTAAATAATATTACTTTTTTCATATGTCATGTCAATAGTTTTTTGCATTTTATTATCATGAATACACGTTAGATTATGAGGTAATCTTGGAAACAGAGGCTATACGCAGTGTACTCCCGCCAAGCCTTGGGCCACCTATGTTTGGATTTTGATATGAGAGGAATAAACTATATTCCTGTCTAATCCATCATTGGGTTTCCTGTGCCTCTCAGGCAGGTGTAATATTAACTATATTGACTACTGTTACATGATAAGGTTAATGTTTGTCGGCATTTGGATTTTTATGAGAAAATTAAAAATAAATTTTTTATTTCAGAAAGAAAATGATTATTTGGGGTTATTAAAATCCAATGAATTTTGAAAATTGTGTGTGATAGGAGATCAGTTAGAATTCCTAAAATATCTGAGTTATGTAGAACAGCAATGTTTCCTAAAGTATGCTCCCAGGGATACTGGTCTTATAAGCTACTTTGGAAAAAAATAAACAAAGCTTTTATATTTTCTCCCTCTCCTAGACAGTAACAAAGAATTAAATTAATATATTAAATTCTAAGAAAATTTCATGAAAAGAAGAATGAAGTTGGAGATCTCATACTTCCTGGTTTCAAAACTTACTACAAAGCCAGGACAATCAGGACAATGTGGTACTGTCAGAAAGACAGATTATATCTAGACCAAAGGATAGACTATTGAGCCCAGAAATGTTTGATAAGGGTACTAGTGATCATTTAATGGGGTAAAGGACAGACTTTTCAACATACGGTATTAGAGAAATTGGGTATCCGCATGCAAAAAAGGATTGGCACTATTACCTTAAGTCATGCACAAAAATCAGAAAAATTAAAATTGGTTTAAGATCTAAATATAAAACATCAAACTTTAACACTTCTAGAAGAAAATGTAGGAGAAAAATTCATGACATTGGATTTGGTAATGATTTCTTGGATATGATACCGAAAGCAGAAGCAACAAAAGAAAAAACTAGATAAATTAGACTACATCAAAATTTGAAACTTCTGTACATCAAAAGATACAATCAGCATAGTGAAAAGACAGTCTATGGAATGAAAGAATATACTTGCAAATTATATAGTTGATAAGCTAATATTCAAAATATATAAAGAACTCTTACAATTCAACAACAACAAGAAGGAAATAACACAAATTGAAAAAGAAAACAAGAAAAAGACTTGAATAGACATTCCTCCAAAGATTACAATGAATGTCCAACAAGCACACAAACAGATGTGGAACATCACTAATTACTAAGGAAAAGCAGATCAAAACTATAAGGAGATATCACCTCACACCTCCTACGGTGGCTACTATCAAAAATAAAATGAATAAACAACAAGCAGAAAATTAGTATTGGTGAGGATGTGGAGAAATTGGAATCCTTTTGTACTGTTGGTGGACATGTTAAATGGTACAACCACTATAGAAAATCATATGATCGTTCTTCAAAAATTTCAAAATAGAATTGCCATTTGATCCAGTGATTTCACTTCTAGGTATATAACCAAGAGTATTGGAAGCAGGAACTCAAAAAGATTTTTGTAAACCAATGTTTATAGGAATAGGCAAAAGGTTGAAGTAACCCAAATGTCTATTAATGGATGAATGCATCCAAAAAATGTGGTGTATACATACAGTTAATATTATCCAGCTTTGAAAAGGGACTAAATTCTGACAGATGCTATAACATGGATGAATCTGAGTGAACTAAGCCAGTCACAAAAGGACTAATACTGTGTGGTTCCACTTATATGAGGTACCTAGAAGAGTCTAATTCACAGAGACAAAAGTAGAATGTGGTTGCAAAGGGCTGGGGGTGGAGGGAATTGGGAATTATCTAATGGATACTGGATTTCGTTTTTTCAAGGGAGAAGAGTTGTGTGGTTGGAGAGTAGGGATGATAGCACAGCATGTGAATGTACTTCATGACATGGAACTGTACATTTAAAAATGGTTAAGATGGTTAAATTTTATGTTGTACGTATTTTACCACAATTTAAAAAAAAAGATATTGGAGGGTGTTTCAAGGATGTGAACTCCAGAGTCAGGCTTTCAAGTCTGTTACTTGGTGGTTGAGTCAACATAGACTCAAATGAGAAGTCTCTTATTTGTAGCTGAGTCACATTAGGTGAGTTACATCAATGCTACATGCTTTAGTTTTATCATCTATCAAATGGGGAATACCTCAAGGATTGTTATGAGTATTAACTCAGTTAGCATATGTAAAACATTTAATTAGTGCCTGGCATATAGGAAGCTCTCCATAAATTGTTGCTGTCACAAGCTATACTCTGATTCTCATCTTTTTTCTTTGATTTTCCTCTTCCCCCATTATACTGTGGGCCTTCTCTTAGGTTTGTCTTTTCTAGTTGCTCTGAATACATGCTACTGAAGTATTCTCTTCTTTTCTCTGTGTTTTTTTTTGTACTTTTTCTATACACTCAACTGTCTTGAAAATGGTTAATTCATTGTTCACATTGCCAGCCAATTAGAGTATCACTTTCTTTCAACAGATGGTATTTCTGTGGGTTCTCAGGTTCCATTTTTACTGCCAAAGCATTTTTTCTCACTATTTATTGAAAGTTCGGGAACTCTGGAAGAGTAGTTTCTGGACACTTTAAGTGTTATTTTATTAAATATTGCAAAGGATGATAAAAATCTCCATTGCTAAGTTTTAATCTTGGTCAATTCACTATCCTTCCTGTTATCACCTAGTTTCCCCTAGAAGTAAGGCCAGAGACAAGGATCATAGGTAGTTTATTTATTGGAAAAGAGATCTGGGGAAGGAAGTGCATATTGAGGAGTAGAGAATAAAGGAAAGCAAATGCAAAGAAACATATTTTGGCCACTTGTTTCTGAGGGATCATCTATATTACAGGGGTTTCAAACTCATTTTCACTGGGGACCACATTAGCCTCACAGTTGCCTTCAAAGGGCTGAATATAGAGCTCCTTGCCCCTAGTTAAGGAGTAGTTACATTTATTCAGTCCTAAAATTACATTCGGCCTTTTGAAGGCAACCGCAAAGCTGATATGGCCCCTGGTGAAAATGAGTTGGACATCCCTAGTAAACTTTTAAGAAATGCATCTTAAAGGAAGAAAAGGCAAAGCATTTATCTCTTAGCTTCTCCTTCAATCAAAGGTTACTTCTTGGAAATTATTTTTTATAATTTATTATTTGCGTTAAGTAGAACAATGTTAGGAATTCCATCCAACTCTTCCATCACAGCATAATTTACTGCACAGATCAGGGAAGCAATGTGAAGATTCTACTAGTTACTAGATGTATCTTTCACAGTTACATGGTGAGATAAAGCAACCACAGCATAGTTATGAAGTTCCCAAGAACCTACTATAGATGGACTTGGGACAAAACTCTGTATTGGGTTTGGCTAAGGTATCTTGGTAAGCTGTAGTTCTCTGAATCATAGGCAAGTACTTGCATATTAATAAATTCTTTCTTAGCCAATCTAACATTCCAGTCTCTCAGTCCAACACCCTAAAGGTATAGTTTCACACATGTTCCCCTGATTCCTGCCAGACATTGAGACATTCAATTCTTTTGGTGTATAAACTGAAGAGGTAATGTACTTTGTTGCTCAAACAGTACTGATATTCAATCCTGGTCACTCTCTTGGTGGTAATAAAGAGAGGCAGGAGCAGATATTATTTTGTGAGGTTGCTCTTCCAGATGAGGTTATTACAGGGCCTTTAGTCAATGGAAGGCTGCTCTCCTGAGCCAAAAAAGAGAGATAGAGATGATAGATAGATAGATAGATAGATAGATAGATAGATAGATAGATGATAGGTAGAGCTTTTGTCAGCATTGAAAATTCAGTGGCATTTAGTTTGAGATACATGCTTATATACACAAATGTCCTCATCCGAGGTCTTAGAGCCCCTCTTTTTCCCTGTCAGGGCACTATTTTAGTATGGGAGACCTGTTGCTGTTACACATTTAGTGGTACTTGTACTTCTGACATCCTTGTACCTCTAGCCCGGATTTCCATCACATTTTTTTCTGCAGCTTCAGGAGATAAGGAAGGCTGTCTGCTTCTCACATTTTCTTTTCTAAAGGCTTCCAAAACAGTTAACAAAAGAGAGGCAAAGTTTGGCTCCAACTGACAGAGAAGTTTCTTGGTTTAGTAAAACTCAGTGAAAACAAATGGCATGACTGAAAGGAAGGATTTGAAAACGTCCAATGTAACATATTTTTCACATCTTATAGGATAAAACTCCTAATTTTATGAAGTGCTATCTTTCAAAAATGCTTTAACTGAGTTTCCAATAGGCCATTCGACTGTGCTACAAGGCCAGCTTCTTCCTGGTGATGATTTGGATAATAAAATCAGTGAAATCCCTTCATGTCAGCTCGTTGTCTGATTTATTTCACTGGACACCACCCCTGGATGCTACTGCTGCTGTCATCACCTCTGATCACTCTCGCTGGGCTGCCACATTTAATAAATCTTAAAATTCCCTTAGATTTCCAGGTTATTTTAGGATCTCAGCCGACATTAAGGAATTCATTATAGACAAATAAGGCTATCCCTCATGAGCAAAGGCAGCTTTAGAGACTGACTGCTCTCCATCATCTCTGATACTCCTCCTAGGCCCCTGACTACACACACATGTGTTCTTCTCTACCTTACACATTTGCTTATCTCTGGAATTCCTTTCTGATAAATTCAGCTTGCCTTTAGCTCTTATGGTCCTGACTCTCCATCATTGTTTCTCTCTATGCATTATCCAGCTTTAGTTACTCACTGTTAACTGCCTCAATCTCGCAATATCTCAAGGTTTAAATTCTTAAAAAAAAAAAGCCCTTTATTTTCAGCTATATCATGCTTATCTGGATAGCCATGGACTGATAGGCTGCATTTGGCTATGGCACTTACCAATTTTTCAATAAGTTGGAATGGCGGGAGGAACAGGCTGTGTGGAATCAAATCTGCCATCTTCTAGCTTATTGCTCAATGAGGTCAATGGGCAGAGCATCTTTCCTGAGAAGAAACTGTGAGTGCAGCCCATACTAGCACTGACATGCAAACTTTCACACACCGACTGTTCTAATCAGGATGGAAGCCTCATGTTCTGTCTTGGAAATGAAAGGAAATACAGAAACACATTTCCTAAATTTGATAATTGTCTTTTCCTCTCCATTGATTTAAGCATTTGAGTACCTTAAACATGAAAACACACAATGAATGGATAAGAATTAAATAATCTTTGTTCTTTCTTTTAATTCACACCTAAGCATTTCATTTTGTTGATTCAATAATTCTCTACAATTAAATTAATCATCTTCTTTATATCTTGATTTACTACATGAAATAAAATCACATTATATTTTATTGCTTTAAATTTTACAAACATTTTTGTATCTATCACTACATTCAGTCCTCACAACAACCTGGAGAATTAGGTGATAGAGATTGAATGAAACTCATAATATAAAGAAACTGCTGAACATCCTGTTCATATTCTATACCTAAAAATTAGCAGTGCGCAAATAGAACCCTTCTCTAGATTTCCAGTCAAGTGCACCTTCCTTTATACCATACCATACCGTACCATACCATACCATACCACACCATAATGTGCATGTTTATATATGAACATATAGGTTACATCAGTGAGATCCTGCTTTGTACAGTTTCTCTTTATATTTTTACAGGACCCTGAAAAAACACACACAGATGCACGTATACCCAAATACACACATGCATGTAAACACAGTCTGTGATAATTAGTTTCTTTAGATGTAAAACAAAGGGGTTGGGCTAGATGTTATTTAAAATCCCTTTATCTCTTACATTCAGGTTTTTAAAAACTGAGACACCATAGCACCCTGAGGGAGTTCAAGTTTATACTATGAGCCTCTATTAGTATATTTTTCTCTCATATTCAGTAGCAAATCAGATCCTGTTGGCTGTGCTATTTCACATTTTTTATTTGCACTGCTAATGCCAAGGATGGTGCCTTTCACATAGTAGGCATTCAGTACATTCATTAGATGAATGAAGCAACAATTGGAAATCAAATTTTCGTTCATAATTCTGAAGACATCACATCTTATTATTCATGGTCAGATTGAATTAGAGGCCTTGAACAATTGAAAATCAAATTTTAGTTTTCAGTTTAGGGCATTAATATTATTAGAGCTAACTTAAGGCAAAATGATGAAGTAGGCCAAGTGAGTCTTCAGTGATGCATATCGCTCCTCTTTGCAAATGTGTGCAGTGGTGAATATGTAATTCACTCACCTAAATGTTCAGAAACGATAGAAGTAGAAAAATAGACATTGAAAAAGGCAGAGCTGGAGAGTAAAGATTTAATGAAGTAGAATTAATATAATAGATGCAATGAAACCTAAGATACTTTTCTGTAAGCAAATAAATGCCTTTGGAAAGAAAACATGACTTGATTTTAGTTTAGTTTAGATCACTCAAACACAATTGTACAAGAATAAAATAATTGAACTATGTTCTTAGTTTTCTAGCTGTCACCAGCTCTCTTAATTCACTGCAATTTGTTCAAATGTCAGTGACTTATCTTAAAAATACCATACTTAATATAGTACTTAGGATTTTCTGCAATGAAAATAGTTTTTTTTTAAATGTACCTCTTGGTAGAAAATTGACATGGTATTTCTATTTCGAGGACAGAAAATAATTTATACAATAATATCAAATACACATTTTGAGCTAGCATAATACAAACAGTAGATATTACCTATTATTGGCATATACTTAATGACTGCACCTTAATTTTATTCTCTTAATTCATTACTCATGTAAAAATCATGTGGAAGTTTGAGCCTCCACAATAGAAAGATCACTGAATATGTTGATGTGTATATGAGCCCCCAGTTTGGCCACATCAGAGTTACTAGGATATTTTCACTGCCAAGTTTAAGATGACCACATTTCCTGTAAGGTGAGGTTCCATGCCTGACTCATACTTGCTTTCATTTTTTAAAAGGCAATTCAGTTTTAATAACTGTACCCCATATTTTGTTTATGCCACATATGTTCAATCTAATAATTTATTTTGTTCACTTTGTGCAATTTTCTTAAGGCTCCTTCTGTTTTTTCCTTTTGAAGCATTCAAGTTACCATGGAAATGGTGCCATTGGCATCATGGGTAGGGCTTTTACACAAGTATATGTAGTTGCACTTTGTGGAGTTTTAAGATTCAGACCATGTCATAAAGTGAGAAAAATCAAGGTTGACATGCATTTTACCCTCAATATATGTTTTAGCACATTAGTTACAGAAAGCTATGTTTTAGTGATGTTTTGATTGAAAATTAAATGGCAAAAGAATGAAAGTTAAATCTTAAAGCTCTTCCAGTAAAGCCATTTGGTTCATGTTATATTTTACTCATATATTGTTAATGATCTAGCTATTAATGATATAATGAAAAACTATCTAATTTTGATATATTATCTATGTGCTTCCATTTGTAAAATTTAAATTAAGAAAATCAGCATCTGTGTTTTTCTTTATATTGGTACTATGACATACCTTTATAGGTCATGTGGCTAGGGGATATTATACCATTTACTTGTGTTTATAATATATGCCTTGATATGGAGAGAATTTTATACAATGGAAAGAGCTTATTATTTTAGTATGTTATATATAGTTTGGGGATATAAAATTGTCATAAGTACTTTTAATTTTCAGTATTCATTAATTGCCATTCTTATTCTTAAAACTCATATCTAGAGAAGTGTTGATTTTCATAAATGGTGCCAAAATATGTTGAAACTTTTTTTGTCTAATATTTGCTGCAATTTTTTACAGTATTGCTTTTTAAAATATTGACTTGAAAAATTTTTAAAAATTAGGAAGTCCTTGATCATTAAAATATTGTTTAGTTGCTAACTAAATGTCATATCTAAATTTCAAATATAATAAAGGAGGCACTCCATGGCCCATGGACAGACCCAGTTCACTGCTTGTTTCTGTAAATAAAATTTTATTACAACATAGCCATGCCCATTTACTTATATGTATTTTCTATGACTGTTCTCACTGTATTATTGGCAGAGCTGAATAGTTGTAATGAAGATCACTTCATAACCCACAAAACCTAAATTGTTTATTATCTCTCCCTATACAGAACAGCTTGTCTACCACTGACATAATACATCCCTTATTATTCCATTTCTAAACAATAGTCAAACTGATGAGAAAATACAATAAAACTGACAGACAGATCATTCCTAGCAACCTAAGACCTATATGCATTGTTCTGGGGGCAGATTGGTAAGTTTGGGACAGAAGTTGGGTATATATCTACCAGCCTCATCCTTTCCCCTTTTGCGTGGGAGCCAGTTACAGGCCATGCTGTATGTAACCATGCAGTAGGTACATGGGTAAGGGCTGCCCCTACCTGGGAAGCCTGCCCTGGGCAATCACTGCTTGAGATGGGTCTCCAGAACTTGGAACCCACTAGCTCAGTGATATAAACCACATTCTCAGTATTGTCTTTATTACTAATAAATAGGTATTTTGGTTATCCATATGCTTTATTATTTTTTGGTGATATACATGTGCATTTATTAAAACTGAAAGATTAACAATGGAACTAACATGAAAGAGAGAGCAAGAGTGAATGAGAGAGAAAGAGAGAGGATCTCCTTCTCCACCAAGCTTACCCTCTCTAACTCAGTGAGTGGCACTATTGGTCGATGCCATCAACATTTCATGCTAAATGTCCCAATTAAAACAAAGTAAATACGCTTTTCAAGCACAAATGGGGTGTCAAGTTAAGCAGTAGCCTCCGTAGGTGCAGGTGTAGGAAATACTCCTCTACACAAGAGTTACAGATAGTAAACGTGAAAAAGTGATAGGATTTGAAATTCAGACAACAATCATGAGTGGATGAAACTAATACGTGAAAGGCTGTTGGGATTGTCATAACGGAGGTGTTAGGCAGTTACTACACAAATCCGCTGATCAGTTTTAGCCTAAATGAAGATCTGCAGACGTTGTGGTGCACGATGTGAAGCAACAGGAAAAACACCAGGGAGAACATGCTGTTCTCCCTGAAAATGGTGAACCTGAATCTAATCAAGACTTGGGGCTCACTTCTACTTACAGAAAATAGGAGAGAAAGAAACAAAGTAGCTGATGGCATGGGGAAGGAAACACAGAAATCCAGGATATGGAATATTCTACAGGACAAATCAAGAGTATGAAGGAAAAAAGTTAGAATAGACTACTAGAGTAGACTCTGTTAGAGTCAGAGGTACTTAAAAGAGATAATAACCAAATGTGATAGATGGACTTAATTTAGATCCTGTGAACAAGGTAAATATAAAAAGGAAAGAAAATTAACCTCTTTAAATTACTTTTTTCTTGATATTGTTTTATCGTAATTAAAAAACAAGTAATCTGAGATGTACCATGTTAGCCATTTTAAATGTAAAATACATTAGAGTTAAGTATACTCACATTGTTTTGCAACAAATCTCTAGAATTTTTCATCTTGTAAAACTGAAACTCTATACCAGTTAAACATTAATTCTCTCCCTCCTCCACCTAGCTCATAGCAACCACTTTTCTACTTTCTGTTTCTATGATTTTTGCCTATTTTAGACACTTCATCTGAGTGGAATCCTACAGTCTTTGTCCTTTTGTGAGGTTCTTCCATGTTACAGTATGTGATAGTATTTCCTTTTTTAAGGACTCATGATATTCCATGGTATGTACATATGACATTTTATTTTTTTAATTTATTTTTCAATTATAGTTGACATATAATAGTAGTTTTAGATGTATGACATAATGATTAGACATTTATACTTTGTATGATGTCATCACCCTGAGAAGTCTAGTACCCATCTGACACCAAACCTAATTATTACAATATTATCTACTATACTCTCTATGCATACTTTACATTTTTCTGTATTCACTCATCCTTGGATAGACATCTGTGTTGCTTTCACTTCCTGGCTACTGTGAATAATACTGCCATGAACTGGATGTTCAAATGTCACTTCACTATCCTGCTTTGGATTATTTTGGCTATATAACCAGGAACAGGATTGCTAAATCATATGGTAATTCTATTTTTAATTTTTTGAGGAACCTCCAGACTATTTTCCAGAACAGCTGCACAATTTTACATTCCCACCAACAGTACACAAGAATTCCAATTTTTTCACATTCTTTTTTTTAAATTTCATTGTTCAAGTACAGTTGTCTGCATTTTCCCCCACCACTCCCCACCCCAGCCATCCTTCCCTCCCTCCCCTGATCCTGCCCCCCTTGGTTTTGTCTATGTGTCCTTTATAGTTGTTCCTGAAAATACTTCCCCCCTTTTCCCCTATCATCCCCTCCCACCTCCCCTCTAGTTACTGTCAGTTTGTTCTTAATTTCAATGTCTCTTGTTATATTTTGCTTGCTTGTTTGTTTTGTTGATTAGGTTCCACTTAAAGGTGAGATCATATGGTATTTGTCTTTCATTGCCTTGCTTATTTCACTTAGCATAATGCTCTCCAGTTCCATCCATGCTGTTGCCACCAACAGTGCACTAGGGTTCCCTTTTCTCCACATCCTCTCCTTCACTTATTCGTTGATTTGTTTATGAAGGCCATTCTCACTGGTGCAATTTCTTCACATTCTTGTCAGCTCTTGTTATTTTCTCTTCTTTTGATAGTGACTACCTTAACGATTGTGAAGTGATAGTTTATTGGGGTTTTGATTTGTGTTTTTCCGATGATTAGGCTGTTGAGCATCTTTTCATTTGCTTGTTAGCCAAAAGACAAAAATAAACTCAAAATGGATTAAAGACTTGAAAGTAAGACCTAAAACTATAAACTCCAAGAAGACAACATCAAGGGTAAACTCCTGATGTCAGTCTTGGCAATGATTTTTTAGATATGACACCAACCACACAGGCAACAAAAGCAAAAATAAAACAGTGGGACTACATCAAACTAAAATGCTCCTGCTCAACAAAGGAAATAACCAACAAAACGTAAAGGCAACTTATGGCATGGGAGTATATATTTGCAAACCATGTATTCTCAATGGTGTTAATATTTGCCCCTTTACATATATTAATGGACTTTCTGTAACTTAACTTTGTGTGCTCCCAGTATAGCTCTCTATAAGAAGATCAAGATATAACCTTCATATATCCGCAATCCCTTCATCCATAAGCAACTACTAATATATCCTTTCTATCTCTATAGATTTCTGTGTTCTGGACATTTCATAAACTGCCATATAATATAGGGTCTATTGTGTCTGGCTTCTTCCCCTTAACTTAATGTTTTTAAGGCTCATCTATCTTGTAGCATCAGTACTTTATTTTTTTATGGTTGAATAATATTTCAATATATGGATGTACCACATTTTGTTCATCCATCTGTTGATAGACATTTGAGTATTTCACTTTTTGCCAGTTTGAATAGTGCTTCTGTGAGCACTTGTGCACAAGTGTTCATTTGAACACCTGTTTTTAATTTTTAGGGGTATGTTCCTAGGAGTAAAATTGCTGGATCACATTGACCAGGTTTAGTAAGGTTCCTTCTCTTCCTATTGCTCTGTTTATATCCTGAAAGGGTTTTGGATATTATCAAATACTTTTCCTGTATTTATTAATTATGCAATTTTTTGCTTTTTAGTCTATGGATTAGGGATTTACATTATGAGTGCTAAACTAACACTGCATACTTAAGATACATTCCAATTTTCCATTGTGTACAATTCTTTTTATGTTTTGCTACACTCAGTTGGCTAGTATTTTGGTGATGATTTTTTGTGTCTATATTCATAAGAGACATTGGTGTATAGTTTCCCTTTCTCGCAATGTCTTTGTATGGTTTTAGCATTATTGTAATACTGATCTTATGGAATGAGTTTTTAAGTGTTTTTTTTTTTCTATTTTTTGGACGAGTTTGTATATACTTGGTATTTTCTAAATGGTAGAATTCAGCTGTGAAGCTTTATGGCCTTGAATGTCTCTTTGTAAAGAACTTTTAACTATTAATTTAACTTCATCACTTGTTATGTAGGTCATTCAGAATGTGCAGTTTTTCCTTGAATCAATTTGGTTGGTTTGTTTCTTTCTAGGACTTTGCCCATTAAATCTGTTATCTAATTTATTGGTATATGATTGTTCATAATAATTCTTTTTATCTCTGTAAGATGAGTAATAATAATGTCTGGTATCAGTAATTTGAGTCATCTTTTTATCTTGGTCAATATAGCTAAAAATGTGTCTATTTTGTTGCCCTTTCAAAATAACATGTTTGGTTTTAATAATTTTCTCAATTGATTCTCTATTTCATTAATTTTTACTGTAATTTTTATTATTTCCTATCTTGCTTTCAGTTTAGTTTGCTTTTCTTTCCTAGTGTTTTAGACTGCAGGCCAGGTTATTGATTTGAGAATTTTGTTGTTGTTGTTGTTGTTATTAACATAAACATTTAAAGTGACAAATTTCTAAGTACTGATTTAGCTATATTTTATTTAGCTATATTTGTTGAATCTTCAGTTTCATTTATTTCAATGAAGTTTGTGATTTCACCTTTTATTTCTTCTTTGATCCATTGGTTATTTAGGAGTATGTTGTTTAATTTCTACATACCTGTGAGTTTCCCAAAATTTTTATTATTGACTTCTAATTCTAATCCATTGTGACTGAAGAACATGCTTTGTATTATTTTAAAATTTGAAATTTATCAAAATTTGTTTTATGCCCTACTAAATTGTCTGTCCTGAAGGATGTTCCATATCACTTGAAAAGAATGTAGATTCTGTTGTTGTTGGGTAGGGTGTTCTACAGATATCTGTTAGGTCTAATTGGCTTATAGTGTTGTCCAAGTGTTATATTTTCTTGTTGTTCTTCTGCCTATTTTACCCATTATTGAAAGATGAGTTATGAAGTCTACATCTATTGTTTTTAAATTGCATATTTCTTTATTCATTTTTTATCAGTGTTTGCTTTTTGTATTTTTATATTCTGTTATTAGGCAAATATAGTTTATTATCTATTTCTGATGGATTGATGATCTTTATCAAATATTTCTTTTTATCCCTGGTAACATATTTTGTTTTAAAGTCCGTTGTGTCTGATATCAGTAGTCACTTCAGTTTTCTTGAGATTGCTGTTTGCATGATATATATTTTCTATCATTTTCTTTTATTGATTTGTATCTTGGAATCTAAACTCGTAGACAGCTTATAGTTTGATCATTTTTTTAAAGATTTTATTTATTTACTTTTAGGGAGGGAAGGGAGGGGGAGAGAGAGGGAAAGAGAGAGAAACATCAATGTGCGGTTGCTGGGGGTTATGGCCTGCAACCCAGGAATGTACCCTAGCTGGGAATTGAACCTGGGACACTCTGGTTCCCAGCCCATGCTCAATCCATTGAGCTATGCCAGCCAGGGCTAGTTTGATCATTTTTAAATCCAGTCTGACAACTTTAGTCTTTTTATTGGATTGTTTAATCTACTTACGTTTGTGTTGATATTGTTAGAGATGGATTTATGTCTGCCTTTTTACTTTTTGCTTTCTCTCTGTCTCATATCTCTTTTGATCTTTTGTTTCTCCTTTGTTGCTTTCTTTTACATTAAGTGGATACTTTTTAATTAAACATATTTTACTATTTATTTTGAGTTATTTCTTTAGTGGTTGCTTTTAAACTCACCATATATATCTTAAGAGAATTGGCTTCAGATTTTTGGTATGTCTAGCAGACAACTGTTGATAATAGTGAGTATGTTGGATAAGCATCAAATGAAAGAAGTGATTTTTATTTTATCATTATTAATGAATAACAGGTGGAGAGGAAAGAAATGATGTATGTTGAACTTTATATTTTGCTTAATTTTAAACTTATACTATGTCCATGAATTTAGTTATCTATTCAACAGAGGTAATAAGGGCTCAGTGAGTTCCCAGATACCCTCCCTCTTGAGGCATCCTCAGCTAATGTATAAAGCCTCTTTCTAAGTGCTTACTCAACTCATTAAAATAATAATTGTTATTAAATTATTAAGTAAAATTTAAAGTAAATTCATTGAGTTCAAAATTAAGACGGGGAAATTTACAGTAGTGAGAAACATAATTACCTCAAAGAAAGAGAGCAGTCAAGGCAGAACGATTCACAAGAATATAGACACCAGGCATAAGTCTTGAAGCTTATGGTCTCTGGTTTTAATCTGTATTCAGAAATAACAGTATGGGATGTAAGGCCTGAGCTACCAATATAAGGCTGAAATTCAGAGGGACTTCCTATCAATGAACTAGGGACTAGAAAATTCTCTATTGCAGGCCTGTGCGGGCACTAAGAAAGCTTGCTTTTTACCTAGGACTTTGGATAAAGGGAAATCATCCACTAGAACCTAGAACACCAAGACAGTTTTCATCAAAACAACAGCTCCTAGACATAGTCAGTACTCAATATTTTCTGAGTAGTTAAGCATTTTACAAAGGATATTCCTCTCCTTTAATCCCTAAGAGTCCTGTGAATGCACACTAGCAATGAAGCAATACAGGTCACTTAGGATATGCACTAGTGAGGCATCGAGGCATCTGGTCCCCAAGTAAAGTCACAGTCAGCCTTTATTTTGCCATAGTGTTAGAGTTGTGCAAATCATTTTAAGGAACATGGTGCTGCTGAGAGGCATTCAGGGTCTAAGACCTGGCAGTGGCTGGCAGGAAGGCCCTGGTGTTTCCTGGCTCGGCTGGCGTCTGAGCGCATATGATTTCCCAGCAGATGCGATGTCGGACTCTGTGGACATGCGGAGGGGGGAGCAGGTGTTGACCTCTGATGCACAGCCTTCAGGCACGTTTCCTTTTTTCCCCTTCAATTGAAAAATCATTTATAGTAAGTTGTTAACATTCTCTCCAGTCCGTCTTGTCCTGAATGCCACCTGCCATTAGCAAGAGCTTTACACAGTGCTACAGAGACAGTTCTTTCCCAAAAGAAGAATGGAAATGTTACCTTTAATGTTTGTCATTTTTTTTGTGGTTTCTCAGGCCTGTGGAGGCAGTGTTGTATTTCAGGTTACAGCATAAAATCCCAGCAACTGTATTATGTACTATGTACTATGTACCATGCACTATGTACCATGTACTATGTACTATGTACTATATATGTTGGGCGGCGCTGGTACATTTATCTTAATGTGGCAGGAAAACCCAGAATCCCAGATGGAAAACAGCTTTGTATTAGTGTCAGAATTTGGTGGACCCAAGTTTGATCTGTAGCTGTTACACCTTAGACAAATAGCTAAACAGCCCTAAATATCTTTTCTGTAAAATAAAAATAATAATACTACCATTCTAATAAGGTTAGTATTATACATACAATATAGAATAATAACATAATTAATATAAATAATATATATAAAGTTGGTATAATGTTTATTAAAGTAAGTCCTTAAAATAATTATTTTTTCTAATAATTGCTTCTCTCCTTTGCTTCCACCACCAAATAATCTTCATAAATTCAGTAACCCAGTTTGAGGTGTCTCTTCTTTTACTTATTTTGCATGGTATGTTTGCAGAGATCTTCTGGGGATAGAGAAAGTAGGGAATTGACTTCGCTGTTTCTTCACCTGTGTAGTTATCTCTGGGCTGCAGTTCTTCCCTGCTCAGTGGCCCCCAGTGAGGATGCTTGCACAAGAAGAGAACACCTGTTCTCTTGTAGTTATGACCTGTTGTAGTTATGATGCACTCCACCTTTCCCTAAGACAAATCCACTGTTCCCAGATGAAGGTTTTTCCATTTTTGATGACTATATAACAAATAACTCCAAACCTTAGCATCTTAAAACACTTGGCATCATTTAATTTGCTCCTCCTGAATCTGCAAGTTGGACAAAATTTGTAGGGATAACTCCTCTCTGCTCCTCTTAGGTCAGTTGGGGTGGCTTGAAGGGTGAGGGCTGGGACATCTGAAAGCTAGTTACTCTCACATCTGGAGATGACTGCGGAGAGGGCTCGAGATATTGGAATATGGAAGAGTGAGTGTTCCTCAGGTGGCTCTCTCTATGTGACCTCTCAAGTAATCTCTCCAGCATGGTATCTTTCAATTAACTGATCTTACCTACGGGCTCTAGTCTCCCAAAGCACATGTCAAGAAAGAGAGAGAGATGAGGGGTGGGGGGCAGAGAGAGAGAGTCATAAGCTGTATTGCCTTTTAGACTCACCTTCAGACTGCATGAAGCATCACCTCCTTGATGGCATGAGACACTAAGACTGGCTCAAATTAGAGGAGGGGACTAGATTTCACCTGCTAATGGGAGAAGTGTCAAATTCTGGATGAATGTATGGGACCAGGATTATTGCTGTGACTGTTTTTATAAAATGCAACCTGCCTTAGAGTTTAAGTAGAATTAATTTCTCCAAACGTTATATATTTTGTTCAGCTTTCTCACTCCTTCATATTGAACTAAGTGGAAAGTAAAAACACCTTGTCTAGACAAGACAAGACAAGACAAGACAAGGTGTTTTTAAAATTTTAGGTTTCAGGGCCCCTAAAGTCTCTTGAAAACTATTGAGCACCTGGATGAGATTTTATGTGTCTTATACCTACTAATATTTGCTGCAGTAGATTAAAACAATGAAATATTTAAGATATTTATTTAAAAAATTATAATTCTATTACATGTTAACATAAATAACATAATTTATGAAAATAACTATGTTTTTGAACAAAGGAGGTTACTGACAATAGTGGAATTTTTAAAACATTTTTACCATCTCTTTAATATCTACTTTAAGGGAAGACAGTTGGATTCCCTATTTGTTTCTGCATTCGATTTGTTGAAATGTTGTCTTGATTGAAGTTTAAGAAAAAAAATCTGTACTTACACAGATATGTAGGCGAAAGGCCAGATGTGTTTTGGTAGTCTTTTCAGGTGTTTTTGGATATTCTGCATTGATACTACACCGAAACTCAACAAGAGCTTGTTTCCAAAAGGTTAGTTGTAATGTAAAATCTCAGTCCATATCAGTGAATCTATACACTTGTGAGAGAATAAGTGTGAAAAAAGACAAATAACATCTTAATATTATAGTGCAAATAGTTTTGATTTTAAAGCCTGGAAGTGTCTTGGGGACCCCAGGACACTTGAATTAACACTTGAAAAATCATAGGTATATATCATTCAAGAATCCACCCCAGGCCTTTGAGGATTGTTCCATATTTACCCCTCTCTTTTTCTGTTTCTTTTTATGGTTTTTGTTCTGACTCTTTCTGTCTTTCACCCTAATCCATCCGTTATTCCCGCCTTCTTCTACCCACCTCCCTGCCATTTTCCAATTAAATGTATTGAGTGTACAACCCAGTGTCTACTGAGGTCTCATAAACTTCATCACCTCAGGTTGTGAATCAGCTGCATTTTTCTACCTAGTTACTCCTGTACCAATAGAAGGCTCAGGAGGCTGGGTCTAATTGATTCATGTATCACTGAGTTACCTGGGGTGAGGTTTGGACTCTGGTCCCTGGATAAGGAAGAGTAAAGCAGAAATGGTGGGAGTCTTTACAGGCCATGGGTGCTTTTTCTCTAAAGTACTTACTCTTTCTTTCATTTTAAAATTGTTTTCATTTTTTAAGTGTATTTTATTGATTATGCTGAGTTGCCCCAATTATTTTTTTCCTTTTGTCCTCCTCCACCTGGTACCCCCCCTTCCCTCCCCACCTTAGTTGATGTCCATGGGTTGTATGTGTAAGTTCTTTGGCTCCTCCCTTCCCTATACTATTCTTAACACCCCTCTGTCTATTTTGTTCCTCCCAATTATGCTTCTTGATCCCTGCACCATTTCTCTTTTTCTCCCCCTTCCCCCTCCCAGCTGATATCCTTCCAAATTATCCCCATACCATACTTTGGTACTGTTCCCTAATGTAGTAGGTGTCCTGTATGGTCCAGTGGCCTGCCCACTCCTATCACCCAAGCTGGGTATTCAAGGTACACCCTTCATGTGGGCTGAGTACACCCTCTTCTTGTAGTTGCTGTTGACAGATCAATGGGAGGGATTTACCCAGGCCAGTCAGCTGCAAGGATTGACTGTGACCACTTACCACCAACCTTTGCCCTGTGAGGAGGATCAGCTGTGCAGGGGCAGGTGGTGGTGCTCCAAAGTGCTCTGTAGCTGTCCACTGGGTGTGCTGGCCCTGGGGTTTCCTGGGTGGTGCAGGCCAAGGTCAGATCCTACCTGTATTTTGCCCGGGGCTGCCCTTCCAGAGCTATAAAGCAATTTGAGAAGGCTGCTACTGGTGCTGAGTTTGGAGATATCCAGGTGGAGCCAAGCTGTGAAGCTAATCTGGAGTGCCTAGCCTGGAGTTTACTGAGGCCAGCTGTTGCTTGTTTGATAGGATTTAGGAAGTTGTGAAGCACAAATCAAGACCAGTCATTCATGTGGAAAAGCAGCTTGGGTGGGACAGAGTCTCTGGGGATCTCCAAGGCAGATCAAACAGTGTTAGCCAGGTTGATGGAGTCTCAGATATGGCACCAGCCTGCCAGCTCTATGGCTCTGTGAGGGAGGGCTCAGAAAAGGGAAATGGCATCTGCTTGCCCCAGTGCCAGACACTTCAGCCTCTCTCAGAATGGTACTAGTGCCCTTCAAGCTGCTACCCTGGTGCTGGAGCTCAGAGGCAGTGAGTCTGAGTAGGTGAGTCCCTGTGTGTGTTCTTTAAGAGGAACTGCTTAGGGCTTCAGCACTTTCTTGCACCAACTCAATCCCCACTGGTTTTTGCAACCAGAAATTTTACAGACTTATCTTCCTGCCACTGGAACCCTGGGCTTGGTGGGGTGGGGTGCTGGTGTGGGGCTGGGCCTGCTCATTCCTGAGATATCCCTCCCCAATTTTTATCTACCACACTTGGGTGAAACATCAGCTCATTCCATATTTCCACCCCTTCCACCAGTCTGGACGTGGTTTCTTTAATTCTGTACGTGTCAAACTTCATTCAACTCGTTTTCTGACGGTTCTGAGTGATGGTTGTTCTATATTTTAGTTCTAATTTCAATGTGGTCATGCGAAGAGGGGAGCCATGCCTGTTTACACCACTATTATGACAGGAAGCTCATTCTCCTCTAAAGTACTTATAATCAAAGACATCTCTTACCATTCTAGCAAATCATCTCTATTCACTTTCTAACCTCTTAAATTGCTTTTGTTATATCTGTGATATTTTATTGTTTATTTGATTTGTTTCTGTCTTCCCCAGTGGCATGTCAGCCCTGTGAAGGAATGGATTTTTCCTTAATTGTTTTAGTTCTAGTCCCAAGAAATAATCCAAGGCACATAATACGAGCTCAATAAATTGGCTGTTAATACCCCTGCCTACTAAGGAGATCAAATGTGAGAAACTTATTTAAGATGTACATAAAAACTCATATGTACTCTATATTTATCACTTTGAGACCTTTTACAATGTGAGGCTATATAACAGAGTGATGAAGAGCCAGACTATGAATCAGAGATAGCTATGTTCAAGTCCTGGCTCTCCCAATTTTCAGCTTTGTGACCCTGGGTAAGAGGCTTTGCCTTTGAGTCATTGTAAAACGGGGATGCTACTACTACTGGCCTCACAGCATGACCATGGGTTAAGTGCTTAGACTAGCACCTATCAGGTAGTAAAGATTAGGTCTACTGTTTCCTGTTGCTGTTAAGCTCTTCTGCCTGAGGGTCACCCTGCTTTTTTGATAGTGAAGAATGCCATGCTTCTTTCTGATTCTGGGGAGAAAACAGGAGAGAGAAATCCTGTTTTTCTTCACCAAGTAATTTCACCATGTAAATTCAGATAACTCTTTTATTTCCAGGGTACTATTCCCTTCAAATGTAGCTTAGAGAGGGTAGATGGTTCTGGATGTTGTAAAACCCTTAAGCCAAGTGGAGGACAAGGCAAAAACCATGGATTGTGAATGAAAGCCTGTGAATATCGATGCTTGTCAGATGAGAAGATAAGAACAAATAGTAATTGTTAACTTGTTTTGCATTCTTACTTATGTGACATGCATTATTCAAAGCCAAAAATTAAATGTAATTTAATCTTTATGTACATTTATTATCACAACAAGCCTATGAGGCAGGAACAATTACTATCTAGCTTTTTAAAGATGAGGCAACCAAAATACAAAAAGTGAAGCATTTTGCACAAAGTTACATAGGCTGGGATTCAAACTCAGGTTGTCTTGTTTCCATATCTATGCTTTTTAACCACTGTGATAGTTAAAAAGTTTCTGAATAGCTTCAATTCTGTGCAGATACATGGATTAGTATCTGTACAAATTGCCACATGTCCAGGCAAATGGAAGAGGTATATACAGGGGCTTTCTCTAGACCAAAATATTATTCTGCAGGTGGAAGTTCCGTGGGCTATAAAATCTGAGGTGTGTATAACCACGATCCTCCTCTTCTCTTATTGGCTTGATAGGACACACACATTCTTCACTTGCCACTAGGATAAAACACGACAAACAGATATGCAGTGTGATGCACATTCTAGAAAATATATCCAGTCTCTTATCAACAGCAAAATGTTTGAGACACTGGGATATTGTCAGGAAACCAACCACAAAGCCACTTTGAGCTCGAAAACAAAGGTACATCTAAGAACTTGAATACCATCACTGCTGTAGAGCACAGAGAAGAAAGGAATTGACTCTGGAAAAGAGAAGAAGCATCTTACGATAATGAAATCGTCACTTGTCAGCCATTAGGTCTAAGAAAAATGTATAAGCAAAGGACATAAAAAAACAATCCATTTTCCCAAAGGCGACGCTAAGGAATGCCTGTCCTTCGCAGATAATTGAAACTTGAGTCATATTTCATTGGTCTCAATGCACGTGAAATGATTTTGCCATCAGTATTTTTTAAACTATGAAAGCACGTTACCTCCATTTAATGCAGGTTTAATTTTATTTTAACCTGTTTCCCAAAGGAGATTCTTAGGCTATTGTAGGCTTTGCTAAAAGCAATATTCTTCTAGACAGGACACGAATTATATTGTGTGTTCTTAGAAAACATCCTGGTGTCTATACAAGCATGAAATTTTCGGGGTACAATGTAGTATTCTGGAAAGATGACTAATATATTTAGGAGAACTTGCTTTCAATACTAAATTTACTTCCAAATAGCTTTGCAATTTGATCAGCTTCTTAGTCTTCAGTTTCCTCATCTGTAAAATAAAAAGAGTATTCTGTAAGTAAATTCTTACCTAGGTCTTAACACATTTGTAAATCATCTATGTTCAAACTTGGTAAGCTACAGGGGCATATACAATAACTTTGAATTTGGAGATGGATGAATTTTGTTCAGGTGAAAGTTGTTCCACACAATAATGGGGTCAGCCAACAAGTGATTATCCTCCTGGGGGAGTCCTAATGGGGAAGCAAAGATTAGAGATAAGTATCCTACCCACTTCACAAGGCAGAAGGTCCAACACAAAGTCCTCTTTCAGGCACACTGCTCTCCTTACTCACTCTTGGCTAATGAGAGTGGAGACCTTGTCTTCCTTGTTCTCTCCATCTCCTTGAAGCCCAGGCAGGCTATGACATAGCAGATACCCAATAAATAAAATTTTAAAAAACATTTTTCATTTTAAAATTAAAAATTTTTAATTACAGTTGACATATAGCATTATATTAATTTCAGGTGGAGAACAGTGATTTGACATTGAAGTGATCACCCCGATAAATCTAACACCATACATAGTTATTAAAATGTTATTGACTATATTCCATATGCTGTACTTTATATCCCTGTGACTATTTTGTAACTAGAGCTTTGTACTTCATAATCCCTCCCCTCTTTTTGCCCCTAACCCTAACGCCTCTCCCATCTGGCAACCATCAAAATTCTCTATAACTATGAGTTTCTTTCTGTTTTGTTTGTTTGTTTTGTTTTTTAAATTCTACATATAAGTGAAGTCATACGTTATTTGCTTTTCTCCTTCTGACTCATTTTACTCAGGACAATACCCTCTAGGTCAGTCCAGGTTGTTGCAGGTGGCCAGATTTTATTTTATTTTTTATGACTGAGTAACATTCCATTGAATATATGTACCACTTCTTATTTATCCTTGCATCTGTGATGAACACCTAGATTGCCTCTATATCTTTGCTACTATAAATAATGCTGCAATGAAGATATGGGGTGCATATGTCTTTTCCAATGAGTGTTTTGGGTTTCTTTAGATAGATACCCAGGAGTGGGATTGCTTGGTCCTTCTTTGTCTCTAGTTATAGCCTTTGTTTTAAAGTCTATTTTGCCTGGTATAAGTATTGCTAGCCCAGCTTTTTGTTTTGTTTTGTTTCCACTACTACGAAATATCTCTTTCCATCCCCTTAGTTTCTGTGTGTCTGAAGTGAACCTCTTATAGGCAGCATCTGGAAGGGTCTTGTTTTCCTACCCATTTAGCCACCCTATGTCTTTTGATTGGAGCATTTGATCTAATTTCATTCAAAGTAATTGTTGATAGATATGTAGTTGTTGCCATTTTGGTTTTCATAATTTTTATCTTTTTTTTCTTCTTTATCTTAAAGAAGTCCCTCAAGTGATAAACTCCTTTTAGCTTTTTCTTATCTGGGAAACTTTTTATCTGCCCTTCAATCCTAAATAATAGCTTTGATGGGTAGGGTGATCTTGGTTGTAGGTCTTTGCTTTTTATCACTTTGAGTATTTTGTGCCAATCCCTTTTGGCCTGCAAAGTTTTTGTTGAAAGATCAGCTGACAGTCTTATGGGAACACCCTCATAGGTAATTAACTGCTTTTCTCCTGCTGATTTTAAGATTATCCCTGTCTTTAACTTTTGGCATTTTATTTATGGTATTTCATGATGTGGGTCTTTTTGGATTCATCTTATTTGGTACTCTTCCTGGGTTGTATGTCTGTTCTCTTCTTTGGGTTAGAGAAATTTCCCATCATTATTTTTCCCAACCACATCTTCAATTCTATGCTCTCTCTTTCTGGCCCCTTGTGATGTTAGTACACTTGATATAGTTCCAGAGGGTCCTTAAGCCATCCTCATTGTTTGTTGTTTTTTTCTTTTATATTGAATTAATGCAGGTGACATTGGTTAATAAAATTATAGCTTTGGGGTGTGATGTATTGTGTGTTCAATACTCCAAGTCAAGTCTTTTTTCATCATCGGTTATCCCCCTATATCCTCTTCCACTTCCCCCACTCCCTTTCTTCTCTGGTAATCACCATGCCTGTATGTGTCTATGAATTAGTTTCTTTCTTTTCTTTTCATTCCCCTTCCTTCCTCCCTGCCTTTCTGTCTCTCTCTCTTCCTTTGTCTCTCCTTAATCCCTTCACCTTTTTCACCTGTCCCCACACCCCACATCCCCTCTGACAGTTGTCCATCTGTTTTCTATCTATAAGTTTGTTTCTATTTTGTTTGTTAGTTTACTTTGTTCATTACATTCCACATATGATTGAAATCATATGGTACTTGATTTCTCTGACTAGCTTAAAGTTCTCCAGGTCCATCCATGCTGGCCTTTTTTATGGTTGAGTGGTATTCTGTTGTTTAAATGTACCACGGCATTTTTATCTACTCATCTGCTGGTGGATACTTGGGCTACTTCCAATAGTTGGTTATTATAAATAATGCTGCAATGAACATAGGGATGCATATATTCTTATGAATTAGTTTTGGGTTTCTTCAGATATATTCCCAAAAATGGAATCACTGGGTCCTAAGGCAGTTCCATTTTTAATTTTTTAAGGTAACTCTATACTGCTTTCCAGAGTGGCTGCATCAATCTGCATTCCCACCAACTTTGCACAATGGTTGCCTTTTCTCCACATCCTTGCCAGCACTTATTTGTTGCTTTATTGATAATAGCCATTCTGACAGGTGTGAGATGATATCTCACTGTGGTTTTAATTTTGCATTTCTCTGATGATTAGTGACAGTGAGCATCTTTTCATATGTCTGTTCACCATCTGTGTGTCCTCTTTGGAGAAATGTTTATTTAGATCCTTTGCTCAGTTTTTAATTGAATTGTTTTTTTGTTTAGTGTTGAGTTATATAAGTTCTTTATAAATTTTGGGTGTTAACTCCTTATCAAATGTTATATTGGCAAGTGTTTTCTCTTTTTCTTTGGTTTGCCTTTTCATTTTGTTGATGGTTTCCTTTGCTGTGCAAGAACTTTTTTGTTTTATGTAGTTCCATTTCTCTATTTTTATTTCCTTTGCTTGAGAAAATATATCAGAAAAAATGTCATTACAATAAATGTCTTAACTTTCACTTCCTATGTTTCTTCTAGGATTTTTATGATTTCTAGTCTAACATTTAAGCCTTTAATCCATTTTGAGTTCATTTTTGTATATTGTGTAAGAAGGTGGTATTGTTTTATTTTTTATACACATATCTGTCCAATTTTCACACCACTTATTGAATAAACTATCTTTACCCCATAATATGTATTTATCTCCTTTTTCAAATATTAATTGACTATAAAGCTGTAGGTTTAATTCTGGGTTCTCTATTCTATTCCTTTGACTTATATGTTGGTTTTTATACTAGTACCATGCTGTTTTGATTATAATGTCCTTGTAGTATAGTTTTATATCAGGTAGTATGATTTCTCCAACTTTGTTATTCTTTCTCAAGATTGCTATGGCTATTCAGGGTCTTTTTCAGTTACATATAAATTTTTGGAATGTTTTTTCTAGTTCTGTGAAATATGGTATTGATAGGAATTGTGTTGAATTTATAGATAGCTTTGGGTAGTATGGACATTTTAATAATGTTAATTCTTCCTATCCATGAACATGGTATGTACTTCTACTTATTTATATCTTCTTCAATTTCTTTCTTTAATGTGTTATAATTTTTTGAATATAGGTCTTTTACATCCTAGGTTCAACTTATTCCTCAGTATTTTATTCTTTTGAAGCAATTGTGAGTGGTACTATTTTCTGTTTCCCTTTCTGATAGTTCATATGTAAAAATGTAACTAATTTTGATATTTTGTATTCTGCTACTTTGCTGAATTCATTTATCAGTTATATTAGGTTTTGGTGGAATCTTTAGGCTTCTCTGTATACAGTATCATTCTTTTTGCTGTCTGAGTAGATGTTTTCTGTTACTTTGTCTTCCAAAGTGCTGGTTCTATCATCTTCTTTTTCTAATCTTCCATTGATTCCTTGTGATGTAGTCTTCATTTCAGTTATTGTGTTCTTCACTTCTGACTGTTTAATTTTTGTGTTTTCTAGCTCCATTTTTGTGTTTCCTATCTCTTTGTTAACATTCCCATTGCGATCATTGACCAACCTTATAACCAGTGTTTCTGTTCTTTTATTTGGGATATTCTTCTTTGTCTTCTCATTTCAGCTGCCTCTCTGTTTTTGTTTGTTTGTTGGTTGGTTGGTTTTTTAATGTATGATGTAGAGCTGCTATGTCTCCTGGTCCTGGTAGAATGGCCTTATATAGTAGGTATCATGTAGGGCCCAGTGGCACAGTCTCCCTGGTCACCTGTGCTGGCTGCTTCAAGTGTGTCACTTCTGTGGGTTGCATCTGCCTTCTGGTTGTAGTGGAGCCTTGATTATTATTGGCAAATTAGTAAGAGGGATTGACTTTCAGGCTGATCTACTGTAAGGACTGGCCATGACTACAGTGGAGGGACTGCTGTGTGTGGGTTGATACTATGGAGCAGGATTTCTTTAGCAGGACTCTGGTGCTTGCTGAGTTTGTCCTTTGGGTGTGTCATTTGTAGAGGTGGTTGGATGTAGTCTGAAGCTGGCCACTGAGTGTTCTGGTTTTGGGGGCAGGCTGATGGAGACTCAGATATGGTGCCTGCAGGCTAGGTTAAGGGAGGCTCAGCAAAGAAACACAACTTCCGTCAGCTCTTCTGTCTGTGAGAAAGCTGCCTCTCTAGCCCTTGCCCTGACACCAGACATTTCAGTTCCCACATGTCCCTGGCACTTTTTGAGCTGCTGCTCAGAGTTGGAACTCAGAGTGAGTCCATGAATGAGTAAACCCATGAATGGGCCCTTTAAGAGGAACACCTGGGACTCCAGTAACCCTCCCTTCTCCCCATCTCACACAGCCCCTATGCCTGCTATTTTCACAGCCAGAAGTTATGGGAACTTCTCTTACCCACAATGGAGCCCTAGGCTGGGGAGCCTGGTGTAGGACTGTATCCCTTGCTCCTCAGAGGGTGAGAGGGACCTTTTGAAGCTGAGATAATCCCTCTTTATTTTTAGTTCCCACAAGTGGGACCAGCCCATTTGGCATCTCTGTCCCTCCTACCAGTCTCCACATGGCTTCTTCTATATATCTTTAGTTAAAGAACTTCTGCTTAGCTAGATTTCATGTGCTTCTCAAGGGTGGTTTTTCTGTAGTTTTGTTGTAATTTTGATGGGTTATGGGAGAAGAACACAGTATTTACCTACTCCACCATCTTGATCAGAAACCAATAACATTTTTAAGTGAGTGAATCAGAACTTTTTTTTAGACACAACTCTATGAAATCTTTTGAGACTTTCCAAAACAACCTCTGGATTTGCTGTGTGATAGGTAAAAATTTGAAGAGATCGCATTTGTAATATGATGCTCATGTACAAACAATCTGTACTTAGCCCTCAACAGCCACTTGGTAACAACGTTCTATTCTTTGCAGTTCATTAGTTTGTGAACTATCAGTTCCCTGGTTTTACTTTAGGAAAGTGAATGATACAATTAGCATGTACAAAATTTGGAATGTGAATTTTTAAAATGATTCCCCCTTTTTCACTGAGAACTTGAGGCAAAGAAAAATTCAAGTGTAAATATTCAGTTTTTGGAGTGGACTTAGCTTCTATTGGTGATTTGAGGTTTCACCTATTGACATATACTAGAGAATTTTTTTTGGTTGCCAATGTTCTAGGTTATTTTCATGGATGCATAATTATAGGAAAGTCTCATTTTGAGGAGAATTGTGATGATGTGAATTTGTCTGTTGGGCAGTGCAATGCAAGTGTTTTGAATCAGTCTATTTCTTGGCTTCCTTTTAAAGCTAATCAGCCTCATCTAGAATTTTGTAAAAGATGTGTGACCAAAGTTATAAAACAATAAATATACTGGGTTAAAAAATAATAGATCTGTTAAAAGTTGAATAAATAAATTTAAATAAATTATATTTTAATGGAATGAATTTGGTGATTTCTTATTTTTAAGCATTATACTTGGGAGTTAAGACATTTTAAGTTGGAAAATATATATACTGTGAAATCAGAGTTCAGCTACCAAATGATTTATTTAACCAATTAATTTGAATATACCATCCATCCTCAACATTTACAAGGGCTGTGCAGTATAGCTACATGGCTGAATATAATGTGTAATAATTTGCAGATTGCTTTGCTGGTTCTTCCATATCTCTCTGTTTATAATGAAGAGTCTCTCTTGTGAATAAGCACTGTAACCTTCATTGCTTTGTTGGTTCTGACATATCTCTCCATTTATAATGAAGAGCTTCTAGTGAATAAGCATTGTAACCTTCACAAGCCCTTGATAAGGCCAAGTTGAAATAAAAAACAAAATCCTATAATACAACCCCACTATAAATTGGCTTTAATCTGAGTGCTGTTTTCCTTGGAATATGGGAAATGTTTTTATTCTTGTCTTGGATCTCATATAACATTCTTCTGAAATTCCATAATGAAGGATTTTATTAAGCTCTATTATTTGTTCAAGTATTTTTATATTTAGTTAGTTGGGATATGAAGGGATAGAGAGATTAATAATGCAAGGAATGAACATTGCTGACAGAATAGCAGCAATTTTTTAAAATATTGCCAAGTTCATTAATAAAAGACTACATCATAATTTTAAAAGCTGTGGCTGTGCCCATCATGCAAGGACAATCTGAATGCTAGTTGGGTTTTGTACATGTCTTCCACACATTTCTCAATGCCACTCTTAACAACCGTGCCAACAAATTAACCTTTTCAAGGTTACATGATTTTCCATGTAGAATTGTCTCTAACTTTCTTCAGGTAGGATATATAGAGGTAAAATTATAAGTTATTTGAAAACAGTAAATTTGAAAAAAAGTGTGTTACCTTTCAAAAATGCATTTTCAACATTTTCATGAATTCAGAATTTTTTTTTGTCCATACTTTTGCAAACAAAATTTTATTATGAAAGCTAATTGAGAACTTAAATAAAATCCAAAGGCAGCAATATCAGTATCTTTTATAAACATTTCTCTGCAAGTAAGCAAAAGTAGATAATGTGGTTATATTTATTCATAGACTCTTTTGGGGAAAAGGCAAGATAACTTTGTGAACTTTGATTAGCTGCAGTTGGGCTATGGGCAAGTCACAGAATTGGAGTATATTGGATGTGAATGTGATCTTTACTGCTGCAAGTCCTTTACAATGAAAACATATAGTAAAAGTTGCTATGAACACAATAGTTAAACTATTTAAGTAGGGCATTTGGGATGAAAATAATTTAATTTTAATTTATTGATATATTATAAAAATTGATGTTTAAGTAAAGATTTCCATTTCCTGCCTTCCTTTTCTTTCTTCCTTTCTTCTCCTCTTCCTCCCTCCCTCCTTCCTTTATTTCCTTCTCTCTTTCTTTTCTTTCCTCCTTCCTTCCTTCCTTTGCTCCTTCTTTCCTTCCTTCCTTCCTTCATCTTTCCTTCCTTCCTATTTAAATATAATTGATATAACATTATATTGATTTCTAATTATAACATAACAATTCAATATTTATGCATACTGCAAAATGTCATCACAGTAAGTCAGTTAACATCAATCACCACAGTTACAAATGCTGTTCTTGTGATGAGAACTTTTAAGATCTACTTCTTACTTCTGACAAATATAATACAGTATTATTAACTGTAGTCACCATTCAGTATGTTACATCCTCCTTATTTATTTTATAGTTAGAAGTTTCTATCTTTTTACAACTTTACCCAGTTTGCTCCCCACCCCCAGAACCTCTATCTCTGAGAGTTTCTATAATATTGAGTCTGTTTTTACTTTTCTGGGGTGTTTTTGTTGTTATTTTTAGATGCTACCTATAAGTGAGGTTATAGAGTATTTATCTTTTTGTATCTGATGTATTTCACTTGGCATAATGCCCTCAAGGTCCATACATGCTTCTCCAGATGATAAGATTTTCTTATTTTTTGTGGCTGAATAATATTTCATTTTTTATGTGTGTATCACACTTTTTATTTATTCATTCACTCATGAACACTTAGGTTACTTCCATGTCATGGCTATTGTAAATAATGCTGCAATGAACATGGGGGTGCAGACATCTTTTTTTTTTTGAGTTAGTGTTTTTATTTCCTTTAGATAAATACCCAGAAGCAAAATTGATGAATTATGTGGTCCTTCTATTTTTAAATTTTTGAGGAACCTCCATATTGATACCATAGTGGTCGCACCAATTTACAACCCCCAACCCTACATAAAGTTTCCCTTTTCTCCACATCCTCACCAACACTTACTTCTATCTTTGATGACAGGCATTCTAACAGGCATGAGGTGTTATTTCATTGTGGTTTTGATATTCATTTTTCTGATTATTAGTGATGTTGAACAACTTTTCATGTACCTGTTGGCCATCCATATGTTTTCTTTTAAAAACATCTATGTAGGTTTTTGGAATGTCTTAACATTATTATTATGTGCTATTGAGTTGTGTAAGTTCCTCATATATTTTGGTATTATTATTGGATATGTAATTTGAAAATATTTTCTCTTATTTGGTAGGTTGCCTTTTCACTTTGTTGTTTCTCTTTTGTGCAGAAGCTTTTTAGTTTGATGTAGTCCCATTTGTTAATTTTTTTCTTTTGTTGCATTTGTTAATCAATAGTATAGGCATGGGTTTATTTCTGGGGTATTTGTTATTTTTGTCCATGATCTATGTGTCTGTTTTTGTGCCTGTACCACACTATATTGATTGCTATAGCTTTGTAATATAGTTAAACATGTTTGTATTTTTAACATAGTTTATAATAATGTATTCATCTATGTAATATATTAAATAATTTATTTTTATAGAAGTTATATAATTTATGAATATCATGAAAAGAGACCTGGAATGGGAAAGAGGAGGTCTTTATTTTGTCTTTTTTTTAACCTCTTTTAAGTATGCAATCTTAGATAAGTGGCTTACCAATTCTAGGATTCAGTCTTCTTAACCATAAAATTAGTGGGTTAGATTATATGATCTTTAAGATTACTTTGACTCATGCACTTTATGATTCTTTGCATATTACCATAAATTACAATACACTAAATTCTTAAAATGGCAGAAATGTCTGGATAATGCACTTGTTCATAAGTCATTCTTAAATAACATTATTTGAGAGCCTACACATGTGTTTTTAAGTATTTTTTTAATATGAGAAAAACTAAAAAAATAACATTTTTAATAAAAACTGCTCTCCTATTTTTAAATAATGTGCTGCATAGTCAAATTATTCAAAAGCTTACTAGTTGTTTCAGTCTTTCTTTCCTCCTTGGTGAGCACATAGGAAAATGCTGCATTTTCTAACTGCTGCAAGGATGTTCTGTAAACCTAACCAGTGTTGATATGGGAGAAGCCTTTCTGGGGGAGATAAGCCATTGCATTGGGAGCAAGGGGGTTGAAAGCTAAGATGAATTTAAAAATGGAAACACTTCTTTATTTTGGCATTGCATTTCCAGCCATGGGTACGGGTTAATTTTCTGACTGAAGGTCATTCATTCATTTTTTTTTCCACCAGTTTTTTTATTGGGTAATTACTGATCATTTTGCTAATGCTGGAGTTACAGACAAATATCCTGAAGATGTTCAGTCTCATGTTTACTTTGAATATTCCAGCTGACAGTCTTCAAATTTGATTTAAGCTGAGCTAGTAGCTTCTGTTTTGTTTTTCCCCCTCCACAAAAGCCCACTCTAACTCACAAAGCATGTTTAGTTAGCATTTCATATACAGTGCCACTTTCTCATCTAAATTGTCACCCAACTTGCCCTCCAATCCCCTCCAAACATTTCAGTATGATCATCATCACATTTGTTTTATCAAATGTGATAAAACACTGCTTTCCTTGAGAAATGACATGTGTAAAACAAGCAGAAAAAAAATTTAGGGGCTTGATTTTACTATTTTTCAACACTGTTTCAACATGGTTTCAAACCATGGGTGGGATAGCAGAGGTTCCTTCTTTATCTTGGGACATCTCAAGCAGATTCCTGAGTTTCATTAGTGCTTTTTTTCAAATGACAGTTTTGGGTAACATAAAATGCAGTTCAGCTATTGCTGAAGTCTTAATATCTCTTCTAATTTAAAGTTTCTCCCACATTCATTATGCTTGGTAATCTGTTCTGATTTCTATTGCTGTAACAAAGTACCCCCAAATTTAGTGACTTTTAACCACAATAGTAGTATGTTTTTCTCATCAATCTGCAATTTGGACAAGTTTAGGTAGGAATACCTAATTTTTTCCCCACATGTGTCAGCTGAGGTGAGTCAATTAAGGGCTGGAAGATCCACTTTCAAAAGAGCTCTTCCACATGACTGGCAAGTAAGTGCTGGCTGTTGTCTGGGAAGTCAGCCAGGGATTGGTTTCTCTCTCTGTATAGGACCTTGTTCATCTTGTTTTGACTTCCTCACAACATAGTGAGTCAGTTCCAAAAGCAGGTATATGAAGAAAACAAAGGCGAAGTATATTACATCCATTATGCTGCATCTGGTCCTTTGGGGATCCTGTAAAGGGAGGGAGACATGAGATGTTACTTGATTGATCAAATAGTAATCAGTATTAGCGTTCTCTGAGTTTGAAAGATGGCTAAAGCGTGCTCTATCATTTCTGGGGCAATTTTTTAGCCTTTTAGAACACCTACCCTCACAGGGGACTTCTTGCATTGCTCCTTGACACAAATGATTCCTCTTCAGCTGACCCCTTATACATTGTCCCTGTAGCTCATTTTCTGGTGTTAGAAAACACACAGTCTCTTTTTGTGGTGTGACCTAGCTCTAGTATTCAAATCTGACCTTTTTCAAGGGTTTCCTTCTCTCCGTCACGGGTAGAGATGAAGTTTTCTCACACTGTAGCTGCCGTTGTTGTTGTCATTATGATTATTATTTATTATGCTATCAGAGACAGCTTTGGCTCTTTGAACCTTTTCTAATTAAGACATAATTACCAGTATCCAAATTATGGGAGACTCATCTCAAACTTTTTAGGAGGTTCCTAAAGCTCTTCTTTCTCCCTAAGTTGGTGCCAAGCTGTTTTTCTCCTCTTTAGGAGGAAAAGGAAAAACATGAATACCTCAATAACTTTCTCCTTGGAGTTTTATTAAATGAACTGTTTTCATCCATCATCATCATCTCTCTTTGTTTTTTATATACTCTAGAGGTAGGTGATAGTCTAAGGGTGGCAGAATCTGATTTTTTCTACCATTTCTTCCTACATATATGAGTATATTCTGATGCTACATAGAAAGTATGACCATTTAACAACTTAACATTTTTGTTCTCAGCATTTAATGACTTAACATTTTGTTCTTTTAGTGACAACTGAGATAGTGTGCCACTTTCACATCCTGTCACATATGCATTTTAATTAAATATTATGAATTCCTTGATCTAAAGGTCATGTATTTTGGGGGTATACAGAGCAATTAAATACCTATGTCAAAAGAATAACTAAAGGACTGAAGACATTCACCTTTCCCACAATAGTCTGAAGCCAACCCATATCACTGAGGATGTATTTCTAGTTGGCAAGACTTGCCCTGAAGTATTCAAGTTCTTATAATATCCTTATGGTAGCTACAGTTTTGTGGCACTGTGTGGAGTCTGGAATGAAATTAGTCCTTGTTTCAATGCAGACAATAAAATAAGTTGAGCTCATTGTATTCGCAAAGCAGGCATGTGTAACCAGCACATCTGGCAGTGTCTGAAATGGAGGTGAATCCCCAAAGATGGAAATTCAATTTCCTTCTGACTGGTAGAAAGGTGAACTATACTCACCACAGTCCATAGACACAAAAAAAAATTCAAACATTTTAATTTAGAAAGGAATAAACAGTGGTTTGAATCTTAGAGGGCTTCAAGTGAGAAATAACATGTAGCTTAAACCTGGTCTTCTGTATACAAAATATTATTGATAAAGGATTGTTTGGTCCCTCTGCTAGGCAATGAAGAGGAGTAGGATGCCCATTCCCATTCAAGGAGATTGCATCTTAATTAGGAGGTAAGATATTTGAAACCTCAATCTACATGTCTGCATCAGCCCAGTATCAAATATGAACAAATATCTACTATAATCCATAGTCATTCAGTGGGCATTCAATAAATATTTGCAAAATAGAAAAATAAATAGATAAACAAATAAATATATCAATAGTGAAGAGGTTGGGTTGAGCTACCCCAGGGCACTAGGAACATTCAGGAACAATCTTACGGGGCAAAAGGGAGGATCTTGATGTTTTATTTTACCTGTTAACTCCTAACCAATGTGACTGGAATATGATGAATGAAATTGTTTTTGCTTGGATAAGATAGATTTCACTTTTTCAATGACTTCAATAGGAGAAAAGATTGAACCCCTGGCTTGGGAAAGAAATAGATGGAGTAAAGAGAGGAGTAACTCAGGCAAAGACGAAGATTTCAGCTTGGGTCTCTTTACATTCAGCCATGGGATCACGGCAGAGTCTTTCCCACGCTAATTTTCAGATTATTCTGCCAGACACAGTTCATAAGTGGGACTGGAGGTAGAGTTTTGTTTTGTTTATTTTTAGTGCTTTAAACAAAATCCTATCAACACACAAGTGGTAGATTTGGCCAGAGGCTGCAACTGAAACTGCTCTTTCTCTTAAGTTTTGAAGAGGAGCTGAGTTGATGTAACTTAACATCATAAGAAGTTTTTGTGAAAGAAATTCAGGCTTTAAGAAAAGGGTTTAGAGAAGTGGGAGAGGCGTGGAGGGTGTTCAATTCAACCAAAGCAGAGGTCTAGTGCTTAAGGGAAGTGTAGCTTAGACCTTCTAGAAATGAGGCACAAAAAATATTTCATTCAAAAACGGAAATACCAGGAAGAAGTCCTGATTAACTGCATCATTACCATCATACAGTAAAGACTACTTACAGTTTGGGCTGGTTGGTTTCCTTTTACTATGAGCCTTATTGATTTTCTTTCCTAAATACATTTCCCACTCTGTAACTACCTATGGGTAGGGAGCTTCTAAATGAAAACTCAGAAGGAAAATCCTTGCCTTTTGGCTTCTATATTACATTTTTTTTTTTTTTGCTGAAAAAAACACTTGAAAGTTTTTTTCCTCCTGTCTTAAAAAAAAAGAAAGACCTTCACTTTAACAGGTCTACTTTGCTGAATAAATAGTTTGCGCAAACAAACCTTTGCACCCCTGCATCTGAGAGCTTATTCACTTGGCATGGGTCTATCTGCTAGAGAAACCCCAGTGTGTGGAGTTAATTGGGAGGATGCCTTCCTCCTGCAGACAAACTCTTCATCCTCCCTACTCATGAGGATTCTGATTATTCTAATTTGTGTGTGTATGTTAAAAATGGTTCTGTTCAACACAGACTGAAAGGTTGTACTGTTCTCCTTTATTCGTGTGTTGATGTTTGTTTGAATTTGTGTATTGGAGCCCACATCTCTATGGTATATTTTAGGTTAGAAATTCTTAGAGGACAGGAATTGTTACTCTCCGATTAACTTTGTATATCTTCCAGCATGGGTCTATATATATACAAAAGCTTAATGCATTCAATCTGTTGAAAAATTACTGGGCCTGGAATTCTTCAAGGGTAAAATTGTATTCTATGATATTTTCATTTAAACATGGAACCTGTCCAGATTGATTCCTTCACAGAGCTATTCTAACGTAAGATTATATATGGAGGAGAATGAATGCACACCATTCTCCTCCAACATGTAAGAACTCCTCCATTCTCTTACCAACATGTGAGAACTGAGGGGATATAATTAACTCTCACTGCACACCTGCTGTGTGACAAGTAATCTGGTATCAGATACCTCAGTGACTATTCATATAGTAAGAGGTAGAGGATAATAAAGTGTATCTGAAGGATCCTAGTATTAGAACAGACTTGCCTGAGTCTGAATTACTGTTCTGCTAAAATCTTAAGAAGTTTACTCAGTTTCTTTGAAACTCTTTTGCCGATGATACCTGTCTCACAGCATCATTACAAGAATTATAAATGGATGTTATTGTTACCAAGGCAATATTTACTGTACTCATTTAATAAATGAAGAAACTGAGGACAGTAGGATTTCATGATTAACCCAAGATCACATTGCCAATGCCTGGCAGGTTTTCTGTTCCAAGTGCTGTGCCAGTTTCAGAGCTGAACAGTATCGAAAAGAAGAGAGTTAACTTGGGCTGTGGATGTGATCATGCTGAGAGGTGTTCTTAACACAGCAAGGAGCAGTCATGATATTTGAGTGGCAGTAGAATGAAGAAGCTAGGCTGAGATGTTTGTCATTTGCATTAGTTAAGATGAGATTTGTTGATGAGTGAAAGGAGGCCCAACAATGGTGAATTTTAAAACAGAGAAGGACACTTCTCCCTCGTGTAAATATAGGCAGTCTAGAGTAGATGTGTTGGCTCCAAAATTATTGATGATTTTGTGTGTCTCTCCCTTGTGTTCTGCCACTTACTAACACCTAGATTCTACCTGTGGTTGAAGGGGGCTGTTCTCTGTCCAGCCAACTATTTACATTCTCAACAGCAAGAAGTAGGAGATAGGACAGGAGAAGGCATCTCTCATCCCTATAGGACACTTCCAGTAAGTTGTGTCCACCACATTGGCTTCTACCTTGTTGGCCAGAATGAAGCCCATGACTCCATTAGCTGTGAGAGGGTGTGCAGCCATGAGGACAACCCATAGTCTCTGCCACACCATTTATTTATAGCTTTTGTGTTTTCAGAATTAGAATGAAGCTGTTTTTTCCTACTGGTTCCTATACTTTCAGTTCCATTAAAAAACTATTCTTATTAAAGAAGAGTCTTAATAGTTTTCTAGTTGGAACTTATGCATTTTCAAATAATAGAAATCATTTGTATAAAGGAACATGTAAAATCTACAAGTTATAATTTTTCATTAATAATAAAATGTTATCAAATGAGTTCAATTTAACAATAATGATGTTTTTAACTTAAAATATTATACAGGAGTTCCAGCCAAGATGGAGTCATAGTAGAAATGCTTTGTTTCCTTGCACAACCAAAAGAAGGATAACAACCAATTTAAAAATGATAAACTACCAGAACTGCCAGAATATAAAACTGCATGGAACTCTGACAACCAAGGAGTTAAAGGAACATTCATCTAGACCAGTAGGAGGGACAGTGATTGGCTCTGGGGTGGGCAGAGAGGACCTGTGGCAAGGTGGTAGACCATGAGGGTAGGGAGGGGCTGGCTCACTGGGAAACTAAAGACTCAAAAGCTCTAGCTGTAAAATCTGTAGGGGTTACAAAGGTGGGAGAAATTCCCAGTCTCACTGGAGAGTTTGTTGAAAAGTGTGGCTAGAGCAGAGCAAGCACGTGGCATTGCTCCTTCTGTGACCCCTCCCTCACAGACAGTGCCACAACACAGCAAAGAGGGCTGGCCCACCCTGGGGAATACCTGTGGCTTTGACCCTTTACAACATAACAGGTGCACTGAGACAAAGAAATATGGCCCAAATGAAAGAGAAGATCAAAAGTCCAAAAAAAAAGAACTAAGCAATGAAGAGATAGAAAACCTATCTGATGCAGAATTCAAAACACTGGTAATCAGGATGCTCATGGAATTGATTGAGCTCAGTTGCAAAATGAAGGAAGAAATGAAGCTTACACAAAGTGAAATAAAGCAAAACATACAGGGAACCAACAGTGAAAGGAAGGAAACCAGGACTCAAATCAATGATTTGGAGCAGAAGGAAGAAATAAACATCTAACCAGAACAGAATGAAAAAACAAGAATTCAAAATAATGAGAAGAGGCTTAGAAACCTCGGGGACAATTTTAAGTACTCCAACATCTGAATCATAGGGATGCTAGAAGGAGAAGAGGAAGAGGAAGAAATTGAAAACATATCTGAACAAATAATGAAAGAAAACTTCCCCAACCTGGTGAAGGAAATAGACTTCCAGGAAGTTCAGGAAGCCCAGAGAGTTCCAAAGAAATTGAACATAAGGAGAAACACAACAAGGCCTATTATCATTAAATTACCCAAGATTAAAAGTAAGGAAATAATCTTAAAAGCAGCAAGAGGAAAGGAGACAGCTACCTACAAAGGAGTGCCCATAAGACTTTCTCAGAAGAAACCTTACAGGCAAGAAGGGACTGTAAAGAAGTACTTGAGGTCATGAAAGGTAAGGGCCTGCAACCAAGATTACTCTATCCAGCAATGCTATCATTTAGAATGGAAGGGCAGATAAAGTGCTTCCCAGATAAGGTCAAATTAAAGCAATTCATCATCATCAAGTCCTTATTATATGAAATGTTAAGGGGACTTACCTAAGAAATAGAAGAGGATCAAAAACTATGAACAATAAAATGACAACAAACTCATAACTACCAACAACTGAACCTAAAAAACAAAAACTAAGCAAACAACTAGAATAGGAACAAAATCACAGAAATGGAGATTGCATGGAGGGTTATCAATGGGGAGGGGATGGGGAGAACAGGGGAGGAAGCTACAGGGAATAAGAAGCATAAGTGGCAGGCATAAAATAGACAGGAGGAAGTTAAGAATACTGTAGGAAATAGAGAAGCTAAAGGGCTTATATGTACAACCCATGCACATGACATAAGGGAGGCAGGAATACTGGAGGGTGGGGAGGTACAAGGTGGAGGAGGGATAAAGGGGAGAAAGAAACTGGGACAACTGCAATAGCACAATCAATAAAATATACTTAAAAATATGATACACATTAAGAACTATTTAAATAAGTGAAATGCCTGAGAATAATTAGCACTTTTAGTAAGATTCAACTGTTCTTTATGTAGTTAATCAAAATTTCTGGCTAGGTCTGAGTAAATCATAAAGTTAACTTGCTAAACTATAATCCCAAGTCATTTATTTGTTGTTTTATTCTGGGCAAACTAGGTTATTGTAGTTTCTAGCCTATAGTAGATAGAGGGTGCTAAATGTTTGGCCAGTGCTCACAGAATTTATTGAGCTTGGTTGCAAAATGAATAGAAGAGTCAGTACTTGGGGTATAAGATGAAGTAATAAGTATTCCTCCAAAGGAAAGAAGTAATGCTGGCTTTAGTCTTTTATGGTTTTAATGTAGCTTTGTTTCATATGCCCAGCCATTGGGACTTCAGAAGATTTTCATTGCAAGAGCTGTTGAAGAAAGCTCAGTTTTTCAGGCAGATTAAACATTTAGGTGGTTCTTAATAGCTTATATACATATATATATATATAGTTTTATATCTTTATCATTTAAAAGTATAAGTGCTTTCCACATCATGATTATTTGGTCTATAGCATGTTTACATTATATTTCTACAGCATGTCTATATTATATATAAACATTATTGTTGAGCATTTTTGTGTGGCACAAGATTTTATTCACTCTGCAGGAAATATCTTTATACATGAATAATTGACATCTTCTTAATTTCCTTATGCTAGATTTCTAATTGTGGGATTACTAGGTCAAAATATATCACCATTGAAAACTCTCAAATACTTATTACTATATCACATTCCAAAAAGAGACTCAGTTTACATTTCCAGCATTATGTGACAAGGCCAGCTTTATTGCACCATCCCCTGTATTGAATTGTTAGGATTTTGACGATCTCTCTAAATATATAAAGTGAAAAATTATACCTAGTTATAGTTTTAATTTGTTTTTAGCTATGCAATGTGATACATGCATACATTTGTGGTATGTAAATGTATGAATATGAATTCATATGACATTGGGGCCATACTATTTTTTCTTCATAACCTTTTTATTTTTAAACTGGCAATATTTTATGACTCAATGGTAATTCTTCCATTATTTTGTATTCAAATACAGGGGTCCGGCACAAATAATGCCCTTTTTAATCACAAAATCATAAGCATGTAATTCTGTGACATAACTAACACACTCAAGCACACCATATGACATTTTAGCTGAAATGTTCAAATTATAACTACAAATTATTACACCCATATTATTACCCTGCCAACCACACTTAAGCAGGTGTTACTTCTGCCAGACACTCTATGATGTTGACTAATGACTTGAGATAGTTTATTTATTTCTTTATGTAGTCCTCACCCAAGGACATTTTCTCATTGCTTTTATAGAGAGGGGGAAAGAAAGAGGGAGACAAAAGAGCATTGACATGAGAGAGAAGCGTCGACTGGTAGCCTGTCACATGTGCCTGGACTGGGGATTCAACCTGCAACCGAGGCATGTGCTCTGACTGGGAATCAAACCTGCAACCTGTCAGTTATAGGACAATGCTCCAACCAACTCAGCCACTCCAGCCAAGGCTGGAGATAGCATTTTTAATCATGGTAAGGAAATATCCTATTTCTGATCCTCTAAGCGTTATCCAGGGATGAATGTTGAATTTTATTTATTTTGCAAAGTGTCTATATTCCTTTCATTCTTTTGTCCTTCATTCTGGCTTCCTTCTTTTCTACTATAATTTTTCCATATTTATATTCTTTTTTATTTACCTACTTTGAAATATGTAATTTATGTCTTCTTCTTCCAAAGAATAAACTTAGAGACTTATTTGTCAATTTTACTCTCTGTTCTTAGTATTATTAATTTTTATCTTTACCATGGTATTCTTCTTGAGTGTATTAGAACTATTTGTTTTTTAATTAAAAAGTTGAATTTTAAATATTAAAAGTTACATTACTCTTATAACTTAAAAATAAAAGCATTTAAAGTAATGTAAGATAATATTACATTATCTTATAAATTATAAGTTAATGTAATTATAAATTTTAATCTTATAATAGATAGTGGCCCTGGCTGGCATAGCTCAGTGGATTGAGTGCAGGCTGAGAACCAAAGCATCACAGGTTTGATTCCCAGTCAGGGCACATGCCTGGGTTGAGGGCCAAGTCCCCAGTGGGGCCACATGAGAGGCAAACACACATTGATGTTTCTCTCTCTCTTTTTCACTCCCTTCCCCTCTCTAGAAATAAACAAATAAAATCTTTAAAAAGAAAGAATCTCTGTTTAAAAAAAACATTTAATAGATAGTGTCTTATTGTTGTAAGCACTCTAGTCTTTATTATTTCAATTTAGAATAATCGATATAGTTTTCTCAAGTTTTTATTATTAAGAAGTAAAAATAGTTTATATGACATAGTTTATAGATTGTAAAGGAAAGGGAAGTAAAATTGTAGACAGCATGTGGAAACAAGATCTATATAGATGTATTTAGTTTGGAATAATAATAGCACAGTTTATTAGTTATCAGAATGATACTGTTTATTACAGAGAGGACATGAATTGATAGCTCAAAATAAAGGAAAAGTATACAGAATAGGTTTTGTATCAGTGAGGGTCTGATCAGAAGGCAGAAACCACACAGTAAATTAAACAAGAAATGTTTATGTGTAGAATTGTTAATTATTATAGAGCATTAAAGTTAACAAGAGATTCACAAGCTTTAAAAAGAACTCCAAAGAATATAGGAATAGCAGATACAAGGAGCAGTCACTAACTCTGCAACAGGGTATCCAGTGAAGAGTTCCACCCACACTTTCCCCTGTGCCCCTAGGGGTGAAGGTCCAGACCTTGTAGGGGAGAGTATGGCCATGTGAGGAAGCTGTGGTGTCACATAGGTGAAACTTGCTGGAAATCTACCTTCCTAGGTGATGGGGAAAGCTCTTGATGGAATCATGTTTCTCCGGATGTACATTCCTCCAAAACCACCCAAGTAGGACATCAGAGGAAGGGCCACTTGGATGTCTGGCCACCATACACTAAAAGAATTGGGTGTTGAAGAAGCTTCCCAGGCTTCAGAAGCTGGGCTGAGAAGGAACACCAGAACCAGGAAAGAAAACGCCTTTCTTTTTCAGTGTTTCTCCAGTGCTTTCTATTAACAAAACTTAGCATCCTGCTCACTGGCAAAGGAAAAACAGTTAAAAGCCCATTTCAGTCTTCTCAGAGCAGACAATAAAGGATGAATTTGGAGTTGAGAGGCAATACACTGATAAATTTGTATTAGAATACAAATTCTTAAATACTTGTAAATTTGAAATTTAAAGCATTGATGTGTAGTCATAACTGTTTCAGTTCTTACCATTCACAAAGAGCAGTATTATTTATGACCTGGCCTCATACATAAAATCTAACATGCCCATTTAGACTTCTCTAATTGACCTAGGCAAATAAATTATTTCCCTGTAGGATAGCCTGCATTGACACACATGTGTTTGCAAAGGAGAATGAACACTTAAATGGAAATAGAGCTCTTTTAGAAAGGATGGGAAGACAGACATAATGAATGTTGACAATGTGTAAAATGTCCAAGCTACTAAAAAATATGGATTTAATAAGTTTTCTTTAACTAGATTTTAAAAAATAGCATTAAAGTAATACAGGAGAAATAGCAAGAAGGCATCATGTTTTTTAAAAATAATATGATACCAATAATAAATTTAACATATCAATGATCACAAAAATCATAAATCACCAAGTTCAAGTTTTAATATATATTTAGTTTAGGGAAAAGAATAAACATACATGTGCATGCATACACAACTATGTTCACATGAATCTGAGTTGGATAAATTTATGCATGTGGGAGTTCTTATTTCTGAGGGCCTGTATTGTATAGCTTTAAGTCTTTGGGGTCTGACTTTATTCATTAAAATTCCCTGCTAGGTACACAATAACCTCTAGCAAAAAAATTTTCCTCATTTATGAACTCAGAATAAAAGTCTTACTTTACAATATTATCAGGAAGATTAAATAAGTTTTGTATAAATTAATATCAGTGAAAATATTGTATAGGACATATCTGCACAAAAAGCAGTTCAAAAATTTTAGATGTTATTACTATCTACTCATTTAAAATATTTATTTATTACCTACTATGGGCTAGGTTGGAAAGGTCCTAATATTGTTGCTGTTACTACTATTTGAAAAGGAATGGATGATTGAAGAAATAGTAGAAGAGGAAATTATTACTTGTTTAGGGGAAATAAAGAACCCCACCTCCTAAAATATATGTACATAATTCCTTATATAAATTAAAAATTAAGCAAAATTAAAATAAATTTGTCTGGCATTTGGTGGACAAATTATCAACTATTTTATTAATATATTATATAGAAATATAGAAATTATAATATATAATATAAAGATTTTAACATAAAGATAATGCAATCAGCTATTATATAATATTTTATATATTATAACAATATATAACATAAAATTATATACTTATAGTTTATATTATCAACTATAGTCTCTGAAAAGTTTTTTTGCTTTTTATTCATATTTCTGGGGAGCTGTATTGTATCCTTTTAAGTCTTTAGCATCTGACTTTATTTGTTAAAAACTAAATTTTAGAAAGCATCTTTTTTGTGTGTTCCTGATGACATTTTAAAAATATAATTTCTATAAAGATATACAAAATCTAACCAAATGACAATAATTCATTTTTAAAATGCATCTACATGTAATAGTTTAAGGCAATCAAAAGTGTAAAGTTTAAGGCAAAATTTGCATTATAATAAATAAAGGATAAAATTGATGCTACCCATTTTTAATTGGATTGTTTGTTTAGCATTGGGTTATGAGTTCTTTACATATTTTGGATATTATCCCCTCATCAGAGCTGTTGTTTGCAAATATCATCTCCTATTCAGTTGGTTGCCTTTTTGTTTTGGTGGTGGTTCCTTTTGCTGTGCAGAAGCTTTTTAGTTTAGTATAGTTCCATTCATTTATTTTTGCTTTTACTTCCCTAGCCCTTGGGGTCAAATTCATAAAGTGTTCTCTAAGACTGAGGTCCATATGTTTAGTACCTATGTTTTCTTGTATGTAACTTATAGTTTCAGATCTTATATTCAGGTCTTTGATTTAACTTTTGAATTAACTTTTGTACATGGGATAAACTGTAGTTTAGTTTCATTCTTTTGCATGTGCCCCTCTGATTTTCCCAGCACCATTTATTGAAGAGGCTTTCTTTTCTTCATTGGGTGTTTTTGACTCCTTTGTCAAAAATTATTCTCCCATATGTATACATGTACTTTTATTTTTGGGCTCTCAATTCTGTTCCATTGGTCTGAGTGCCTGTTTCTCTGCCAATACCATGCTATATCGATTATCATAGCTCTGTAGTATAATTTAAAGTCAGGTAGTGTGATACCTCTGAGCTTGTTCTTTTTTTCTCAGGATTGCTTTGGTTATTTGGGATTTTCGTGGTTACATAAAAATCTGATGATTTTTTAATTCTATTTTAAAAAATGACATTGACGTTTTGGTGGGGATTGCATTAAATCTGTAATATTGCTTTGGGTGATACGTACATTTTAGCTATGTTGATTCTTTCAATTAGTGAACACAGAATATCTTTGACATGTAAAGACATTTACATGTGACATTTCATTGTGTCGTTTCAATCTCTTTTAATGATGCTTTGTATTGGGTTGGTCAAAAAAGGTTGTTTGTTTTTTTTCATAAGGTGGCTCTGGTAGTGCTTAGTTGTCTTTAACTTCACTTGAAACAATTTTGTTGGATTGTGTTGTGACAACTGTCATATCAGCATGCATTTAAAAGCAACATGGATGGACCTTGAGAATATTATGCTAAACGAAATAAGTCAGTCAGAGAAAGCCAAGAACCATATGATTTCACTCAGATGCAGGATATAAAACTGAAACTCAGAGACACAGACAATAACCGTATGGTGGTTTCCAGAGGGAAGGGGGTGAGAGGAGTAACAAGTGATAAAGGGACCAAACATATGGGGACAAAAAATGATTTGAATTTGGGTAATGGGCACACAATGAAATACACAGATCATGGATTAGAGATGTCAAAAATCAATCAATCCATCTATCTTTGCTTTCTGTTGCTAAACTTTGTCTGAATGTTCTTCTCTTTGTACTAGTCATTACTTTCTGGCTTGTTCAATATTTTAGAAACTTTTCATTAGTGTGTGTGTGTGTGTGTGTGTGTGTGAAGCGGGACAGTGATTAGTTATTTTGTTGTTCTTTTGCTATTTCTTCACACTTTAATGAGAAGAACATGGCTCTCTTTGGTATACTTCACAGTCCTCCTGCTTGGTAATTGTCACTTATTCTCTGGTTTGAACTTGAAAGAGGTGCTTCCTGTGCGTATCTCAAGCCCAGTTTTCAGTGCTCAAGGCTGATGTATCTGGCATGGCCGTACTGGGCCGAGTAGGTTCCCGAGGAGATGCTCAGGATGGCCTAGTCCTGAACACACTGATACACCCTGTGCTTCTTTCTGTCTTGTGGAACGAGGGGCTGCAGAACTAGAGGTCCGCAGTGTGCACTCTTACCACATTGGTCCCTTCAGAGCATTGAATTTCTCTCCCAGGAAGCAATCCTCAGTCACATGTCATTTTTTATCTTTAAAAGTGATATGTGGTGATTGCTGGCAGAGAAGGGTATCAGGGGACTAGATGATAATGGGGAAAAATACAATAAACATCAAATAAAAAATGAAAGTGATATGAAAAAAGAAATACTGAAGAATGAAGATGGGGATTGCTCCGGAACCTCAGAAAATTATACAGAGGATGCTTCCTCTCCTCCCGTCCTGTGAAAGCCTCATGTCTCTGAAGTAACTGGAGACAGTTCAAAGTAGGTGGAAACCCTGCCATTCTGTCTCAAGTGCTGGGGTGGGAGTGTGGTCAGATAACTAACCGATCAGTGCCAGAGCCTACTGTGCTGTGAAACTTCTACCTTCTCAGGCTTTTATCAGAATTTCAATAGGATGATGAAAGTAGGTAGAACAGAACCGTTATTCCTCAAGTGTGGTTATTATTTTTGTTTTAGAAATCATGGTAGTGTTATTATCCAAATATAAAAGTAATACATGTTCATTATATATCATGTAGACAATACAGAAAAGTAGAGATGACAAGTGCCTATAGTTAGCAACATGGTGTTGCACACTTAAAGACTTGTTAAGATGGTAAACCTCATGGTAAGTTTTCTTACCACAAGGAAAAAAAAAAACAAGAAAACGAAAAAATCTCTTGGGAGCAATGGATGTTTATTACCTTGAATGTTTATACATGCATATGGATATACAATATGAGGGGGGACCCCCAAAATGGAATTTATTTATTAAAAATTGTTCATTCATTCTTACATGTTTAAACTTCAGTCACCTTCAAAGTACCCTCCGTCCAATGCACTACACCTATTGAGATGCTTTTCCCACTGCTCAAAACAATTTTTGAACTTGTCGATTTTGATGCCTTTCAGTGTTTCTGCACTTTGTTTCACCTCTTCTGCATTAGTAAAATGCTTCCCTTTGAGGACTTTTTTCATCAGGAAACCAAAAAAAAGTCTCTCTGGGCAAGATTGGGTGAATAGGGAGGATGGGGCCTGGGGGGTTATGCTGTTTTGGGTCAAAAACTGCTGAACACTCAGCACAGTGTGGGCAGCTGTGCTCATAAATCACCCATCATGATATGGGCAAATGCATTGAAACAGCCTTCAAAAAAATTCACTGAAGCTGAATGCAGCCTCTCACAACAATGCCAGCTGGTACACTGATGCAGATGGGTTCCTAGAACACTCACCTAGCAGGAGAAGCCTGTGCTACAAGAGGCCCACCCCCCAGAAGACAGTTCTGCTTTTACAGGGCCCCCCTCATATATGTTTATGCATATGTCCTAACTCATCAAAATATATACATGGAATGTGTAAAATTTTAAATATTAAATGTACCTCAAGAAAACTGAATAAATAATAAAATTTTAAAAAGTACATGTTTTTCATCTTCTGCATTTTGTTTTGTTTAAGCTTTAGAGATTTATTCAGTTGCTTTGAATTCAGACTTGAAGGTTTCAAAGAAACTTTGTTATAATTTACAGTCTTTTTCTATAAATATAATAATTCATTACAGGCCTCTTAGAATAGTATTAATTAACATTAACATAAACACTCATAATCCAGCCACACAAAGAGAAATACAATTAACATTTTATTTATATTTTTAATGTTTTTCTGTACCTAACTTGTTCACATCCATGGTTGTATTATATAAACAATCTTTTCTATTATGTAATTTTTTGCTAACCATTCTACATATGTTTCAGCTTGGTACAAATGATTCACAAACATCATTTTAAATAAAGCAAGCTTTTGGGAATTAGGATTTCTACCTGCCATGTTCACAGCCATACACCCAGGCATAAGTGTGATACCTCATGTAAAGGGGCATAAATTAATGTTTGTGGGGAAAAATTAATTGCTTTATTTTACTTAGCCATTTGCCAAGTATTAAACATTTAGTTAATTTCATTTTTTCTATTATTAATGATTTTCCATTGAACAAAGCTGGGTAGTTTCCTCCTCAATTTGATTATGTATCTTGGTATAAATTCTCAGGAGCAAATGTTTATAGATGGTGCAAACATTGTTAAGGTTCTTGATATGAGAATAAAACATTGAAAATATTTAATTTGGCATCAATATGATTTTTCCCCTTCAGTTTATCTTCATGATGAATCATCATGATTTGGGGGCAAATATTGTGTATTATCATTTATCAGATATTTCAAGTTATTGCAAACATTAAAATAAATTAAAAAGCTACTTTCAAAATGTTCTAATTTACCCAAAGTTCTTTACTCTCACAGTAATCAAAATTTGGTTTTAGTACTTAAAATAAGATAGATACTTTATTCTTGTATCAAGAAGATAACTTTTTGCCCTGGCTGGTATGGCTTAGTGGATTGAGTACCACCCTGAGAACTGAAAGGTCGCCGGTTCTATTCCCAGTCAGGGCACATGCCTGGGTTGTGGGCCAGGTCCCTGGTATGGAGCATGTGAGAGGCAACCACACATTGATATTTATTTCCCTCTTTTTCTCCCTCCCTTCCCCTCTAAAAATAAATAAATAAAATCTTTTAAAAAAAGATAATTTTTAAAATATCATTATATTAACTCCTAAAATATATTTATTTCTTCAACACATTCTGAATGAAGCATATAGGTATGATAAGCCTAACTGGGAGTGTAGTTAATATCAATTGTTAATATTGTCAATAAAATAAGAGAAATTGAAATACTTGTAAAATGCTTGAGGTAAATAAAGATTAATTTGTTTTTTACCAGCCTGAAATTATATTTTTGCTAAAATTCATGACTATGTAACTTATATAAAGTGAGGGTATTATTTTGCATTTTATGAACTAGAATCTCTGGGCTGTTGAGGAAAAGAGGTTTGCCAAATTGAGGTCAAAATAAGTAATCTAAATCAATCACTATCATGAAAAATAAAATCACACCAGTCAATATATCTGTAGAGAGATTTTCTTTTTGCATTTGAAAATGACATTTATGGACTATCATTTAGTGTATCACACTGGGACTATTTTTCTAGTATTAGTGATAGATTTGTGGTCTTGATCATTCATAAAACATATGGGTGGAGTTGGGGATTCATTCTGCGGCCACAGAACATAGGGAACCCAGAAGGCCTCAGAGGCATAAAATCCAGCGAATTGCTGTCCATTAGTGCAATGCTCTGGCCAACTTAGAATACCAAACGAAAAAAATGAGTGATTGGCCTTTACATTTTTCAGATAGAACCTTTGGTATAAAACAGAAGAGAGCACTAAGTCTTGGTAGACATACGCCTTTGAAATTTCTCTGTTTATACATTTGCTAGAGAACAATTCTTCATGACTTGATTCTGGCTCTGAAATAATCTTGCTTTTGCTAGGACATTAGGTGGCATTAGTTCTCTGAACAGATATTGCAATGAAAAAGTTTTGTATATATAGATATATAATTTAAAATATATATTTACTTAAATATATCTAGCATGAGGACCACAAACTATATGCAAGCCCCGGTAGTTTCAGAGATAACTCTCAAAGTCTGCTGATCTACGGGGGAGCTGCTGAGCTCCAGCCAAGCCAGCCTGGCCAAGGCGGGGCTGGGAGTCCCACGCGGTAATGAATCTCCTCTCTGAGATGTTGACTCTGAGGCTCTCCTAGACAAGATGGCATCTGCTCAGACTTTGTGGTTTGACAGGCAGGAAGCTTTTGGGGTCATCGGGGACAGAGAGTGCTGCCAGTGCCAATGCAGTCAAAGGGAAGGGCTTGGCAATTTTCTTGTAAGATACAATATTGAGCAATCTGATTGGTTTTAGTGTTTTGCAGTATGGATTATTAAAACTCTCCATACTGGGGAAACGGTTTATGACAAGTCTCTCAAAACAGTTTTTGACAATTTTTAGGATGATGATGATTTACTTTTATTTACTTTCCCCTAAATGAAGTGTATCTGCCTGCTTCATGGCCACTTACGCTGTTGACTCTGTTGCGCTGCAGCTATAGCTTACGGCGCGGGGGCTGTAGGAGTTTAGAACAGCCTTCAGCTTCTCATTTCAACTTAGACATTTAGGAATACCAAAACAAGAAAGATTTTGGTGAACCAATAATTATTAAAGTGAAGGACCAAAAAAAATTGGGCAAAGGCTTTAAAATAGCTGTGATGGTGTAAATAATTACACGGTAGTGAAAATTATATTTAAGTTTGAAAACAAAACATAAGTTGTTCTCTTTTTCAGTTTTAATTATAAACTTTATCATAATTTTAGTCATCTTGCCCAACTCATCTGCTCTAGTTATATGTTTCTACGTAGCAAATTATACCCAAATTTAGTGGCTTAAAACAAGCTCATTTATTATCTCAGTTTCACAGTTTCTGTGGGTCAGTTTTGCTGGATCTTCTGGCTTACGAGGCTGCATGAAGGTGTGAGCTTATAAGATGGCAGGTTATTTCATCAAAGCAGCAAATGAAAAGAATGAGAGAAAGGATGAGAGAGAGAGAGAGGGAGAGAATGATAGCAGTCAGTTTTATAACTTAATCTCAGGAGTGATATGCATCACTTCTGCCATATGTTATTGTTAGAAGTGAGTCACTAGTAACTAGTTTCAATCACCCTCAAGGGGGAGATCACCTAAGAGCAGGGGTGCAGGGGTCATCAGCAGCCATCTCTGAAGGCTGACAACCGACTGCACTAGCTGATGAATTCTCCATGCTCCGAACATGATTTCATCCACCTCTGAAGGGAGCTCTCAGGTTCCACGGGAATACAGCACTGCACCTTTTCCTGTGTTGATATTTTAGATATAGATTTTAATTTTAGCATGCTTATTAACACTTCAAGGGTATCCTATAAGAGATTTGCAATATCACGTAAAACTTCAAACTGAGAGATACTGAGTGGCAGAATGGAGGTTTGAACTCTCGTCTCTTTGATGCCAAAGCCTATTCTCTCGTTCTGGAGCTATGTCCATCCAGTAAGTCTAAAACCAACATAGTACTTACATTAAGGACCCCTCAATATAGTAAGTAGAATAACTAAATGAAGAGTTATGAATGACCTCAAATATTTTTTTCTGTGTGTATGTAACACTTATTTTAATTGGCCCTGCAGTTCTTATTTTAAGACTAAGCCATGAGAGAAAAATAATGATCACCTACTATGTCTCAGACACTGTGTCAGGCACTGCTGTCTTACGTAATCCTTGCATATATCTTATGAGGTGAGTATTGTTTTATTTTACGAGTGAAAAACTAAACCTTAAAGAGTTAAGAACTAGGCCAAGTTAACGAACTTGCTGATGTCAGAAAAACAATCCAAAGAAGGTATGATTAGCTCCCCAACTCTGCCCCTCCTGCTCTCCCCCCACCCCCGCTCTCCATATGTACGTATCTCCAAAAGTCCTCACGAGGCCACTATTAAATTCCCACTTAAAAGATAAGTAAACTGTATCAGTTTAGATCTTGCTTATTTATAGCTGAAAGTTTAGAGTTAACTCAGAATTTTAACTACCCATTTAGCCCTCTTCTACATACATTCCCATGCATGTATCAAAAACAGTCCCAGTTACCCCATACTCTAAAGCACTTCAGTGTCTTTTGTGTGATTAAGGAAATTTTTTCTTTAAATTATTCAAATGTTATTTATAAATGGATAATACATGAATACCGAGTGATTTCTTGGTATTCAAAGTGCAGAAATGGAACAAACTGTGGGGGTTATAATATGGCTGGTCTATAATAAATGCAGAATAGTCTGAACACACTAAGCCTCACAATATTTGCAAAAAAATGAATTATTCTCAGGCAAAATATAAATTGAACAAAAATAAGGTACTTCTGTCTATCTTTTAAGAGGATTCTCCTCTACTCACAGTAGGAGATGCAAGAGGAGGTCACTCACTACTGTGTCCTACATCAGGGTCTCTCAGCCAATGGATGCAACAACCCCTGGCAATGCACACCTGTTCTGTGAGCACCCATTATTATATGCATCAGACAAACATTCTTATTTTCCCAAAGTCCGGGTCTGATTTTCTCAGCTATTCAGAATTTGTAAATTTAACTATTTTTCCCCTAGTCAACTTAGGGTTTCTAAGACTCACTCTTTTTAAAAATTGCAATAAGTATGATTATTTTTATAATAAATTTCTTATAAAAACATAGAAGCACACAATTTGATTATTATAACATACTAAAATAGATTTATTACATAAATAAAATGAAATATTTTATAAGGTACACAGTTAACTATTATATATCACATGTGACAATGTTATCACAACATTACTTTTTTTAGGGTTTTTTTTTGTTTGATTGTTTTTAGCACGATGAAGAATTGTGCTAGAGAATATTTTCTTTTCTTAAAATATTAAACTTTTTTCTGAGTGGCATTTGTCTTTGTTAGGATTTTATGCATTTTACTGAGGGGTGTGTTTTCTTTTTAAAATTAATTCACTATTATTTTCCCCTTCCTGCTCCAGTTAACTGAGTCATTTATAATTTTGTCAGATTTATTTATCTATCCAAGGCACCAAATTTATCCTCAAGTCATTCTTTTAAACAGCAAAGGAGACCAAAAAAGAAAACATTAAAGGACTCAAGTGCTCTCACAAAGAAACTGCCAGTTCAGTCAACAAAATTTAAACTTCCAGTAAAAACAAAAAACTCTCTGAGGTGTAGACCCCAATGGCTAAGAAAAGCCACAAGTTCAAGTTGACCTCGCCAAAAGCATTTATACTTTCAGCCAAACTTATTAAAAACAAAATTCATTTGAAAGGGAGAAAAAACAAGCCATTGGGTTTCATAACATGAAGATGACAGGCTACAAAAGGATTTTATTTTTAATAATATTGCCTACTGAACATGACCCTAAATCCATTTTTTTTCTTCCAAGTTCCTCTGCTTCCTACATTCCAGCTCCTACTAGAATAGGCAGTCCACGCTGGTGACTAGAAAACAACACATCAAATTTGACAGGATTTTATTTTCAGGAAGCATTCCTTTTCTTATTACTATTATAAAGAGTTTCCCACCCAATCCTAGGATGAAAAATAAACCAGCATTACATCAAATACTTTAAAAAGACAATGGCTGACCAACTCCCTTTGGCTTATGAAAGTCTAAAATGGTTCAAAGACCGATCCCAAACTAAAGCTCCATGCTTCTTCAGAAACCCAGCTTTTATTGTTTTGTGTCAGGGGAGAAATGTTATTTCAAAGTTGTTTGCATTTAATAGGCTATGGCTGGCAGCTGAAGGAAGGAAAGTCGCTGATAGCCGAAAGGAAAAGGATTTGGCAGGATTTGTGAAGTTCACAGTCAGCACTGATAGTCTTGAAATAGAATTTTCTACAGAAAAAAAAAAACCCAAAACGTGCAACCTCCATCACTCTAGTGGCACTGCACATCAGATGAAGATGCAGACCGATTTGAACACGCTCTTTTCTCATCTACACTTGTGAAGCAGTAGCCAGTATTGCAATGACATTGCCAAACAAAGAGAAATGGGTAAAAGTTGGACTTAGGTGGCCCTGAATGTGCATTCTGAAGACGTATGGAGTGTTGAGATGCGATCTGAACAGTTGGCTTGAGCTACATTGTGAAATATCTTTATATACAAGCTAAGATTTTATCTCATCATATAGAAAATTTGATAACAAGTTCAGTTGTATGTCTTACCATAAAGAGCAAAGATCTACCTTATTGGGAAACACTGTTAAAAAATGGGGGTGTAAGAGGCTGAGTGACTTTATCCTTATCTCCTGCCATAGAATGACAAGAACAGTAAGAATGTCTCAAGTGTAAGGGCAGTTAAACAGAGGAATTGCTGAGGGATACTGAGCAATTTTTTTGTTTTTTATTATTAAAATAAATACAATGTATAATCAGCACACTTTAATAAAGCACCTACTATGTGCAGCTCTGGGCTAGTCACTGATAAAGTTTTGTGTTTAAATTTGATTATTTCTGATGACAGAGAATCTACTATTTCTAAGATCTTAAAGAGCATACCTCTTCTTAAAATGTTGAAACTGGTACAACATCTCTGTCTTGGGTTCTGTCTTGGCCAATGAGCAAGAAGTTCTGGATTTTTTTTCAGGGGACAGATGTTGCAATTCAAGTCTGCTCTATTGAGCCTTTAGAAATTTCTCTGAATATCTATAAAAATAAATGTGGAAGATAAATTTAATGAGACCATGGTGGTTTCCAGAAACACTACATGATCTCAACATAAATTAAAGCAATTTTTTAATTGACATAAAGTTACATAGATAATTTTTAATGGCTTAAAATAAAGTTGATCATATAAAGTATTACTACATAGTAGAAAAATACATATGTTAACATTTGTTTAAAGGATGCATGTTAGTCAACATTATTAAAAAATAATCCATGCATTTTTGTTTTTCTTTTGTTCACACTAAATTTTCTTACTTCCTATGTGGCAGTAGACTGTAGCAGAGGAAAGTTCTAGGGCTTCTATGAGGTGGTTGTTCGATGTGAGTTATTTCAGTGGCGAGATTCACAGGACTGTGGATCACATGTAACACCTCTCTAACTGTGTTTAGAGATCCAGGAGGAAGTTGAGGGAAATACATCTGAGAGTGGGCAGGAAAAATGGGTAGACCTGTAGAGGTTCCAAAATCTCAGCACACATTTAAATGTGTCTATTGCCATAATTCTCAATACAAGTATCACACATTATATGCCAGATCTATTCTTCATAAAATATTTGTGGTTGATTTTTTTTCTGAATGTTGTTATAAATCTTACTTCTATAAAAAGAATCACACTCTATGAGAACAAGGGTATTGTCTCTTTTATTCCCTGGTGTATTAAAACACCTGGAACAATTTCTGACATAAATATTTGTTGAATAAGGGAATTAATAAACAAAAGAGAATTAAAGTATAGCTCAGTCCCATAATAATTTTATATATGTCAAATAATTGTTATTATAAAAAAATAATAAATTTCCCATAGCCTGGTTTATTTAAACAGGTTTATAACTGGAATAAAGGACACTGTAAGTTTTGCCTGCCTTGTTTTCTGATTTTGATAAAATCTCAAAATTAAGAAAAAAAAAGAAATTTGAAAGTTAATTTTTTTAAAGATTGTGTGCCAGTTCTTAAGCTATTGTGCGTTATCTCTACACCCATCCTTCTATACTTTGTTTTATGATGCTGGGGCAGACCTTCTGTAAACCACATTTCTACTTCACCAACTGGTTCTGTAGGCTCAGCCACTAGGAGGTGCTAGACAAAGAAGGAAAGTGCTTCCTTGCTTGTTCTACCACTGTCAGTATTCTTCGGCTTCTTTTGGGTGTCCTGCCTACTTCTTGTTCTTAAGAACAAGAAGCACCAGTAGCACTTCATCTCCATAGGAGCAGCTTCTTCCCATAGCAGCATGTAAATCCAATTTGTGGTTTATTCATCACTTGTAGAACCATCCTTATCGGACATTTAGGGATACCACCAGCACCAGACCAGCAGTGCCCTTCCTCAGAAGTTTGAATTTCTGCCTTGTAGGGTATATCCTATAATCTTCTAAATTTTAATAATTCCAACATCTTACCTGTATTTCTTCAGCCCTATGCATGGTACCTTCTCCCTGAAGTTGTTACCTTTACCATACTTAGTGTTTTCTTTTTACTCTTTCACTTATTTATTTAACAACTTTATATTAGTTAACACTTCTTCATATTAAATTATCTCTGTCCAAGTAAGTGGTGTGATTTTTGTCTCTTAATGGCATCCTGACATATACAAGATGGTTTTACTAAGTCTCTCTCCTTAGCTTCTCTAGTTTATACATGCTACTTGATTAAATGCAAACAGAGTCAATTTTTTAAAATGTCAAGAGACTTGATATAAACAAAATTTAAAATAGCTGAAATGTCCTGAATTGTCTACCTTCCTCCCATGCCCTTGGGTTTTGCTTCACCTTCTCTCTCTCTCTCTCTCTCTTTTTTTTAACTCCTTCTCCTTGTATGAACTTCCTCTGGATGTTATTTTCTTCAATGCTTTTTCTTCTCATCTTGAAAATTCTCTTTTACTTTATTTTCACTGGCCCAAGAGAAATGGGAAATTAAACACTATCTCCAACAGTGGAGAAAGTATTATTTTCATCTGGGTGCTTTGAGATATATGTCAATGGCATCATGTCAGTGGCCATCCTGTCAACTTAAACCTAAGAACCTACCCTCTTCCTTTGGTGGCAGATAGTAGAAGAGGGAAATGTTTTATTCTAGCAAAGAACTGGAAGGAACTATGGCTGGATGAGCCCCTGACTAAGAAATATTAATCTCATAGATGCATCAATGTTCACTCAGCCACACTATCAAAATCATACTCTGTTCTCAGTTCTTTGGTTCCCATAGAACAGGGGTGTCGAACTCATTTTCACTGGGGGGCTACATTGGCCTCACAGTTGCCTTCAAAGGGCTGAATGTAATTTCAACCCCTTAACAGTTAAGGAGTAGTTACATTTGTACAGCCCTAAAATTATTTTGGCCCTTAGAAGGAAACCACAAGGCTGACATGGCCCCCTGTGAAAGTGAGTTGGACACCCCTGGCCATAGAGCCTTCTTATTACTTACTGAGTATCAGAGTTCCCATTCCTCATCATCACCTCACAATGAGAATTTTTCTCCCATATACCAACTCTTAAGGGTTTTCAGCTAGCTTTTATATAGGGACAATTTGCTTTTCTAGTCTGTTCTAAGGTGTCAACATTTTCATGTTGACTTTTCCAAAGATATTTATATTTGAAAGAGAAGGCCCAGAAACCTCTTGTCTTAACACAAATATTAAATTATAAGTGGTGAATTTTAGCCATACAAAATGGGCTGTTTGGGGGCACTGTCTTCAGAGAACATATTTCTTCATCCTCATATTAATCAACCTAAGCGGGAAGCCAGTCTAAACCAGACTTCTACTTCTGGAATGCGGCTTTATGAGTCAGAAAGTTTAAACATCCTATAACTATATAAATAAAGATAAAATAATGTGCTTTTGCATCTTACTAGAGATACATTTCAAAAGAGAATAACAGTATAAGAAAAATAGTCTGTAGCCCTATTATGGTAGAGTGTAAATCAATGTAAGGTGAATTTATTTTTATTATGCTAATTGCCAAGAATTCATAGTCTCAGCCAAGAAATAGTTTGTTTTTCATTTGCTTTCTGACAAAATTTGAAAAATAAAAATTTGGTTGTAGATCAGAAGGGAGCTAGAAATAAAAAAGCAATGGGTATTATAAGATGCTTTTTGGAGGATGTTTGCCATGGCTGTTACTTAATAATATGTGCTATTTTTTAATGTTGGAAAAATATGCCTATTTTTGAACTTTCAAAAAAAGAGTTGTAAGCTTATTATTAAAACCATTCCCTCATACATTTCCTAATACAGTCATGTGGATTCATCAAGGCCTCACAATAGTGTTTTACTGCTGAGTCTTAGAATTCCTCCTCAAACCATACTATGGCCTCATTTCTCAGAAACGTTCTCTCTCTCCTGATACTGGTGGAATCAGGTAACTAGAGTAGTTTTAGAGCACTGACACCTGAAGGCCATGCAAGGAAAAGATTGGAGCTGGCTTCACCACCGGTTTCATGCTTTCATTTACTTGGCAGAATCTGTTGACTTCAAAAGTACAAAGGCCAGAAATTGTGCTATCTTAAAACTCCTTTGAGGTTTTATGGATGGTTTTCCCAACATTTCAGTTAGCATTTCGTGGGCACTCATGTAAACCATAGTGGGACAAAGCTAGTTCTAAAATGATTTCTGACGTCTGCGTAGCATGTGGAAAAGAAGACACCCATGCGAGGTGTTGAAATGTAAGCACCATGGATAATAGATGAAGGCTGATGATGGCATGAGCAGAGACGCACGTTCTGATGGGAAATCTCTGCTCTTCAGAGGAACAATTTCTGTGGTGTGCCTGTGCACACCACACATCTGAAACTCCAGAAAGGAAGATGCACATCTGGTCACTTCATTCTAGTATTCTTAATTTATAAGGTTGTAAAAATTTTAACATCCCATATCAGAGAGTCGTCAATCTGTGATAAGCATTTCACTCTCTTTGAACAGTTTTCTTGTGAATATGACAAGAAACTATTATTATAGTAGTTGCATTTGTGACTCATTTAGAAAAACATCTCTGAGCCAAAAACATAGTCCATTTATGACATTAAGCCTGGCATCCAGGTCACGAAACCCATTGCTCTGGTTATAGCTTAATTCAAGATTCTGTGAATATTTATGTTTTATATGGCCTAAAAAAAGCCTTCCTAATAACAGCAAATATAAATTTTGAAGCATTTTCAGAATCTCTGCCAACTTTTATGGTTTTACTATTCCAACACATCTTCCTTGAATTAACTTTGGCCTACTCTTTCTTTTGTAATATGAAGTTAATATGCTAAGCAAGAGGAGTACAGTTGATCTCTGAAGAACACGAGATTGAAATGTGTGGTCCACTTACATGAGAATTTATTCCAGGAAATATGTGCAGTTTAAATCTAATATAACTAATATGATAGTAACTGTATATTAACTAGACTTAAATAAAAAAGGAAAAAAAATATATATAACCAGTTAACTGCTTGAAAACATATAGAAAAACTACAGAAAAATAAAAGGATTTAATACAGAAACAAATATAAACTGAAAATTTCCTATCTGAAATTTTTCTATGCTGATGTTTTTGTAATATTCACTAGATTAATAATAAATTCACAAAACTATTACTCAAGCAAAAAATAAAAATAAGTTAATATATACTGTATTTATTATATGTATTCTTGTTCTGCTATGATTTTCTTAATAATGTTTTCCACTCTCTTGCTTACTTTATTGTGAGAATACAGTATGTAAAACATATGACATATAAAATATATCTTAGTTGACTGTTTATGTTATTGGTATTTATGTTATCGGTAAGGCCTCCCATCGGTAGTAGGCTATTTGTTAGTAGTGAAAATTTTGGAGAGTTGAAAAACTTACATTTGTATTTTTGACTGTGTGGGGGGGGTCAATGCCCAAACCCCCACATTGTTCAAGGCTCAACTGCACAATATAAATGAAGACTCTTCTCCATCAACTTAAAAATGTCTAAATGAGTTATTTTGTTGTGTGTATTTTATTCATGTTAAGGTGATATGATAGAAAGGGAAGAGTGCTAGAAAGTCAGATTAACCTATAGAGACTGGCACAAACGTTCCTTATCTCTAGACCTTTTTATCAGCTAGAATCGAAATGATGGAACTGATGATACATCCATTCCCTTCCAATTCTAAATATTCTATCTGAAATATTTATTATTTTACTTTTTATTACAGATATAATAAGCACTCAAAAATTTAAACAATATGGAAAGCATGTGGAAGATATTAAAAGAAACACTTAAATTCCATTATTTGTAAAAAAACCCACAATTAACATTTTGTAAATGTCCTTTCAGACATCTCCTTTTTATAGGATTGAACATATAACATTATGTAGATAAAAGTATACTCTCTAATGCATGTTGCTCTCATATCTTCTCACAGTTAAAAGTATGTTAAAATAACTTTTTACATCAATGAATATCCACCTATGTTATCCTTTTAAAAAGGTATAAATAATTCCATTATATGGATGCATTAAAATTACCTAAAATCTCCTGATAGATAGTTAGGTTCCTTCAGGCTTCTTTATCGTACGCTCCACTGTGGTGAATTTGTTTGGGTCTATGTGTTTCTACACGTTTGTGCATGACCATGGCTCCTATGGAACACTTCAAAGAGAAATCATTGGGTGAAGGGTGTGCACATTTCTGACTTATGTTACCGAATTGCCTACCATAAGTTTTAATAAATTAACATTCTTATCTACAATGATTTTCTTTATCCTTATCGACATTAAATAAATTATTAGTATTTTTATTGCGAATTGAGAATAGGTCATCCCAAAAGTAATAATCAGTCATTTTAACTTTCATTTTCTTCTATTTTTTGATCTCTTATATCCCTCATTTCTTAATTACCTGTTTATGTGTTTAGCTAATTTTTTTCTATTGGGATTTTATGTTTATTCATACTGATTTTGAAAATCATTGCAGTTGATAGCAGTTTATGATAAACTTATTAAAATATTTCCCCAAGTCTTTTAATTACCTTTTAACATTGTTTATAGTGTATTTTTTTGTTTTTGTTTTTTATTACTTAATTTTAGTGTGAGTAGAAAAAAAATCCAAGCCCATAACATTTCATGTAAATAATTTATTGTAAATAGGAAAGATTTGGTTCCCTAAACCAAGATAATAACAAAGTGTCATTTCCTTGGAGCACTTTCTTTGAAATCTACACTCCTTGGAAATATGGGGGTAATACATAGAAGGGCAGGGATTTGAGAATTTAGAATTGAATTGGGTCCCTGGCCATCTGAGATGCACAAGGGCAGGAGAAGAGAATCTCTAAATAAACCTGGCTTACTTTACATGTTTACCCAAACCTTGTTTACTGTTTGGTGTTTATCATCTAGGATTTAGTTCTCAACCAAGACATTCAGATTGAAGAGCATTCAGTGGTTTAAAAAAAAGAAATCCAAGTCTGAGACAATGAGGTCAGTAGTTCCCTATTTTTTTACATTTGCAAATACTCTGTACATTTTTTGATTCATAAAAAAAACATTATTTACCCCCTAAAACAAAATAAACGATGTAGTCGAGCATGAGTAAACTAAGTATTTGGTATGTTTCTCACCATATATTTTTTACAATGTGATATTTTTAAACCAGTGCTTTTTAAATCGTATATATAAATACCTATGTTATCTGAAAAACACTGGAGTGTAGCAGAAATAGAACTGAATTGAGATCTGGCTCCTACTTCCAATTTTTGCCAATGACATGTTGTAATTTTGGAGAAGGGCCAGAATTTCTATATTGGTCAATCTGTCCACTTTTTTTTTTTTTTTTTACACTGAAGACCTTGCCATTTCATGCCATCCAGATTGTCCTAAAATCCTCTGGGGATCCATAAGAGCCAAATCATCATTTTTATTTGATCAGGAAGGAAGATACCTTTTAAGCAGTTAGGTTTATGTAGATGATCCTGTGGATGAGTGATTTTCACATTCTCCATTTCAGCTGCAACAGCCTTCGTTTCTCCTCCAGCCGGGGACTCTTCCCTCAGTGCCCCGTTCCTCAGCTAGCGGGCTCAGTCATCCTGTTCTTAAAATGAAAAGATCAAGGCTGTCCCTCATTGAATCTCATGCTCATCTCACTCTATTTTCCTCTCCACTACAGACATCTCTTCAAATTTTTCCAGTCTCAGAAGAGTCTCAGAAGTGCTAACCCCTCCCCCGCTAACACTCCATCGCGGTGTTCAGCCCCACACTTGTCCCTTTCTTCTCCAATCCATTCTCCCTCCTCTGGATTCAGTAATTCACATCTCTCCATCTTGAGCGAAGCCTTTGCTTGACTTCACTGCCACTCTGTCTTCCAGTCGACTTCTCTCGACTCTGTTTTTACCGCAGACCTCTGCCCACGCCGCTTCGTTCCCAGCACACTTCGGTCCTTACCTCTGAAGCACCGTTTTCATCCCACTCGCTCACTGAAGGAACTCTCAAAACTCACCATTTTCAGTGTCCGACACAATGACAAAGGCAGTCTTCTTGACCTGTTTGTAGTTTTTGACACTGTTCACTCTATTTCCTTCTTGAAATACTCTACTGCTTTGTCTTTCGTGAAATTGTACTTACTCTACTAGTTCTCTTTGTATCTACCTACTTCTACCCTTTCTTTTGTTGGATGACTTTTAATTCACTTCCTTGTTTCTTCCTGTATATTGTCAGTCGCCACATAGCACTTTGAAAGAATCAGGGCTCAAAAACAGATAAAGCCTTGATTGGTGGTATTACTTTGCCAAGGAAAGTTGCTTAATTTGTCTGTTACTTCTTCTTGAAGTTAAAACGCCTGACTTGAAATGAGACAGTGAGAATTGAATGGGAATCTATAGAAAGGCGTTTGTCCAGCACAGTGCCTGGCCATAGCTAACGCTAACCTATGCAAGTTATCCACGTTCGATCTTCCCCTTGACGTGTGCCTTGAGAACTTTGGCCCTGAAACTTTTTTCCTTTATGGCCACCTATAGTTTAGGTAATCATATGCTACATAATTAAATATTTAATTATATACCATGTTTTATCACCCAGTGTTGTTTCATGTTAGTTGTTTCTAACTACAAAGTAGAGATCCTCCCTAACTATTCCACTGTATGCCTTTCAGCACTAACATATGACTCAGTGTTCAGTAGATGATATATATTTATGAATTATTTGACCTGTGACCTTCACCTTGCCCTGGTATGGGCTTATAGTCCAGAAAACTATGAATATGTAAGGAATTTAATGTTACTTTCTGATCAGAGCTCTGGTTTACCTGGACTGCCTGAAATGTGATTACACTCTAAATGAAAGATAATACAAGTGGTAATTTGTTAAAATTGCCCTTATTTTCTAGATTTTAGGAGTCAGATAATTTCCTATTTTTTTCATTGTTTCAACAAATACTTTTAGAGTATAATAAAGTAGTAGACACTGACATAAGGAGTCTTCCCGTAAAGAATTCACATACAAATAAGGGACACAGACAAACAGGCAGGCAATTTTATTAGGGTGTGGTAATAAACCCCATGGGAAAGAACTAGGTATTATGATATTCAAGTAAAGAGCACTTCAGTCATTCTTTCGAGGTAGGGTAGTCTGAAAAGGCTTCCAAAGAGAATAATCTTTAAGATGAAACCTGAGAATTCATTTTAGTAATGAAAATAGGACTAATGTTATTCGTGTAGTAGCTTTTTAAAAGGATGCACATTATTTGCTTATAAAAATTTTAAATGTCCTCACCTTGCCACACTGTTTTTTCCAATTACTGCCAGATTCTGGACCTACAAAACCCTAATTTTTAGTTAAGAGATATTAGAAAGAGGAATTTTACTTTAGCAACAAATGTAAGAAAACATGAAAAAAAGTGAATGATTTAAAATAGGCTTTCTCTTTTTAATCACAGAAAGGTGACAAAACATTTCAAACTTACTACTCCATGTTAGACGCTAAGAAGCCCAATTTTTTAGTGGCATGTCATGCACAGAAAAATATCAGAATGAAAACATGGATGATGTAGTGTCAAAATGGGACAGTCAGAGACCGTCAAAGCCTCGGAGTTCCACGTTCACTCCCGTGATCAATGCGAGGCTGAGGAAACGTTTCACGACTGGGAAATCTCACACCAGAGGACGCTTATCCTTCCTGGCTTGGTTGTGTGTGGAAAAGGCTGATGGCTACTTTCTTTTCTTCATGAATGAGTTTATTCAAAGTGAAGATAACATCTACACCTCTGATGGTTATAGAGAAAAAAAAACAAAGATGAATTACTCGAAGTGCCCTGACCTTGGAAGAAAGTCATTGTATATTTCTTATGAGTAACAGAGTGCCCCCAAAAGGGTAAATATTCAAATCAATGAATTGTGTGTTGTGCCCAATTTCCTGTTTAGAGAAAAGGGAGAATGTTTTCCTTCCATTTCCCGACTTCACAATAAAATTAAGGCAAATAGAAAAGAGAGTTCAGCTTATCAAAATTCTCCGTTGGGAAACCAGTGGCTCCCACTTTACACACTATTTGTAATTAGCTTTAGGGTCTCTCACCTAATTCTTTCCTTTGAATTAATTAAAGTACGTTTGAATGTGACAGACATTTAAAAATTCCCTCTAATCTGACAGGAAGAGCTTTTTTCTTTTCCATTCCTCTTTTTTTCTTCCACAACTATAGAGGCTCCGAGCTCCACAGATATCACCACAATGCTGCAAGGTTGTTTACCTTCGCTCCTTCACAAAAGATAATCCAACAAATTACATTAATTATAAACCAATATGTTCCGTTCAATTCCCATATGAGCCAAACCTGGGGATGAGCATCTGCTCTTATTTTCTGAGCTCGGTTTTGAGGACAAGATTCACAACAATGCTCAATCCATAATTAACAGAAAAATTAAAGATGCAACATCCCGACATCCTGCTTTTTGAAGCAGTATGCTTAAAAATATACATGCCTACTCCCAGCAAGATTTTTCTCTCCAACTCAGAAATAATCTATTATTATCCTTGATGTGTTTTTGTTTGTTTAAAATATTTACACTTATATTGGACTTAAAATAAACATGCAAATATTTTTTACATAAAGAATGAACAATAATTTCCCACCATTACAATGTTTTAAAAACTTGGGGCCTCTCTTTTTTCTAGATAATTTCTTCTCCTTTGCCACCTTTAAAAATGATATTTATTGTGTATGAAGTATGCCATTTTATGGTATGGGAAATAGAAATGGATACAATTTAGGATACTTGTTTTTTTTCCCCTGTTTGTCCCATAAAAAGAACTAATAGTAAACATACCAGATACTCAGATGTATCTATACATATATTTAGCACATACATCTTTTATTCTATTCATGGAAATCCCAGTTAAGCAGTTGGTGGTAAATAAATATTTAAAATATCTGCACTATAGATACCTAATTCATATATAGCACCCATATGTGATTGAATGTAATTAGTCATACTGTTTCAGCACGCCCACACACCACACACAAAGTGAATGGAGAGCAGGACAGCTAATGGGCTTCTCTCTTTCTTGTACACATGTGCAATACGTGAGTCTAATGTGACGACAGTTTACGTAATTTTCTGAGATCCTAAGAATCAAGAAGTTGCTAAATGAATATAATGCTAAGCACCTCTGAAGTGCTTTATTGTCATTTATCTTAATTGCATATTCCATCACAAAGAGTTTATTCTGCTTTCATTGAACTACCTCTGCTGATCTTCAAATTATTCTCAACACCACTTATTTGCACCTAAAAATTCTTGCTGTAATAGGGTTGAGTTTTATCATTGATTTCATGTTGTTTTATGGAGAGGCAGATACGGTACAAAATTCTTGATTCTTTGAGTGACAGGAAGGCCAGGTGGCCCTTGTGGTGGTTTTGCAGAGCACTGACTGGCAGAGAAACATGGACGTGGGGCCTGGAGGCTGAAGACTCCTGGTCAGACCTTTCACGTTCTATACACAAAGAGGAAGTTTATCAGCAGGCAGGTCAAGAAGGGCTGCTGGCCCTGGCTTCATATTCATTCACAAAGAGCCTGAGATTCATAGGTCTGTGTTCTCACCAAAAGAAATTTGACATATAATTATGCGCAAGATTGAAAAAAGAAATGATAATTTTGATGTTTTCAAATACAAATAAGAGAAAATACAACTAAGTAGTATTTCTTAAGGTGTTAGAAAGAAGTTACTATTGGATTAATAAAATAGTCACGCACTGGGAGTTCTAGTGGGTCAGCCAACTCGTCAGGGACAGGCGTGGGCCTTCCCCCTGTCTACTCTGCTGTCATGAACACTGTTCTGTTCTTAGTGTTGCTACCTCATTGTTTCAACATGGTTGCCAAAGATTCAGGGTCATATCTCTAGGTGATTTGATCCAAATTAGGAAAGGATAGAGGGAAGAAAACCTTTACCTCCCATAAGGTTCTTCATTTTTAGGGAGGAAATATTTCCCAGTGTCTCTCAGTTAATTTCCCTTAAGTTCTCTTCGGCCAGAATTGGGTCTCATGACAACCTCTAAACCAATAATAAAGGAGAATACCATAAGTACACGAACTCAGTAATAATTCATTTCCATTATTTTCTAGTACTGGGAATATTGCTGCTTGTGGGGAAATTTCTATTGTGTAGGTAAACAAGAGTGTGCTTGCCACCAAATATCTGTCATACAAGTTTACACATGTACCATTACTAGGTCATACTATCTGGAGTATAGAATATATATGTGTGCACACACATTCCCACAAACATACACAAGTATTCCTTTACTTATAAGGCCACAATTATTTTGCACTGTATGTCTTATATTAATAATGCTTTTTAAGCATGAATAAGCATTTCATATTTGTGAACCTATTGACATTTCTTCTTATGTCAAGGAACATATATAAAGGACACATGGACAAAGCTAAAGGCATGTAGAATCCAGAGTGGGAGGTGGGGACTGCTGGGGTGGGGAGGGGATTGGTGGGGAGAAAATGGGGACAACTGTACTTGAACAACAATTAAAAAAAGAAAAAAAACAACTAACTTAGGAAATTATCTTTGCCAAGAAGCTACCAACCACAGGCTTTAAAACACTAAAATATATGGCACTGTATGCTCCTCTCTCAATTGCTGAGAAATACTGATGATAGAGTTTACCAGCTGTGTGACCGTAAACATTTGTTACGTAATTTCTCTGTTCCTCTGTTTCCCATAGATAAAATTGGGATGAAATACCTGGACTGTTTAATTGGACTCTTCCTTGTGGGAAGGATTCAGTGCATGGCCTCCATAAAACTACTTTGGGAATAACAATGCTCTCTTATCTGTGTTTAATACCCCTTGTATTTGATATCGTGCTGGGGTTCAAGGAGGGGTGGGGAAACTTCCTGTGAATCCCACAGCCCAGAGCTGGTCACCATGAGGATTTGTCAGTGAAGGAGACAGAGACGCCTTGATTCTGCATGCCCTCCTTTCCTGCCTGCTCAACGACACAATGCCTCAAGCCACTGAAGCAATTGTCTTAGGGGGTAGCCTGACCCCATCAAAGACACTTCCCAAACATCGTATTATTCAATTTATTATTGTATGATGTTTGTAGAGATTGAGTTGACCCTGCAGAATCTGAAATTAAGGCTTTATAAATCCCAGGTTTCTGAGGTTTTATCTATTTTGCCAATTCTTCAGTAGGTTCACTGGCACAGGCCATGATTTTGAGTGGCCACAGATGCTAGGCACACTCGGTTTGGAATTCTACCATCCCATTGGTAAACGAGCTTCTCATACCTCTTCTGGTCTAGATGTCACACACAGGGTGTGGCTGGGCTCGAACCTCTGATATGGTTGTGGTCATGCTTCATTAGGTGAGGACTCAGTGTCTGTTTTCTTCAGTTCACAGAATGCATTGAGTGCCATTTCTGGCCTGAGTTTCCTTTGATGGGTTTATAAGAACCGACATGTAACCACACATTTCAAGACTTGAAAATCAAGATGAGAAGATAAAGTGCACTGATACAAAATTATTTTTATAGCACTTATTATACTATATTATAATTGTATTCTGTCTCTCTAAGTATTAGTAAGTTTGTTTTTTAAAGACTATTTGTTAGAGCGGTTTTAAGATCACGGGAAAATTAAAAGGAAAAGTACACAGATTTCCCATATATCTTCTTCTGCCACACATGCACAGCCTTTCTCATTATCAACATCCCCTGCCAGAGTAGTGTGTTTGTTACAATTAATAAACCTACACTGACACATCAGCATCACTCACAGTCTGTAGTTTACATTTGGGTTCCCTCTTGGTGCTGTACATGCTATGAGTTTGGACAAATGTATGATTACAAGTACCTGCATTATATTACACAGACTTTTTTCACTGCCTTAGAAGTCCTCCCTGCTCTGCATATTCATCCCTTCTCTTTTCCCCAACTCCTGGCAACTGCTGACCTTTTCATTGTCTCCATAATTTTTTTCCAGAACATCATATTAGCTCTAACCATACAGTATGTAACTTTCTCAAATTGGCTTCTTTTTTTACTTAGTAATATGCATTTAAGTCTCCTCCATGTATTTTCATGGCTTCATAGCACATTTCTTTTCAGTGCTGTGTAATTTTCCATTGTCTGGATTTGCCATGGTTTATTGATATATTCACCTACTGAAGGACATCTTGATTGTTTTAAAGTTTTAGAAATTAAGAATAAAACTTCTGTAAACACTTAAGTGCATGGTTTTTAGGCAAACATAAGCTCTCAACTTCTTTGCTTATCCAACGAGAACAATTCCTGGGTTATATGCTAAGAGTATGTTTAGTTTTGTAAAAAAAAAATGCCAAACTGTCTTTCAGTGTGGCTGTATGATTTTCTATTCTCACCAGCAGTGAATGAGAGTTCTTGCTCCACATGCTCGTCAGCCTCTGGCATTGGCAGTGCTCTGGATTCTGGCCATTCTAATAGGTGTGTACTGGTATCTTCTTGTCGTTTTAATTTCCACTTCTCTGATTATCTTTTCATATCTCATTTGCTTCTTTGTGTCTTCCTTGGTGAGGTTTCTGGCAAAAACTTTGGCACATTTTTAGTTGAATTTTTTTTGTATTTTTATTGTTGATTTTTAAGAATTATTTGTATATTTTTGGATAAAAGTTCTTTATCAGATGTGTCTTTTGAAAATAGTTTCTTCAAATCTGTGACTTGTCTTCTCATTCTCTTGACATTGATTTTAGCAGAGCAGGAGTTTTTAGTTTTAATCAAGTTCATCTTATCAATTATTTAAACAATTATTTCTTTGGTGTTGTATATAAGAAGTCATCACCATACCCAACATCGTCTAGGTTCTTTTTCTGTTATCTTCTAGGAGTTTTATAGTTTTACATTTCACATTTAGTTCTATGATCTATTTCATTAATTTTTATGTTCATTTCTGTGTATGAAAGTCCAGTTATTCTAGCATTATTTGTTGAAAAGACTATCTTTTCCTCACTGTATTATCTTCATTCCTTTGTCAAAGATTAGTTGAGTGTGTTTATGTGGGTCTATTTCTTAACTATATTCTATTCCATTGTGTTTCTTGTCTATTCTTTTGCCAGTACCACAGTTTCTAGATTATTGTACTATAAAGCACAACTTGATGTTGGGTAGTGTTAGTCTTCCAATTATTCTTCTCCTTCAATATTGTGGTGACTAATTTAGGTCTGTGGCCTCCCCATATAAACTTCAGAATCAGTTTGTCGTTATCCACAAAATGACTTGCTGGAATTTTGATTGGAGTGTCTGTAAGATTTTTAAGGGCAAATATATACATCTTCTGTTCATCTCTGGATCACTAGTGTGTTGTTGGTGCCTGATATATCGCAGTTACTTAATGTGTTCTTACTGAATAAATAAAATTACTATGATGTGATTAGAAAATTGAGTAAGCCAAATACATAAGACACTGGATAGAATCAGGTAAGTAATTTGTGAAAGATCCCTGGAAGGATTAGGGAGCTGAGGAGGGAAACTGGAATCAGATGTGGATGCATATGGGTGAAAATGAAAGAGTGGGGTCGAAATGAGGGAGTAGAAAGAGTGATGGGGATGCATTTTATGATGCAGGAATGATATTTGGAAATAACTGTAAGGGAGAAGCATTATCTAAGAAACACCATCAAGATTATATTGGAGGAAAGTTTTTTTTTCTTTTCCAAACCTTATTTCTGATCAGTTTTCCTGCTCCAGAGCAGGAGCAGGTGAGGACTCATAGCTTATTTACAAGTTCATTGTATACAAAAGAATTTTGTTTAAGATTTCTAAGATTGGGATATATGAGAGCATAAAGACTCAGAATTTGGAAGCCTCAAGAATTTTTCCTTCATGAACACACAATATGAAGTTTTGTTGTAGGTTATTTGGCAGAGAACATATGTGTGTAATCCTAAAAACTGAAGAATATTTTCCCCCTCTAAATTTCTTCCTAGAAAAATGTATATCCTCTGTGCCTTGTGGAGTTCCTGGCATTTTATTAAGAATCCTATGATATTCTCAAGGTCTATCCCTGCTGTTGCGAATGGCAGTATTTCATATTTTCTTATGACTATATAGTCTAAAAAAATCTCAGTTATCCCTGCCTTATTTCAGACACCACAACTTCTGCTAAAATTTGTTACTTATATATTTGTATTTTTTTCTGGATCTCTAACAGCTCTTTGTTCTTAAAAATCTCCTGGAAACCAGTACATAATGCAATAAGTCAAACCTTGTTGGCATTCCAGGTCTCTTTCTAATTCACCTGATTTTAGGACTATAAGTAGAAAGGCTAAACATAGGTCCAAAAAGAGGGATCAGGCTCCATCTGTGCTTCCTCCTTGTGATAATTATGTTCTGAACAGCTATAGACCGGGGTCTAGAGGGGAGAGCAAGATGAGAGAGTCATAAAGGACTTCTGATTGATTCTAGTGCTTCAGTAAGTCCTTACTGCTCATGTGATAATTAAAAGCTTCCTCTTCCTATCAGGTAAGAAAAATAGAGATAAGAGGGCAACATTTGTGTTTTTCTAGCTATGCCAAATTTTGTTTATTCTTCTTCCCTAACAGTGGCATGGGGTATGCTTCTTAGCATAGGTAACACGGAGGTTGGCATAACCAGTGGGTAGAACTGTTCAAGAACAGGAAACTGTCTTCTTTCCCTTTGTTTAGCAAAGTACCTGGAACTTACTCAGATACACTGGTGGACAAAGCTTATTCCATCTCCTTTTATGGATATTGTTGACTTAATCTGGTTTCTCCAGATTTAGGTAACACTTGTAAGTTTACACCTTTTATAAATTTGTGCATACAACTAAAGTCACAAGACAATACTTATCTTTAGCACGAAAAATGCAAACTATTTTGTATTTATTCATTATTATTTTTTAATCCTCACCCCAGAACATTTTTAAATTGCTTTTAGAAAGAAAGGGAGAAAAAAAGAGAGAGAAACATCAATGCAAGAGAGAAACATCCGTTGGTTGTTATTGTCATGCCCCGACCAGTGATCAAACCCGCAACCTGGGTATGTGTCCTTACCAAGAATCGAACCTATGACCATTTAGTCCATGGGACAATGCTCCAACAAACTGAGCCATGCTGGCCATGTCAAACTATTTCCTATTTTTTTAAAGTTCTGGTTGACACATGTAAAGTTCATTGTATGAGTGATGTATGCATTGCAAAATTCTTTCTTGTGAATGTATTTCCAAATACACACTCACACACACACATCATTTTTGCACCTAGTGGGTCAGTACATAACATACATGTCTTAGTATCCCAGACAAACAGTTTGAAAGGTGCTGTTCTAAATAAATGCTAATTCTCTTTACCAGACTTCCTTGGAAACATCTGGTACACCCTGTGCTACAAACCACCTTAGTCAGGTCCCCAAGCCCATCTGTAGCCTGGAGGCAGATCTCCCTTTGCAGATTGCAGGGGTTCTGCACATATTGTTGATGGGGAAGTCTGTTTAACTCAGAGGCATCCAGAATATCAACACATATTTCCTTTTCTGGAAAAATACTCAAGGGCAAGGGGGGGGCAAAGGATGAGTTCCTTAACTAATTTGGAAGACCATTTTTTTTTTCAGCTTTTGAGTATGGCTAATAAATGTCATTATCCTAATATTTCTCAAGTACCAGGGAGCCCAGCTTAGTAAAGTCATATTTTACTAACCAATTTTCCTTCTTCATGTTCTTAAAAAAAAAGAGGGTATTCATGGGCTTTAAAGAAGACAGTGTGTAAGAATAATTTTCCCACCTGGGTTAAAAGAGGAAAATAATTTTTTTCCTATTTAGTTTAGCACTGTCCTCTAAAATCAGTTATATCAGAGAAAAAAGAGAGAGATGTAAAACAGGGGAGATGATGCGAGCGGTTATAGAAACACAGTTTAGACAGTGTCAAGGTTAGAAAGTTAGTGAAGCTTGTTTACTGGAGAGTTGATTAGGACAGCATCCCACACACTGCTTCTACCAGAACATAAGAACTGTTTATTTTTTTAGGGCCACATTTCAAACCCCAGACTGTGGACAAACATTTGTCTTTGTTTTTGAAAGCTTAGTCATCTAAATTTTACCATTAACTGTGATCCTCATGAACTTGGTTTGGTTTTGGCTAGATTATTGTTCTGGGCATAACATACATTGAACCATGTTATATCTTTTAATTCACAAGTTTTTTGCCTGCTGACTATGCCCAAGGTATGAAGAAATATAGTGGGGGCTTTGAAGATGAATGTGATATCAAGGAACATCCAAAATAGATACATGCCTATTTAAGGCCATAAAACCATCTAGGGGGGCATTATAATCACCTGAGAAAATTTTACATAACACAGAGAATCAGATCTTCTTTCAGACCAGTTAAATGTGAATTTATGGGTAGAGCTCAGGCATCATTAGTTCATAAAAGCTTCTCAAGTAATTCTAAGTCACTCTGGCTGTCATTCACTGAAGCAGAATGAGAAGGGCCATGTGTAATGTAGTTATAGTGTTCACTAGCTGAGTGGTTCTGGGTCATTTACTTGAAATCAGGTAGCCACTGTTTTCTCACCTGTAAAATCTATATGTAAGTACCACAAAGTCTGTCTGGGAAAAGTCCTACCATTGTTATTACAACAAGAACACTATATATGAGTGACATTGCTTTAACCTGGCAGCCAAGGTGAGTGGACTGAAATGTGCATGTGTGAACAATGATGACTTCACTGTACTAGACAGTAAGGGTGGTAGATGCCATTGAGTAAGCATGTATACTGTGTGGCTGTCGCATTCAAAATGACTGAATGAGTAAAGCAACAAATCTGCCTCAAGTTTTGCATTAAGCTTGAATATTCCTCTGCAGAAACTATTTGGATGATTCAGAAAGCCACATTTATGGGCAACTGGTGATTGGCAGCTTCATCACAACAATACACCCACTCATGCATCATGTCTCATGCAGAGTTTTTTTGTAAAACATAAAATTACCCAGGTGATTCAGCCCCCCTACAGCCCATACTTGACACTCAGTGACTTCTGTTTTTTCCCAAAACTAATATTACCTTTGAAAGGGAAGAGATTTTAAGTAGTCAATGAAATTCAGGAAAATATGGTGTGGCAGCTGATGGCAATTGAGAGAATTGTTTGAGGTGCTGAGGTGCCTACTTTGAAGGGGACTGAGACATCATTGTCCTATGTACAATGTTTATTGTATCTTCTTCAATAAATGTCTCTATTTTTCATATTACATGGCTGGATACCTTCTGGACAGACCTCACATACTTCACAGTATATAGTAAAGATTAAATTGAGCAATGAGTATGAAATGCTTTTATAAATATAATAAGCTCTATTATATTATCATTGCAATAACAGTTACATAATTTGTAGTGTCCTGTAGATGAGGGAAAAGGGTAAGCAAAGGACCAAGGAGAAGTGGGCATAGCTGGTAAGACATGTGGGTTGCTGTCTTGACACTATTTTTCTTGTTCTGTGTCATGGTCTCTGACCCTGGATGCCCAGTTACCTCATTAAGAATCTCCATGAATATGGGGTTTGGAGTAAAAGATTTTGGGGTTTATTTTGAGAGCAATGAGAACTCAAGTAAATTATTTTTAAGGGACAGAGTTACATAGTGAGATCTGTATGTTAGAAACATCACTCTGGAAACATCATGTAGATTCAGGTATGAAGGTGTATTAACACTAGAGGTGGAGGTGAGAAACTGTATTAAAATCCAGGCAAGTCTGAGTTGGCAAGCTTTTAAGTGAAAGAACTAACAAAATAAACAATTGCTAGATGCTTCTGACTTGAATGACTATTTGGATGGTTGTGCCATGCATACAGGTAGAAAATAATAGGGTGAACATGTTTGGTTTGGTGGTGGTTAGAGTTCAAGGGGGTGAACAAATAAAATGAATTTTTAAGTGAGCTTGAGTTGGAGATGACAAAGGTAATTGCTAGGGGGCCAATGCATTTATAGTTCTTGTGCCCAAGACAGCTGAAGGAAAGATTTGCAAGTCACGAGCAAAAAGATGGAAGTTTAGCTGTGGATGAAATCACCTACAGAAAAAACATACAAAGAACAAGACAAAGAACATAACCATTGATGAGAGACATGGAAAAATAGGAGCCTTGAAGTAGACAAAGTAGAAATGGTCTGAAGGATCAATAAGGCAGTGTCATCCATACAAGGGAGGGAAGAGTTTCAGTAGAATAGAGTGGTGATCAGTTTCAATTACTGTGAACATGTCAGTTGAAATAAGGACAGAAACCTCCCATTAGATTTAGCAACTATAAGGTTATCAGGAACCATGACAATAGCACTTTTAGTATAGTGATGGGAGCAGAAACCATATTGCAATGAGTTGACAAGTGAATACAAGAATAGGAAGTAGAAGCAATGAATACAAGCTACCTTTCCAGAATATTGACTCTGTAAGGAAAGAGAAGCTAGTCAAAAGGTTCATTTTTTAAAAAAGAGATGCAGTTTATTACAAGATAGATCAGATGAAGAATAGACAATGAGAAGCTTAAAATATAGAATTGAGAGGGTAGGGCAAAATGTTGAGAAATTGGAACATATGGAATACAAAGGAAATAAAGGACAGATTTTGGACAAGAAGAGGTCATTCCTCTTGTTGAAATTATAGAGAAAAAAGAGATATTGAGTAAGGATGGGGATAAATTTATGTGAGAGAGGAGCATGTGAAAGTCCAAGATTAATGCCTCTATTTTTTTTATGAAACTGGAGATGAAGTCTTCTGCTGTAAGTGAGTCAGAGCTTGTGGATGGAGAAGGTAGAAAGAATGCAGACAGAGTTGAAATAATATCAGTAGAGAATAAAGGTTAGGGACTGGGGACATGGAAAATTTCTGGGAAGACCTGAAAGTTCAAATGATGTTAAGACTGCTTTGACAGGGTTTTAAATTGAGGAACACAAGTGGGAGAGTAGGTTTGAAAAATGGGTAGGTTAGACTCACTCATGGGATATTCTAAATGCTAGGCAATGGCTAAATTATTAGGTAGTTATTAATGAGTTTTTGATAAACATTTTCAGTAGCGAGTTGTGTGATCAGCGTCATGCAGCTTTCAGGAGGCTATATTGGGGGACTGATGGATTAAGGCCAATAAGCGACCAGTTATCAGCACAATTTATTTAATTGGTCATGAAATAGTTTCATCAACATGAGAGCAGTGGAGATTTGAGGCACCTAGGTGCAAGAACTGACTGTTGTTTGCCATCATTTCTTTGTCCACCATAAACTGATGGGGGTAGAACTAAGCTGCTGGGGATTGAACTAGACAGGAGTGTGTGTGTGTGTGTGTGTGTGTGTGTGTGTGTGTGTGTGTTAAAGAGAGAGACAGAGAAAGGGAGAGAAAGACAAGACGAGAGATTTGGGGTGGAGAGTTTTACACATAAATGGATATAATAACTTGAAATCTAATAGTAGATAGAGAACACAGCTTTTGTGAATATCTAGAGTGTGTATATCTTGGTTAAATGTTTTTTTTCTTCCAAGAGTTAGGATCTGTTTTTATTTTCATACTTTGGGGTATGAAAATATAGAGAAGAAAAAATAATCCAGTATTTTAAAAAATTATTTCATACACACACATATATACACACATATATATACACACATATGTATACATATATACATACATACAAATATGCACATTATATATTCCTGTGAGAATCCAGAAATACTCCCTTGGCCTGAAGACAGTTGCTGGCAGCTTTGAGAAAGAATCATATCTCCATAGATGGCACTCTGGAAGCAATCTTCTTACCAAGAGTGGCAGAAGCCAAGTATTCCAGTCCCTCATGCTCTTGCCATCCTGACCACTATGTGGGATAAGGAACATCTTCCTGGGAGTCCCAGGGAAGCTGCCCCCAAACAGCCAGGACATTTACAGTGGAGCTCTCCCTAACTTTTAGTATCCTGCCTGACTCACCACTCTCATCCTCGAGTTTGTCGAGGATGCTGTGAGTACTTTAAATAAGACATAATATTAGTTAAAAAAAAACAACTAGAAGGCAACAATGACCAATGGAACTGAAGTCAAATATAGAAAAAATGTAAGAAAAAGACCAAGGTATCAGAGAAATGCAAATTAAAAATTCAATGAGATATCACCTCAAATGTGTCAGAATGGCTATCACCAATAAATCCACAAACAACAAGTGTTGGCAAGAATGAAGAGAAAATGGAACCCTCGTGCACTGTGGGTGGGAATGTAGGTTAGTGCAGCCACTGTGGAAAACAGTACGGAGTCTCCTCCAATAATTTAAAATTGGATTTAAAACAAATGACAGAGCTCCAGGCAGATTGGAGGCATAGGTAGAAACCCTTTGCTTCCTCGCACAACCGAAAGAAGGGTAACAATCAATTTAAAAATGATAAACAACTAGAATTGCCAGAATAGCAAACTGCATTAAACTCCAACAACCAAGGAGTTAAGAAACATTCATCCACACCAGTAGGAGGGGGCGGAGACAGGCAACCAGGCTGGAGGAGAGGACCCATGGCAAGGGGGCAGACCCCACAGGTGAGGAGGGGTTGGCTCACTGGGAAACTAAAGACTCAAAAGCTCTAGCTGTAAAATACTGCAGGGTTTGCAATGGCAGGACAAACTCCCAGTCTCACTGGAGAGTTTGTTAGAAAGTGGGGCTAGAGTTGAGCAAGCAAGCAGCATTGCTCCCTCTCTGACCCCTCCCCCACAGACAGCACCACAACACAGCAAAGAGGGTTGCCTTGCCCTGGTGAATACCTAAGGCTCCACCCCCTTACAACTTAACAGGTGTGCCAAGACAAAGAAATATGGCCCAAATGAAAGAACAGATGAAAACTCCAGAAAAAGAACTAAGCAAAGAGGATATAGACAACCTATCTGATGCAGAGTTCAAAACACTGGTAATCAGGATGCTCACAGAATTGATTGAGCTTGGTTACAAAATGAAAGAAGAAAAGAAAGCTACACAAAGTGAAATAAAGCAAAACACACAGGGTATACACAGTGAAGGAAGGAAATTGGGACTCGAATCAATGATTTGGAATGAAAGGGAGGAATAAATATCCAACTAGAATAGAATGAAGAAACAAAAATTCAAAATAATGAGGAGAGGCTTCAGAACTTCTGAGGCCACTATAAGTACTCCAACATCTGAATCATAAGGGTGCCAGAAGGAGAAGAAGAAGAGGAAGAAACTGAAAACTTATTTGAACAAATTATGAAGGAAAAGTTTCCCAATCTGGTGAAGGAAATAGACTTCCAGGAAGTCCAGGAAGCCCAGAGAATCCCAAAGAATTTGGACATAAGGAGGAACACAGCAAGGCACATCATTATTAAATTACCCAAGATTAAAGGTAAGAAAATAATCTCAAAAGCAGCAAGAGGAAAGGAGAGAGTTACTTACAAAGGAGTACCCATAAGACTATCAGCTGATTTCTCAGAAGAAACCTTACAGGCAAGAATGGGCTGGAAAGATTATTCAAAGTCATGAAAGGCAAGGGCCTGCAATCAAGATTACTCTATCCAGCAAATCTATCATTTAGAATGGAAGGGCAGATCAAGTCCTTCCCAGATAAGATCAAGTTAAAGGATTTCATCATCACCAAGCCCTTATTATATGAAATGTTAAAGTGACTTATCTAAGAAATAGAAGGTCGAAAACTATGAACAATACAATGACAACAAACTTATAACTACCAACAACTGAACTGAAAAAAAACAAAAACAAAAGCTATGCAAACAACTGGAACAGGAACAGAATCACAGAAATGAAGATCACATGGAACATTATCAATGGGGAGCAGGGAGAATGGAGGGGGAAAAGTATAAGGAATAAGAAGGATAATTGGTAGGCATAAAATAGACAGGGGGGAGTTAAGAACAGTATAAGAAATAGAGAAGTCAAATAACTTATATATACAACCCATGAACATGTACTAAGGGTGGGGATTTCTGGAAAGTAGGAGGGTGCAGGGTGGAGGAGGGATAAAGGAGAAAAAATTGGAACAACTATAATAGCATAATCAATAAATTGTACTTAAAAATAATTTAAAATTGAATTGCACTATGGATCAGCAATTCACCTTCTCGGTATATATCCAAAGAAACCCAAAATACTAATTTGAAAGAATATATGCACCCTATGTTCATTGCAACATTACTTACAATAGCCAATATGTACAAACAACCTAAATGCCTATCAAAAAACAAGTGGATAAAAATGTGGTGGTACATATATACAATGAAATATCACTCAGCCACAAAAAGAATGAAATCTTACCATTTTCACCAGAATGATTGGACCTAGAGGGTGTTATGCTAAGCAAAATAAGTCAGTCAGAGAAAGACAAATACTATATGATTTCACTTATATGTGGAATCTAAAGAACAATATAAGGGAGCAAACAAAACAGAAACAGACTCATAGGTAAAGAGTGCAGCCTGATGGTTGTCAGAGGGGAGAGGGGTGTTGAACTGGGCAAAAGAGGTGAGGGATTGGGAAGTATAGATTGGTAGTTACAAATTAGTCATGGGGATGTAAAGTACAGCATGGGAAAATACTAATTAATATTATAATAACTATGTACGGTGCCAGGTGGGTACTGGAAATATCACAGGGCATACTTTATAAAGTATATGATCGTCTAACCACTATGCTGTACATCTGAAACTAATACAAAATAATAGTGAGTGTAAACTATAATTGAAAAAAAAAACAAAAAGACTAAGAAATCCTAAGAAACAAGACAGTATTGTCTTGTTCTTGCATTGAAAAAACAACTCAATGTGAAATGTTAAAGATGAGTCTAAGCAAAAATATTGAGTTCTAGGTTGCAGTCTCTGCTCAGCTGTTAACCAGCTAGTTAATGCCCTGAGCCTGAGTTTGCTCACTTCCAAAATAAAGAGATTTGATGGTATAACTACTGAAATCTTTTTTCTATAGTACAATTTTTTATTACAGAACATTGCATCAGGTGACATTGAGAATAACAAAACTATTTTGCCACTCTCCTTTATTTTATTTATAAATCGTGGTTTATACTTATTCTAGTATTTCTTATACACTAAGCAATTTATGACAATTTCTGGTTTGGCTTCCATCTGTCCAAGTCCTCTCTAAATCTTTTTTCCCAAACCTGAATATATTAGACTCTTTTAATACCCTTAAAATAAATGACATGGTTAGAAAAAGAATTATTAATTGCATCTGGAATGCTTGTCTTAAGAGTTGTTTTCATAACTAAGGCCTTACTGGAATTTGTATGTGTGTAGAAGAGCATATTAAAACATTTGGAATTTACTGATGATTTTACTTTATTTGGTTTGTAAAATGCATCCTTAAGTGAGCCTGGAGCCTCATTTAATGTGGGATCCTGTTCTAAGTGAATGGAAAATGCAAGGGAAAAATTAAATAAAAGAACAATATAATCAGCTGAAACCAAAATAGATGGGAATCGGGATTGAGACTACAAGGATAAAGAGGGGTGAACAGAAGACTGAGGGTAAATAAGCACCAGAAGCATTTACTAGCCCACATTATTTATTTATTTTTCCTAGCCAGGCTGCCTTTATGTGGGGTCATGGGTAATAAAAGAAATAAAATCAGTTGGTCCTGCTTCCCAAGCAGTAATTCAAAAGTGGCACAATCAGTTAATATTAGGCAACTGTGGTTGGCACAGAAAGTAGTAATAATGTAGTATGAGCTGGAAGAGGCCTCTGAAAGGGAGTCGTGCCCAAGATAAACCTTCACTAGCAACCAGCAACCAACAGAGCTTCCAAACAGCGTTTCTGATTTAGATCCAGGGTCATTTTCGCCATGCTGCTCAACTGAGAAAGTAATAAACATAATTAATTTGTAAGAGAACCCAAAGAACACAATAAAACATTTTTAAAAACCCAAGAAAGTAGCTCACAAGTAGGATAGTGAGATAAAATGGACTGACAAAATAAATTTTTTGCTAGGTTCCATTGTTACTAATGGAATTGGATCTTACTGCCCATCTACCCGCCCCCCCTTCTCACCCCCCCACACACTGAGAAGCATATCATGCTTAACCTCTTTACTTTTTACCCAGACCAATTTTAGTCTTTCTTAATGGCCATCTCATATTTTATTGTGATCTACCTCTTATATTCCACATTAGAGTCCCACTAAGAATAATGGACCCCAGATAATCCTGCTCTTGAACTGTGGCTTGGTCACTTTTGATGGTGTTCTTGGGCAAGTTTTCTAGTTTTTCAAGTGTCTCTATTCTTATCTCTAAAATGGATAATAATACTTACTTCATACAATTTTAATGAAAATTTGTGTGTTTTTTGAAGCGTCAACCTTTTTTTTAAAGATTTTATTTATTTATTTCTAGAGAGGGAAGGGAGGGAGAAAGAGAGAGAGAGAGAAACATCAATGTGTGGTTGCTGGGGGCCATGGCCTGCAACCCAGGCATGTGCCCTGACTGGGAATTGAACCTTCGATGCTTTGGTTCACAGCCCACGCTCAATCCACTGAGCTACGCCAGCCAGGGCAAAAATTTGTAATAATTTTTGCTCATAATATTCGTAATAGGTGTTTTGCATGCAATAAGCATTTAATAAATGGCAGCTATTGTGGACTTGTCATTAATTGCTGAAAATTTGTCCCATTAATTGCATACATCTGATTGACTTTACTTGGGCTATTCTCTCTAATCTGCTTTTATGTTTGCTAAGGGTGCTCACTAACATATCGCGTTTGTCCCACAGACACAGCTCTTGCTATGGACCAGGTCTAGACCCAAGCTAGAAGCTTTCTGAATTTTTCCCTTGCCCGTTGTACCTCAGCTAACATTAAAAGTCTATTTTCAGTCTCACTTTATACATGAAGTCTTCCCAAATATCCTGAGGAACAACAAAATTCCTTTACAATGTCTGCACTGCAAAAGTAAAACTTTATTGCTTCATTTACCAATTGTTTAATGGTGGCTTTTTGCCCTCCTATCTCTATGTGGTATTATAAACTTCAGGGTGGACTCAGGACAGCCAAACAGCAATACTTGACTGAATAATTGATTTATTTCTAAACTGGCTAAATTAACTAATTTGGACCTTTACTGTAAATACCAGATTCCTCAGACTCTTGACCTCTTCATCCAAAACTTTTCCAAATATCAGATTGCATTTTGGAAGAAAGTAGCTTTACTCACATCTATTGTCTTTGTTAAAAGACACTATAATATGACACAAAGCTTTGACTCGCATTTTGAAATGGGCTAACCAGTTTTACAAAAGAAAAAATAATGGGAATATTTTATATAAGCAAAATAATTGTTGGCCATTCAGCTTCTTTTAACCATAGATGCCAAACATGTACATACTATCATATACATACTTTAGATATCTATCTATTCAGTCTTCAAACTCTAAAATGTATCTAACTAACTGAATTAATTAATTAATTAATGTAAAACCATAGGATGATGTGGCATCATTTTTAAGGATATAGTTTAGAATTACATTCTCCTTATATCTAAGAGAAGCATCTAGCTTTATGTGTGGACTAGTTTCTAATGGACCAAATCATTTTTTAAGCAATTCTTTCAAAAGCTCATTAAAAGGCTAGAAACTGATAAAAATTATTTCCAATTTTCTAAAAAGAAAATTTCTTTCAGATTTACACAGAAACATCTTGAGTGGGGAGTTCTTCTCCTTGGATCAGGCCCAAGGCTTAGGAAATGATTATGCTCTCTTCTATTTTTTTTTAATAATTCTAAAGTCAATGGTAATACTTCTTGCAGTTGTGGGCAAGTTAGGCTCCATGTTAGAAAACTTCAAATATTATAATAGGGCCCACTAACTACCCTTTTTTTCCATGGAGCTAAACTGTTATATGCCACAGAATTTTATTGGAACCGGAATCTGTGAGTCACATTTGAATTCATCTCTTTAAAATACATTGCAACCCTCTATTTTTTAAAACCCATCTTGTCATAAAACAACCCTGGTTAGCAACTTTAATGAGCAATTTTGTTTCTACTTTTATTTCTTAATGAACTTTTCCCCTCTGGCTGAATTCTGGTCTTATAGTTTATTTTCATTGCTATAGTGACATTCATTGGTCAGGGACAGCTCTGTGAAATTAATCATCATATTAGACCCGGCTTCAGCAAAAAATTCTTTTTTGGAGTGAAAAGAAGTTCCAAGATCCCACTAGCATATCCTCTTCTGGTGTTTTGTTTCTTTTTCTTTTTTTGCCCTAAAGATTAGGTTCCATAAATCAATTGAATATAGCAAGTTTGGGACAGAGCAGAAAACTGAATGACTTCCTAACAAGCCAAAGGTATAAGAGAATTACTTTCCTTCATGTTTATATTATGGTTAGTTAAAAATGTATAATAAATTATTGCTGAATGAGGTTGCTAAGTATTTCAAATTAAAGCATTCAAGTTATTCATGATTTGTCTAACTTCTTAAGTAAATTTATATAATAAATCAGGAGGCTGGTTCAAAGACCTAATGGGGGTAAGAATGTTGGTTGACCACTCGGCTTCCCTTAACCATAGTTGAATCACAGATTCCAGCAGACATGACTCAAATAAATGAACGCTCTTCAGTGACTTGGGTTTGAGATGGCTGCCTTTGTGGAACACTTGTCAACTCTGTCCCCAAGAGGAGAGGCCATGATTTTTACTGACATGACTATGCAGTTTAGACAAATTTAAGAGACCTTTTAAATTATGACAGTAAGAGGGTCTTGTCAACTAAAAATTAAGCCTGAGTGCTCAACAGTAAGTTATTAAGTGTCTCGTGTCCAAAGATTCAACAAATCTACTTTATTTGGGGAAGTAATTTGGGCAGTGGAAAAACATTGTCCTTGGGCTCCCTGTTTCCGTACAACTTCTATTAGTTTCATTAATTGATTGGTCATATTGTTAATATAGAATAGGACATTGCAACATTGTATTATTGTTATTCTAAGTGGACCATGGATTCAGTTATTTACTTTCTCCAGGTGATAATTCATATGTCTAGTAAGAGCACTTCCCTACAGTAAACTCTAACCCATGGCTCCAGCCATGTAGGCTATGAACCCTGGATTTCCTGTGTACCCGAGTATTCAAGGACTCAGAAAATCAGAGATGCTAAGGAAGTCAGTGCCTTACTGACGATCTACAGTTGATTGCTTCTAGAACTTGCTTCAGCTCACTCCCAGGGCAACTTCTTATGAGATTTTATTATAATCACTCCTTGTTTATTGTTCAGTCATAGGGAAATCTTACCACATTTTCTTTTATTTGGGATATTTGACACAATGGAAAATTTGAAATTTCTTCTCATTTCTCTGAACCTTAGTCTGATCCATGAACTGAGTAAGTCTCCAGACATATAGGATTCAGTTGTAAAATCAAAAATTTTAAAAATCTTGTCTACTCAGACCTAAGTCTCCTTTTACCTATAGCCTTGAAATTGGGTTAACTATTATTGGGAAGGCAGATACTGTAAAACTATTGACAGTAATTTCCATAGTTATAGGAATAAATCTTTCAGCTTAATCAAGAAAGTAAGTTTTGTTAGTAGTGTAGACAGTATAATTCAGGGGACAAGCGCAAACTTGATGAAGAAGATACATTTTTCTCTTCCCTGTCCCTCTGGATTATCTAACTCTGGAAAGCTGTCATATCTTACTTCCTTATCATGGTATTTTTAACAGTCACATATGCTGGTGAGGGATACTGGCATCATGACCCAATTTTTTCCCCAAAATACTATTATCCTTACAAATACATTAATATTCCCATCCCAACTGTTCACTTTGGCCTGAACAGAAAGTCCACTTGTCAATGTAAATAGAGTAGAAGAAGAGGAGGGAAAGGGAGACTCATTTGCTGGCACATCACTTTGGATTCTCTGGAAATTCCACAACTAGATGAAGATCGTTGCTATTCATTGGTGGGACTTTCAATAGCTCCCTTGAGCCTCTTGTTGTCCTATTCTTCCTCATTCAGAGTGTTTTTGAAAAGTATCCTGACTTACAATATTGGAGTATATTTTGAGTCACCAATTACTGAAACTAGGTAACTATAGGTATTTGATTCTTTTAAATCCTAAAATTATTAAAGAAAATTTTTAAACATTGAGCTAAGTTAAGCAGAATTTTCAAGTTAACACCCATTTACTTACCTCCTAGAGGCAATTCATGACAGATTACTATATTTGCCTTATCACATATTTATTTTTACTTATCTCTCTGTCCATTCAGTAATCTGTCTTATATCGATACATTTCCAGTTAAATTGAAGACATCAGTTCAGTTCTTTAATATTTCACTGAACATATCAATAACAAGCGTTCAATAATTGTCACATTTTTCTCTTGACATGAATTTACATACAATGAAATACAAAAATCTTAAGTATATGTACTCGGAGTTGTGATAAATATGTGCATCTGTATACATCAAACCACTATCAAAAATGTAATTTTGCCATCTTCCTAGAAAGGTGTCCTCATGTCCTGTCTTAATTCCTGCTTTAAACTCCCAGTAGAAACCACTGTGTTAATTATTTCCTCCATAAAGTAGCTTTTTCAGTTCTAGAGCTTCATATAGTTGGACTCATATAATATATGCTCATTCAAGTTTTCCCTAATTCAGCATAATATTTTTGACATTCACATTTTGTATGTGGTACTTTTACTGCTGAATAGTATTCCACTGCACTAATATACCACAATTATTTTACTTACTCTCCAATTGATGGGCCCCTGGGTTCTTTCCAATATTTGACTATCATGAATAAAACTGCTATGAATTATTGTTTGTTATTTTCTTTTTTACACTTACAGAGACATAGCTGACATATAATATGTATTAGTTTCAGGTATACAGCATAATGATTTGATATTTGTATATATTGCAACGTGCCTGTTACCACACAGTGAAACATTTTGTATTTCCTTTTTCATTTAAAAAATTTTATTAGATTTATTGGAGTGGCATTGGTTAATAAGATGATAGAGTTTTTAAGTGTGTTCTTTAAAACATTATCTGTCTATTGCATTGTGTGTTCAGCATTCCAAGGTGAGTCTCCTCCATCACCATGTATTTGACCCCCCTTTACCCTCTCCTACCTCCCCTACCCCTTTCCCCTCAGGCAACCATCACTCCATTGTCTGGGTCCATGAGCTTTTGTCTTCTTTGTTTGTCTGTACAGGTGTTATGTCAACATTTTCATTTTTCTAGGGTAAATGCCTAGGAGTTGAATTGTTGATTATTAGGTTTCTATAAGTTTAATTTTATGAGAAACTGCCAGACTTTTCCCCCAAATGGTGGTGGCATTGTTACCCATAATATATATAAGAGTTTCTCTACATTCTTGTGATATTTGGAGTTTTCAGTCTTCTCAATTTTAGCCATTTTCATGGGTATACATTGGTATTTGATGCAGTTTAATTTGCAATCCTGGTGACTAATGAAGCAGCATGTTTAAAGTGATGATTGGCTAATATTTACAACTGTTCAGATGTTTTGCCCATTTATCATTGGCTTGTTCGAGCCTGTACTTTTGTTCTGTAAAACTTTTTTCTAATTATTAAATTCTATTTTTTATCAGATATGTATTTTATAAATATTTCTTCACAGTCTGTAACTTGATCAATTTTTTTATTGATGGCACCTTTACATGAGAAGGAGGTTTTTTTAAGTTTGATAAAGTCTAAATTATCAATTATTTGCTTTATTATTATTGCTTTTGACTACCTAAGGAATTTTTGCCTACCTCCAAATCATGAAAATCTTCTAGTATATTTTCCTTAAAAGCTGTATATTTTTAGCTTTGATGTATAAATAGTCCAGTGTATGCATATTTACCTTTAAATGTAATTATTATGTTGTAGTAAAGATTAAAAAAATTAGACTTGCTTTCTGATGGTGCATACCTTACATTTAATTGATTTTCATTCTTAAGTTGTGAACATATTTAGATAAGGCCATTTGTTATTCTTATTTGAGCCAGATATGTTAAGCATAGTTCTCTGAAGTAGATACCCATCACCTTCAGGTCAAATTGATATTAATTTAGAAATGTATAATGTTCCCATTGATTTCATTACCTAAGTCAGTGGTGACAGGCAAAACTGTATTTTCAGGAACATATTATAACAACAAATTGTTATTCATTACTAGAATGTAATGGCATAAGAAGGAGAGTCTGATGTCAAGGCTGACAGTAGTAAGATACAGGATCTACAGATTCAATTGCATAATGAGCATTTACTCCATAAAGTGTGTTATTGATGTTTCATATTAATAAAAAGGAATCATGTGACATAGAAGGTGTTTTGAGAGCACTGAATAAATGTTGTTTATCCATACTTCAAAAAGTTGCATCATCTCATAGTTTTTTGGTAATAATGATGTGATTTATTTCATTATCTCAGTGTGGTTAGCCATGAAGTGTCTATGTAGTGGCAAATAGATTGACAAGGTTTTTCAAATTCTTCCCAGATGGTGCAAGTAACCTAGCAATTCATATATTTTAATGAAAAATTTGTTTCCATTGTGACATGTTAAGAGACATTTTTGTGTAGGGTTTGTTCCAGCAAGATGTTAATATAGAATATGAAAGTGAATAGTTGAAGGCTACTTAAAATAGAACAATTGTAAATAAATTAGGGATAACCACAAGATGTTAAGCATAGACAAAATGGCTCATCTAAAGAATGACTCTGAAACCTTCTCCTTAGCTCCACTGCTTGATGATACTTTGCCTCTAAACCTAACCGGCAATACTAAAATGGAAGCCTGGTTACACTATTAATATCTTGGCAAACCTCACTGAATTTTACTTTAGTTTCTTTCTTTTCTATGGTTCTGTTTGTTAGGACAGAGACTAGTTAAAAATACTTTAAATGTCAACTCACAGACTTGTTTTTGTGTGTGTATCATCATTAGGAACATATTGATTTTATCCAGTGACTAACTAAGACACTTATTTTAACTGGTCATGTGCTCGTTGCTGGGGTGGTGCCTGGAGGGGAAGTGGAAAGACTGAGCAAAAAAAAAACAAAAAAAGAGAGAGAGAGAGCGCGTGCAAGAACTTGTAGACATGAACAACAGCATGGAGACTGTCAGTGCATGGTTTTAGTGGAGGTGGAATAGTGTATGGGGGGATACATGGTGATGGAAAAAATAAAATAAAGATTAAATTGAAAATAAATTTTAAAAAATTTTTTAAAAGAATCACTTGCCTTTGGAAAACCATCTAAATGATTGTTTTAATGTATGTATGCATATGCTTTGACAGCTTTTAACATGTTACTTCATTATATTCTATGTTTCTAGGTATAATGTTTTTCTTTTGAGTAATTTTTTGGTAAGAGTTATAGTATTTTTTTAAGTCTTTATTTATTTATTTTTAGAGAGGGAAGGGAGGGAGATAGAGAGAGAGGGAGAAATATCAATATGCAGTTGCTGGGGGTTATGGCCTGCAACCCAGTCATGTACCCTGGCTGGGAATTGAACCTGTGACACTTTGGTTCACTCTTTTGAGTATTTCAAGATGATCAAGATGACGTCTTTTAGGTCCATTTTCATCTTTCAGTGTATGACTGGGATGAGCACGCTCACTTGTTTCTCTTTGTTGCTGTAGCTCCCGATCCTGAAACAGTACCTGGCACATAGGAGGTAATAGGCTAAATGACAGTTGCTTTGGAACTATATGATTCTTGCAGATATAGAGTCTTTAATATGCTAGTTTGTGTCCAAACTTCAAATTCTTTTTTAGATGTCTATGAAAATCCTATGTTAGAGTTCCCACATGCTTTTCAAGTCATATCAAGGGTTACACTGTGGGTTCTACTTTCATCATCCTTCTGAAGTAGTTCTTACAGTAGTGACAACTTAATAGCCAAATCCTTTGGCATAGCTTCAGTCTGTCTTCATTCTAATTGATCTCATTTTACCCATTGACAGTCCAAGTCATCCTTTCCATCTTAAAACTCTCTCCAGTGGTTTTTTTTTCATTCTCTCCTGTTGAGACTTTCAAACATTACAAATTTACGAATATGAGTCAGGCACCACTGTTATTAGAGACAGTGCAGCCAGTCTTGCCCTGCTCCTGGATTTTTATCTGATTGAGCATATATAGTTAGGAAAATGTCCTGAAGATTTTATGGTAGAATAAATGTAACTCAGTCTTCAAGCTTGCTGTGTTGTCATCAAATTCACACAGGTCTGCCCAGTACTACCTGAAAGCTTTCCCTTGCTTCTTGTTCTTGGATAAGAAACTTCTTGAAGTTGTTTTCTTGAAATACAGGCCAGTTTCATCTGCTTTCAAGAGATTTTTTTTAACTTTTCTCCTTTGTGACTTTTCAGTTTTCACCAAACGCCGCCCCCACCATGATTATGTGGTCAGCTGACACTCTCTCATTGACTTCACATTTATGAAAAACAAATGAACAAAGTCTATCAGTGAATTTTTACTTGTGGTAATGATTAATTTTATAGACTATTGACTTCATCTCTTATTGCCTCAACTTATAGGCATCTGCCTTTTTTTATAATCACACATTTACATAAAATTTTAATCGTGATATGCATATACTCAAACCACAATCAGCTAGTTTCACCTTGACTAAATTGTTATTCCTTATTTTATGAGGTATTTATGCTGATTAAACATATTCCTGATTCAATCACTCTTTTTGTATATGTATCTTGGATATACTCTCTAAATTATCATGGCATTCAGCATTCTGTTCTTTAATTAATTTGTAAATTCAGTTTTCATTTCTTAAAAACAAATGAAAGTCAACAAAATTTTGCTTCTTCTTTACTTCTGTCTCTAGCACTAACACTTGACTTGGGGATCAGGTAAATTTTTTTAAAGAAACATAATTTTACCAGTTCATGACAATTTCTACCATCCTCAAAGTCAGAGCAGAGAAACAAGACCACATTGAGATATGGAGGTGAGGCAGCTGGTTCCATATACTCTCTAGTTAAGTGATTTACTCCTATGTGTCAACTGGTGAAGTATATTCCATTTAAAGCCAAAAAATTATCACTTGAGAGTTGGAGAGATTCTATGATCACTAAATAAATATTTTAATAACTAGAACATTTATTTTAACTGGCCATGTGCTCATTTCTTCTGCACATCCTTTATCTGACCTGGAATTTTTTCCACCAACCACCCAATTCACCTGAAATAATAAAAAGACATGGGGACTATTACCATATATAATAATATAAAATAAAAATACCATCTTTGAGGTAGATTAACAAAGTTTTCTAGGAAACACTGTTTATGTAAAACAATTATGCAGAAGAAGCAAAGTAAGGCTAGTATTGTCCAATTTTCTCTCAGGCTTGCAGTTATTTCTCCCTCTGTTTTATATTTATGGAAACATTGGGGCTTAGCGAACATAAGTCCTTAAGTTTGGAAATAGACCACTTAATATAGCACCATACGTAAGCTGTTTCTGATAATGCCACACTCACAAGGATTTCTAGTAAGCAGGAAGATGGGAGATTCAAAGTCCAGTGGTTGAGATGGGAGTTCGAAGCCTAGACAGGAACTCTGAGGACTTTTTGGATTTGTACCCTGATAGCCTCCACAGCATGCCCTTTACCTGCCCATTGAAGGCTATGACCACAGTAATTGCTGACTAATGTTAACATTTCTCCTAAGCCAATGCTTGAGTGAGCAGTAGAGTAGTAATCACATTGTCGTTCTTTATTTTCAGTTCTCTCTCTTCCCTCTTTCTTATATTCCAAGATGTAATCATCAAATGATAAAAATTAAGATGGGAAGTAATGATTATAGTAAAAAATAATAGCTATCACTTAATGCTTAATATGTTTAAAATGGCAAATGTTAAATTCATAAGCACATGTACACCTACCAACAATCCTTTTAGTTCAGGGTAGGTAGCATCATTACATGAGAACCTGAAGCTAGAGGTTGTTGGAACTGGCAGCAATCACACAATTCAAAATTAATTCTTCCTGTTACTGGAATACAAGTTCTAAACCACGATGCTTATTTTTATTACAAGAATGGCCAGTTGATAATTATAAGGAAAAATAAAACAAAATTCTTCTAAGTAGAACTAAACCAAATTTCCTTTTTTCTCTTCCTGTTATTGCCCCAACCCTAAAACATATTGATGTATTAAATTCCTACTTTATTTGTTTATTTCCTAATGTAATTTAGCTTAATATCCAGGCTACTCTTCTTTAAATAAAAAGTAATGACAGAGTACACATTTAAATCCTGACATTAATAGAACAACTTATTTGGATGTTTAAAATAATAATTTAAAATATGATTTTGAATAATAGCACAATATAACATTACCATTTTACGTTATTTATGGTGGCATTACAGATTTGGTACTGCTATATGACTATTGCCTATTGTGTCAGTTGCTCATGATTATTATAATGTGGTTAGTCTTTTCTTTTAATGGTTGTTTATATCCTTAATTTTCCACATACTGTACAAATCTTATTTTTATAAGGTTAATTAGAATTACTCCGTCTAGGAGACCAGCATTCTTGCTATTTAGGATTTTTAACCAGATTACAATGAGCACTTCACATTATGCCTTTGAAATAACAGACAATCCTGTATGTCTTCCATTGCCATATTTTGAGCCTTAAGCTTATAAGTAATACATTAAGAAATAATCGAGTAATCAGATACCATACACCAACTTAATTCACCAACTAGCGTATGATTCAATTAGTTTCTTGGGCTGTTTGTTGCATGGAAAATACTTCTTAAAATTGTGGGCGTACTGAAAGTAGATCAAAACTTAATAGGAAGATGTACTGTGATGTTTTTAATAAAAGAAGTAGTTCTACGTGATTTTTAAAGCAGCTTCACATAAAGAAAGACACAAAGACCTTTGTTTGATTTTTAGAACTGTAGGAATTATTTCAATAGTAAATTTGCAGTTTAGAATTTGTATTTTCATGTGAATTCCTGGCTTCTTTTATGGGTCACTAAAATAATTCTATAAGTGGTTTCCTTAGCTAATAGCAATACCCTTTACATAAATTCCACCATGCACCAGGAATAAGCTTGTAAAATAGACCCTGTTTGTGCTACTCCCTGTCACCTTGCTAAAAATCTTAAGTTGTTTCCATTTTTCATTACAGATGAGTGGCCAATTCCTCAACCTGACCTTGTAATGATGTTGTGGTACATCTATACCTTGTCTTCCCCGCTCTGTCTCAGCATTTTCCTTCCCAAATACACACTGAACAGCTAGGTGATTATTCACTATATCTGCTTTACTACTTTACTTCTGCTCATGCTGCCACTTTTATCCCCATCACTCAATCACTCATAGAATTAAAAGTCCTATGAATTCTTAATGCTGAATTAGATAAATTAACTTGTCTATACCAGAGGTCGGCAAACTTTTCCTGTAAAGGACCAGCTTTATGAATGTGAACGTTTTAGGCTTTTGCAGGCTATCCAGCCCTTGTCACAAGCTCTCGACTCTGCTGTAGTGCGCAACAACCATGCAGACAGTATGTAGCATGAATGAGCCCAGCTGTGTTCCAGTAAAACTGGATTTATAAGACAATGCAATTTGAATTTCATAAAATTTTGTCATGTCACAGAAATGGTATTTTTCTTTTTATTTTTTTTAATCATTTTAAAAGGCATAACCATTTTTAGTTCATGGACTATACAAAACACGCAGTGGTTCAGACTTGACCTGTGGGCCATGGTTTGCTGAGCCCTCGTCAATATAATGGAAAATCAAATAGCTATTAAGAAGAACGAAGTAGGCTTCTATAAACTAATATGGAATATACTTTTCTTTGTTAAAGAAAGGCGGAACAGTATCATGGCATGATAAGTCTTTTTTTACAATTTTAATATACTATTGACTTTTTTTCTAGGAAAATAAATAAAACCTGTGACATGTGGGATAGCACAATGGGAAAGAAGAATTTTACTTTCATAACACCCCTTTATGACCACTTGGATTTGCTATCCTTGCTCCTGCATTACTTTTAAGGAATATTATTTAAAGCATCAAGAGAATGTATTTGTGAGGTAAAATTATGCATCGTTTTGGTTTTTTTCCCTCTTTTTCCTTTTATGTAATGTAAATTCCTTAATAGTATTTTTCAAACTACCCATTCTTCCAGGTCAAGCAGAAAAATCATTTTCCCTTGCTTTATTTCACACTATTTTGGTCTTTCCCTCCTTTAGCCCTTCTGTGGCCCCCTCCTCCACACACAATATGGAATTAATGAAAGCCCCTGATAAATCCCTTCTAAGAGATTTGTAAAACATGCTTTCCACTTTATCATATATATTTACACATCTTGCATTCTTGTGGGCACACTCACATTATAGGGTACCGTATTGCATCTAGGCTATGCAGTATTCCATATTTTTCCCTCATACTCATAAAACCATGTTAGAATTCAAATGAAACTAATGATACTAGGGTGATACCTGAATGCATTTTAATATAAAAAAACATATATTTTAGACAAAATTCTTCGAGCTTTCAACAGAGGAAAAACAGATCATGTGCAAAGGATCAGGAATCACGCCTTGTCAACACCCACATTGAAAGCTAAAACAAAGTGAATCATAGCCTTTAGCATGCTGAAGGGAATTACTTCCAAACTGGAACTGGAGTCTTACGGGCACTCCCACTATCAATCAAGTGTGAAGGTAGGATAAATATAATTCCAGATATGAAAAGTCTCAAAATTTTCCTTAAGAATTTACTATAGGAAGCATTTCATCAAAAAGAGGCAGTAAAGCAAAAAAGAAGACATGGTGTCTTGGCTGTAGCTACTATAACAAAGTACCACAGGCTGAGTGACATAAACCACAAACTCATTTCTCACTGTTCTTGAGGCCAGAAAGTCTAAGATAAAAGTGCTGGCAGATTTGGTTCTGGTGAGGGCCCCCTTCTTTGTTTGCAGATGACTGTCTTCTCATTGAATCCTTGCCTGGTAGAAGGGGGAAGGGAGCTCTCTGTGTTGCCCTTTATAAGGTCACTAATCCTATTCATGAAAGTTCCACCCTTCTGACCTAATAATCACCTACAAAAGTCTCTGCCTCCTAATGTTATAACATTGGGAGTTGGGATTTCAACACATGAATTATGGGGAAACACTGACTTTTGCTCAACAATACATGGAATCTCGGAGACAAGGGATCCCAGATGGGAAAGAGAATCCTCTGGATGATAATAAAGGGGGATCCTAGAATGATGTTGTACCAGGCACAGAAGGCAAGCAGAATGGAAAGTCCCAGGAGAGACTTTTTCAAAAATATAAAATCAGTAGAATATCTGAAATAACTGTATGTCTTAAGAAGTGAATAACATGATTAGGGGAGTTTGCTGTTTCATAATTTATAAGCAGTTAGAGCATATAGCAAGCAAAAAATACAAACATGACAATTATTAACAGAAAGGAAAGAAGCCCTTGAGAACAAAATATGTTCATCTTCTTTTAAATTATATTTTATTGATCATGCTATTATAGCTGTCCCAATTTTTCCCTCTTTGCCCTCTCCACCCAGCACCACCCATACCCTCAGGCAATCCCTACACCATTGTTCATGTCCACGAGTCATATGCATAAGGCCTTTGGCTACTCCATTTCCTATACTGTGCTTTACATCCCCATGGCTATTCTGTAACTACCTATTTGGACTTCTTAATCACTTCACTTCTTTTTCAATCCCTCCGCAACCCCCTCCCATCTTTTTTTAGATTCAATTGTTAATAGATATGTATTTATTGTCATTTTATTGTTCATGGTTTTTATCTTTGTTGTTGTTGTTGTTGTTAAATAAGTCCCTTTAACATTTTATATTATAATGGTTTGGTGATGATGAACTCCCTTTATTTTTCTGTTGTCTGGGAAACTATCTGCCCTTCAATTGTAAATGAGATCTTTGCTGGGTGGAACAATATTGACTGTAGGTTCCTGCTTTTCATGACTTTGAATATTTCTTGCCAATTCCTTCTAGCCTATAAGGTTTCTTTTGAGAAATCAGCTGACAGTCTTATGGGAAATCCCCTGTAGGTAACTAACTGCTTTTTTCTTTCTGCCTTTAAGATCCTCTCTGTATCTTTAACATTTGGCATTTTAATTATGATGTATCTTGGAGTGGGCCTCTTTGCATCCACCTTGTTTAGGACTCTCTGTGCTTTCTGGACTTGTACGTCTATTTCCTTTACCAAATTAGGGAAGTTTTCTTTTTAAAATTTTCACTTAGTGACCTCAGGTCAGTAATTTAAAATTAACCAAGACAGGATCATTTATACCATGGAAAACTGGCAGTGTATAAATCAGAACTTTTTTCTTTTCAGAGAGCCAGTTTACTGACACACCACTTATATATGACTCAAATCTTAATTGAGTTTATATAATAGTCACTATAATATAAATATTGAATATTAATCAAATCAAAATTATAATACATCTTTATTGAGAGGATGGGGTGGGGTGATAAGTAGCACATGTATGGCAGGAGCAAAGGAGTAAGAGAGGCTAAATCTCTAACTTCTCATATAGTATCATCACATGAATTCCCTTAGAAATTCAATAGATAATATCTCAAATGGAAATCTAAAGAATTTGAGTTATTTAGAGAAAAGAACCAGCTAATAGTAACAAGAGTAGCTGCCTCTAAAGAAAAACAATGGAAAATTATAATTATTTATAACAAATCTTATAGAATTACCTGATTCTTTAAACCATTTGAGTTTCTATCTTCGAAAATAAATTTAAAACCTGAAAAAAAGCTAGGTAGATTGTGAATTTTTATACTTTTTAAAAAATAAATTGCATGTAACCTCACACTGAGCAGACATAATAATTTATCAAAGTAGTAATTGTGTGCCTTATAATGTGCTTAAGATTCTATTTGTAAACCTTTACTCAAGTTAACTTCTTTCCCACTGTCCTTATTGCCTGCCTGACAATTTTTTATTCATTCATTATACCTTCCCTGGTTGCCAATATAACCTCCAGGATATTCCCACTCAATCCTGGATGCCCTTCTGCCTTATAATACACCACCACAAGAGAACACAAACACACTTCTGTACTGGTGTTTATGGGTATGTGCATTCATAGACACAAGGTGTGGTTGTTAGTTTTTGTAACTTGAGTCTCAATTTCTAGAATTATGTAAAATGAGAGAGAGAAAAGATAAAAACTGAGTTACTTTTAGTTTACAATTATTAATGATTCTAAAAGTATCAGTTTGAATTTAGTTAGGATTCGGTTAGATACATGTAATAAAAAATGCAATTAAGAGGGGCTTATAAGAACTAGCCCTGGCTGGTGTGGCTCAGTGGATTGAGTGCTAGCCTGTGAACCAAAGAGTCACCAGTTTAGTTCCCATTCAGGGCACATGCCTGGGTTGCACACAATTCCCACTGAAGGACATGCAGGAAGCAGCCACACATTGATGTTTCCCTCCCTCTCTTTCTCCCTCCCTTCCCCTCCCTCTAAGAATACATAAATAAAATCTTTTAAAAAAAATGCTTTAAAAAAGAATTGTTATCACATGTATTGTAATAGGAAGTCCACATTGTGGGCAGGCTGTAGGTTAATTCATCTGGTATTCCAACATCACCATCAAACCACATTTGTATCTGTCCATTCTATTTTGGTTTAATCCTTAGGCTGGTTAACTTCCTAGAGATTAGATGGCTCCCAGATCAATCAGAGCCATTTGATGTGCTGTTCACCTTTGACGGGAAAGAAGAGATAGGCATCCCATTGCTCTGCCACAGTAACAAGGAAGAACTTGCTTTGAAGTTGCCAACATATCTCTCCTTGTATATCATTGATAAAAAATGAGTCATCTACTCATTTCTGAACTAATGACTGGCAAAGTAATTACCATTGGAACAACCAGTCCTACTTCTGGATTAGAGGGCAGGGCAGCTTCCCATGAGGCACTTGAGGTAAGCAAGGAAGAGGTGATAAGCTGAACAAAGTTGAAGTTCTATGAGGGATACCTTGGTAATTGGAAACCGGGTAAGCAAGGGGATTGTTCATCACAGATGGACAATAAGAGTGCTGTACCAGGATGTTTTCAGATCTTGCAATCTTGTTTCCAGGTCAACTCTGTATTTTTATTATTGGTTGTGACTTTTGGAAACAGATCTGCAATAATTCATTAGGATGTTAATATATTACGATGTGCCTTCCGTGATTATTGGCTGATTCACTGCCATCTGGTCAGGCAAGAGATAGATTATATAAAGCAAGAAATGAGAAAAAAATAGATGATGGAATAAAAATATTATATAAAATATGCTTGAATTAGAAATAGTCTCTGATGAGTGACAGCAATCTTTTTTGTGGAGGGGAGTATAGTAGAAAGTTTTTTGTTTTATTCATTTATTTATTTATAATGTGATAAATACTATTTCTCCAAGAATGTCTGAGACCTTTAATAACTCTTTAAACCATGTTTATTTCCCAGAATAGTCTATCCCTCTATAATAACCATGTGGGTTTTATGGTTATCTAGGCCAAGTTGCTACTAGCTTGGCATTGGTGTTTTTTAATTACTTTTCAAAATTTCATTATTTAGTATCTGGATCAATATTACTTAATTTTGTCAGAATGAATAGAACTGATATTCTATTGCCACAATCTCTCTTTTTCTTTGGCTTGGTATTGGTAATTTCATAACTTGAAATTTGTTTTTATGTTTTAAGAAATTGAAGCTTTGCATACTTTCTGGTCATTTTTAAAAATATTTTATTTATTTATTTATTTATTTTTAGAGAGAGAGGAAGGTAGGGAGAAAGAGAGGGAGAGAAACATCAATGCGAGAGAGAAACATCAATCTGTGTCCTCTCGTCTGTGCCCCCACCAGGAACCAAACCCACAACCCAAATATGTGCCCTGAGGAGGAATTAAACCAGCCATCTTTACCTTGTGGGAGAAAGCTTAACCAACTGAGCCACACCAGACAGGGCTGCATACTTTCTGGTTTCATGTGTGCATGGCTCTCCTAAAACCCTGATGGAGTGTCCCATATTTTACCTGCTCCATGTTTTCAAATAGGTTGCTTGTCATTTGCTATTGCGTAGATAATATCTAGAAGTTTTTTTGTTGTACAGCCTTTTTATGTATTGGATACACTCACATATTATGTGTCTCTATGCTCCAAGTGGCCAAATATGATTGTTTCTGTGAGCTTGGCAGAATCTATGCAAAATGTGCTCAGGCCTTGTTTTTCTTTTGTTGTCTTCCTTTGTAGATCTTGCAGTCACTTTAAAAGCACTATAGAAATGCTGTCTTATTTGAAGAAAAATATAAATGCAATTAGGTTAGAATCTCACATATGGCTAGGTCTAATACGACCATAGCCACATAGATGAACATTGATGTATTGAGTGGAAAAATTAGAAACAATATGATTAGGGTTTCATGGAAACTGTCCACTGGGATTGCCAAAACCACACCAGGGTCACTCTACCTCAATAATAACAATACATATCCAATGCATGCAGAAGGGACAAAACACCTGTATTCATTGTATAAGTAACTCTCAAACCAGAGATGCTAACATGCTGCCAAGAGTCCATATTCTACCTGTGTAAACCCAAGATTAGTTTATGACATTCTAATTATCTACCATAATTACCTTTTGCTATGATTAATTATAACTTCTAATCTCCCCAAACTATTGTGAGATAATATATGTGGAAATACTTTGAGAAAGTACTCAACACATGTTATGTGTTATTAGTAATTTAACATGTTTTTCTAATAAAAAGAGCATGTATACCACCGAATTGGCAACTAGAATTCCTTTTTCACTTCAGAGCCCCATCTCAGTCTGCATAAACAGAAACAAATTGCCACTTTCTTTGTCTCCATGCCATTTGAACCACAAAAGCTCACCTATCCATGTACTTCATCTGCTAATATTTTGGTTTCATATCCTAAGTTAAAATGTGAGATCATTCTCCCCCAATTTAATTTTTTTGACAGTGAATATTTATACTAAATTTAAATTAAGTGTAAAAGAGCAGATTGATAAGAACACCAAAAACCTTGTAGATCAACCAATAACACCAGCTGTCCAAATTATTCTACAGCATTGCAAAGGTTCCTCTCAACTGCATATTTATTGCTGGATACATTCCATCCATATGACGTACAAATTTGAGATTTATACTTTTAAACATAATAAGATGGAGTTCTGCCATGCCTACTGGGTGATAAGTAAATGCATACACAACCAATTTGGTTTAAATCTCAGTCCATAATATTTTTGCATTAATCTTAGGCCATACGACATTTTTTTTAGATCAAGTATTTATAATTGTAAAATGTACAATCTCTTTCCTATAACTTTCTTCTCAAGGTTTTATTAAAAACTCGACGAGCCTCAGTCTCATGAGAAATGTGACAATATCATTTCTCTTTCCTTCATTTGTAGAATCCTGATAAAACAAAAGTATTTATTTATACAGTGGCTCTAGGTAATGCTTGATTGCCAATAATTGGGTCAATATATAAAATATATCCTTTAAAGCCTTACTCTTCCTCCTGTAGTCCAATTGTTTATAAATAAGTAAGTTATTAGGGGCAGAAAAATGCAGAGTAGTATCAGCGTGTGCCCTGATGACACTTTGAATAAGAGAAACCTCACTAATTAAAAAAAAAAAAAGGAAAATGCTGGGCAGAATTGATAGGCCAGATCAGCCAATGAATATTTTAAACAAACGCAATTTGATTTCCTTCGGATGCACACAATAGCTCGAATTAGGCTAGAAAGAGTTGCTTGACTGTTGTTTGCAACAATAGACAAGTCTGCTTCATTAGCAAATATGCTTTATTATATAAATGAGGGATTCTCAAGGGCAAAAGGTAATCTGCTCATTTATTTAAAACAAGCCTCTACATGATCTCTATTTATATTATGTAAGAAGAAAGAGTAAGGAAGGTCGATGCTAGCAAGTTTAGGATTTAAGTTTTAAGGGTTTCCATTAGCAAGGTTTCACTACCTTGATAAATAAGTGACACATGCAGTATTTCCAGGGTTAAGAATTCTAAGTTCGAATTTTCTGCATCATTAGTATTATTATTACCTGAGAGCATTCACATTATGCTCTTGATTTTGTTTAAGGCTAAGCCTTCCTGATCTATGATTTATAGGAATTTATAGAGTTAATATGGTTTTAGTAATGCACCAGAATCTTTTTATTCATAGGCTTACAATGCTCGTGAGGAATACATGCTCAGTTGCCATTTCTTCTGACTTTGTCTTGAGCCAGTTTTTATTTCTGCAAAGTAGTCACTAAAGTGAAATACCATGACACAGGGTAAGCAGGTTGAAGGGTGATTGGTCTAAGAGTTCTTCCAAATACTGCATTAAATTTTCCACAGTTTTTCACTTTTTGTATGTATTTTTTAATGTTATTTCCTCCCGTACAAGACAATAAAGTGTTTGCTAGTCAAGCACACAGACTTGTCTTTTGCTTTTTTTTATTGGCCTAATACACTGACTACTTTTGTAAAAGTTGGATTTTTTTTATTTGCAATAATAAGGTGTCGTTTTCTCTTTATGGCCTAAAACGTGTTTTTAAACGTCTTTTTAAACATGGTGTTGACTGATCTTCTTACCATGACAACAAGTTCATTTCTCAAGTTGTAAACCAGATTTTAATTTCTACTCTGAGTGACTTGTGACCTGATAGTAGATGAAAGGCTAATATGATTTGTTCCTTATTGGCCTTTTATTGAGTCAGCTAATTCCCAAGACTTTCACCTACCCTCCTGCAATGAATATGCACTGTTAATATAGCTGTGAGGGAATGTTTGGTGCATATTATGGTTATTGTTGTTCCTGTTGATGTCATTTTTATTGCTATAGACTTTTGACTTATAATAACAATCACAAAATGAACAGAAGCCAGAGCTGTGTAACTAGAGACTTTTTCTTTTTAACAGCTGTTGTCAGCTCTGGGGTGTGATGTGTAAGGTTCAATCTTTTTCCCAAAATATCATAATATGGCTTGCCAGAGGCACAATTAGGCTCAAGGAAAGTTTTCCTCCACTTGTTATTTGTAGTATAATATTGTGTTTGTTCAAGGTGGGTGGGAAAAAATCTGCTGCGAGTGTCAGAACTTTATCTGTCTTTTCACCACTGTGTAGGACAGAGCCTGGCACATAGTAGGCACTCAATAAATAGTTAATGAACAAATGAATGAGTGCATACATGAACAAAAATTAAATTATTTTATTTAACAAAATTTAACAATGAAAAATTGCTGGATCTCTTTCAGTCACTTACTAGCACTATAAGCTTTGGTTATCACTTACCTAGAGGAGCTGAACTGAGTGCTGGACACGGAAATGTCTGTATGGGGTGCTGTGTAAGACAGACAGGGATTTACATACGGTGATATTTTATAGGTAGCATGTATTAAAACATGATGGGAGCTAGATAAAAACAAATATAATTATGGCACATTGATATACAAGAGCCAGATAAAGAAGTCAAGCATAATACAAGGCTACATTTTAAATTCAGATTTACAATTGTTCAACTTCTACAAATGGCAAATTCATACTGAATGATGCCAAAGATGGTATCACTGACCCACTACTATGAAGGCATGAGGCATATTTTTCTAGAAGTGGTGATAAATTAGTGATGATCAGTCTGTGTTGCTTTGACTTTCTTCCCTTTGTGTCTGATGGTATTTCATTGTAGACGCTTTAATAGGATTAACTTTACTATGTGCTATACTAAAGTACAGAATGTAGCTACCTTGTATTTTCAAAGACTGAAATGATATTCTGGTATCTTTGGCACCATTTCTAGTCAACTGAGCTGTTCTTCTTTAGGTCATATAAACTTGAAACAATAATAAATGGATAATGAAAAAATCACAGGATCTATATGTTTATGACTTGCATAATTTTTCCCTCCTTTAAATACTGACATGACCATAAGAATCATAAGAATGCTCATCTTGATAGAGGTAGTTTAAGGTCAAGACTGTTTCTGGAAGTTATAAGGAGTTAGATCATCACCATTTACTCATATCTTTATCCTTATTTCTGACTTCACTTATTATAAGTAAAGTTCATTATGCTTATTTAGATTCTTTAAGTTTGCATTTCAGACAACTAGGGGTTTCTTTTTTTATACTGCTCTCAGGTCTCTGAGGATGCAGTCTGGTGAGTTCCTGGGTTTATCTGATGAGAAATTACATTAAGGGGAAAACCAAACTAAAACTGATTACTCATAGGAGTTGGGTATTTCTGGTGCTTTTATTACTATTTTTTCTTCATTGAAACTCTGTGTATGAGTTATTATCATTATTCCTATTACTGTAAAGTTTGGCAACCTCAGGTTCAAAAGCAGAGGTCACCTCAACCTTCATCTAAAATGGAGTCTGTTCAAAAAGGTACATTCTTTACCTTAAATTAGACATATAGTGCCTTCCAAAATTGTAGCATTTTACTATTGGGGATTTATAATAGATTTTAATAAGGCTAACCAGTTTGTTTATTTGGGGCTTTTTTTGTATAAACCTATGTGAATAAGTATACAGGGTGTAAAACAGAAATGAAATATCTTGACAATGACTTTTCTCAGCAAATCTGTAATATTTTTGATCACTCAAAAATTGGTGTTAGGACAAATAAATTTAATTTTTGTTCTAAATATGAAGCCCAATGATTAATTTGATATCATTGGTCATATTTATTGGTTGTTTCATTTTATTAGGTTGCATACTACACAGCTCAGATACTCTTTTCAAGCCTATCTACCAAGACATATACACTAACTTTTGAAAATAAAAGATGAATTTTATAGAAACTTAATTTCCCTCACTTACAAAGCTTACTTTCTAATATTTTCTAAAGTAAAATATTTCACTTAATTTTTCATAAGCTTAAACAAGGTTAAAATTTAACAACTTCTTTTATATTGAAGTAGGACATGTTAAAATATAAATGCTACTGAAATATACATTAAAATATAGTTTTGATATTTTTAGCAAAAAAATAGAGAAAAACTAAATGGTTAGTTATTTTGATAGGGTCAAAGATTAATTATGTTTATTTGAAAACTGCTTATGATATTACATTGAATGTATGAAGCAACAAACAAACAAAAATAAAATTAGATTCTTTGTGGGGATCTATTCTTAGAGGAAATATGTATTTTCCTAAGAATTTTAAATGTTTATAACTTGGATGTCTCCCAGTATTCACCCTTTTCCAATCCCTGGAACATAATTACTTTCCACACAACACCTGGACCTGAAATGATGCTTCAAATTAATGTGTTAAAAATAAAAATTTTAAATTTTAAAAACTACCCAAAATGCTTTCTACTTTGTAACAGGAGAGACAAAAAGAGAAAGCTCCTTATGTGTCTGGATGGTTTTTCTCTGTGTTCGGACTCAGCCCTGACAGCACACCATCAAAGTCTTCACATTCATTGTAACTGGGGAGTTGCTTTTTTCAGCAGTTTCTTACCCCTTTCTCTGATAACAATTGTGCTTTAATTTTCCAAATATGTTACTGTTTAATAGGAAGCCTAAATCATTTTTTAAAAATAAATAATATACTTTTATTCCCCAATTTTAATGAAACATTTGGACAAGCAGAATTATTTATACCCACTGTCTATGCTTCATTTTTGGAAGACCATTAATAATTTTTTTCCACATGGACCTGCTTCTTTTCATTTACTAGTTTAAAGGATAAGCCTATGCAACAAGATTCCATCTGCTCTGTTATGTAGAATTCATCTACTTAATTTTCATATTCCTAATAGAAACAAAGATGAGAGTCAATTAAAATACACTCACATTTCTTATTATTGAATCTCAAATTTCTGAGTTAAATCCTGAGGAAAATCATCAATGCTAAGGTCCTACAGATTAACTGCTTAATAAAAATATTGTTTCACGAAGCTATTTTGCTCATATAAATGTTTAGCATATGTAATCCTTTCCCTTTAAAGTTAGTAAAGCTAGCAATGCCTTTCTGGATGTTTATAAAATTGCTATTAGAAATATATATGTTTTTAGAATATGGCAGGAGTTAACCCTAAAAGGAATAATTAGTATTGATTGAGTACTTGCCATTTGGCCAATTACTTTACATTATTTTACTTATTTTTTCACAAGAATGGTTTAAAGTTAATTTCAGCATCTCAGGCTTTACAGCTAAGAAAACTAGGAACCAGAGAGATTGTATAATTATCCTCGTTATATAGCCAGGAACCAGAAGGACCAAGATTCAAATCTTGAGTTGTTTAGTAGGTGGCCTGTGCCACTACTGTATACTCTTTCCACTATATCATACTGTACATGGACTTGATTTTCGAAATCATCTAGGTCAAACCTTTCATGTTTATACTTGAAGAAACTGAGACACAGATGTTATTGTGATTTATCCAGGAACTGAAACTCTGACAGCATTTTCAAAGTGCCCACTGGGTACCTTGAACCATGGATGGAGGGGTGGACAGAGGATGATGAGGGGACGCAGGCAGTTGTGCGGCCCTAAACCCAGAGTCAGGAAGTCAGGCTCTCAGCCTGTTCTATCTTTTGTGAACCCCTGTGACCACTGGCACGGTCACGTGGCTCCAGTTCTCCGTGTCTGTAGTGGGACATCATCGTAAGCTTTCTGTCTTAGAGAGCTGTTACAAAACTCAAAAAAAGCAATGCATTTAAAAATTGTTTGGCAAATTACGGAACATATTATAATGTAAATCGTTTAAGATCCTTAGAAGTATGTATGTAAGAGTGCATAGCTCAAAGCACGTGTAGTATGCAGTCAACTACAATGTAAGCCACTCAGAGAAATGCTGTGTGACATAACAATTAGTCTTCGCTGGTCCTGAAAACTGTGGCTGGCTGCTGCACAAGCCAGGTCACACTGTGTTCTCACCAGCAGAGCGGGCTCACTCGGGATGGCTCAGGCCATCCCCAGAAGTTCCGATACCCAGCCCCTGTCTGACAACCGCAGTTTTAGTTCGAGGAGCGCAGTATGAATCCTCCAGGCCTATACCAGTTGCTCTGCATTTGTGCGAACAAAAGATGAACAAAAATTTTCCTCAGCAGTGCATCTAATTATTCCTAATGTGAAACTTCAAGAAGCAGTTAATTAAGATAGAGCATTTAAAATTCTGAAAACAGGAAACGATGGAGCACACAAATGTGAGGCAGGTAAAGGGATATCCTTTGACCAAGGATGGAAAGTGGGACAATTATATGAAGTCCACTGCTTTAGAATAAGTCTTATTTCAAAAGGTTTACCATCCACCAAACTTCTTCTTCTCTTCAAGGCAATCCTGTGAAACTGTTGAGGCGAGTCTCACTGTTTCAACACCCCGACACTGGGGCTTGGAGAGGTTGTGCATTCTGCATGGTATCAGAGAGGCAGCAGGTGTCAGAGCCTGGGAATTCTGACCCCTAACAACTATACTATGCTGCTTCTTTAAGAAAAGGAGAAATTTAAAACTGACATTTGCATTTTTGATATGGAAGCCCATATTGATAAATCAAGAAACTACTTTTTATGTTGAAAGCTGAAGGTAAAATACTTTTTAGAATAAAAACCAAATCAAAATGGTTTGCCAGTCATTTTTATCTCAGATTGGAGCTACCACCCCTTTTGAAACCAAAGGGAATTTTTAGTTTAAGGGGAAAATATGAAGTTAAGAGTCTGATCTTTCTCAGCTCAGACTGCAAATAATTTCCCTCTAACCTAGAGTATCTTTATGTCCTCTCTTGCCTAGCAGGATTGTAGGGGGTGTTGTTTTTGAAGTCCCATCAATCTATTAAACATTAGACAGAAGGTTTTAGGAAACAGGCCATGTGTATTGTGACGTACAGTCCTGGAAAGAAAAATGATCAATCTGTGTATTTGCCTTTTAACTAGTTGTAGACAAGTTGGCCACATCCTTGGCACGTTAATGAGTTCTGTCATATATCAGCTCCACTGCTCTCTTATTATATGAATTCAGTTCTCTGTCTGGCAATAAAAATAAAGTCACTGATTTAAGTTTCTATTTCCATGCTAGGGCTCATGGTCTCTAATAATCAAGAGACTGGGTACCATTAGGAAAAGAAAAAAGTTTTGTAATGTGATTTGTGACTCGAACTAGATTTTCAAAGGAACTTTCTGCATGTCTATTCACAAAGATTTATTTTTGCAAATGTTTTCTTCCTGTGAGTATGGAATCCTCCCCCTCTACTGAACTATTCCTCCTTTTTCTAAAGAAGAGTTTCTGATCTATGCAGAATTTTTGTTATTAAAAATATAAAGGCTTTCTCATTTATTCACGAATAGATTTAAATATAAATTGTTTAAACGCTCACTAATGCCAATACCAAAACAAGTGTGTGGTGCAGTTGGTTTTTCCCCATTTGCAGGGAAGTGATTGAAAATAGGGCTCGCAAGGCACAAAGATGTTTGTCCCCCTAGGGTCTCCCTACCGAAGGGCCTTTCTAGAAAATAGGGCTACTTTTCTGAGCGTCTGGTATCTTTTATCTAGCTCAGTGAATCCTGGGTCCTTTTTATGTAAAACAGATTCTTTACAAATCAAATATAAACACTTAGTAGACCCTTTTAGGATATGTTCAAGTTCTCCTTAATGATATGAGTTAAGAATTTAAAGGCCATTTTTGTTCATTGAATAGCATCTGAAGAACAGAGTTAACAGAATATTTACAAATATTCTCTATATAGTCTAGAAATTGTCTTGAAGCGGTATTTCCGTATTCTGAAAAATATGTGTTCCTTTGAGCAAAATATTTCTTTGTATTACAAAAGTGTTCTGCTTTTCTCCTTATTTTGGACGCTAATTTTTCTTGTATTAGGAAAAACCAATAGTAAGAATATCTCATCAATAATCACTTTGACCAACCTCAGTTTTATCTTCCCAGACCATTAGTTGCAGAATGTCTACTTCTCTGAATGGCTACTTTTCTATTGTCATTTTACGGTCTTAAAGGTTGTTTGTGTTGGGACAATTTTTGTTAATTAATTGATTTTAGGGTTATTTATTGGAATGTTACCACCTGCCATGTATAAACTGCTCTAGTTACACCAGATAAAGGCATTTACCCTCAAAAAGCAGACACTCTAGTCAGGAAGAGAGGCAATAAACAAGTGAGCAGCAAACATGTGTTGTATTTTATTGATTCCAAGATGCACATGTTTTCAAATATGAATGCATCTGAAACAGAACATGTCTTATAATTGATTTCTGACAATCACTACTGGCCGGGGGAGGGGGGGGGGCAATGGTGAAATGGACGCCATTGACGGCTGATGTGTGAATAGCAAAAGATACCAGCACCAAAAATTGAAAAACTGGTGTCTGTGACAAAGAAAGTGTGAAATAATCTTTTAACTCCTGGAAACAATTGTAATTTGAGCAGGGGCTGGAAAAGGTGGGCAACTGTGTGTTTAGGTGGGCAGTGTTCCCGCATGGGATGTTTCACCCAAACATCTTGGGTGAAAGTTCTCATCTGAGTGAGAAAGGGAAAAAAAATAAAACACCTTTTCTTCCTCGAAGACTATTCTAAAGCACTGGGAAAAAAGTAAAAGTCAATAGATTAATATATCAATGTATTATTTCATCATTCGTTCAGGCTAAAAATGCAAAGCAGGAATCTGTAGTTCCTCACACTTCAGAATCACTCTATGATATAAATATTCCTCAAAGGGAAATTTGGATTTTCACCACTTACGTATACAGTGAGGATTTTCACTGAGGCCATATCAGTATTTTCACTGAATGTATATTTTCACTGAGACTATACCAGAGCATTTAGAAAAATTATAATTTAGTTATAATTTAGTTATTATAATTTAATTATAAAACTATATGAAACCTTGTTGTTGAACATAAAGTTCACCAAGAGAATAGACTCATTTACCATTTCTGATTGTTTTGGCCTATAGATTATTCCAAAACTTTGGAAGTTACATTGTGTCATTCAATGTTGGAGGACAGATCTGCTTCCCGGCCTCAACTTGCTGTCAATACTGTGAGTTATGTATCTACACAATTCCTGGGGATCTCAAAAGTAATCTAACCAACACGTATCTTCACTGTATTGGCTGAATGAATGAGTTAATTTGTAAGTGAAGCCCAAAGTTATTTTATTTCTCTAATGTCTTTATGTCTTTATCATGAGAAAGGTAACATGTTACTTTTTTTCCCCTTCAAAGTCTCTTTAGGCTGTGTTTAGAGGAACGAGGCAGTGAGCAAGCTTCGTCCCCAGCGCAAACAAGCTTTGCTAATCAAGTTACCGATGATGGCTTATTTATTTCAATACTGGGGTGTAATCTCATTGGCACTTAAATAATGATCCTGTCTTTGAATGTATAGCTTTCAAGACTTTATTTTATACATTAAACTCACAGTTGCTGTTTTATTCTTGACATTGCCATTGATTGGTAAGAAGAACTTGCAGTACTTTTAAAAAGAATTCCACTTTCAGTAAATGTCTCAATTGCCTATAGTAACATTATCAAATGAGAAAATCCAGAACATTCTAGAAGGCAGAACTCTCCCTTATAAAACTGAAAAGCAAAACACAACACACACACACACGCGCGCCAAACCTTTTAGTAATCACCACATTGGACATCCTACAGCACCAGAATTAGGCATTCCTTGAACTTCCCTTATTGTGTTAACCCTTATGTAAGTGCTTTCAGCAGTAAAAGGAGAATGTTGTGGAAGGAAATACGGATTAGTAAGTTTCAGGAGGTTGCTCAGCTGCATGCTTATGTGGAAGGAACACACAGGGATGATTCTGAAAACCGGGCCCTCCCTGTAAACTTAGGATCATCACTGAGGAGATAACACCAAGCAGGGGCGTCCCACCCACGCCCACGGGCACCTGTGGCCCAGAATGGCTATGAGTGCGGCCCAACGCAAAACTGTAAATTTACTTAATACCTTTTTTTTTGCTCTTCAGTTTTTGTTAGTGTCTGTGTATTCAATATGTGGCCTAAGACAACTCTTCTTCTTCCAGTGTGGCACAGAGACACCAAAAGGTTTGGCACCCCTGATCTAGGGTCCCAGTGAAGTAACTATTAACAAAAACCCATGTTGACCCAACTTAAATCTCTTATTCTTTAAATTTCTTTTTTTTTAAGATTTTTAAAAAGATTTTATTTATTTATTTTTAGAGAGGGCAGAAAGGGAGAAAGAGAGAGAGAGAGAGAGAAACATCAATGTGCAGTTGCTGGGGGCCGTGGCCTGCAACCCAGACATGTGCCCTGACTGGGAATTGAACCTGCGGTGCTTTGGTTCGCAGCCCGTGCTCAATCCACTGAGCTACACCAGCCAGGGCTTTAAAATTCTTTTAAAAGATTTTTTTATTATATGTTTATGTAAGCTGCTTCTTTATTTTCTAATGTTCTTCAGAAGACTACATAATGTGTTGGGAAAAAAATGTGGATTTTGGAATCAATAACACCTGGCTCAAGTCCTCGCTACATTAATTACTTAAAAAATTACTTATTGTTTGGTTTTTATACCATAAAATGGGGTTAGTCATGAGAATTGAATAACAGCAGACAGCCTGTAGCAGTAAATAAATGTTTTTTTATCTTCTCCTTCCAGTTTTTTTTAATAATTAAGTAAAATGTTTGAGCATCACATTCCCATGAAAAATTAATTATTTCTCACACTAAGTGAAATAATTTGAGTAATGGAAAATGCTGAAATATGATAATTTAATAGAAAATTATACCATTAAGAGTGTGACTCAATAAACACAGGCATATTTCAGATTAAAGAAAAAAGACTTTAGAATGATTATGTAAGTTGCAGGTTAATATCAGTGCCCAATCTTCTGATAGTTTGCAGCTTCCTAACCAATTTCTCCCCAAATCCTATTAAAATATTTTTGAAGGTACAGGAAAAGTCAAATGACATCAGCACTGAAAACAAAGACTATAAGCTGGGAAACCAGTTTTGAAAGCATTTCCATCACCCTGAATGATGGAGGTCTAGGAAGGGCCAGGAACTCACGTGAGCTTTCTGTTATGGAGCAGCCCCTCCAGCTTGAAACATGGAATGAAAACATGTTTTCCCTCTTAAGCTCTTTGCCCCCTGGATGAGACTCTGGATATATTGGCATATAGTTAGAAATGGTATAATTGGCCAAAAATCTGAGACCACTGAAGGGACCTGTGGTGCCTCCACACGATAGAGCATCATATGGCTATGGATGCCATATTGCTGATGAGACAGTTGCCTTTGGTTATTAGGAGGCTAGTTTCTGCAGTTATCCCTGGGATTGGACCCTTTCTCCATCACTCACTAAACCAGGTATCCTTGATACACTGTCCTCATCTGGGAAATATAGGTTAAAAAGAAGTGCCATAGGTTTGTTTTAGTAATTAAATGATAAGATGCATGAAAAGTGCTTCTCTCAGTGTCTGACACAGATTAAGCCCTCTATAAATACTGAAAATATTTATTATTATCCTTGGGAATACAGGAAATATCCCTAGTATAAAATTAAATAAATAAAATATAGTACACTTATGTGCACTCTGTATACATTCACGTATGTGTAACATGACCTCACACGTGCCACATATGCACACATCTGCATCGTAACCATATTTATTTTAGGTGGTAGAATTATATTAACCTTATTTGTAATTCTGCATATTTCCAAAATTGTTGGTTAGAAGCATATATTATTTCTAGCACCAGGAAAAACAAATGAATGCATAAAAGTTTTGAAATACAGATTTTCATACAAGGCCTACCTGACTCACAGTAGACTCTAAACAAACATACAATGAATGAATGCATGAATGAATGAATGAGAGCTAGTTAATTCTATGTCCTAAAGTAACCCTGATAATCTTTCCAAAGCACAAATTTTATCCAGAGAATTGTCTGCTCACAGAGTTTCAAGGACTCACATGATACTGAAAAAAAAAAAAAGAAGAAGAATCCAGATTCCTCTGAGAATGGCATACAAGGTCCTAGCTACTGTATTTTTTTTTTGGACCATAAGACATACCTAGATTTTAGCAGGGGAAAATAGGAAAAAAATTTTTGAAGCAAAAAGTGTGGTAAAATATTTAATAACATAAATAATATTTCACCAATGTGAATGTAAACAGAACTCAACAGCTCCCAAATTGGGGAGGGGGGTGCATCTTATACTCTGAAAAATACAGGTATACTACACACCACTTCTAAGCAAGGTAACTGTGTTACCTTGATTCATTCTCCTGTCACCGGGACTTCCCTACCATCACCTTCCCAAGCTTTGAGGCCCAGGTCAAGAAACGTGATTCCAATTCCAGAGCAGAATTAATTTCATTCTTTGTTGTCTTCTGATAGAAATATATATGTATATTTTAAATTAAACACAATTTGGTTAAGTTTAGCTACATTATTTTCCTCCTTCTTACCCAAAAGCAAAAATGTCTCCTTTTAACCTGTTGAGAAGGATTAAATGATCCCTCACCCTTTATATAAAATTTCCTCTTTAAATTATTATATTTTACTTGAGAAAATATACACATGGTAAAAATTGCAAAGGTACACATGAGTATAGAATAAATGGATATATAGGTGAAATTATGCTTCCCACAAACCCTTGTTTTCTAGCACCAAAAGCAACCTCTAATACCAGGTTTTTGCATGGCCTTCCAGAGCTATTCTATGCCTTCAAAAATAAACATATTTCTTTATTTTCAATACATAGGTGCTCATATTTTACTCATTCTACTTGCCCTTTGTTTTTCAGATTTAACAATATCTTTGGAAGCTTGCTGTATGTCAGTATGCTTGCTTTTTGTGGTTGCATAGTATTCAATTATACACATGTACCAAAAATACTTAACCAATTCTCTTGATGGCTATTTAGACTATATGAACTCTTTTGCAATTAAAACATGGCAATAAATAGCCCTGCATATTTGCCATTTCACACATATGAAAATATATATAGGATAATTTCCTAAATGTGAAATTTTTACACACACTTTGAATTTTTACATGACTTCAAAATCAGCTTCTTTAGTTTCACAACCCTGTTTCTGTATTATTAGGATCCATTAAATATGGGTCCAGTCATGTAATATGAAAAATAGAGGCATTTATTGAAGAAGATACAAGATACGAGAAACATTGTACAGATGATGATGACACCTCAGTCCCCTTCGAAGTAGGCACCTTGGGACCTCACGCAGTCCTACCATCTGCTGTCAGCTGTCCTGTCGTATTTTTCTGAATCTCATCAATGGGCTGAAATATCTCCCCTTTCAAAGGTGGTTTTAGTTTTGAGAAAAGCCAGAAGTCACAGGGCACCGAGTCTGGGGTATAGTGGGGCTCAGTTACCTGGGTGACTTGATGTTTCACAAAACAATTCTGCACAAGACGTGGTGTGTGAGAGGGTGCACAGTCGTGATGAAGCTGCCAGTCACTAGTTGCCCTTAGCTGCAGGCTTCTGAATCATCCAAACAGGTTCCATGGATGAAAGTTCAGGATCAAGGCAATATTTGATGCAGAGTCGTTGTTCTGCTCGCTCATTCTGAGTGCAATGGCCACACAGTACACAGGCTCACTCAGTGTTGTCTACCCCACCTCCCCCCCCCCCCCCCGCACTGACTACTGCAGTGAAGTTATCACTGTTCACACATGCCCATTCCAGTCCACTCTCCTTGGCTGCCAGGTTACATCGATGTCATGCAAACCATTCTCATTATATTAACAATGTCTGGACTTTTTCTGGACAGACCTTGTATGTATGATGTTGCATTGTTCTAAATAAGAATTATATGTGCTTTCCATCTAAGTCTGCATTTTTTCCTTATAAACCTTGCATATTCCTAGGTACATCATTTTTATTACAATTATAGATGTGGTTTTACTTCCACTTTATTTTCTAACTGGTGTTTGTTTCAATAAAAGTTATTAGGCTTGATTTTAGTCCCAGTGACTTAGTGAGTCTCTTCTTGTTTCCAAGTATTTTTACATTTATTTGGTAAACAATTATATCATCTACAGTTTTATTTTATTTCTTCTCACCTAACTTGTTGGCTTGTACCCTAGAATATAGTTAAAGAATAATGGTATAGCAAGTTCTAAAAATACATTTATTTTCTGACATTAGTGGAACTGCCTCTAATATTCCTTATGCTGGCACATAAGTAACATACATTCATATTTTTCTGCTGTCATATCTCTCCAAAGCTTTACTGAGTTATATTTGATGTACAATAAATTACATATGTTTAAAGTATGCAATTTTATAAAGTATTAAAATATGTATACACCTATGAAACCATCACCACATTACCTCCAAAGTTTTCATTTTCTATTTTTATTATTTTTAAACCAAGGGTGGCTATGGATTTTTTAAAAAACTAGTTTTACTGGATATGATTCATGTACTATATAGTTAGCTATTATAAAGTATGCAGTTGGATGATTTTTAATACATTTTCACAGAGTTGTACAGTCATCACCACAATCAATTTTAGAACGTCACTCCAGAAAGCAACTCCACACCCTTTACCAGTCACCCACTGTCCCCTCACTCTAACCAGCCCTAGGCAACTGCTAATCTACTCTCTTTCTCCATGGATTTGCCTATTCTGGAATTTCATACACATGGAATCACACAGTATGTGGTCCTTTGTGATTGGCTTATTTCATGTATCATATTGTTTTCTAGATTTAACCATGTTGTGGTAGCATATGTAAGTATTTAGTTCCTTTTTTGTGGCTGATTTATATTCCACTGAATGCATATACCACATTTTATTTATTCATTCAGTTGATGGACAGGAGTTGATTCCATTTTTGTCTATTATACCTAATGCTGCTATAAACATTGGCTTAGATGTTTTGGTGTGGAGTGAATACCTAGGAGTGGGATTGCTGAGTCGTAAGATTAACTCTGTATCTTACCATCTGAGAAACTACCAGGCTGTTTTCCAAAGTGGCTGTACCATTTTATGTTCCCACCAGCAGTATACGAAGGTTCTGATTTATCCACATACTTACCAAAAATTATTATGTGAGTGTTTTCTTCTAGTCATTCATGTAAATGTGGTATCTCATTGTGGTTTTGATTTTCATTCCCTGATGGCTAATGATATTGAACATCTTTCCATGTGCTTATTGACCATTTGTATAGCATTTTTGGAGAAAAGACTATTTATATACTTTTCCCATTTTGCAGCTGAGCTATTTTTTCTTTTATAATTGAGTTCTAAGAGTTCTTTATTTTAGATACAAGTTCCTTATCAGATACTGTATTTTATTTGTAAATGAATTCTCCCATTCTGTGGGTTGAATTTTTACTTCCTCAGTGTTGTGTTTGAAATGCAAAAGTTTTTAAATTTTTCTGTAGCCTTCTTTATCTCTTTTTATTTTTTCATGTGCTTTTAATGTGATTTCTAAGAAAACATCACCTCAACAACAGAAAAATAATTTGATTTTTTAAATGTATTTTATTGATTATGCTATTACAGTTGTCCCATTATCTCCCCTTTATTTCCCTCTGCCCTGCACCTCCACCTTTCACCACCATTCCCCCACCTTAGTTCATGCCCATGGATCATGCATGTAAGTTCTTTGGCTTCTTCATTACCCATACTATTCTTAACCTCCCCCTGTTTATTTTGTACCTACCATTTATGCTTCTTACTCCCTGTATGTTTCCCCTATTCTCCTCCCTCTCCTCCCACTGATAACCCTCCATGTGATCTCTATTTCTGTGAATCTCTTCCTGTTCTAGTTGTTTGCTTAGTTTGTTCTTGTTTTTGTTTTTTAGGTTCAGTTGTTGATAGTTGTGTTTGTTGTCATTTTACTGTTCATGTTTTTGTTCTTCTTTTTCTTAGATAAGTCCCTTTAACAATTCATATAATAAGGGCTTGGTGATGATGAACTCCTTTAATGTGACCTTAGCTGGGAAGCATTTTATCTGCCCTTCCATTCTAAATGATAGCTTTACAGCATAGACTAATCTTGGATTCAGAAAAAACCCCTTTCATGACTTTGAATACTTCTTTCCAGCCCCTTCTTTCCTCTAAGATTTCTTTTGGGAAATCAACTGATAGTTTTATGGGCACTCCTTCATAGGTAATTGTCTCCTTTTTTCTTGCTGCTTTTAAGATTCTGTCCTTATGTTAAATCTTGGGTAATATAAGGATGATGTGCTTTGGTGTGTGCTTCCTTGGGTCCAACTTCTTTGGGACTTTCCGAGCTTCATGGAGTTCCTGAAAGTCTATTTCCTTTGCCAGATTGGGGAAGTTTATTATGTTTTCAAATAAGTTCTCAATTTCTTGGTCTTCCTCTTGTCCTTCTGGCACCCCTATGATTCAAATATTGGAACACTTAAGGTTGTCCTGGAGGTTCCTTAAACTTCTTCTCATTTTTTTGAATTTTTGTTTCTTCATTCTGTTCTGGTTGAATGTTTATTTCTTTCTTTTGTTCCAAATCATTGACTTGAGTCCTGGTTTCCTTCCTTTCACTGTTGGTTCCCTGTATGTTTTGCTTTATTTCACTTTGTGTAGCCTTTGTTTCTTCCTTCATTTTGCAACTGAGCTCAGTCAATTGTGTGAGCATCCTGGTTACCAGTGTTTTGAATTCTGCATCTGATAGATTGGCTATTTCTTCATTACTTAGTTATACATTTTTCTGGAGCTTTGTTCTGTTCATTCATTTGGACCATATTTCTTTGTCTCGATGAACCTGTTATATAGTAAGGGACAGAGCCTTATGTGTTTGCCAGGGCTGGGAAACCCATGTCCCTGCTTTGTGGCACTGTACATGGGGGAGGGGTCTGAGAGAGAACAATGCCACTTGCTAGCTCTCGGCTGGCTTTCAGTCACTTCCTCCGCTACCCACAAACAAATTGGGCCCTTCTGGTGCTAATTTCTGGCTGGGTGGGTTTGTGTACCCTGCGACCCTGTGAGTCTCCCCAAGGAACTCTCCTGTGAGGCTGGGAGTTTCTCTTGCCACCTCAACTCCCTCCAGCTTTTTTTCAGTCAGAGGTTTTGAGGCTTTATTTCCCTGCACTGGGGCCCTGGGTTTTATGGTCTATCTTGCTTCCCAGTTGTTCCTCCTGGTTTCTCAGCATGCAAACGTGGGACCACCCGCTCTGCCAGCTGCCACCCCACTTGCCCCAGTCCTCCAGCCACCATCCTGCTGTGAATCCTCTCTGCCCCAGCTGCCCGTCTCCGCCCCTCCTACTGGTGTGGATGAATGTTTCTTCTTTAACTCCTTGGTTGTCACACTTCCCTACAGTTCGATTTTCTGGCAGTTCTGGTTATGTTTTGTTTTTAAATTTGTTGTTGTCCTTTTGGTTGTGCAAGGAGGCAAAGTTTATCTACCTATGCCTCTGTCTTGGCCAGAAGTCAGTCCAAACAATTTGGTTTTTAAAGCAGAGTGAAAGTTCACAAGTAGATATTTCTCCAAAGAAGACAGACAAATAACCATGTAGTGTAAGTGCCTACCATTAACTTTTTATTGCAATATAGGTACAGGACAAACTTTTGATTGCTGTGAAAGAGGCTTCTGTTTCAAAGAAATTCATCTCAAATAAACATATTGACAGCTGTATGACTCAAATACCAGTAAAACAACTAGATAAGAAACCAGGCCACTCATCCATGAAGTTTCCATTTGAGAAAGCCCTGAATAACCCAGGTAACTAACTACTTGAGTGACCCCACTTTTCCCTTTCTGTACCCTAATTTCATATTTTATGTTTCACCAATAAAGAGTGAACTTGAAAGATCCTAGGCACACGTCCCTCAGACCCCAGTGAAAGCAGAGCCCATGGTCTGGTCTCTCTCTCTCTCTCTATATATATATATATATCTCCCTGCAACCTTCTTGGGTAGCCCTGGGTGTGCCATGTATCCTCCACAATTTGTGAGTAATGAGTTTTTTAATGTACCCTGATAGTTGTTGCTGAGGTACCTCTTGTAATCATAATAAGAACTGTAAGGGCCAGTTCAGCCACAACAGTGGCTCTGGTCAGGGAAATAGGGCTTTTGTTGAGGATAGAGGAAGCTTGATCCAATGAATACAGGCCCTGGTGAGTGTCTTGGCCATCCCTAACCAACATCCTCACCACCAGGAGACTGAGATCAACCCCAAACCAACCAATAGGCATATGAAAAAGTGTTCACTGTCATTAGTCATTGGGTAGAAGCAAATTAAAAAAATACAATGAGATACCACTTTGTACCTACTAGGGTAGCTATAATTATAAAAGAAAAAAACATGACAAACTGTAGAAAATAAGCCTTGGAAAGGAAGCGGAGAAACTGGAGCCTCAGGGACTGCCGATGGGAATGTAAGGAAGAATAGCCACTGTGGAAGGTAGTTTTTGTTTTCTCAGAAATTGAATCAAAAAATTACCTTATGACCCTGTAATTTCACTTTTAGTTATATATCCAAAAGAGTTGAAAGCAAGGACTCCAACAGATATCTGTACACTGATAATTCATAGCAGCAATTTGCAATATCCAAAATGGTGTAAACCACTGAAATTTTTATCCATAGATGATTGGATAAACAGAGTGCAGTAAATATATACAATGAAATATTATGCAGCCATAAAAATGAATGAAATTTTTATATATGCTACAGTCCATAGGAATGGACTTTGGAAACACTTTGCTTAGTAAAATAATCCGGACACAGGACAAATATTGTATGGTTCTGTTTATATTAGATGCCTAGAAAAAACAAATTTATAGAGACAGAAAAAATAAAGGATACTGGGGGGCTGAATACAGTGCTGTTATTGTTTAATGGGTTACAGAGTTTTTGTTGGGGATAATGAAGAAGTTTTGTGTATAGATAGTAGTGATGGTTATACAGCATTACTTAGGACTATCTATATACAGTGTGAGGCAAAAGTAGGTTTACAGTTATTTGTATGAAAATAATACAATTAATAAAAATAATAAGAGTAAATAAACTCTATGTTCTATATACTCACACTTATAAACCTACTTTTGCCCACCCTGTATTAGATCATATCATCTTTACAGATAGTTTTACTTCTTCCTTTCCAATCCTATTTTATTTTCCTGCCTAATTATCCAGGTTAGAATCTCCATTAAAATGTTATAGAAGTAGTAAGAGTTGACGTTCTTGTCTCATTTATGATCTTAGGTGGAGAGTATTTAATCATTCACCATTATGAATGATGTTAACTATGAATTTTTCATAGATGCTCTTTATCAGATTCAGGGGGTTTCCTTCTATTCCTAGCTTAGTGGATGTTTTTACCACAAAGAGGTGTTGGATGTTGCCAAATGCTTTTTCTGTAGTTATTGAGATGATCATATGTTTTTTTTTCTTTCTGTCATTCTGTCATTATTGATATACCAGTAATCAATTATATTCATTGCTTTTTGGATATTAAATCAATCTTGATGTCTTAGACTAAATCATATCTGGTTAAGATGTATAATCATTTTTTACATGTTGCTGAATTTACTTTGCTAGATTGAAAATTTGATCATTGACTTTCTTAAATTGCTTTTTAAGTATCTATGAAGATAATTATGGTTTTTCTCTTTGAGCTCTTAATATCATGAATTATACTGGTAATTTTCCTAACATACAAACATTCATTTGATAGTGATGTATTATTTTAATACTCAGTTGGAATATATTTGCTAGTATTTTATTTAACATTTTTTGTAACAAAATTGATAATGAAATTAGCATATAATTTTTGTGTTAAATTTTTTAGTATTCAAACTTTTATATTAACTTTATTAAAATAACAATCCTTAATTTTCTTTTGTCTAGCCTCTAGAACAACTTAAATAGTATTACACTTTCTCTTAAAATGTGTGGGTAGATTCACCTTCTCTTGTCCCTCTGTGTGTAGGTAGGTGCAAGCAACAGAAGTCACACAGCTGGTAACTCAGGATGATTCTGTATGTTTATGTCTCATCACCTAAGTTGGAACATAATCTTTGTGTAATCTATTCTGTATTACTACAGACTCTGAAAATATCAAGCATAATTTTTGTATTTACAGGGTCCAGCAGGAGTAATGCCTACTTGAGTATGGTTGGTAGGATAATAATATGGGTGTAACAATTTATAGTTTCAATTTGAACATTTCACCTAAAATGTTATATGGTATGTCTGAGTGTGATATTGTTACATTACAGAATTACATGCTTACGATTTTGTAATAAAAAGGTGTTATTTGTGCCAGACCCTGTACTTACCACTTTCAAAATCTATTTACTTTTATTTGAAGTTGATACTCTTTAGATAGTCATTACTATATTTTTTCTCTCATTATTTGTTAGTAGTGACAGCTGCATTCAACTTTTTAGTTTCAAGCTGGAGTTTGGCATATATTAGTAACAGAGGCCATATGAATAACTCCCACGAATCCAGGATATTGCCTTTCTTCTATTCACACGCCCCCGATTTAGCAATGATTATCTCCACAAACCATTCAGGAAAAGCCACATGGTTCTGAAATTGCTCAGTACTGGTAAGGAAGCCCTGTGTTGTTGCTCATGTATAAATTAAATTTTAATTCAAGCTTCAGATTGAGAACAAAGAATCAAAATAGCAATGCCAATGAAACTTTTTTAAATTGAGAAGTAAAGATGTAAATCTCCCTTGCACTGATAATGAAGAGAAGATCTTTTTGAAGAACAAAGTAATCTCCTTTCTAAAAACTGATTTAGGACTGATTCTTGAACATGTTCTTTCCTGAAAGATACTGTTCTCCCTGTTCCTTCCAGGTTGTAAAATACGGAGCCTTAAAATTCTGTAATTTTGTCATCTAATTATTTGTCTAGTAATTTAATTCATGCTTGATTCATTTTTAAGTATTATTTTGTTAAGCATACAACCTCAACATTTAAAAATAAAATATTCATTAAAGACATCCTTTGTGGTTTTCAAAAGCAGTTCTACCAAAAATGTAAGGAAGGAGATCCATTAACCCAGGAATTCAATAAAACTTGTAAAAATAGAAGCAAAAGTTTCCAGAGCAGCTTGGGCTGCCTGGCTTCTGATAAACATTTTGAGGGGACAGAGAAAAGAAATGGATGTCACTGAAAGGCCTGGGACAAGATTTGGGGAAATAGGTTGGACAATCCTTTCTAGATCTAAAAGCAGAAGCAGATAAACTAAACTAGGAAAGACCACAAGAAAGTGGACATGAGTGTTCTGGTCTGGGTGGCATCTTGAGATATCCGAGTTGTGGATGAGGGATTGTTTGATAGGTCAAGTCAAATGCCAAACAAGCAAGAGAGGCAAAAAGTATGGACAGAACAACCATTGATAAAAAGTTGAAATTTTCTTACTTGAACAATGATTAAAGTAAAAATAATTAAAAAATAAAAAATAAATAAAAAGTACAGGGGAGTGAAGACATGTGTGTACTGAGTAGTACAGACTGGCAGAAGATGGTTTTGTGAATATGAGAGAGAATATGAATCTAAACATGCACTTTCTGTAAAATGTGCTTTTCTCTCAGAATGAACAGTAATGAACTCTTTGAAGACTAGAAATTCACACTGAAATGGGAATCCCTTGAAGAAAACAGGTTTAATTAAACATGTTGCACAGAGTTTAAAAAAAAAGTTGAAATTTTCTAAACATTTAATGGCCTACAACCCCACCCATTTTCAGCATTTTCTTTTCTCTTTTAACATTTGATTATATATTATATAATATAAAATAAGAATATAAATAAACATTTTCCCCCTAAGGGTTTAAGACTACAAGGAAAGATGATGGGCTATATTCTCAGAGAACTTCTGCAATCTTTCGGTAATCTAAAATAAGTCCTAATTTAAAAAACAAATAATCTTGCTCAGGCTGATATGGCTCCTGCAAACCAAAAGGTGCTGCCTTCGAACCAAAGAGTCACTGGTTCGATTCCCAGTCAGGGCACATGCCTGTGCTGCAGACCAGGTTCCCCAGTTGGGGTCATGCGAGAGGCAACCACACATGGATGTTTCTCTCCCTCTGTTTCTCCCACCCTTTCCCTCTCTCTAAAAATGAAGAAGTAAAATCTGAAAGAAAAAAAGGTTATCTTAAAAAACAATCATTATTTTCAGAGCACCGTTAGGTTTGCAGCAAAATTGGGTGGAGATTACAGAGATTTCCCGTATGCTCCCTACTCCCACATACACACAGGCTCCCCTTTATGGTATGCTCCAGAGTGGTACATTTGATGAAACTACATTGACAAATCTTTATCACTGGGAGTCTATAGTTAACATCAGGCGTTATCCCTGGTGTTGCACATTCTATGGCTTTTGACACATGTGTAATGATATGTATTCACCATTGTATATCATACAAAGTAGTTTCACTGTCCTAAAAGTCCTCTGTGCTCTGTTCATTCGTTCTCTCTCCCTCCAACCCCTGACAACTCAGCCTTTTACTTTCTCCATAATTTTGCTTTTTCCAGAATGTTGTATAGCTAGAATCATACAGTATGTAGATTTTTTAGATTACCTTCTTTTACTTCATAATAATCCTAAAATTTTACCCTTCAAATATATCAAGAACATACAAAATAAATTTTCCTACCCAAGCTGCATTCCCATTTTATTTCAGCCTCCACTCTCCCAATTAATCTTGTCATATTTGTTTTCTTGATGAGACTGAGATTAAGGATGGAGCAAGGGCTGGTGATCCAGTAATGGATAAATTAGGCACAAAAGTCTGTATTTTACAGGATAAGCTGGTTGTGCACAGTAACAGTCCACCCCAAAGTTCAACAGACTAAAATAGGAATGATTTAGTTGCACTTCAAACTACATGTCCACTGAGGTTCACTGTAGTAACACAGAGGCCAGTACCACAGAGCATTCACCACCTAGAACTTGGCTGGTGTGTGTGTGTGTGTGTGTGTGTGTGTGTGTTAAAGGGGAAAAGAGAGCTTTGCACCACCAGTGAAAGGCTCTGGCCCAGAGTGCCGAACATTGCTCCTTCTCACGGCACTTGGCCACTAGTCCTGTGACCCATCTGACCACAGAGGAACTAACAAATTTGCAATCCTATTCAGAATTGAATAGTGCTATTGAATGATTTGTATGTAGCTGCAAAATCTGGGGTCAGCTGATATTTTTAAATGTTATATGCTACTACCACTCCCTGGACATTCTAATACAGACTTATATCTTCTATTAAGTTTTTATTATAATTAATGCAGAATTTTAACTAATTTTATCTTGCTGTGAAGGCAGAAAAAAATGTTGAGAACCAATATCATAGAAAAAATAATTTGGAAAAATCTAAGATGTGGAAGGTGTTTTTACCCATCATACAATTTATTCCAGCTATTTTTAGCTATTATATACATTTATATATAGGTACATACATATTTATATTTGTGTGTATAGAGAGATATGTACAATTTGATATGGATATACATGAATATAAGTGCATATGTATTATTAGTATTACTTATTCCTTTGGAGTCATATATACATATATATATTCTACAAATATTAAGCATCATCTAAGATGCTCTGCGGAGTTATGTGGATGAGGATGCTTATTATTTTTATACAGTATTTGCTATTAGGAAAAAAACTAACCCTTTGCTCAAATACAATCTGTTCTATCTCTGCACAATCTGGCATGTATAACAAGCCAGGGTAAATGGGAAACTTCGGTTCTTATCTCTTCTAGCAAACTCTTGAGTTGTTTCAAGTTAGTGCCTTAACTATGTTATTTTTGTGTGTGTGTTCTCATTGTCTGAACCTCAATTTCTTTGCACAGATGCCTTGAATGCAGGTGGGACTGAATAAAGAAATTTGAGCTTAAATATTATCTTTAATAATTTAAAATATTGCAATAAAACATTTGAAAATTAAACATCAAACTGGAAGATAAAGGTAAAATTTTAGAATGAAAGTATCAAAAATATTCATATATAACAAGGCCTGCTATTTTATGTGACAAAATTGAAACTTTAAGAGATTTCATGGTTAGTAAATGTCAAAGGATATAAAACCAGGTTGATAAAACTGCAAAGTATGTCTTTTTCTCTGTATAAGTTTAGCAGAGACAACACTGGGTAATCTCAGCTTCCTCTCCGAACCGAGCACAGGGGGAAGACCGGATTTCCTAAGCTCCCCTGAAATTGAGATTGTATAAGTGTGGCCAATGGAACGTGGGTGGAATTCATGCGTGTCACCACTTCCGAGGTCTGGCCATGAAAGTCCTGTTGGAATCCTCTGGTTCCCTCTTCCTCTGTCACAGCAATCTCTGAGCTCCCATGTTCTGGGTGGTCCAGCTACAAAATGGCAAAGCTTCAAGAAAGCCAGGGTTCCTCTACTTCCCAATAACACTTACTGGGCATCTAATCAGAGAACAAAAATACTGTTGCCACTAAGATTCTAGAAGTTGTTTTGTAACTACAAGATAATCTATTTCATTCTGGCTGGTGCATCCAGTTTACCATAAAGTTCTGTCCTTCATTGAAATATAGTCCTCTGATTTAGGGACAAAATATCTCAATGGCTAACATAACTGAGAAATAAATCTAGTGTTTTGGTTTAAAAAACATGTAAGTACATTAGATATTACTTTATCAAAATACATTGATCCTTTTAAGCATTTATTTTTAGGATTCAGGGAATATTTTTTTAAATATGACAAAATCAATTTTTAAATTTTTAAGAATATAATACACACTTACTTTATATTCTAAACTTTATTACTTTTCTCAAAGAGTTAAAGCAACAGAGTATTATAATTGGATTTCTGCCATCTACAAGCTAAGCCTGTAAGTACTTTCAAATGTGAAAAATCTACAGAATTTTTTGGAGAAACTGGCAAAATTCTTTGACATTTATTTTATCTCCAAGCATTAAATACATGGCTCAAATAGATTGCCTTACTCAGACCTCATCTGATACAACATGCTTTATCTGACCTAGTGATTTTTTCCATCTTCTAAAGTTATGCCAAGTTTATGACATGTCAAAGGAAAGAACTTCAAGACTTTCCTGCTGGGAAATTGACAGTCATTTTCTGCATAAAAAATACTTCCCTACATAAGAGCTCTTATTTATTATATTAACAGAAACCAGAAGAAAATTTGCATTTTGAGTGCTATGGAGAAAGATCCCAAAGTCATCAGTTGCTCTGAGCAACATATTGTACATGTTGCCACATGACAATTGAGGCACTCTCGTTTGTTAATCTCTGCAGTGGCAGCTCGTACCGTTTTGGATGGAGCAGTCCTTACTCCGAGAGGTTCATTTGAAACAGGTTAAGGGTGATAGCCTTATTACACATACAGATCTGAACGATTTTACGCTTCATTTGGAATTATGCATGTGAACACATAGAGCTGCCACTAGCTTGTAAAATGTCTTTATGCAAATTAGAAAAGGCACTCCTTCTGGGCAGACAAATTAGAAAGAAGGGCTGCCTGGTAATGCACCTCTGTGTATTACACAAACTCTGCAACAGCACGCAACAGCCCTGCAAGCATGTGTGAATAGGCCTTTTCTTTCTTTTTTTCTTTTTTAAGAAAAAATTTAGTTTGGAAGTCACAGAGGTAGAAGTGAGCCATAGGAGGAATTAACCCAGGAAATGAGGTACAGGGGCAAAAAAAGGGCCCTTGGAGCTTAGGAGGGAGAGTGAAGGAGAGGGAGAGAGAGATACACTCCATGAGAGACAAAAGAGGGAGGAAATGTGCATGCAACTCTGGGAAAAAGAGAGCATCCAAATAAGGTCCTGATGACCGGCCGTGTATGATACTTTTTTAACAAACTATTATTAATGTCAGCTGACTCTAACAAGATCAGAAAATAATTACAAAATAACAGATTTCTATTTCCTTTCTACGGATTCATGGCTGACATTCATCTTTAGTATTGCTGCTTAGCACAGCTGTGCACCTCCTGAGAAACTAGCTCATTCCAGTTTGCTCTTTATGTTAACTGCTAAGAAGTTAAGAATAAAATTTTTGATCTACTCTGTAGTAGTCAGGACTCTTGGTTGCAAGCGATGGAAACTTAACTCAAAGGAAACAGGAAGAATTGATTGGTTTAGAAAGGCTCCTCAACCTCAGCACTACTGGCATTTTGGACCAGATGATTCTTTGTTATGGAGGTAGAGAGGTGGCCAGTGTCATTCATTTAAGATGTTTAAAAGCATCCCTGAACTCTATGATCATCCCTGATCATAGTGGATGCTAATAGCACCGCTCCCATGGTGTAACAAACAAAAATATCTTCAGACATTATTAAATGTCCTGTGGGGGATGGGGTGCTAAACTGTCCCAGTTGAAAACCACTGGGTCAAATAACTTGAAAAGTCCTGGTATCAAAATAACTTCACACAGGATCACATTCATATCCAAACAAGGGACACAGGGCATGCTTATTTTCCACCAGCTAAAAAACTTCAATAGTGGAGTATAGGAATGTCTTTCTGCAATTCTCCATGGAAATCTCCAGGGAGGGCTCTTGCATTGTCAGAGATCACGTCAAGAGCCACTGGTCCAGCAGCCCTAAGGCAAATGAAGTGCTTGTTTCAGGTAAAGGAATTATGTAAAGAAGTTGGACAGGTGAAACCAACAAATAATGTACATATTTATTTCGTATATATTTCTCCATTTTTCATGTCTTTTATTTTTTAATTATATTGCATTGATTATATTATTACAGTTTTCCTGATTTTTCCCTCTTTGCCCCCCTCCACCCAGCGGTCTCCATTCCCTCAGGCCATGGGTCATGAGTGTAAGTTCTTTGGCAACTCCATTTCCTATACTGCACTTCACATTCTCATGGCTATTCTGTAACTACCTATTTGTACTTCTTAATCTCACCTCTTCACCCATTACCCCCCATACCCCTCCCATCTGGCAACCATCAAAACAGTCTCTGTATTCATGACCCTGTCTCTGTTCTTCCTGTTTGCTTAGTTTGTTTTTTAGATTCAATTGTTGACAGATATGTATTTATTGCCATTTTATTGTTCATAGTTTTGATCTTTTTCTCAAATAAGTGCCTTTAACATTTTATGTAATAATGGTTTGGCGATGATGAACTCTAGGTTTTTTCTTGTCTTGGAAGCTCTTTGTCTGCCCTTTGATTCTAAATGGTAGCTTTGCTGGTACAGCAATCTTTTCATGACTTTGACTATTTCTTGCCAATCCCTTCTAGCCTGCAAACCTTCTTTTGAGAAATCAGCTGATAGTCTCATAGGAACTTCCCTGTAGGTAACTAACTGTTTTACTTTTGATAATTTTAAGATTCTATCTTTATCCTTAAACCTTTTAAAAGATTTTATTTATTTATTTTTAGAGAGGGGACGGAGGGAGATAGAGAGAGAGAGAGATACATCAATGTGCAGTTGCTGGGGGTTATGGCCTGCAACCCAGGCATGTACCCTGACTGGGAATCGAACCTGCGACACTTTGGTTTGCAGCCCGCACTCAATCCACTGAGCTATGCCAGCCAGGGCTATCTTTAACTTTTGATATTTTAATTATGATGTGTCTTGATACATAATGTACATATTTCTGATGCAAATATTTATTGAGCAACTTTTGGGTTACCTTGAATTATAGTGGTAAGTAAAATAGACATAGATCCCATTAGGCATTTTGCATATTATTTCTGAATCTGACCTTTGTTTCTGATTTATTTATTTATTTATTTATTATTATCCAGTGTTTATGTCACTAAGTTGCTAGAATTATTTTCTGAAAATAGGGAACATAGACAAATTATATATAAATATATACTGTAGTAAAATAGCAGTTTTAGAAGAATACTTCCTATAGTGAGTCCTACTCTGCTTTGTTCATTTTAAGATCACTTCGCTTTCTTCTTAATCAGAATAACCAGTTCTTAAGTTATTTTCTTGTCTTCAGGTGGTTTAAGACACAGCTAAAGTCTTGCTCACACCCTCTCTCAGTCCTGTCCTGGTTCTTGTAGGCTTATTCCCTGAAAGGTCCACTGAGATTTTTTTCCCTCCCCTCAACCTCACTAACAAACTGAAAAATATCTGGTAGGGTAAGAGTGTTTGCATTACTGGCCTCATCACCTGGTGGCTCCAGGTTTTGCAGTATTGACCCTGGGGTGGTGAAAACACAGGGGCAGGGTAGTGTGTCCGTTTGGATTCACACAAAGAACTAGAACCATTCTATGTCTTATGGGAATAAAGGGGTTAATATAGGCATTAGGGATTGCATGCATGTGGGGAAAGTCGCATGTATGAAGATCAGGAAGGCTGCAGCAGAAGGCTGGAGAAACAGTCATTGAAGGCCTCATTTGAGACCCAACTCAGTAGTTCTTAAAAGTTTCATGGGTAAATTTCTGAACTTCACAAGTAGCTGTGGACAAGTTTCTGCTAAACATCTCAGTCTGTATAATCAAATGGATAACCTCAGGAAACCCAGAAAGTCTCTATGACCTCATTTATATCCATGTGACATGCCAAGAACTTTTTAAAATAATGATGTCCCTTCCCTTTTGTTGTTCATATCTTGTATTCTTTTCATTGACAAACTGTGAAGTAGAACAATATGGGAGGGGGATTCTGGAAAGTATGGTCTGTGTGGATAGAAATTATGCTGAACTGACAATAAGCAATCAAACCTAAGAGGCCTGAGTATCATTATCACCAAATTTGCCTCACTAGGGTGTATCAAAATCCTGACAGCAGGACAGCAATTAAGATGATCAAATTACTGTGAAAAATAGATCACAATATTATGACTTCTAGTGTTCAACACTATAAAAAAAAAGGTTATGGAATAGTGTGAGGAAGCTCAGTGATGAGACCAGGTTCTGCTACACCAACATTGCTTATAAGCTTTGAGGATGTGCCATGGTCTGAGGTAGTAGGTGTGTGACCCTGGGCAAGTTCCTTAACTTCTTTGCATTTGAGTTCCACTCCTTTCATTGAAAATAGAAAAACACTTAATTGTAGAATAGATTTAAAGATAAAATAAACCACATATGACAATAAAAGCACCCAGGTCAATGCATAATATGCAATAGAAGTTCATTTCACACCCATAATTCATTTTCATCCAAAATATTTGGCAATCAGCCTTCATAGGTGTGGCTCAGTTGGTTGGAGCATCATCCCATAACCAAAGGGTTTCGAATTTGATTCCCAGTCAGGACACATACCTAGGTTATAGGTTCGGTCACAGGTCTGGGAGCATAGGGGAGGCAACCAATAGGTGCTTCTCTCTCACATCAGTGTCTCTCTCTGTCTCCCTTCCTCCCTCTCTAATAGCAATGAAAATGTCTTCGGGTAAGGATAAAAAAAATTCTGCAGTCAGTATATGGTCCTCAATTCTGTACCAGAATGATATATCATCCTGGTATAATGCCAAGTTTGCTTCTTATACTGAGTCATATACTTGTTTAAGACATATTATTTTATTATAAATATTTTTTCAATGCTGGAACTAATTCCTTTCTTTGAGTAAAAGCTCCTTGGCACTAGGAAGAAGCTGACTAACTATCTATCAGAGTTGTAGTTGTAATAATTCTTGCTGGTTTGTTGGCAAGAACAGGCAAATTAAGAAGTAACTTTGATGGACACTTGAGCTGCTTCCATATCTTGGTGATTGTAAATAATTCTGCAATGAACATAGGGGTGCTTATGTTCTTTTGAATTAGTGTTTTGGGTTCCTTCAGATATATTCCCAGAAGAGGAAGTGCTAGGTCAAAAGGCAGATCCATTTTTAATTTTTTGACATATCTCCATGCTGCTTTCCACAGTGGCTGCACCAGTCTGCATCCCCACCAACAGTGCAAAAAGGCTCTCGTTTCTCCATATCCTCACCAGCACTTGTTTTTTGATTTATTGACGATAGCCATTCTGACAGGTGTGAAGTAGCATCTCATGTGGTTTTTATTTTCATTTCTCTGTTTATTAGTGATGTTGAGCATCTTTTCATATGTCCACTGGTCATCTGTATGTCCTCTTTGGTGAAGTATCTATTCAGTAGAGGAGTTGATAAAATAATTATGGAACATTTGCACCATGGGGCAATGGAATTCTACTCGGCTGTAAAAAAAATAAAATTTTACCCTTTGCAACAGTATGGATGTACCTGGAGAACATTATGATAAGTGAAATAAGCCAATCAAAGAAAGACAAATACCATATGACTTTACTCATATGTGGAATCTAATGAACAAACTGAACTAACAGGCAAAACAGAGATGGACTCATAGATGGAGAACAGATGATAGCTGGGGGAGGGTGAAGGGATTAAGCAAAAAGGAAAAAGGACTCATGGACATGGACAACAGTGTGGTGATTGCTGGGGGGAGTGAGGTACAAAGGAACTATATGATAATGGAAAAAATATAATAAAAAATCTAAAATAAAAAAATAAAAATAAATAGAGTTCCTAAAACAATTGAAAAACAAAAAGGTAACTTTGACTCTTTTCCTCCTTGGCTGCTTGAAGATCAGCCACCATCATGAACAACACAGTAGCTATTGAACCAGGAAGTTCATGATCGACTGATCATTGCAGAGGGAACAAAGGGTCATTGACATCCTTCACCCTGGAAAGGCAATAGTACCTAAGACAGAAATTCAGGAAAAAAACACCTCACATGTACAAGACCACACCAGATGTTACACTTGGACTCAGAACCTATTTTGGTGGTGGCAAGACAACTGGCTTTGGCAAGATTTAGGATTCCTTGGGTTACATGAAGAAAATTGAACCCAAATGTAGAGTTGTAAGACATAACCTACATGAGAAAAAGAAGACCTGAAGAAAACAGAGGAAGGAACTAAACAGAATGAAGAAAGTCAGGGGGACTGCAAAGGCCAATGTTGTTGTGGCAAAAAGAAGGAGTAAAGATCTATGCAAATTTTTCATGAAAGAATTAATAAACTAAGACCTTTAAAAAAGAGTAACTTTGAACCTTGAGGTCCAAGTGCTATATCTTCTTAGTTTATCCTATCCTAATTTATCTTACATATTCCCAAGGATAATTTTGGGCCACTACTTCCCTATTAGTTTCAAGAAGATTTAATGTTTTCAAAGAGGTGGGGAGCAAAAGAGCAGATATGTTGGCAGAGGTCACAATAAGACTTTGAGGCCATGGGGTAAGAAAAGACATTAAGTAATAGAATGGGATTTTCTTTTGTGGGCCATCTATTTTACACAGGCAGGAAACATATATGAGAGAAGGGGACCAGGAAGGCAACTTGGGAAACTTGTCACTCCCTCAGTCAATAGTGGCAACCCAGCCAGTACACAGTTCTAATGGATTATGTCAGGTTAAGATTGTTGTGTACTCAGAGCTTTTGTTGAGACCAAAACAAAATTTTTATTTATTTTTAATTTTTTTATTGTTGTTCAAGTACAGTTGTCTCCACTTTCCCTCCACCACTCCCTGCCTCCCCCCTCATCCTCGCCTTCCCCCTTCGATCCACCTGTGAGTCAGATCCAGGCTACAGGTTACCATCTTTCAATCTATGATTTGAGACTTAATTCAGCGAATGGTACAAATTGCTCATTAAAAGCCAAAGTGTTCAGGAATGTTCCTTTAAGCTATTCAAGTCTAAAAATGTTACTCAAAAATTTCCCCAAATGAAAGATAAATCAATCTCTTAGATTCTATCAGATATTTCCCTTTGGGGGATCTGTAAAACCAAGTGATTCTCCCTATGGAATCAAATAGATGAAAAAATCGGACTGCTGTTAGCAACCACGCCCCACAACTCTGCTTCGAGTTCTGAGAGGTAGAGCAAGGCTGACCCTGCAGTTTCCCCCGGGCACTGCCAGCAAGGGTGCAGATCCTGCTGGTCCCACTTGGAGGTGCAACTCTTGCAACTAAACCTAACAGTCGTGACTCTTCACCACTATTGGGTAATAAAAAGGATATATGTTAGTAATTTAATCATGGCTTATAACATTAAATTTAATGCTTCATGACTCATAAACCTGGTGGTATTCTTTTGGTGGTGGTTGTTGCTGTTCTAAATGAATGTTTGCCTTGCTGTTTGTGCTGATTTCTCTAGTTAAGATATGCTATTACAGTTACTATGTACTGTCAAATTTCACTGTTAGGCCACATTTGAATTACATGGGGAAGTCTTGTATTTAATCCAGAGGAGTTTGTTTTTGGCCTTAATCACATGACCACTCAGAACCCAGAGATATATAGTCTTCATTTTCCCAATGAGATACATTGACTAAACATTTTTCTTTGCTGTGGTCACTTCTCAGACTATTGGTCCTAGAATAAAAATCTTGGAATCAGTGATTGTAACACCGGCCGAGGTGCTGGCCCATTCTGTTGTAGAATATGCCACGGACACAAGCAAGCATTCCATGGCTCCAACCCTGAGAAAGATACTTAGAAATACAAAAGGAACTTAACTCTTGACTCCATCTATTACTTCTTTTTTAAGGCTCTGATTATCAAAAGAACAAATGTTTTCTTGATTTAGCCCATTAGATACTAACTTTATAGTACATTAGCTCCCCAACTCATAAAATCGTTACATGAAGGTTAGTTTCAGAGGATTTTGCTTTAAACAAAATAACTGTTCTCTCAAAGAGAAAATTTATAGTTGATAATTTTAAGAAAACCATTTATTTTAGTAAATCCAAAGAATAGCATAAGAGTACTTGGATTAAAAGTTAAGCCATCTTTTAATAACTCAAATGTTTATCACAAAATTTACTTTTAATTTTAATTTCTTCATGGGTCATTCTAAGCATGCGGTTCAAGTTTTCTATTACCTAATTCCTCACTCTAAAATATTATACTTTTATCCATGAAATACTTAGTCTGAAATGACTATATTAGAAAACCCTCTTGAAAAACTTGTACAAGGATTACCTTTAAGAGATTTAAGTCTTCACAGTTTTCGATTAATTTAAAACATAAGTGTACTTGACAATTTTAGTATTGTTAATTGGTAATACTCTCCAAGAGTCGACCCACTGCTGCTCTTCTTTAGGCAAAATGATGCCTGTAAAACACCCAGGAAACAGGTAAACAAGAAACAGCCACTGGAAGCAAGATGTGAGAAATGTATGAACAAAAGAGAAGTAGCATGGCTTTGGAGCCAGAAAAGTCCCATCTTAGCACCTAACTAGCTCTACTCTTGGGCACGATGCCTAGTCCACCTGTATCTCAGGTTCTCACTTGTAGAACAAAGCTCACATTAGCTACTACGCAGTATTATTTTGAAGTTTAGATCATGGAATCCATGTAACATGCTAGCACAGCCCCTGATGTATCATCAGTGCTCAGTAAATGTTAACAATTATTATTATTATTCATATTTATGACACAGAGCATTTAGTGTACTCATCACACCATCGTCCATGGTCAACGGCACTGATAAAACAGAAGTATCTGTGTCTCTAGTGTTAGCTGAAACTCATGTCAAAAAAAAAAAAAATACATTGAGAAGCAAATGATTCCATTGGAAAATAAATCTTGAACATTGGTTTGCAATAGGACAATGCTGTGAGAAAAATGGGAGGAGGGCAAGGTAAGTTCTGGGGTTCATCTGAACCTTGCTTGTCTATTGAGAACAACAGGCAATTGTGGTGGCATTTGGTGTGTGTGTGATGTGGCTTCTCTTTCTTCAGTGATCATGCTGAGGCTAGCAAATGACAGTCAGATGTTAGCAATTTGGGGTCACATTTGAACTGGTGACTCAGGGTGCAAGTGTTCTATATCCCACCAGTTCCTTTAGTCAGCTCCTGAGTCACAACTTACTTTATTTTCTTAAATAGAGGGAGCTTGCCTCATGGGAGTCATTTGAAATGAATAAAATATAGTGTTCCGTATAGCAAGTTCTAAATTAGCTATCATGGTCAGGGAGTTTTCTGGTTGGTCTAATCATGGTGACAACCACTGATTTTCAGAGAACTAAGATAAAGTCAAAATATATTTATCACTAAAATGAGACTAGACAGAATTCAATTAGTCTTAGATGCCACAGGCCTCTCCAGATCTTAAAGGTCTAAACTGATGACTGTGAATCATTTTGTAGATGTGTGGACAGATCAGGCAGCAAAGGTAATGAGTTGATGGACTAACAGATAAAACAGCTTCTACTAAATTTTAGAATTGACCTAGGGATGAACAGTCTTAACTAGCAAACAACAACAACAAACACAATTATAGACAGTTAAAAAAGAAAGGTCAAAGAAATGGGTATATTTTTTATTCTACCAGAAAGTTGGTTTCTATTCCATAACAACTCAATTATTTAATCTTCAGGACAACCAAGAAAGTGGGCATTATTGTAGCCAGACCGGTGCGAATCAAATATTGGTGGAATTAAGCTCTCAGTAGGCACCTAGTGAATAATAATACATGTGTGGCAGGGCCAAAAGGAAGCACTCTTTTCCCATAAAATTCCTTCCTTCCCAGAAAAAAAAGTAATTTTTTTCAGGATGGCTACTTTTGCAATAAGAGCAATAGTTTGGAGTTTATTGTGATTTTTTTTCTTTCTTCCTTCCCAACCATGTAGAATCCTCTCTTCCTCACTGGCCTCACTGAGACCTTCACCAACCTAAGAAGGGTGAAGAAGGGGAGCAAGATAGATTTGTTTCATACAATGCAAAAGAAAGAAAAACTACCTAGCTTCTGACATTTAGGATACCACATAGCAGACAATAGATTTGAAACCAGGTTGTTGTAAGGAAGAATTGTATAAGTTCATTTACCTCATCTTCTTGCAACTCAGTAAAGATTTCTGCTTTTTAGCATGGCAGAAGATTATCTATTACTCTATTACTGCTCTTCTAGAGAGGAGTGATATAAGGCAAAAAAAGAATGTGTTTGTAAAGGAGAAGGGAGAAAGCAGTCAAATATTTATTCTGATTTGCTTTCTCTCTATTTTGGCCCCATGGGAGTGTTGTGGGGTTAGATAGCTAGAATGTCACACAGTCTTCCACCTGGGACTCTGGAAGGAGATGGCCATGCCACCACAGGGAAGGGGAAGGTCCATCTGGGAAGATGGAAGAGCAGGCCAGGTCAGACAGACTCCTTGGTGACTAAGGGAGGAGGCCACAAAGTCAGGGGAGAGATGTGGAGTCTTAAGATCTTTGCCCAGGTGAGCCCATGGGAAGCTGTCTGTCCCAGTGAAGAGGAGGTGGCCCGTGAACCAAAGAATGGATCCCAAGCTCATCAGAAACTGAAGCACTGGAGAGAGGCCAGAGGGGCAGGCCGTCAGGCGGTAATCCACACACACGCTGGTCTTCCTCACCTCAAGAAAGGACTCGAGGGATATCAGAGGCTATTGGAGACAACACTTTTGGTCGACTCTAAGGCACTATTTACACGTTTGGAAATTATTAAGTATTAATATCGACAGTAGCATTTTCACCTTCAATCCAGCAGATGTGGGCTCAAGAGATTCATCAATTTACTTCCAGGTTAAAGGAAGTATCTACATTTTCTCAGCATTCCCTATATCAGCATAAGTTAAAGTTTGACATTTGTAACCCAGCTGACCAATTGTGTCTTAAAAATCAATGCTTTATATTTTGGTAACTGAAATATTTCAGGGTTTACAGCCCCTTTGCCAGGTCCTCCTCCCCAGGGCACAGTGGCTCCCTCTGAGGTCCTAGGGATCCCAGGGACAGTCACCTCACCTGTGCTCTCAAAGAAGTCTTGTCAGAAATGGACTCACTGCCATTTGTTTTGTGTTCCAGCATCCCTGGGTGTCTGGTTCCTGACCCCAGCTTAACACTGGGGTCATCTAAGGAATTTGAAGAATAGTACCCATAATGGGGAATTGTCTAGGTGAACAGGTCTGATGAGACCACAGGCATGAATAAATATTTCTTAAGAGCTCCCCAGGTAATTTCACATGCAGCCCGGCCTGAGAACCAACACCTTGGTGCACCATGCTGAAGAATCTGGCCACAGGGAATGTGTGTGAAGGTACCTTCCACTGCTGACAGGGCTTCCAGGTGGCCCACCAGTGTGCCTTTCCTGGGCATTGCTGCTACTTCTGCCAAATACTGCCCCTTCCCTTGGCACCATCACCTCAACCTAGCTCTCTCATTGCCTACAATTCCTGCTGATGTGTCAGAGTCCTTCAGGTGCCTGAATGGTGCTTCACCCATCCAGCAGGAGGTTGAGCCAGGATTCAAACTCCTGACACTAACTTGATCATCAGTGGTCTCTACAAAAGGAAAAAGAGTACACTCTAAGACAAGGGAAGTCCTAAATCAGGTATGTTTTCAGTCACTACAAAGATTGGGAACTTGCTGCATGTGACGGGAGAGAAATACTTAACTACAGTGATCATTTTTCTATCCTGAGTCTGTATCTACAGAGGATGCAATGGTACCCAGGATTCAGCTAGGAGACTATTATACACCATTTTGGTATTTGGTGGGAAAACATTCTTTCAGCAACCATATTAAATGAGGACTACTAGGTGTGAAGCTATGAGCTAGGAGCCGAAAACCAAGTAAGACGCACAACCTCTTGCCTTCAGGTAACTCATATTTGTTCTTTGTTTCCATTTTTATGAACAATTTATAGACTGTTTAGTTAACACTGTACATTTCAAATATTTTTATCTGTTTGTATAAGAGTATCTAATAGTATATGATTTCTCTTGTTTCCAACTAGATTCAAAATAGTTCCCTTACTAACACATCTTCAAAATAAGGACAATGTGATATGCCCTGGTGAATTAAAGTGAACAGGGTAGGAAAGATATAGAAAGAAAGCTTCATAAAAATAAATGAGCGCTGCCAGCAAGTGTTATATTACTTGGCTCCATCCTTCTGGAAGTTCTGGGAGCTGATTACTTGATTTAGTTCAGACTTTAAATAACCTCATAAAAGAGTCCAATCCACAAACTATTTACACCTTTATTGAAGTAGCAAACTTTTTTACTTTATAAAACAGGTCAGAATTCTGAGGGAAGAAGTATTTATTGAAGGGTGTAACAATTGGGAAAAGTCAACACACATAAAGTATTGTAATAAAATTTGTTTTCCAATAGGAAACAGTCTAAGATAATTTCCCGAGTTATTCACGAAAACGAGGATAGAAGTCTGCGACCTATTAAACTCCTGAGATCACTTCAACACTATCTTGCTATATGCCATAAACACCACCCACACTCAGCATGTGAAACAACCTGCTGTAATGGGAGCCCTCGTCCGCCTCAAAGCTGCTCTTGCCTCTGTAACAGTCGGGAACTGACCTGGAACTAGGACAAAGCCGTGGGTGGGGCACCAGTAATACATTTTACAAGATGCCACGTGTATTAGAAACTTGGTGATACAAGTATATAAAATTTTAATATTCAACTTTTCCTTTTAAAAAGGTGACAAAGCCAACAGGGAAGTGATATGAAAATATATTTTTAACAGTGTCAGGGAGGCAATGAATTTTCAATTCAAGTCAGTTTTTTAAAGATATTTAAAAACCAGCAACAAATAAGAGTTTGACAAAGACTGCTGATCCTTGTCTATCCTTCTAGTACATGACCTATTGTTAAGACTGATAACACATTATGGACAATAAGGAGGTTCTTTGAGTGCCCTATTTTGCATAAACTTCTGTTTATGTTTCTAAAGATATGTGATTCTTACTAATCAGGTATCTTCATTTCTTGTGCTACTTGACTAATTAATAGTTCAGGGGGGCAGTTATCAGAGGACGAAAGGTTTAAGACAAAAATTGGCAACAAGCTTTAATTAATATTACTATTATGAGATATTTATTAGAATTTTAATAGTCAGTATGTACTTAATCAGGCTTATGTGCTCAGTGTTCATTCTTGATGATGAGGCTGATAGGGGAACATCCGCTTTCACACTCAGCTGAGTGGTCGTGTCAATGAATGACTTGCAAGAAGAACCCGAGTCGAGTCAGATGTCTACTGTGAGTTGCCTGTGACTAATCTCCATGATGTATTTATACACCACAGTTCTCATGATGGTGATACAGTTCATACTCATCATAGGCATCATTTAGTGTCTAGTTAAATTTTTAAAAGAGATCTGGATGGGGCATGCGCTTTGGCTCTGTTTAGCCAGGGCAAGCTCCAGCGACACCAGGTAATCTGTTGGCATGCTGCATCTGCAACTGGAAGCATTTAAACTGGGCCTTCAGAGCCAGTTGGTGAAGCTCCAGATAGCTATCCAATCTGACAACACAGGAGAGCCATAGCTTAAGTTCTGAGGACCATGCAGGAGATTCTAACTTGGGGAGGAACCGAATGAAGACAATACTTTCAACAAACCTGCTTTTACTCCACAGCCCACAGTAACAACTCAGAAAAGCAATGGCAGAAAGAGCTCAGTGTCTTCATTCTATGAATTCTCTTTGACATTCAAGAAGTTGGATTTTAGGCATTTTACCTCGACCTCACCCATAGATCACATATATCATGTTGCTGTGACCCTGAGCAGAAAAATCCACAGAAAACAGTTCTTGGGTATTGCTCTCTTTGCCTGCCTCTCTTTAATCTCCCTTCTCCTAAAGAATTTACTGAACTTAAAATGGCATGTTTTGTGTTATTTTCATCCATCCAGGACTCAGAGTATGATGACATTTCTCTCTCTTTTTTGCACTCTTGGTTATGAATGTACATGAAATTGCATCTAGCATAAAAAATACTAGGTACGGTTTCCTTTTGTGAGAAGATCCTTGATGTACAAATTTAAAGAACAACCTTTTTGATCATCTAAATGGGAGTGGAAAGCGCCATTCCAGCCGTGTTTCCAGTGGGAAGTTTCCGACACGGTGGACACGCTGCTGCTTCTCGGGGTGTGCAGCACCGTTTCCGGAGCCATGGCCATGAAAGTAGAAACTTTACTGAGAATAGTTATGTCCGAGTGTAATATGTGTACATACTTTGTAAAAGGAAAAAAAAACATTAATTAATTGAACAGACCAAAAATTTAGGCATTTTGTAAAAGTAGTCTGATTTAGAACCAAAGGAGGGGACTTTAAAAGTGCACACCACTGGGTTAGCCAGGAAAGGCAAATGGTCATGCCACCCACCACAAATCCACTTTGGTCGGGTCAGAAGTGACCCAGATGCCTTTGTTGCACTAATTATGTCCTTGTGCACACTTAGGTGTGCTTTTCTGTTCCTGTGTTTGTTCAACAGTATGAGCTTAAGTCACATCCTGTTATCAATCATAACCCATAATAGCCACAAGGAGAAATTAGGCTTATGAAACAGAAAGCTTTGACCCTAATTAGCAATCAGGTGAGTAAAGCTGCCTTTGAGCTTAGAAATGCTGTATATCAATATATCATCAGCCAAACTCTTCTTAGTGTCTGGAGACTAAGACTAGCATATAATCAAGTATTTTCCCAACTATTGGCAAAAGCCCTAGAATTTTGGACCCACTTGCCCATGCCCAAGTGCCAGAAAGGCATCCCCAGTGTTTGAATGGTTTAAGAGCTATGATAAATATATTTCAATGAGTGGTGCCAAACTTTAAGTGGAAATAGGGTTTACACAGGTTAGTTAATCCAAACCACAATAATTTTTAGAAATAAGTGAATAAAAATTATTGCATGTCATAGCTCACAGCTGGGGCTGGCAAAGTATTTGCACAATTGTTGAACATCTCACATTATAGAAACATACCCAGGATTTGATTCATTAGATTGGCAGTCTCTACCCTGAGTCCATTTTAGCCTTAATAAATTTATGATCAAAGTCCACCATTCGTTCATGCCTGCCTTTGTGCATTTGTTCACTCAGCAGCTGCTTTTTGGGAAACCTGCAATGTATAAGGCCTTGTGCTTCCGGTGGAGAATTCAGAACACAATGAGATGACATCCTCACGCTCAAGAAACTCACAATTTTTGGCAGTGACCCATGACTTGAATACTGTGAACTAACACCACACATTTGCAGTGTACCTATTTCTATAAGAAACAGGGTGGGGGTACATACACACTCCACAGTGAATTAAAAAGACACCAGCAATAGGAGCAGTGTGCCCCTCCAGCAGGCTTCCCTTTTCTCATTTAATAACCGTTCCCTTGTTTACACAGTTCTCCCTTCCCCTGCTGCTTTTGGAAAGACCTGGAGAAACACTGTTCTCTCGGATCTGCATTCCAGGTTCCCCTAGTCCAACCTTTTTGTCGCTTTTAAAACATGTTCTATTTTACCTTGAAAGCCACAGGACTAAAGGAGTAAGAGAAGTAACATGCAAAGCCTTTAAGAAATGAAATTTGAAAAATGTATTGGTGGAAATGACTCTTGTCTATTTTACCTTGACAAAATAAAGCAAAACCCCCAAACAAACAAACAAAGAATCCCGGCAACATTCTTTAAAGCAGTTAGCTTTCTGAATAACAGTACAGGGCTGGTGGAGGTCCCAGCCTCAGAGGAAACTCCCAACACCAGAGCTCACTCTGCCAGGTAGCACCAACAGGAAAAACAATTCTTTCCCCAGTCCTTCAGCTTGAGATTGGCTGTTCAAAATGCTTCACTCTCAGGGTAACAGAGCTTAATCTGCCTTTTCATTAACTGTCTAAAGTATTTAGATAGTAGAGGGATCGTTCTTCACACATGTAAATCAGTGTCTTCTATATCATGGATAACAGATCGGAACTCAAGAGTGTCACCTTTCCAAGGTTGCTGTCATTGTAAAGTTTACCGTGTGCCCAGCAGAGTCAAGACATCGGAGACAGATGAAATGAAGTGGTCTATGACATTAGATTGGACAAAGAATGCTTCAAGTTATTTTAAATTTATTAGAAAAAAATGGACTATAAAATGTAAAACATTGTTTACTCAGATATTTATTCAGAAGTCAATTGGACATTAGTAATACTTTTCAGTGAAATACTAGTAGACCTAGGAACCATATGTGTCTTTTGCTTTATAATAATTCTCATTTGCTAGAGTAAAATAATAAATCCTGGTACTATATTTGGATGAATAAAATAGTAAAGGCAGATAGATATATTTAAAATTTTTATATCACTTCCAAAGGATTGCTTATTATTCACACTAAGTAGAGTTAATTTTACTTTTATTTCAAATACTGTTAGGTAACATGTTCATAATAGAAGTTAAATATCATTTTCATCTAAGATTAAGTCTTGTACAAGCTCCTACATAGTAAAAATCACAATTAATAATCAATACATTGAGACTATGCAAAGGAAAAAGATTTAATTTAAAACAGTGATGAGATCGCCAATTTTGAATTCTTGCACCTACCTTCTTAGAGAGTAGTGTTAATATGCACAAGAGGAAGCTTAAAATTACCAGAATAAAATTAATTTATTTTACTTAAAAATCTATTAAAACTTCACCTATTCAAACATATACATACATACATATATCCCCAAGATCTTTTTTAGGAAGAGGGCAGACATAAAGGAAAAGAAACAAATGTCTATCAAATGTCTAGTACAAGTTACTTTTCATGTGCATGGCAATCCTGTGATGGAGGTTTTGTTACCCACACTTTCACAGGGTGGGGGCTGCAGTCCCAGGGAGCCTGTGACTTGCCCCAGGTTGGAAGGTAAGTGGCAGAACAAAGACACACTCTGTATACAGAGTGTCTACCAAAGTTTTCCATCCTCTCCTACTCTGCTTGGGCTTCGCAACAGAAAATAAGGAGTTTTTGCTTTTGTTTATATGTTTCTTTGCTTGATGAGAGAATACAAGGTCAGAAAAGTAATGAATCTTGGGTTCCATGTCCTAAGTTAATCACTTTAATTTTTTACCTAGCATGTAAATACTCAGAGATACTGGGGGGGCGGGGAGAGGGAGGATCCTGTCTTTCTGGTCATTTCTGTTCTAATAATTAGAGAAATAGTGCAGACTTGTCTCACTGATTTAATATTAGAAATAATTGATTTAAAGTACTTAAATCAACATAAAAACTCTGGATTTTAAAAAATCAATGCAATCTTTAATAATTAGTGTCAGAAAAGCTGTATCTTAACTTTAAAAACGTTTTTCCTTCTCTTAAAATGTGATTTCCACAATGGTTTTATTGGCTTAGTGGGAAGACTGCCATCTACTGAATCAACAATACCTTTTCATGTACTACCTGAGTAATTCTTAGAAATCGATACTGTAGAGCAGTTAAAGACATATAGGTATGGATATATGAAGACATATGTATGTGTATATTCCTATATGTGTACAGAATGATAGATAGTCCTCTTACTTTCTCTCTGCCCACTTACCTGTGATTTGCTCTTTGACCCCAGATATATAGAAAACGCACATTTTTAAAGAAACTCAGATATTCGACTAAAAATCCAATTCGTATAAGATTAGATCTCTTTACCACAGAGGAATTCCTAATTCCCTGCCCCACCGTGTCTTGTCAGGCCGCGCCATCCGTGACAGCCCCTAGCATCTAAAACACATTACTTTCTCAGTTCTCCCCTCATCTCTGCTCCTGCCTCACATTTTTCATATACAAACATGGAAAGCAGAATTGCCCTAGGTGACTTTTATAATTTTTTTATTATTTCACTTTCATTATGAATACAGGTATTTGTTTTTAAAAGCCTGTGTTGTTAAGTTAATAACAGTATGAAAAGGCCATCACTTAGAACAGACTACATCCTCCAGCCAAAGGGACACTTTATTTCTCAGTTCCATCATAGCTGGTAACAGGGTCCCTCATCCCGTGCCTCACTCGCTGGGTGCACACGATCCGTCTGCCTCTGAGCTGCCCAGTCCTTCCTCCCCTGCTCTGGGACGGCCAGGCCCGGGAATGAACAGAAGAACAGCACACACACACCTTCTACTAAATCATTTTGTTTAAATGACACACAACTTGTTTTTACTTTTGGCAATCAGTCACTCTTTGAGAAAGGGTGGGGGGTAAAAGTTTGTCCTGGGTCGCTTTGTACAATGGTGAGGCAAATTAGGACTTATTTTTTCTTTCTTAACCCAGGACCCCAGTGAGGAGGCAAGTGGATTTGATATAAAAAGTTTTCCCATCAATTTGGTTATATAGGTATTCCCTTTTTCTCAATTTGTATCATTTTTAAAAAGCTATAAAGCTGAAGAAAATCTACTGAGAGGGCATTTTAAAAAATAACTGGGTTTTAAAAGTCTGTCTTACAAGATTTAAAATCACTTTAATGAGATGTAGTCTTACAGCTTAAAAATTATCAGAAAAATAGAAGAAAAAACTTCAATGTTCATTTTAATTATTTTCAATATATGTTGATAACATAATTTGTATTTTATTACATAATGAAAATGTGTAACAACAGCTGATACATAGTATATACAACAAAATTGATTATTTGGTTTCATATTCATGGATAGTACAGTTGGTAAGCATTACAGGTAGAAAATACCTCTGTACAATTTTTGTGGTAATAAAGTAGCTTTAGTAAAATTCCTATTTGTATTGCTTTAATAAAAAGTTACTTATGCTTATAGTTTCTTAGAAACTCCCCAACCTCCTCATATATATATAATTACCGTTTCCCACCAAAAGTTCAAGATGGAAGGGGGGACATTACATTCAGACTCACAAACACAGCAAACCAAGATTTTAAAATGAGCAATACAAAAATTATTCCAAAGTGAAGCTAATTCCATTGGGAAAGAAGAGACAATTTCCCAGGGGAAAATAATAGAAAACATGAACGTCATATGGTTGAAACATTTTATTTATTTATTTTAGAGGTTTTGACTCAGTTCTTTTTTATTTCTGTTTTATCGATTATGCTATTACCATGGTCCCGATCTTTCCCCCGTTGCCCTCCCTCCACCCAGCACTCCCCACTCCCTCAGGCAGTCCCCCCACCATTGTTCACAGCCACAGCTCATGTGTGTAAGTTCTTTGGCTACTTCATCTTAAATGCTCTGAGTTTTTTAATGTGATTCTTCCAAACACATACAGAGGTGGACAAAAGTAGGTTTACAGTTGTTCGTATGGAAAAAGACAGGCAGGTTGTGATTCTTACAATAACTTCGTTAACTCAAAAGAGTGTTGCGAGTGTAGTAGTAAACCTGCTTTTGTCCTCCCTGTATGTTGCCCCGACTTTTTCAGCACTCAAACACGTCTCATCTCTGAGGTACCAAGGTTTACCACACAAATGAAAGGGCAGCAGAGAATTAAGAAGTAAAATAGGTAATGTAAGGTAGTTCAGTTAAAATATCTGACTCTTTGTTGTTGCTGTGGTTTCTTTTTCATCTGTGAAATGTAAGATTTTGAGGATTTAGTCTCTAGCAGGGGCGTCCAACCTTTTGGCATCTCTGGGCCACACTGGAAGAAGAAGAGTTGTCTTGGGCTACATATTAAGTACACAAACCCTAATGAAAACTGATGAGCAAAACAAAGGCTTCAAGTAAACTTGTGAATTTGTGTTGGGCCACGGTCATAACCATCCTGGGCCACATGCAGCCCACAGGCCACAGGTTGGACACCACTGTGGGTTACATTCAGGTCTCTGATCCTTTAATTCCATGAAGTGTCTTTAAATAATCATCGTTGTCATCCTGCATTTTTCTTATAGCTCATGCTCCTACAACTGGGATGCTCACTCCTTCCTCTACTATCTCAGTTCTCTTGGGTCAGTCCTCTGTTTAAGTAGAAAGCCTGTGAGTGTTTAAGTATATGATTTTGACCATAATCAGATACCATAAAAAAAGGGAATGATAAAATATGGAGATTTACAAATCCTAATCAGTATCAGAAACTTCTCTCTTTGAGCCCTGGTTGGTGTGGCTCAATGGACTGAGTGCCAGCCTGAAAACTAAGGGATCTCTGGTTGGATTCCCAGTCAGGGCACATGCCTGGATTGTGGGCCAGGTCCCCAGTAGGGGGTGTGTGAGAGGCAACCACACACTGATGTTTTTCTCCCTCCCCTTCTCTCTCCCTTCCCCTCTCTCTAAAATTTCTCTCTTTGAAAGAATGTTCTTTTTTGTTATCCTGAGATTTCACCTAACATTGAATAGTTTACATTTTCTTGGGGGTTTTAATTTTTTTGTTAGTAGTGTTCTTTTCCATTTGCCTGTGTTCTTGATCTACCTGTTTATAGCATGGGGGCTAGCCTTGCAATTATTTTAGCTTTTCCAATACACATTTGACTTTTACCACCAACATTCTTCCCAGCATTCGTGTCAGCTTCATCTTCCTGCACCGTGCACCGGCTCCTGGTGGGGGCTGGTGGTGCAGGAGGAGACTGCAGGGTCCAACACGCGGGAGACATGCCAGGCACAACTTTCTTGTGGTTTGAGTGCAAGGCTAGAGATCAGGAAACTCTCATTTTAAAAAGTTACTCTGCCAGGTTGCTGAAGTTGGGGGGAGTGGAGGAGGGTGTAGGAGGATAAATGATGACGGACGGAGACTTGAGTTGGGGTGGCAAACACACCATCCAGTGTACAGATGGTGTGTTGTAGAATTGTGCACCTCCAACATGTATAATTTTGTTAACCAGGGTCACCCTAATAAATGCAATAAAGAGGAAAAATTGTTTACTATATTTTTAGAATTTATGCAAATATTCTTTTCCTCTTCTCTATGTAACGACTATAATTCTGCTAACATACCTCACCAAGGTGATAATACTCATTTACTGAATTCACCAGGTTTCTCTAATGCCTTCTAAGTTCTAAGGACAAAAGTTGCTATAAAACTGATTGGGAGAAAAGTGACGGCGATAGTTGATTTTAATTATTCTATTTAAAATTATGTAAATGTAACTCGAGTATTGCTTCTCCAGTGGGATCTGTGCTACAACAAAGTTATTCAACTTTGATTAAGTCTTGTCCTGGTAACCATATTAAGTAAAAGGAAATATCTAAACAAACCTAACAAGACTTCATAAAAATGCTATGCTTCAAATAAAAAGAAAACATACTCTCTTTGTTTCTTTGACCTATGCCTTAAAAAATAGCTTAATGAAAATATTGAGGACTGTAGTTTTCTGAACCTAATTCACAGACAGTGTTTGGAAGAGAAATTAAAATGTCCATTGTCTAAGTGGTGAACAAAAATAGGAACTTTTAAATTATGAATTGGGTTAACATCTGTTGGGCAAACTGTTTGCTTAGCCTTATTTTAACATTTCACTTCCCTTTCTCCCCCCTCTGTCTCTCCTGCACATCTGGGTATGTGGTGAGAGCACCGCAGAGGCAATTATAAAGCCAGAGTCTAGTTAAGGACCCTGAACTTTCCATTTTTAGCCTCTGCTGCAATGTGAGGATGTCCCAAGAGTAGTCTGGGTGGACTCCACAGGAAGAAAGATCTTGATTTAAAACACAAATAAAACCAAGGTTGCAACAAAACAAAAAAGATTTTTTTTATCCTCACCCAAGGACATTTTTTGTTATTGCTTTTAGAGAGAGAGAAAAGGAGAGGAAGAAAGAGAAAGAGAGAGACATCGATGGGAGAGAGAAACATTGACTGCTTGCCTTCTGGCACACACCCCACCTGGGACTGAACCTGCAACCTGGGTATGTGCCCTGACCAGGAATCAAACCCACCACCATTTGGTTTATGGGATGACACTCCAACCAACTGAGCCACACTGTCCAGGGCAAAAACGATTTTTAAAAAGCCAATTGACACAAATAAATACAACTATAAGGAGTTCATTAAAAATGCTATTGTAGATGCTGAAATATTTTCATTTGAAGCATCTGTTAAAGAGAAACACTTTAGAAAGAAGAGTTAACAGTTGAAACATTCTAGTGGAAACTAGTCCAAATTGACAGGATAGATAGTTTCAAGGGCAGAGGCTTTGATATAAAAGGGCTCTGAGTTTCTATCCTGTCTCTGGCTTCTCTTGGTGCTGACTGGGGCAAGTCCTACTACTTCTCTAGCCTCAGTTTCTTCATATGCAAAATGGGGATATAATTATGACAATGACGATGATTATAGCACTTATCTCATAGGGTAATCAGAGGACTTAATATGATAATGAATGCATATGGTTATCACAGAGCTTGGCATATGAGAAACAAAATAAATTACAAATAGCTGCTGGTCATAATGAGATTGTTGAAGAAGAACAAGGATTACTGATGCTCTGTGGTAGCATCAGTAAAAGATTTAATCAATTTCAATAGTAAAACTGTAGCAATGGTTTTTATGATGCAATAGAGAGCAAAGTGACTTACTACACAGCACACAAAGTGGCCATTCACTGAAGAAAAAAAACACTATCTGCTTTGTTAGGACCATTTGAAATAGTCATGGTTCTAGTGCCTCTCTGGTAAGCCTATTAGCTGAGTGAGGGAGATTTCCAATAAGGCCTGACAGTAATCCATATTCTCTCAAAGACCTTAACCACTGCCACTATGTTTAGTAATTAGACCTAAAGAGATAAACCACAGTGGTATCTCAGAATAAGTTAAATATCAATTATTCAACCTCAATCATTCCACTTCTCCTCTCCAAAAGTCCTCTACAGGATGCCAGTAAGTTTTTTTAAAACTGACCATGACACTCACCTGGTTAGAAGTTTCGAAAGGCCCCCAGGGCTGTCAGTGTAAATCCCAAAGCATCCTACAGAGTCCTCTGTAATCACCCTCACTGCTCCAGCCTCACCTGGGACCACTCCCCTGCGAGTCCCAGCCTACCTCCGCCTTGGCAAGCTGCCCTGATGCCCTGAGGCTCCTTTGCTTCTGTTACCTGACTTTTATATCATTTCCTCCTCTTCGCACACTCTACCTCCAGCCTTTGGACAAGCTAGTTTTCATTAGTGTTTTAAGACTCAGTTCAACCACATTTCTCCTTGTGAAAGCATTTCCTCTCTTGATTCCAACTTCTACTGCTGGGTGCTCAGGTGTGCAATCTCCTATCCCTGTGAATCTGCAGTCCAGGTCTCTAGTACATATTTATATCTTCAATATCCCCCTGCTAGACTGTGATGTTCTGAAGCTAACAATAATATTTTGTTTATTGCTTGTAGTGTAATCTCAATAAATATAACATGAAAAAATCAACTGTTTCTATGAAGCTCTTATAGACCTGCCCTTTGTATTGCAAAGTGAACATTTGTCATTTCTGATTTTTTATTGCTTTGGATTAATACCAAGCTGTTCTCCAAAGGTAAGGCTCCTGGAGCTGTAGGTCTTAAAAAACATAAATTGAGATCAATCCTAAGAGAGTGCCTGCATTACACACCACAAGATTTAGCAAGAGTGCAAATTACCTTATTTAATCATAGATTCAAGGAGAACTTCATCCAAGCGAAGATCTTGTGTGTTATACCTGAAGAGTAATATCTACTTTGTTCTTACCCCAGTGTTACAGGTTTGTCTGGGTTTGTCCTTTGCATAAAAGCAACATGTAGGATTCATCACAACCAGCTGATGTTTCACTCATTGTAAAGTGCATCATCAACATTTGATAAATAATAGTAACAATGAGCCTAGTCAAAGACTTTGGGAGATACACCTGGCCTGAATGGAAAAATTACCTCCCTGAGTCTACACTGGCGTCTGTTTGTGTGTCCTCGCTGCTCATGGCTTCATCATTACACTCGATTGAGGGACTGACTCTTCCAGAGCAGGATGGTGTGGTTTGTACGCACTCTCTCAACGTCCTTCCCGAACATCTGCCATCAATAATGTAACAAACTGGACAGTCATTTCATTGTTGTACAAGTTCTTCATTTCCAAATATCATTTTTAAACTTGTTTTTTGACCAAACTTCGGCTGTTAAAACTGGTGTTACAAGTATGTATATTCCCATATTCCTCAGGCTCTTTAAAGGAAAACAAGATGCCTTTAAATACAAACGTATGGATGTCTAAACTCTAGGGGCAAAGGAGGAGGTTCTAAGAAGAGGTGACCCAAGATAGTCTTTATTCTGTTGAGAGGGGAACTGAATACTTAGCAATAATGGTTTATTGCCATTGACCTGATTCTTATATGTCTCTCATTTTGTTAATTCTACAATACCCCTCTTTATGTAGTGAGTTTCATGTGCAAAAGGAATGTGTTCAGTTCACAAGGATATAAAACGATGTCTAACTGTATTCTGTAATGGGAAAATAGCCATAAATATGAAGTGAGTTAAGGCATTCAATTATTGCTCCCTTTCCTTTGAAGTAAAATGATATTTTGATTGTCCAATTGAAAATACAGTAGCTTATTTGTTCAGAATAAATCTGTAACCTATCAGAAAGCCATTCTTCGCCTGGGAAATCTCATTTTCTCCCAATTATGCAACTCAACGTGTTTAATCATTAACTTTAAAAGAAGAAATTCAGTTAAAGAAAAAAGGAATCGTAAGTCTCCATTGTTATTGCTTAATAATCCCTCGATTAGTGTGATGCTAAGCAAAGACTGGCAAAGAAAACTAAGTAGCTTTCTTTTTTCCCTGAAACTAGAAGCTTAAGATCTTCTCTGCAAATTGATGTTGAATACCAAATATTTATTTAAATAAAATTAAGAATTACAGAAAAGCCTACCTGTACTGCAACTAAAGGGCAGATTAAAATTTAGAATTTAGAATAAAGATTTAAGTTTGATCAGTTATAATCTTTTGAGTTCTTAATCATTTTGATGAAAGGTAATACGTTTTGAGACCCCAGAAACTTCTTTACTGAACTTCTTGGTATTCAAATATAAATGAAAATAATATATTCAAAGTTCAGATTAATCAATCAGATATATTTTATCTTTGTACTACCCATGGTTTAAAAGTGTTCATTCCATTTAAAATAGTTTCTAAATAGATTTTACAAATTCATTATTCCTGGCAAGTTCCATGGGTAGCTAAAACCAAACTCACATATCGAGCCCATGTTGTCTTAAACAGCTGATAGTCTTATGAATAGCAAGAAAATGATCATGAATTATATGGCAAATATGATTATTAGCTTCTTACATTAGACTCCAAAATAGCTGGGTCAGTTTGGGGTTCCATTCAGTGAAGATGCCCATCTGATGGGCTGGCAGAGTTTAGACACCCTTGGTATTCTGGCTCACAACAGCCCTACATGCTATGGGGGATTTAAAAGAGGATGATAGATTTCTTTTGACACTGTGTGGCCTGAGGAGCACCCACATGCCCATACACATACATGTACAGTATGTTTCAAATACATTTATTGGGGACCTCCTGTAACCGCCAGGTCAAGTGGTGGACAGTGAGGATATCAAAAGGAGTAAGACACCTCCCTTCACTTTGGAAGGCTCAGTCTCGTGGGGGAGACAGATATCTGTATGGGGGTAGGAGCAGAACATTGTAAAAAACACACTTGAGAATAAAAATTCAAGGCTAACTTCTATGTGCTCTTTTAATTACTTCATTTCCACAAGCAAAACTTCCTTTGGCCTTTCTTGTATAAATACTGAAACACACACTAAATTCTGCTTGTCCTTGTAGGCAGCTGATGAGAGCTCTCTAAAAGGTTACGTATCAGTGTCCTCAGGTTTCCTTTTGAAGCCAGGTTTAAAGAAAAAAAAGACTAGGCCAGAGATAGATAGTACAAATGTTTGAGGGTAACTGAATACTCCTTTTCATATTTTTCCCTTTCCCATTGTTCCTGTCATCTTTCCCTCTGAATAGTTGCTTATTATATATTTTTATATCTCTATATATGGAGAAGATGGGCCTGAATGCATTTTATGAACATAATTATAAGATACCACAAAAGCCACAAGAGAAAAAGAGCCTAAAAGAAAGAACAAAGCCAAAACTAAATCTTCATATTTCACACGCAGTAATTTCCGTGCCTCAGCAGGGTGGCATGGTCGCAGGAGCAGGTGACGACGCAGAGGAATGGGGGCTCTCAAAGGACAGGGACTCTCGGGAAGGAGAAAACCCGGATGTGGAAAGATGAGGTTCTTGAGATAAAAGTGCAAAAATTTAGGTATGTTTGACAATGTATGTTTTATAACCAGTTACTTTTATTTTATTTAACACAATTTATTGTCATTTGGGCCACACGTTTTGGTATTACTAGAATAAGTCTCATGTGTATTAAAAAGCCCATTTCTGAGCTATGACCTGAAAGGGGCATTCCAGTGTGGGCTCGTCATCCCCCGCCACCCACCCCACCCCCATGTCAAAGGTATCCCTTTTGAATTTCACCCGGAAGGGATTGTGAGTGAGGGTGTGCGGAAGGGGAGTGGATATAAATGTGTTTTTCTAAGCAATTTCCCTTTAATTAAAAATGTGTTTTGGATTTATATTTATTTACACTTGAATTATCAAAATGTTCCTTTGGAAGAATTTTTTCCCTTTGAGGCATCTTAACTCACCCTTCCGGAAGCCACATTTTGCCATAAGTAGAAAAACTCTACACCAAAAAGTTTGAGTTTTGTCCCAGACTCTAACCCTACAATTTTGTGTGGGTTTTAAACTTGGCAAAATGCATGATCCCATCCCTAATCACTATCCATAATAGTACAGTGTGTGACAGTGGGGACAGAAGCAGGACTCTCCCGAAATACCAATAAATCCACCCAGGACAGTTGTCTGTGTTTTACTGTTCCCTCTGCCCACTCATCCCAAGGAGCCTTTTTCCTCCAAACAGACCATTTTTTGTCCCCAAGATATTAGATAAACAGAGATCCTGAAGCCTGCTGACAATGTCGCTCATACTTTAAAATTACAGGTCTAATTACAGAGATGCTCGTCTCCCTCACTGCCCACCCTTTGTTTTAAATGTACGGGTCACATGTTCTGCTTTGATTCTTGGTACCTGGAGCGTATTCCACCTAGGATATTCCCACACAGCTGTCTGTGTGACCCACTGGGTTCTTGACCCAAGAGAGAGTTTTACTTGTAACTTTCCTTTCTGAAAAGCCAGGTGTCAGACAGACAATGTGGGATTTACACCTAAACCCCTTCACTGGCTCTCTGGTCTCTTGATTGGAAAGAAGAAAGGTTTTCTCTTAAGTCAGTTCAATTAAGCCAAACATCCACTTCTTCTCTATGGGGCTTAGATGGAGTTCTGGATAATCCTGGCAAAGTCTCTTAACCCTCCTAGTTTTGCTTCCTGTAAATGTGGCATAGACAGACCTCCAGATAACAATGTGCTCCACCCTCCAGGCTGAGGGCCTCTGCTTGATTGTCAACCACAACCTCTGAACCTCCTTAGGTCAAAGCCTGGGTCTTTTACTGCTTCTAATGGCATACATGGAGAGTGCAAAAGTATCAAAACAATGAAAGTAATAAGAGCATCTTTAAAAGGTATTTGTTAGCACTCACCCCATGGACTTAACTATTATTTAAGGGAAACATTATAATTGTGGTGAAATTATAGATTACCATTTTTCTCAGACTTCCTACAGCTAACCTCTACCCATTATGCTCCTATATTTGGAATAGTCCACTGAGCTAGTTGGAGGAAGGCCATTAGCTCAGTGCTTGCAACCAGAGTTATAGGAAGAAAAAAAGGGAGAACACTTTTATGATAATTCTTATTTCATAAAGTGTCATGTTATTTATAGAAAAATGAGACAGTAAAGTGTGCTTTCTTTTAAATCTGGCCTTTACTGCACCCTATAATTTATGGTAATATAATAAGTGATTTGAAAATAAAGATTTGAGACAACATTTCAGCATTAGTGTTTTTAAGACAAAACAAACATTCAAAATAAAACCTAAACCACGAGAGTGAACTCTATCATTAAATGCCTACTTTTTGCTAAATTTGTAGTTATGGCAGCTTAAAATCTCAAACTCTTCAATTGTGACCTCTTGCGAAGTAAAAATAATTGTATTATTTTCTGTGGCATGAGGACACTATGGCCCATTATATTTTTCCTCCCCAAAGTCCAAGTGGATTTGCATCAGCTGCTATTAAATGGGATTAATGAACTTAGAGGAATTTAAATAACAGTATGAGATTTCAGAGATGAACAAACTGCCTATAATATTTCAGGCTCCTGATTCTGAATTATTTCAGCTGTGTCTCACAAGGCTCATTGAGTTGTATTCCATTGTACATTTATAAATCAGTGTGAACTATTTAGCTTCTTTGAAATAAATTAAATTCAAAAGCCTACTTTCCTGTTCATGGTCTGAAATCTACTAACAAACTATTGTGCCAAAAACTAATGTGAGAAATACTGTAAATAATGAATGTCAGGCAGTTCCATTGAGATCATTAGTGCTGTGAAACAACTCTCTCATCTTCATTTATTATTTCTGTCATTTGAGGGGAGAATACTGCATGTCTCATAGTCCGTGGTATGGGGTAAAATGATGAGGAGGAGAAAGCCTTAAAGAAAAGGACAGAATAGCAGGCTTGCCTCCCACTCCTGTTCCCCAAGTCCCTGTTCCCCCTTCCCTTGTCTGGGTGGGCTGCTCTAAGATGGTATTGTAACATTCTGCACTCATTTTATCTGTGCACTATTAATTTGTTCATTTTTCTTACCAGCTTTCTAGGTAACTGTTCTTATTCCAGAACCTTCTTCTAGAGTCAGAAAATCCTCAAAATGGAAAAGAGACTATGCTTTTAATCCCATCTTTAGGGTATAGTTTCGTATTATTTGTATTTAGTGGAAAAAAGAAAGCCTCGACTTCCTGTCAAGATGGAGGCATAGGTGGATACACTTTGCCTCCTCGCACAACCAAAAGAAAGACAACAACAAATTTAAAAACAAAAAATAACCAGAACTGCCAGAAAATCAAACTGTATGGAAATCTGACAACCAAGGAGTTAAAGAAGACACATTCATCCAGACTGGTAGGAGGGGCAGAGACGGGCAACCGGGGGAGAGGACTCACAGCAAGGTGGCAGCTGGAGGACAGGGGTGGCAGTTCCACATTTGTGTGTGGAGAAACCAGGAGAAACAACTGGGAAGCAAGATAGACCGCACAACCCAGGATCCCAGTGCAGGGAAATAAAGCCTCAAAGTCTCTGACTGAAAAATCCTGTGGGGGTTGCAGCAGTGGAGGAAACTCCCAGCCTCACAGGAGAGTTCACTGGAGAGACCCACAGGGTCCTAGAATGTACACAAACTAACCCACCTGGGGAATCAGCACCTGAAGGGCCTAATTTGCTGGAGGGTAGTGGAGGAAGTGACTGAAAGTTGGCAGGAGAGCTGAGCAAGTGGCATTGTTTTCTCTCTACCCCTCCCCAACATACAGAGTCACAACACAGTGACATGGGTTGCCCTGCCCTGGCAAATACCTGAGGCTCTGCCCCTTACTAGGCCTTCTGAGACAAAAAAAAATGGCCCAAATGAAAGAACAAATCAAAGCTCCAGAAAAAAATATGAGTAAGTGATGAAGAGATAGCTAACCTACCAGAGGCAGAGTTCAAAACACTGGTAATCGGGATGCTCACAGAAATATTTAAGTATGGTTGCAAAATAGAGGAAAAAGTAGAGGCTATGAAAAGTGAAATAAAGGGAACCAACAGTGATGGGAAGAAAACCAGGACTCAAAGCAGAATGTCCTGAAGTAGAAGGAAGAAATAAACATTCAGCCAGAACAGAATGAAGAAACAAGAATTCAAAAATATAAGGAGAGGCTTAGGAACCTCCGGGATGACTTTAAACGTTTCAACATATGAATTGTAGGGGTGCCAGAAGGAGAAGAGGAAGACTAAGAAATTGAGAACTTTTTTGAAAACATAATGAAGGAAAACTTCCCTGATCTGGCAAAGGAAATAGACTTCTAGGAAGTCCAGGAAGCTCAGACAGTCCCAAAGAAGTTGGATCCAAGGAAGCACACACTGAGGCACATCATAATTACATTATCTAAGATTAAAGATAAGGAGAGTATCTTAAAAGCAGCAAGAGAAGAGGAGACAGTTACCTACAAAGGAGTTCCCATAAGACTATGAGCTGATTTCTCAAAAGAAACCTTACAGACAAGAAGGGGCTGGGAAGATATATTCAAAGTGGTAAACAGCAAGGTCCTACATCCAAGATGACTCTATCCAGCAAAGTGATCATTTGGAATGGAGGGCCAGATAAAGTGCTTCCCAGATAAGGTCAAATTAAAGGAATTCATCATCACCAAGCCCTTATTATATGAAATGTCAAAGGGATTTATCTAAGAAAAAGATAAAAACTACAAACAGTAAAATGACAATAAACTCACAATTATCAACAACGGAACCCAAAAACAAAACAAAACAAAAACAAACTAAGCTAACAACTAGAACAGGAAGAGATTCATAGAAATAGAGACCCAGGATCCCATGGATCGCATGGAGGGTTACCAGTGTGGGAGGTGCAGGAGGATGGAAGAAAAAGTTACAGGGAATAAGATTAAATGGTAGGCACAAAATAGATAGGGGGAGGTTAAGAATAATATAGGAAATGTAGAAGCCAAAGAAATTATATGTACGACCCGTGAACATGAACTAAGGTAGGGGAATGATGGTGGGGGGTGCAGGACAAAGGGGAGTAAAGGGGAGAAAAACATGGGACAACCGTAATAACAATCAATAAAAATATATTTTTAAAAGCCTTAATTTATGAATTTACTTAAACTTTCAGTTTTTTTAATGGAAGGTAATTCTAAAATTATTTTATAATTCTATACCCACGATCAAATTTCTACACTAAAATATGTCCAGGACCAAAAGCTCTGCTTCCTCCTTTTGAGGTGCACAAGAAACACCTGTTGAATAATTTGAATCAGAAAAGACTGGTATAAATTAGTGGTTCTCAAATTTGAGAACCTGCCAGAATCATTGGAAGGCTTATTTAAAACACAGATTTCTGGGCTGAACTCATTTGTCAGGGATGTAGCCTGAGAATCTGCATTGCAAACAAAATCTCAAGCTTTGCTGACCACTGCTAGCCTGGGGGGCCACATGCTAACAACCTCAGGGAAGAGAACTTTGAAAGACTCTCAAGGTTTTGTTTCCAGGCACTAAAATACACAGAATGGATATAAGTTAAAGACAATCATGTCTTTTGTCATTGAACAATAAAGGTATTTCAAATTTTTTCAAGTAATACCCTTACGAATCAAGTATACTTCATTGATTGATTATTCTGTCATCTCAAGAAACTAATATTCTTACAGGTGGAGAGGTCAAACACACTGCTTTATGGATTATTGTTGAAAAAAAAACAAAATATCCTACAAGCTTAAAGAATTTGCTTAATTATAAAGCTTTTTTCATGCAAGTCCTCTGTGATTGTTGTTTTAATGTTTAATAAGTATTTTGTGTGTATCCCAGTGTTTAAAAACAGGCAAATATAAGGAGATATTAAAATTTGCTGCACCAGTTAAGGTGTTACATGGTTCGTAATAGATGTCCCAATTAATAAACTTAGTCTAACAAATTTTAAGGGAGTTAGTTCAATGTTAAGGACTTTGCCTCTGTTGTTTCATAGGAGCATGTTGAATGCAGGCTGGGTGCCTCAAACCTCACGAAATAGCATCTCTGGGCCCTGCAGAGAGTCAGGTTCTTCATTGTTAACAACCTCCTGAATTACCTTAATTCACCTTTATGAACAGCCCTATGAATGAACACTGCCTGTCACTAATTTGATCACAAATACTAGAACTAGCTCTGTGAATGGGGGTAGTTCACCTCCTCCAGCCACAGATCATGATTCAGGACATAAAATGGATTAGCCAAAGAAACCACAGCATCTGGGTTAGTCTCTGCACCTCCCCAATTCATGCGATGAACAACCTTTACCAATGTAACACTGAGCACTCGTGGGGTTCCGTATCACCCAGTAGGCTCTAAGACCGGAACTCCATTTCCTCAACTGTTGAGTCAAATATCCTTTTTTGGTCCCAATGTCTGCAATGCCTAATGTCTATTCAAACTGGTGGGTAACCCACAGATGCTTCTTGGAAACCTACAAAGAGTATCAGCTCAGTTACTGACATCAGGGATTGCAAACCTTAGCAGAAGCTCAGGAAAGAGGTGACTAGCAAATTTGGTGTCCTATTTGCCGTGAAGATTATTCATATGAAACTTATGAAGGAAAGGATTGAGGATATTGCCCATAGACATCATACCCCAAATCACCTTCTCACTCTTAACCTCGAAATTAAATAAATTGTATTCAAAATGGTGAAAGAAGGAAGACCCGAGATGCCCTCCTTAAGTCTTACAACTGGGTGTGGTTGGTTGGTCCCTCTGCAGCATGAGCATCGGTGGGAAGCCTGTCAGAAATGCAGCCTTTTACAAACTCTGAATCTGCATTTTCACAAGATCCCCAGTGACCCATATCCACAGTGAAGTTCAAGAAGCATGTTCTGAAGCCTTTGTTCTAAAATGTGGACTACCGGCCTCCTTCCCAGCACCACCTGGGTTGTTTCTTTAAAAAGTCCTGTTTTCCTTACCATCTGGGTCCCATTTAGATCTTCTTAGTCAGAATTTCTGAGAGTGATGCCCAAGAATTTGCATTTTAAACAAATAACTAGGGGTCCATGATGCTCAAAATGTGTTCCAAAGACTGACAGGATCTGCATCACCTGGGAACTTGTGGGACATGCAGGCTCTCTGGCCCCACCTGCAACGTGCCGAATCAGTACCTGCATTTTAACAACATTCCCAGGTGATTCCTATGCACATCAAACTGTGAAAATCATTGCTCCAGGTGATTCTTGTACATACTAAACTTAAACAAATACTGTTCTCAAATACATAATATTGTGGTAAATAGAAAAAAAACACTGTGATGTTTAGTCTCCTGTAGCTTTAAATGGAAAAAAAAAATCAAGGCCCACTCATAATAATTGCACAGCATGGCTCAAGCAGAAAACTGAGGCCCAAACACCATGTGTCTAAATATTTGAGAGTTTTCTATCAAGCTTAAACAAATGTAAAGTAAAAATTTACTGTCCTCCTGGAAATTTTTACTTTTCTTCTACCTGGAAGGCCAGGTTTTAGGATCTTCACACTTTTTGGATGTCTCTGCTAGAATGTGGCAGAGCAGAGAGAGCCTAGCACCACCCCTAGTTTGCAATCTGTTCCCCGTCTCTTGACAGCCCCAGCTCTGTCCCACTTCAGGAGGTCTCCAGTACACTTGTGTTGACACCCCACCTTGCACCTTGGCAACACCTGGGCAGAGCTAGCGGTATGGACTCTGACACCATGTTCTTTGCTCAGGAGAACAGACCCAGTTAAGAGGCTTGTGCATGCCCTTGAAAGGCAGTGAGCCTTTTGGGAAGGCCGTTCCAGGTTCAGGTAGTACAAGCACACAGAAGAGAGGTTAGGTGTTTTAGGTGCCACGTTCACTTTGAAAAACACATTCCTTACCTTGTGGCAAAGGGTCAGAACGGGGTCTGGGCTGTCACCTAGGTGAGGGCTCTTCTTCCTTTGGTCTAAAGGTGGTACTGCTGGTAATGCTTCTTTATGGTAACTGTCTGAACATACCAAATCACAAGGCCATGTAGAATCTGGCTAAGGGCATGAAATCTAAAATTATGCCTCTCTGTGGTCATATGTTAGATCCACCACTTACTCTCCGTGTGACCTTCAACTACTTATTACCCTCCCTTCTTGTCTGTAAGTGAGGGTAGTGATGAAAACATCTCATAGGATGATTGTCACAATTAAATTAAAATATGCATTTAAATCAATTAGTACTGCCTAAAATATAGAAACACTTAGTAAATGCTAGGTATTATCATTATAGATTTTTATTTTCTCAACTTTTCTGCTTAGGCATGACTTATACTGACAAAAGCATTTTGGTATTGATAATTGCCATTTGTGATAATTCAAATTAAGGAGGCAGATTTGTTCATAAGTAATGGGGCCTCAGGAGACTTTTAGAAGAGGAATCTTTTTTGTTTTTTATTTTAAAGGACTATACTTCTCAGTTTGTGAAAATGGTCAATAGGTCAGTAGGGGCATAAGGCAGTGCCAAGAAAAGCAATAGGAGGTAAAAAAAAAAATCAGACCGAGTTAGTGGGTGGGAAGGAAAATAGAGGGGGAAGTCCAACTCTGGAGATGTGGCTGGAATGGAAACATAAAGGACTTGGGCGGAAGCATTGGGAAGAGGGTACCTGGGAGTCCAAGGAAGGAGGAAGCAGAGAATTTCAAGGAGGTAAAAGGCTAGGCTAGGTGGAAGAGAGGTTGAATGCAATGAGGAATGGACAACTAACTCTTAAACCTGCAGGAGTCGGTAATTGGTGATGTTGCCACCAACCATTACAGTTGAGTAGGGAGTGTGGGTTCGGGAGCCAACAGGGATCGAAGAGTGTGAATATCACTCAAGAAACCTGATTGTAAGAGAAGGAGCAACAAAGACAAATGACATTAAGGGAAAACAGGGTTGAGAGGAGATAATTGGGTGCATTTAATTTGTTTTTATATGTTTGAGAGTAAAGCCTTCACCTTATACATTCAGTGCAAGCCCACTCCTTGTATCAAATTTGATGTAATTAAATACTGAGACAAATTTGAAAAGGGAGAGGAAAGATTCAGGGGAAATGTATAAAAAAAGAAGGTATCGAGGTATAGTAATAGCCCAGAGAAACAGAGATTTTGACCACTCTTGGTAAAACTATGGGCCTTTTCAGAATATTTTTTCTAATTCTTTGTATTTTCTTTATAAAGAATAAAGGTCATCTGCTGAGGGTGAAAGGGGTGGGACTAGAACAAGGACAAAAGATCTCCTACAGAATGTTAGGCATAAAATAGTGAAATAAACCTACCAGGTAAACACGCCTTTTGGACTTGGTACATGGCTGAGTGGGCAGGCTTTTATGTGACATTGATTGTGTAGATAATTGCCTCATATTTCCACTGTCTGGGTAGATACTACTTATGGATTTTAGATGTTTCCCTAGAGCTATGAACTGTCACCATAGTTCATGCCTTACAATAGAAACTAAACAACACTTTTTGGAAAGAGAGAAGAAATGTTTTGCATCAAACTTCATGACAAGCCATGCTGCTAATGCAGTTTGAATTCCACACTCCAAAACATCTGGCAAGGCTCCCATGATTCATACACCCATCGAAAGCTTGGAGCTCCAAATTTAGTTAAATAGATTGTTAAGAATGTGTTTCTATTATATAAACTTGAGCTCCAAATAAGTCCAAATATTCTTGGAAATTTCAAACATGAATCCCGTAAATAGTTCTAGATTTTGACTGTAAAGGTCTTAAGGGCTAAACAATTACTTAACAATGATTTTCATACAAAGAACATACCATTGAATTGTTGCTATGCCTTTAACCATTGTGAACAATTTTTACAGGGAATTTCATTAATTGATCATTGATATTTAGCTTGGCTATTTCTGCCCTACAAGGAAATATGTTTACGCTCAAAATATTTTGCTGTGTTTTGAGTAAATTTTAAACCTTGAAACTGTTGGCACCACGCCTAGAGTAATTGTCTCCTAGTGAAACATTTTCCATAACAATAATTAAACTTGAATTATAAAAGTGTTAAGGACATTTTACATTAAAATGATAATTAGCAACAAGAAAGCTAATTTTACATTTACTCTCAATGCTAAAATTTATACATTATTTTGAATTTATTTGTCCAGGACCTAAAGCAGCACTTCTCAAACATTAACATGCACTGAAATCACCTCGAAGGCCTTCAAAAAATGCAGACTCAGTGGGTCTGGCTGGGACCCGAGACTCTGCATCCCTTACTGGCTCCCTAGACGCCGCTGGCCCGCAGACCACACGGCGACCAGCAGGATCTAGTGTGCTTTGGAATGCACAACCTGCAGGCAGTCAGGGAATGTGTTTGGGGTCTGCATCCTCTATGGAAGAAAATCATAAGGGCCAGGCAATTCAATAATTTAGAATCGTTCTGATCAGCAAATTTTGTTCATTTGTATACTTTTTTCTGGAAAAGGCAACTCAGGTAAGCATTATGGAGCCTCAGACTCCTATGTTTTATTACTAGGTTTCCTGTGTTCATAGTAATCAGAAAATTCTCTGGTCATTCTACATGTGGGCAAGCAAGCAGCTCCTTTATTAGGGAGGCTACTTGGTGGAGATGAATCCAACACAATGTCTAAGCTGATGCACACCATTTCTATCAGAGAGCAGAATGGTGTTCTATAAATCCCTAGGAATTTTTCTTAGAACACTTTCTCAGCTACTAATCAAAATGGCATTTATAGTCTAGCTGGTAAGCCCTCACATGGAGTGGCTCTTAACACTCCAACTTCTGCTCTCCCTTGGGGAGCAACATGAGCCTTCTTTCAATTTCTTCAGTGTGTACAGGGCTTTGCACTTATTGTTCTCTTTGCCTTGCATACTCAGACACTCTCTTTCCATCCCATATCTCAATACCCAGTTAGCTCTTACTTATAGTCTATATGCAAATATACACTATGCATTCTACATACACTGTAGTATGCATCTCAGTTCAAAGAACTCATTCATACAACTCAATAGCAAAAAAATTAATAAATTAAAAAATGGATAGAGGACCTAAGTAGACATTTTCCCAAAGAGGACATACAGATGGCCAACTGGGACATGAAAAAATTCTTAACATCACTAATCATCAAAGAAATGCAAATCAAAAGCATAATGATATATCACCACTTACCAGTTAGAATGGCCACTATCAAAAAGACAAATAATAACAAGTGTTGGAAAGGATGTGGAGAAAAGGGACCATTTGTGCTCTGCTGGTAGGAATGGAAAATGGTGCAGCCATGACAGAAAACAGTATGGAAATTCCTAAAAAAATTTAAAACAGAATTACCATATAATCCAGCAATTCTACTTTTGGGTATTTATCCAAAGAAAAAGAGAACACTGACTCATAAGATATAATCATGCCCACATTTGTTGAGCATTTTTATAACAGCCAAGATATGGAAACTCCCTAAGTGTCAGCTGATAGATGAATAATAGATAAATAAAATATGTTGTATATATTTATATATATTCTACCAAAGTGTTACTCTATTGGAATATTACTCAGCCTTAAAAATGAAGTCTTATCATTTGTGACCCTACTATTAGAACTCGACATGCTGAGTGAAGTAAGTCAGACAGAGAAAGATGAACACTATAATGACATCACCTATATGTGGAATCTAAAACAAACAAACAAACAAACAAACAAACCAAAACAATAAAAACCAAGCTCATAGATACAGCAAACACAGTGGTTGCCAGAGTGTGGGAACAGGGTGTGGGCAAAATGAATGGAGCAGAAATCACAAGGTATAAACTTTTAGGCATAAAATAAATAAGTCACGAGGATGTATTGTTAAGCTTGGTGGCTATAGTTGCTCACACCGCATTGCATATTTGAAAGCTGCTGTGAAAACTAGATCTTAAAAGTTTTCACCACAAGGAAAAAATTATAACTATGTGCGGTGATGAATGTTAACTAGATTTATTGTAGGGATCATTTCACAATATATACAAGTATCGAATTATTATGATGTATGCCTGAAACTTATATATTGTTATATTTTAATTATACCTCAGTTAAAAAAATTTATTCTCTCTACAGGCTTCCCTGAGACCCTAGATCATGGTAAACAACTCCTAACACATTGTACCTTTTCTCAAATCAGTTAATATAATTAGCAATTATACATTTATTTCTTCCCTCAATTATTTATAGTCCCCCACCAAACGGAAAGCTCCATAACGCAGGCACTGGGATTGATTTGCTCCTCTCTGTGTTTCCATGCCAAGCACAGCTCCTGGCACGTAGCTGGGCTCTCTCGGAGCAAACAGAAGGGAAGGAAAGCCTGGTCGTTTCTTTTTATTGATCCTTGTGCTGTGCACATTCATGGAGCCACTAACAGGTATTTATAAAGCTCTTAGGATCATCAAGGAAAAGTTTTAACACACACAGGACTCACAACTGTAAGACGGTCATTAACATAACAGAATTCTAGAACGGAAGGACTAAAAGAGATCTAAATTTATGGGAGGGAACTTAATATGGGAAGGCTGACTTGCTCATTATTACTCAACTAGTTAACCTACAAGGGAGACTAGGACTTAGTCCTTTGGCCCACAAAGCTGTGGTCGTCCCTGAAGCATGTGCATGTTTACATCACAAACGAAATGTTCACAGTTACAGGACAAAGGACATTTTATCCAGCTTCGCATCTCACAGAATGTTGAGCTACACAACCTATGACTGATGTCCACAGTATAAGGTGGGTTTAGACTAACAAAAACAACTTTGGCATTTTCCCAAATTTATGTCTTTTTAAAAACCTTCCTAGACTAATTCCACTTGAATTGTTCACTCTCATCAATTCAGGACTCCTATAGATTTACATATATTGTGACCAGCCGAAATTAATTATGAACTCCAGTATATATTTTTTGTGTCTGGATTATATATGTTTCTTATGGGTTAAGAGTTCCTTTTAAATTGTTACTTCCTAAGGGCCAGGCAGATCACATCGACAATTTCTTTTGTAACATCACACTTTACATCGAAGTAAATATTATTCGCTGACTTTGGCACCAAAACAATGAGAATCGAAGATATAACTTTGCCCCAGTAGAATTCATTTTATTTATTCCACCTTTTCTTCACAAAGAGTTTTCCTAAATTTGAAATGTGTATTCAGTACCAATTATTTAATTCATGACTCGCTTTAACATCCTCTGCATCACTACCTCCCCCACATAAATGAAATCAGAAATCATGCAGCAAAGCCTGTGTCAGTGGTTACTTCTGATAATAAGCATTTAGAAGGCTCGGAGATGCCGAGGACGGAATTGTGTGAGCGCCACACACGCGAAGTCTCTAAAGGGTTTGCCAAGGCCTCATATGCCACTCCACGACAAACTAATATTAATGGATGCATGTCTTGAAGAGGAATTCTGAATTAAGTGCTGTTTTTTTTTATTAATTTCTCAAACTGCTTTGGCCTAGTGAACCACGGGCTCTGCCTACAGAAGGTAGAGAGCATGGGCTCTGGCCCAAACGCTGTCAAAAGATAAGAAATGGCTCCGACAGACATCAATCTGTTACTGTTCACAGGCCTGTCTCTTCCCCTCTTTCTCCTTCCAGTTATTAAGCTACGGTGTCAGTCATGGGCCCGCTCCTCTTTTCTCTTTTTATTAATGATTTAACATGGATATGTCATTACTGCTCTATACATCTTTATGCAGATGGCACGACTGTGCATTTTAATGGCAAATCTGTTTCTCACTTAACTACTGAACTGCAAAAAGACTTTGGCAGACTGGTTCCAGGAAAACAAACTGGTTTTAAAAGCAGCAAAAACTAAAACAATGGTTTTTGGCTCTACTGCTCATCGGAGCTTGAATAGTGATTACTTTAAAAGCCAGAATGATTTGAGAAAATGGCTTATTAGAGGCAATTTTTAAAATATTCAGTTGCATTTGAGTACGTTATTAAGAGTATGTTATACATTGTGTTTTGAACAGTTAGAAGACTGGACTGTGGAAAGAATTTTTTTGGCCTTAAGTTACAGAGGTTTTTTTTAAAAAAAACTATATGTAATATTTCTCATTTTCTAATTAATATCAACGGTAATTTTTTTATTCAGTTTTCTAAGGACCACTAAAAATAAGCTGGTGTTAAAATCTTAGTGTTAATGTATATACTTGATAAGTATAAACTATATACTTGACAAATATAAGCTAAGTATAAGCTGAAATAATTTTTTAAAATGAAAGCACTTGAAACAAATATAAGTTGTATGTGATTTTAGTTACATGAAATATCATAATTCATGTTCTAATATATATATATATAATGTGTTTAAAATGTTGTGCTTGGAAAAAAAAATCAACCCATAATTGTATACTCTTCTGTCTCTGCCTTTCTCCCATAAACATATATATTTAATATATATGATGCACATACACATGGTCTGGCAGAAGTAACACCTGCTTGAGTGTGGCTAGTAGGGCATGTGAATGTCTTGCATGAGATGGACAGCAATTTGAACATTTCACCTAAAACATCATATGGTGTGCTGGAGTGTGATATTGTTAGGTTACAGAATTACATGCATATGATTTTGTAATAAAATATTTTATAATAAAAACAGGATGTTATTTGTGCTGGACCCTATATATGTCAATGAAAAATTTCTTTAAAACCCATAGATTTTTCTTAAATGTTACATTGTATATGTTTTTTTAGTTCTTCTTATGAAAAATAATCATTTTAAAATAATGATTACAGTGTATGCCTGCTGTAGAAAATACAGAAAAAATTAATCAAAACCTGGTATAATCTCACCACCAGAATGCGTTTATTTTTTTGTACTGCTTGTAGAATCTACAGATTAGAAAGATGCTCTAAAATAATATCACAAAAATAAGTTAACACTAAAAAGAGGCTTGCTGATCATCTATCCCAGAGATTTCCAGATTTGTATTAATTTTTGGATTCTTTCCTTATCCAAAAGCTCAATTTGCAAAATGAATAAAAGGCCTCCCACAGTGAGAACAGAAAACCAGAACCATATCTGCATCTTCATTCCTCTCTTCTCTTCTTCTCCCATTTTCCAGAACAGTTTGCAGTTAGCTCTCTAGTTCAATTCTCTTATTTTACAGATGAAAAAAATTCTTTCCAGACTGATCACTGAGCTGTCCAAGGTCACACAACTAATAAAAGAAACATAATTCTGTTGCTGTGTATCAAGTATTAATCAAAGTATCAGATTAAGACAGCATCTTGACTCTCAAAGCACTGGGATGGAGGGTGGGCCATTCCCAGGGGGTGGAGTATGCATGCACTATGACTCACCGGAGGGTAATGAGTACACAAAATAATGTGACCTGATTCAGCTAAATTGACTTAAATTGAAACCAAAACTTTCAAACCAATATCTGGCCTTATATAAGGTGCAGGCTGAAAACCACTAAATAGTTGTATTGTTTTCTCCCGGTCTTCATCTAGCTTGTGATAGACGAAATCAGCATTTGCCCGGGCAGAGTCTATCAATTGCATTAGAAGTTGAGGAACACTAATCATTTTGGAAACATTTTTCTCTCTGTAGTCTGAATTTGTATAAACCCAGAAGCATCCTGAAATTATATAGAGATGCACTTCCACTTTTTTTTATCCCTTTTGGTCTCATGCATGTTATAGGCAATGATTTTCTATGTTGAAAACAAAAGAATGATGGTTATCTCCAATTAAATCACTTTCAACGTTATAAATATGAATGAGTCCACATGCACACGCACAGGGCAGAGGCGTACCCACACGGAGTACACTCTAATGGAAATCAGATTGCTAGTGCATGAGCAGTGCAAGGCCCGCCTAGCCTATAAAGTCAACATACAGTCAGCCTAATGTATGTGACTTCAAATGCTGGGCAATAATGCCAGACAGAAAGCACAATTCCTTAAAAGTTACTACAGAACAGTAGTCTCCTAGGATATCACATAGAACTAAAGTAGGTTAAGATCGTAGATCTTGAGGCATCTGAATTTTATTTCATTTGTACTTCAGTACTAATATCTTAAAAGGTAAAAAAAAAAAAAGGTGTTTGCTTAGGAAAAACTGGGAATGGGTAAAATATTAAGACTTCTTGGCTGAAGAGACGTGCACCAATCCTAACTCACATGGTGGCTGACTGCATGCCTTTTTATGTCAACTACTACTGCATGTGCACAGTGGCGTCTATAATCATAAATCAGGGAGGAGTTGTTTCAAGAACAGTGTATATATTTTTTAAAGCATCACTTAAAGCATTCTTTCATGACAAAGTGTAATGTCATTTTTGTATTATCATAAATAAAAGAGAATGCGGGATGCGTTCCTGGCACAGAGTTACCTGCCGAAAGTAAATGTTGTTGGAATTTATCATAAGTGATTGATGACCATTATTAAGATTCTCTAATACACTGAGTTAGTTGGTCATATTTTTTAAAGGCTAATTGACTTCTTTTACTTCATTCTCCTCAACTTGAAAGTCTCTATGCTGTGGGACAAATCTCATGAGGATGATAGTGGGATGCGTTTGTTTTGCAAAATGCTTAGATTTTATATATATAAATGATATATATATATATATATATCATTCCTCTCTGACGTGGAAGAAAATTATTGGCAGGATCAGTGATCCAGATATGAAAGTAAACCTTTCATCAACTGTATTTAAAGTGGATTTATTTAGTACCTACTGTGTGCCAGGTACTGAGGGCATTGGGGACGCAGGAACAAACAAAACACTGGCCAGTGTCCAGTCAAGGCATTAAAATTTAGAGGCAGAGTTTCCAAAATGAAAGAATAAAATCTTATTTGTGTATAAATTGTTTTATTAGATGTGTTGATACTGCAATATTTCAATTCAGGTAGAAGGCATTTTAGTTAATATGTGGGCTAAAATGCCTATAAATTTTGATGAAGAGGATGCTGCTCAGTCAGGCTACAAATGGAGCAGGTCCTTGACTCATCCTCATATACACCCACACTGCTTCACCTGAGACTTGCTTAGGGGTATTGGCTTCAGAAACTTTTGTGTCGAGCCTTATGAAAGGCTCTATGATCTTGTCACCTGACAACCCCTTTGATGTTTCATTGGCATGTCCTCCACTGTCACTCTAGAGATGGATTATCTTTGTCTCCCAATGGAAGCAGCACGAGAGGGACTAATTCTCAAAATTTCTTGGCTGACTGACTAGTGCACATGTGAGCTTGTGGAGAATCAGAGCAGGTCTTTCACAGGAGCTGATTTACTCAAACTCCTGCAACTGGATGGAAGAAGCTTTTGCATTTTTCAAAAAGAGCCATTGTTTATTGGTTCATTCCATCACTTGCATCTACTGGGCTTCAGTTTCCTGACCAACAGGTTAGGAAAGTATGAGGGTTAGATTAATCACTAAGGCCTCTTCCAACTCAAAATATCAAAAATTTTATTTTTCTGGGTCTTATCTTAATATTTATTATTCCTTAGAGAAGAATTATAGTTTTAAAATTATCACCCACTAAACACAAATAATTTTAATCTCTTCATGTGGAATGTTAATCTTATTTATCTACCCAAATCTTTGAAGTCCAGGCTGCCTCCATCCCTCCATCCTGTCCTGATGCTTCACTCACCTTATTTTCCCTTCCTAAGAACCTCCCTTTCCCTCTTTTGACTCTCCCAAGTCCTTTGAAATCCACCTTTAATTCCCCAAATTAAAGCCCCTTCTTCCTGAAGCATTCCTGGAGTAATTTTTCTTCATTACCCTTCATTCCTTTCTGCTTTAATATCTGATGTTGCTTGGAGTATCTAAGACAGAGCTTCCAAAATGAGAATAAAACCTCCTTTGTGTATAAATTGGTTTATTAAATGTGTTGATACTGCAATATTTCAATTCAGGTAGAAAGCATTTTAATTAATATGTGAGTTAAACACCTATAAATTTTAATGAAAATAAATTTTAATAAAGGTGCATCTGAAGATGCCTCTTGGCCAGGCTATAAAAAAAAAACAAAAAAACAAAAAAACCCCTCAAATACCTACAGGGGCCAGGCGGGTCATGCAAATGAGTGAAGCAGGCCAGGACAGAGACCATGGCAAACCTGAGCGTGCATATTGCACCCAAATGCAACAGCTTCTGCTCAGATCAAACCAACCCTCGCTGTGTGGGAATGTCCACTGTTGTTTAATTTTCCAAAATGAAATTAGAAGTCCATATTTTTTTGCGTGAAATGTCCCTATGTTTAAGACACTATGGGCCAAACACAGTATGTTATCGTATCTACAGGCCGAGTTTGCCTGCAAGACCACCAGCCTGTGGCCCCTGGGTCTAGAGCATTTATACTCTGCATTACACAATAGAACACACTTCAGTGTCAGTATTGTTTCATCAGAATTCAAGAGTCCTTCTCTCTTTCTCTATAAACTCTGTGAATATAAACTCTGTGAATATAAACCCTGTATTCTCAAAATGACTAGTCCAATGCTAAGAGTGTGAACAAACCACTGGACTATGAAAATGACCATCACACATGCTTGAAGTTACTGCTCTCAGGTGACAGGTAAGCCTCATTATAAAGTAGTCACTACACTGTCCTAAGCAATAGATATTTATCTTCGAGTGCAGCAAGATCACAGATTTTTATTGATAGGAAAGTCACATTAGACCACATATTTAACTCCTGCCTCAATTTATTACTATTAATACTTAATTAAGTCAATTTGTATCTGTCAGCAAATGTCAGATCTGTCACATCTAGTAATACAGTTCAGATGATATTATTAGTAGCATGTGCTTTATAAGTTCAGTTTCCCACATAATTTTATTTCCTGGAGACAGATCTCTTTAGTAAGGCAAAATGTCAGGCACACTTGTTAGAATTAGGCACATGAAAGATATAGCAGACCCCTACTAATTTAAATGATTCAGTAATCTGTTGTATCAATTAAGTAATATATTAATGCTTACTAATTTTATTAATTCAGCAATAGGGTGAATCTTTACCTTGGTACATTCACATTTCTTCCTAATAAACAGCTTGTGCCTCTGCCCCACCCTCTGCCCTGCTGGGCTGAGCCGAATGGGTCAGCTCTCCAAGCGGCTTCACGTAGGACAAGGACCATGCTGGGCCACCTTCTGGGGAAGGAGTTAGTAAACATGGATTTCTAAAAGAAAAAAATTGATTCTTTGGAAAAGATGTCTGGCCACGGGTGTACGAGACAGCAAGACAGAATTAATGAAGTCAAGAGGGCACGAAAAGCCTGGGGCTTGGAGAAGAACAGAGTAAGAGGGCTGTTGCCAAACCCAGAAATGGAGACTGTGGGCAACACCCGCTGCCCCTAACCCAGCCATGGTTTAAATTCCAAAAGGGGCTTTTCCTTTTTGCAATGCAACTCAAGGCAGTCTTTTAATATAATGTAAATATAATTTGCTTATACCCAGAAAGCAGATTGAGAGAACATTCGATGTATATATGTTCAATAGTTTCTAATTTAATTAATGTTATTATTATTTGGGGGCAATATGAATTGTGTGCAAATAATTACACTAACTCTCCCTAGGCCCCTAGGCCTTTCACTAAGAAGAGCTCGAGCCACATGGTATCAGGCAGGCCTGCTCCGACAAGCCGGCTGTTCCGAGTTCATAGTGGTGTTTTGTTGGAAAGCAGTGAGCGCGGTCGGAAGTACACCGGTGCTACAGTCCTACAGGTGTCTGCAACTTGCCATGTGATATTGGGCAAAGCTCTGAAGAGTTCTACACCCTAGTCTCTTTATCTATAATAATAATAATAATAACCTCTCTCACAAAGTTTTTAAGGGAACTAATGACTATATTTTAAAAGCACCAGTACATGGTAGAATAATAGCCTCCCTGTCAGCTAGGTAATTTGCAGCCACATAGAGAAGGGTTCTTCCAATTCAGAATCTTTGGCTAGGTGCTTCTTTCTCTAGCTTTGATTTTTCTATTCTCACATAATTTACTTTTAAGGTAACGAAAAGTTGACAGCTTTATGAGAAAAAAATCTGGGCATGAATTTTAATACTTAATTTACTTCCAAAAGCTTTAGAAAAAACATCTTCTTTTTGTAGAAAAGTTACATTCCTATTATGGCATGACTACCAATTCATATAGTAGATAAGGTTGTCTCTGTCACAGTGAATAAAAGTATAAATGTATTGAAATATCTGGACATTATCACAATAACAAAGAGACTACCCAAAATTCTCTTTGTCAATGTGTTGAGGGTATTTGGGTCTGAATCTGGTACTCATCTGTCTTGAAGGAGAGACATCTTCTGATAAGTGAAAACAAGAAGGGTCTTCAGAGGGAAAAAAGAAACCTCTTCTTCCATTTGTTAAAATTAGCTTAATTGCCAATGTTAAATGCTAATGTGAAAATAGATTTTAGTATCATAGATATGAATTAAATCATGCAACTGAGCATTGATTTAGTAAACAATTTTTTGTTTTTCTCCTTTTTATTTTTTATGCTTTTGAAAAGTATATTGCTTACTAAAGAAAAAGGGAATTTTTAAAATATAGAAAATAAAAAAGGAAAAAGCAGCATTAAGATTATGAGTCATAAGCTATAGAAACGATATAATAGAAAAAATGCTATAAAAATTCAAATTGGCAAATTATTGGGATTTACACAAAGGTATATCTACAAAGATATACCTATAAATGGATCTGTGGTGGCACTGCTTAAATTTGAAAAAATAGAAACAATTTAAATTTCCAAATATGGAAGAGTAAATGAATTGTTTTATATCCATATGATAGACTACCATGTTACAGCCAAAAATCATTCCATAAAATACTTGTTGATACTAAATATTTACATTAGTCATAATTCTTTCAGCAAGAAGTCAGGTTACCAAAAAATTTTGCATGTGTACAACAATATCCTAGACTCTACCAACTGAAGTAGTCAACAAAAAGCCACAGTTCTACAATTTTAGATGCCTCATGGCAAATATATAGAATCCAGTCACTTTCCTTGGGTCCCACTTGATATATGCAGGAGTCCTGCAGGTTTTCTTATATTTGTTCATGCCATTCACCTGCTGCCACCCACAGACTTTCCTAGACACCAGTACCAGCCTGAACATATGTATCAGTGTTTCTGCAGAATGGCCTCCCCCTGCTGAGGTTGCTGGATGTGGATTTCTGGAGAGCTGGAGCAGTTTGTTGCTAGATGCCACTTCTCTGTAGAGACAGCAACTGCTGGAGTCATTTTGCTAAAGGTAGACATTGTGTTGCCTGCTTGCTGAAGACCTGAGCAGACTACTGGCTCCAGTTCTTTCTACATTTGTCCTTGGTGTGGGTCTCTGCCACTTGCCAACACAGGTGAATTCTAAAGGTACAGAGGAAAGTACTTCTTGCATAGGTAATGTTTGTTCGGAGGCCCAACAGCAGAGCTGCTGGGACCCCAGGTTCACTAATCTTGGAGTTCCTGTTCTCTAACATACAAGCAGCCCTTCTCCCCAGTGTACTGGAATGACAAAGTCCTTGGCTTTGGTTTGGGGTCTAAATCGTCAGGAAACTCTCCACTCTCTATCATCACTTTTCTTTCATAGTCTCCTCCGGGACTTACGTGCTACCTGGCTTCTCTCAATGCCTCTGCCATCCATTGGACATGTTTTACTAACCTTAAACCACAAAGTGAAAGGCCTCATGGATTTAATCCTTCTTCTCTCGAACTCTCTGAAAACGGCAGTTGGGAGCATTGTGGGGAGATTTTAATCCAACGATCCAATGATATTCTGAGAAGTTTATTTCAGTTTATCTCTGCAATTTTATTCTTTGCAGAGAGGTTACTGTGTATGTGTGAGTGTGTATCAGCCCCTATCCCCAATAACACAAATTTTCATCTTGTGCAAAATGGACAGGTGAGATCCATTGCTATTGTTTCCCACCTTCCTTACGTACTTTTTCATCCTTCCAGCTACAGATAGGCTTCATCCTGAACTCATCTGAGTTCAGAAACATGTTGCTATTGTAGGCACAGAAATAAACTGAGCCTGCCTGTCTTTTCATCTACTCTCTATACCACTCAACCTACATTGGATATTTGCTGTTATGATGCTATTTAAACAATTGTGTATCCTGTATTTTGTATCCCGTGTATTTTGACTTCTTCATCCTCAATGAATGTATCATACATGAGCTCACCTAAGATCAAGAATTAGGAGAGAAACTCAAATCATATTGGACTTTTGTGGTCCAAAAACTCCAAAATATGGAACTAGAAGACTAGGAACACCCATAGTTGACTCTCAGGGCCCTTGGTGTTATCAAACCTCCAAGAAAAAAGTTGAAAACCTTCAATCCTGAAGTCATTTGTGTCTGTTGGAAGTTAAAACTTACACAAGACATTCTTTTTTTAATCTTACATTTAATTACAGTTTACATTCAATATTATCTTGTATTAGTTTCAAGTGTACAGCATAGTGGTTAGAAAATCATATACTGTACAAAACATTCTCCTCAAATATTTCCAGTACTCACCTGGCATCAGAGGTTAACTATCTGTGGTACCTGGTGGATACTAGAAACAAAGGGGAGAATACTTTATTTTTTACTGTATTACTTATAAGGAATAATGTACGTTATAATCATAATGCCATGACTATTTTGTAACTATCAATTTGTACTTCTTACTATCTTTACCTTTTTCACCTAGTCCCCCAAACTCCTCCCCTCTGGTAACCATCAGTCTGTTCTCTGTGTATTAAACTGTTTCAATTCTGTTTGTTCATTTTGTTCTTTACATTCCACATATAAGTAAAATTCTCATGGATTTGTCTTTCTCTGACTGACTTATTTCACTTAGCACAACACTTTCTAGATCCATTCATACTGTCACAAATTTTACAATTCCATTGTTTTTATGGCCAAGATATATTCCATTGTAAATATGTACCACCGATTTTTATCCACTCATTTATTGATGGGCACTTGGGTTGCTTCCTCTTCTTGGCTATTGTTAATAACATGGCAATGAACATAGGGTAGCATATACGCTTTTGAATTAGTGTTTCAGATTTCTGTCTCTATATACCCAGGTGTGGAATCATTGAGTCATAAGGCAGTTGCACTTTTAATCTTTTGAGGAGCCTCCATACCATTTTTTATAGTAGCTGCCGGAATCTACATTTCCATCAATAGTGATCTAGGGTCCCCTTTTCTCTACACTATCCCCAATACTTTGCTATTTGTTGATTGATGATAGTAATTCTCACAGGTGTGAGGTGATAGCTCGTTGTTTTAATTTGCACTCAATTAGTGACATTGAGCACCTTCTCACATATCTATTGGCTATCTGTAAAAAGACACGTTCTTAATTGTCTTCATCAGAGCTCAGCAGGGGTTGAAAGTGAATTAGGAACTCAAAGGGGAAAAGAAGGGGAGAAAAGGACAGGTGAAAGGAAGGAGAGAGGAACGGGAGTCAGAGGAAAGAGAGAGGGTAAGGAAAGGAAACGAAAGGGAAGGGAAAGAAAAGGAAAAGAAGAGAAAGGAACACCAAGCAGAGGCCTGCTCTGGTACCGGTAAAAAGCCTACAGAAGAGCAGAAACCTGCTCACAGAGAATCTCACCCCCAAGGTGTTATCACCAGTGTTGGATCCCTGAGAGGGTGCAGCACCCCTCAATAGTAAACTTAGAAAATGGATGATGCCTCTCCAGAAAAAAGTCTTCACTTCTGCTGAATTTATACATCCACCAGCTAAACCTTAAATTTAAGATAATTAAAAATAAATCAAATTAGAGTTACTCTTTCCTCAGAACAAGCCTGGTTACAGAAGGACAGAGGTGGGAACATGGCATGCACTGCAAGGAATCCTCTCCCACAGAACAAAGCTTGAAATACATTGAAATTCAAGTACATCGTATGGAAAGCAACTCTCCAAAAGGATTTCGGACTTTTGAGTTTGATACAAACATACATCTATTGAAATAAAACTGGTATCTTTAGGTTTCAGGGTCTCAGTAATGAAACTGTTAGAAAATAGTTGAAATCCCTAAGTCTCAACTGGTAACATTATAAAATGGAGGGAGCTCATGTTTGGCTATTTGGCTAGCAGGTGTTCAAGGGTTCCTAGTCAGCAAAACAAAATGTTTCTAGCCAGCAATGTTATATATTTAAGGCTAAATGCTATATTTAAATTAGTAATTCTTTCATCTGGCCCCATGGATTTAAAATAAAAAGAACCCCACAACTTTGGGGTGAAAAAGCAGTGCCCAGGCTAAGGAATAAATGGGAAACTAAAGCAGGAAGGAAGAAAAAGTGGAAACTTTAAATTTTTACCATCTGCAAAAGCCGTGGCTCTGGAAAGTTAGAAATCAATCCCACTGTCCCTCCCTTCATAATTAATGAACCACCTTTGTTTTTAAATGTTGCAAATTGATTATATGACATTATTGCACACAAAAACTACAAAAGTGAATTCTTTGCCCTAAATTTAAATGACACTGTTTAGTGGGGCTTTTTTCCTCTGTAGAGTTGAATGCCATTACTATCCAAAACAGAAGTAGAAATGTTTGGGATGGCATATTTTGATTCCATGAAGGAAATGGATTTCTATTTCAAAACTATCCAAAGTTTTATATTAATATTTCATAAAGTATAAATGTATAATTGAAATATGTTGTAATAAAGTATGTCACAAGTAGAAAGACTGATTTGATTTTAGCAGCAACCACTAATTACATGATATGTATAAAATTCTAGTAATACATGTCCCTAATATTTAATTTTACATTTTTTTATTATGATAGACTGTAGGTTTTCTTTTTTAAAATTAGATTTTAGAAGTATGAACTTAAGAAACATTATAGTTAATCTGCTGAAAAATTTGAGGTCTTTGCTAGGGCTATCTTTAATTAAAATAAAGATTCATATATATGTATATATTTATATAATTTTATATATAGTGTATATGTTACATAAATTAAAATTATATCTACTCTTGTAAGAGTCAAAAGAGGAATTTGGATAAAATCTCAAGAGCCTGTATTTACACGCAGTTCTTTGCTTCTCTAACTCTGACTATGAAATCACTCGGATCTTTCTGCCACCAACTTTGTTATAACAATGCATAGCATGAATATTGTGTTGATAAGGAATGCTGCACAGTATGAAAAAAAGAGCTTGTGGCTTTGAAAAGGGAGCAAGATAAGTGTAAAAGCTTTAATATCAGTACCAGATTTAGAAAAGTTGCTATGTATTTGAATATATGAAAATATGATGGTTCTAATATCAGTAGAAATTAAATAGTAAGAAGCAGATTTTCCTTTTTTGTGTGCCAGCCAGAACTGAAATATATAAATCTTGCACTTATAAATATACATTATCTCATTGTAGATCAACCAGATGGTGGTAAAATGAAACTCATGTACAAAATTTTGGATCTGAGCTATTGGAGTTTTCCTATCTTCTCAAGGTGGAATGGGAGAAAGGTCTTTGCCCTCTTCTTTGAGGTGAGTGATGCCACCAAGACTAACTAGACGCTTCAAGCCATCACCTTCTAAGAACCTCAAGCTGTGAGCTGTACAAATGCCAATGTCTTTAAACTGAAAATTAACTGAAACTATTGAAAGAACTAACCAGGGAAACTTTGATGGCAAACCTGAATGAGAATTTGTGAATGACTCAAGAATAAAGAAATGTGACGGTGTGTGCCTGGTCTCAGTGACCTGGCAGGTGAGGCGTGGTGACTTTGGAAGTGAGAGGACTTGGGTTCAGGCCAGCGGGGGCTGCATTGTCTAAAAAGTTTAGAAATGATAAAGACAGGGACTAAAAGTCTATCTGCTTAAAACAATTATTGTAGTTTTTTCCATCACGGTTTAACCCTTTTGTACCCCATCCCTGCTGCAGTTGCCAACTGCTTTTTGTATTAGTACTTTGCACCAGCAGTTCTAACAATGTTAACGATGAGATATGCCTCCCACAGGGCAGACTCCCACCCCATGACGCACACTGCCACGGTATGCCACTGTCTAGTGGGGTGCATTGTAAGGACAGAAAGGACTACCTAGCAAACATTGAACTTCATTCAGGAGTGTTATGGTTTGTATTATTGGCATTGGTATTTTGAAAACAAATTTAAAGATTGTTAGAGAAGTGCTTTTGTTCATTTTCTCAAAAAGTAAGAGTTTCATAGGCAGAAGAATAGAGATATACTTTCAGAATTTAAAAAAATATATAAATACTCTGTTGTTAGAATTGAGTAGCAAATATCAATATGCATCTATTTCCTGTGTTTGGTTCATCAATGTGATCTAAAAGTAATGATTTACCACAATTTATCTTAGTGTCTAAATCACTAGATTATTATCTCTGATGCTTTTCTTTTCTCCTACTGAAAGCTGAACTTCATCTGAAGAAACAGCTAGTTTCAAATCTGGAGCAGGGACACTGTGAGCCTAAAACACTTAGTGGAAGAAAGCAAAACATTTTTCACAGAATCACAGGGCCATCTTTAAAGGGCACAGGTACCAGCCCGAAAGGGGTTCCCACTGGCCAGCCTGGCTATGATGTGAGCATCAAAAGAAGAACATCAATTCTGGTTGACTGAAATACATGAAAGTTATCGAAGGCCACATTCTACAATGTTACACACAAAAGGAAAAAAGTTAACCTAAAATACTGTAAAGAAAGAAAACAAACGCACTCTCACTGAATCTTGTTACTGGGTCATGTTGGTAATTTTGACAATTTTATTGTGCCAGCGAACAGTATGGAAATTAATGAATGCCAATAAGTCTACAAGAGGACATTTTTGACCAAAGGGGAGGAATCATTAAAATGACACCATAAATCGTGACCATCAGCAAGGCAAAGACATTAAATTAAAATTTAATGAAATAGCATCTCAAATATCCATAAGAATTATGTAGTCCCAATAACATAAAATATAGGAGAAACCACTAAGTTCAAAGTTTTAAAATAAGTTATTTAAAGTTAAAGTTCATTTGCATAAATTAGTCATCAAAATGCTATATTGAATGAAATGACCACAGAGTTCAAATGCTTCAGAGTTCTGTGAGGGCTAATACAGATCACTAGGGCCCAGGGAAGTGAGCGAGAGGGCCACTTACTTTGTGAGTCACAGAAGCACTAATACAACAGTCAGAGAGTTCAAGGAATCAGGGGTCATGAGCGAGAATCTCCTAATCATCTTAGTCCAAATATTAGGTAATGACCTCAATTACCTACCTTTTAATTAAGAAATAATCTGTGCATGTTTTATATTTTGCATTATTATAAACTGTAAAGCGAGTTACTGTCTTAAGGTAAATCTAAAGTGAAATAAGTAGTGCAATCATTAATTTAGACTCCAGATTTTAAGTCAGAATACTACTAATTTTGTATTTGGTATTAAAGCTTTTAAAAGAACTTAAGTTCTGTCTTATTTGTAAATTTAATGTATTAAAGGCACAATAATTGCTCACCAGGAAGCCTTTATTTGAACTATTTAGACATTTAATTGAAGTAGTTAAAAAGGGAGTCAAGTTTTAAAATGTAATTTTAAATATTCTGATATGTGTGATAAATTAAATTTGTATAGGGGATCAACTGTTGCTTAAAGCTTCCTTAAAGGAAATTATTAAAATATTACATAGAATAGCAGGATTTATAAGATAAATGTAAAAGCACAGAAAAGAGCCCCTATGTGTTTGTGCCTTTATCCCTCAGCTTTAGCCTAGAGGAGAAAGAAAACCCTGTGGCATCCACATGGGACAGCTCGAAGACCACAGACAAGCCTAGAAGTGCATGGAGATGCAAAGGAGGTAACTGCAGGACCTCTGGGCTGCCCCGCCGCTCTCCGTCCACGTCCCCCTCTTTAACTAAGTCCCCTTGGTTGTGGGAGCTCTGGCTGCCACAAGAGTCAGAACCTCATGCTGTGAAAAACATTAGAGGAGAGGAAAGAACCTTCCTGGTTTACTGAACAAACACTGCGAAGGCCTTCACGTGTATGTTATCACTCTCCCCACCCCCAACCCACACATTACGAGTTGTGTTTTGCAGTTTGCCCACTCGGGACTCCACGGTTTCCCCTGAAATGGAGGGTTATTCTTAGGTGGAAGTGTGTTTAAAAAGAAGCCTGGAAGCTGAGGTGTCAAGGGACTATACCGTGGTGGCCAGGCAGCCTGGGTGGTAAACACTCTTATCCTTCCTTCCGATAACATAATTATTTGTAAACAACAAATTCCACCATTACATTAGGAGTTTGTGGAATTTTTTTCTCACAATCATGTCTCTGTGAATGTATGTATTATTATCCACTTTACATCCATAGAGAAATGAAGGTTGCTATGAGTTTGTGGCATAATCTGTGAGAAAATAATAAAGAAAAAAACCAGGATATTCAGCCACTAAATGAATGAGAATTGATTGTATTTCTAAGCACGTGCTTCTTCACTGAGTGTGTTTCTCATTCTGTTAGATGAGACCAGTGCAAAACCTTTAGGATGCATCAGCTCCATGATATGGGGTGACCTTGTACAGGTTATTTAACCTTCACGAGCCTCATCAGATTCATCAGTCAAGTGGGATGAGGAATTCATAACTCACAGAGTTGTCATGAAAATATAAAAACAAAATAACAAAAACTAACACCTACAACAGGGGATGTATGGCACATAGAAGGTGCCTAATAACCATCAGTTTTTTTAGTAGAAGTTGAATATGGAATATTAGAGAAATAGCTTCCTGAGCATCTGCACTGCTGAAGCACCAGGCTACAGACCAGGTGCTTTACCCACAGGCTCTCATCTAGGCATTAAAACAACTGTGCAAAGAGGTATTATTATCTCCCCTTTGTGCAAAATGAAAAGCACAGAGAAGCAGTGTACAACTATCCAAAGGTCACATAGCTCCTGAATAATAGAGTTGGGATTAGGTCCCAGTTCCATTAACAACCCACGATGGCCCTGCCGTGCCTCCCGCCTGAATCAGAGAAAAGGCAGCGGAGGTGAAGTGGGGAGTGTGGCTGGCAGAGGAGATTGCATCAGGGCTTTCCAGCCGCCTGGAGTTCTGTTTGGAGAAGTGGCTGGGATTTGAGTAAGTCGGTGCTGGGCAGCCCAAATTACATGACAGGGCCAAAGGTGGGGACAGTTTTTCCCAGTCTGAAGTCATCACGGACATAATGGCCAGTAATAAGATTATATAATATTACTACATGCAGGCGTTTTGAAGACACTTAAAAGACATTTTTGAGTCCCCATTTTATATTAGATCAAACATATTAAAATGCTTTTAAAACACAATAAATGTTTGAAAGATACTTTTGCTTTTGAGATTAGTTAGGCCATGAGTAAAATTTAGTTTACTAAATTTAATGATTTCTCCAAAATCATCATGCATACTCAGGATTTTTGTGACATGAGTCATAAGGTATGAGCCTACAAGTTGATTTCAAATGTAGTGACAGTTTAATGAACATTAAACTTAAAAGTTAACAACTTTAGCAGAGTTTGTATTTCAGAGATGTTTAATAAATCTTTATTAAATTTATTTTTTTTAGTATTTTATATCTTTGGAACCAATGCATTTTTAAGGTTTTAGGCCTTTGAAAAATATATGCTACTAGACCCCTACTATCCAATACAGTAGGCACTAGCATCATATAATACAGCTGGTGTGAAGGAAAGGATGCTATAAATGTGAAATATACACTGGGTTTCAATGAATTAGTGCAGAAAGTGATGTAAAATTTTTCATTAATCATTTTAATATATATTACTTGTTGAAATGATATTTTGATACATTGTCATATAATGTTAGAAAATAATTTCATTTGTTTTCCAAAACTTTTTAAATATACCTATTAGGAAATTTAATGGTAGATGTGTGGCTTGTGTTATATTTTTCCTGGACAACGTTGATGTAGAAATGGATCACAATACCTAATCGTTAAAAATGGTCCTGACCCTGTATGTGAGTTTGCTGGTCCATTGACCTTGAACTTACCTCTACCTTGAAAAGCTGCCTACATTTTGCCACAGATGATTTCTTTCACTAAAATATTAAGAACTCTATCAAGTATATATATATATATTGTTGTATTACTGTATTAATTAAGAAATTTTAATTTATATTGGGTTTGCCAAAAAGTGAATTATATTTCTTCTGTAAAATAAAAGACACATTTTTCATTTTTTACCAATAACTTTATTGATTTAGATATTTTTAATATGTCACTCCCACTATTGGCTTCCAGCAGCTAGAGGCCAGGGGTGCCACTAGACATCTCCCAATGCATAAGACAGCCCGACAGCGAAGAAACATTCGGCCAAAGTGTCAACAGTACCAAGAAACTTCAGAAACCATTTTTGACACATTCGAGCAGTCATGGCACCTTTTCCATACACTGAATAAATCTTTTTTTTTCTTGTATTTTAGTTGCATGTTTAACTTTCTTGAAATAATAAAGTATAATACACCAAAAATGTTGTGTATCTTCTTTCATCTTTAATATTAAAATGGCTGCATAAAAATTCATCAAGTTTGATAAGTTTTTTTAAATGTACATTGACATGACAGCTGTCAAATACAATCTAACAAAACTGTTTCAAATGAAGTTAAAGACAACTAAGTACTACTAGAGCCATTGAGCGGAAAAAACGTAATGGAGTTTTTGGCCAACACAATAGTTATGACAACTTTCACAATGTCTGCACTTTAGAGAGAAAAACAAATACTTTCACATACACACCACATATATGAATTAGATACTCACTCCTTGCACAATTTGAGAATAAATATATTTATCCAGCCTGTATGTAAACACAGTGGATTTTCTCTTTAGTTTCCAATATTTAATGAGTGTCCGCTGTTTGTCCTGAATATTTACTTATATTAATTCACTAAATCCTCAAAACTATTTTATAAAGAGGGAAGTGCGGGCAGTAAGAGGTTAAGTAACTCTCTAATAGTCACAGAGCTAAGGATTACACTTGGGATTCACACCGGGCAGTATGGCCCCCTAGCCTCTGCTGCCGCCATTATGCAACCCTCCCTCTCGCCAGTGAGAGCTTTTCACTTTCTCAAATGAAAAGCAGAGTGATTTAAATTAAGGTTTGGTGATTGTTTTTCACATGTACAGTCTCTGTAATAGTCTGACAAATTTGGATACTTCGCCTTTCTCCCTCCCTGTAAATAAAAGATCTCTCACTACCCTGTAAATGAGAGATCTCTCCTTTGGCCTTATCCCCTGGGTCCACTTCAGTGTCACCAGGACAAGAGCAGGCATTGCACCAACGCCATGAGATCTAATGGCTCCCCAGCTCCCCAGAGTTTGCATGCTGTGCACCTTCTAATCAAAGCCAGCTGATACTATTTAGGTTATTTTTTTGGAAGGTTTTGTCTTTTTTGTTTTTTTTTAGCAAAAGTGCATCTTGCTGAGAACCTGAATGCCAGTCTCATGTGTATTAAAATATCAGACTTCCCTTCAAGGATTATTATAATGGGGATGTTGGCAGATTCTTCACTGCTTCAGGTTTGGGTGGGTGGTACTACCCTATGTATCTGCCGTTGTGGCATATTTGTGCAATAAAATTAAAATCTTGGTCAGGAATCAGATAGAAGCTCAATATTTTTGATTCACTCTTCTCTGTTATTGCTTATCATCTTTGAAGATATTCCTTTTTTTGGCATCTTGAGAACAAGGAATCTGGTTGCTATTTCTTTAGGCTATATCAATATACCTTATTTATATTAAAGTGATCAGCAAACATACTTAAAGTTGGAAAACATGACCACACAAACCATTTTTCCCTCTTTTTATTATTGTTCAACTTTTTGCTCGTGGCCAAAAAAACCTTCCTCTCATTTTAACATATTCAGAGACTTCTTTCATGTGGTCTGAATATATTCTGTTTTAGACATTATTGTGGTTATAAAAATATCAAAACACATATTTTACAAGCATATATTACTGCAATATATGTTCTAGTATTTGTGGATAAGGTACCAGATTTTTACAATTACAAGTATTTCAATGTTTAATCTTGCCTAACTAACTAACATTCAACAGTAAAATAAAGTAGAAAGGAGAGTCAGGAAGATTTGGATTTGAGTCCAGACTTTACAATTTACTAGCTGTGTGACTCTGAAAAAGCCTTTAACTGCCCTGATTCTCAGTTTCCTTGCATTTATGGGGAGACAATAATATCTTCTTCTCAGGGTGGTTATGAAATATATAGAATTAACACAAGTAACAACCCTACATGCTGGGCCCTCAATAAATATCACCTCTCTGGCACTCATCTCTTCTCTTTTTCAACAATTCAGTAAATTAAGTTAAAGGGAATTTATATGTGAGTGAATATCCATTTACAATTTTTAAAAGTACATAAAAACACTAAGAAATATATTATTCTTCCTATTTTTAAAAAGCAAGTTTGTTCTTCATAGAAATTTATAATGTTTACATTTTCCTTGCATAACTTTTGACTACTTTCATAATTTTGGAAGGCAGTAATAGTACCATGGTTTTTAGATAGCAGGTTCCCAGATAAGACTGTTTGTGCAAAAGACTTTAATTATAAACATTAAATCTAACATTCATACATCAATTAATATTTTCTACTACATTTGTGTTTCTTGCAAGTGATTCCCTCTTAACTGATATGATTAGATTATAATTTAGCAAATTATATTTATGATGTGAGTTGCAGATGAATCTCTGATTCTGACACTCTTGGTGCCTGACATGTCATCCTCTGGGCTACTTCTAATTTTAGCCATAATCTAGATTTGTGCAGTGTCCCACCTCAAACATGTCTGCCTCCTGCCTTTCAAGCCAGGAAAGCCACTGGAACTTGGCCAGGGCATCTGCTAGACCTGGAGGTCCAGGAGAATTACTAACACATGCCCCCCAGGTGACCCTCATCCAATGGAGGCAAGGAACCATTTGGTAAATGCCCTAGCTTTTATCCTCTCCCACGGATAGAGTGCCTTGTACACCTGTCTCAGAGATACAGATGGAATCCAGTTCCTGTCTCTGCAGCAGCCATGTACCCAACTCACTCTTCTATTTGTTTTTTCTCTTTCCCTACCCAACTCTTTCTACTTCCTCACTCTTGCTTCCTGGTTTCACCTTCCAAATAAACTACTTACACTCAAGTCCTTGCTTCAGGCTCCACTTTCAAAGAAACACAATATTAGACCTTGACCTTGAAACTCACCTCTTGAATTCTTAATGGTACCCTTTTTTTTTCTAGGATAAAGCTGCAAATCTTTAGCTAGATCATCTGAAAGATGCTTCAGGGTCTTACCTATACTTAACCTCCTACTAGCTGTGTCACATGCCTCCTAAACTGTGGCAGAATTCAGCAACTTGCCATTGCAGGCTCTTTTATGGTTTCCCATGTCTCTGCACCTTTACAGATGCTTTTCTTGACCCAGAAAACTCTTTCCTCCCTATTTTGTTCTTTCATCCTCAGCTCACTGCCACCACCATCAATGGCCCAAGCAATTATTTCTATTCACATGGCGTACTTCCATCATATTCAACATTCTGTTTTACCATAAATGTAGCTTCTGATCTAGGAATTGGTAAAACGTGATCAACCAATATCACTCTTCAATTTCTGAGTGTTGTCGATGAGCAAGGAGCTTACTTTGACTGAAAAGAAAATTAAATGAAACAAAGTTGGCATTGCTGATAAATTGTGTTTGAAATAAGAAGGCATTGGTTGCCCTGTGGCTCTGAAAAAATTGGATTTTAAATTAATGTCAGAGTTCTGGGAGAAAAGAAAGCTGTAATAGAGGCTGAGTTGAATAAAAGTTGTATCACTGGATATTCTGAAAGGGACTGTGAGCACAAAGCAGTGTGGTGAGGTGGAATAGGAGATAACAGTAAGGTGAGCTGGAGTAGGAAATAATCTATATGTAACATATAGAGAAAATATGTGTGCACATATTATCTATATATTAAATGTATTAATTATATATTTTATTAAATATATTATATATATTAAATGTTTATATCTGTCTTCACATAAAGAGAAAGTACTTAGCAGAGGCATGACATGTAATCTCAAGATGTGACAACTACGGTATTCTTCTTCAGGCTGCATCAGCCAGTCTAACACATTGGGAATAGTTGGTCAGGGTCATTTAGCACAATAACCTGCAGTAAAGTTGCCACATTTATCATGTAAAAGTACAGTTTGAATTTCAGATGAACAATAATTATTAAAGTATAATTATATTGCATATATTGCATGAGACATAATTATCCTTAAAAAGGTACTTATTTATCTGAAATTTATATTGAACTGAATAGCTTGCATTTTAGCTGGTAACCCTACCCGGAAGCCTGGGAATCAGGGGGATATTCATGTAGGAAAGAAACTCACAGCCCATGTCTCAGTCTTATACGGATGCTTTGAGACAAAGGGTCTCAAGGAAGCCACAATTAAAGTGATGTAGCTGGGAGAGTAGAACAAAGAATCACTACTGGTCAGTTTTATAGACCATGTAATAATACACAACCTGGCCTGCAAAATAAGTATTTGCTTATCCCTTCCTCTTACTAAACTATGAACCCTTAAGAACACTATGTTGTACTTACTTCAGATCACCATCACAAGTAGATTGTTTGGTATGTAGTAGGTACTATATGCATGCAAGTAAATAAAATGCATATTTAGTATGTAATGTACAGGGTAGGGAAAAAGTAGGTTTATAGTTACTTGTATGGAAAATAATATAATAGCTAATAAATAATATAATTATAAACTGTTTCACATACTCAAACTGTAAATCTCCTTTTGCCCCACCCTATATATTAATATTTATACAAATATGAGGTCTATCCAAAAGGTATCCAGCCATGTAATATGAAAAATAGAGACATTTATTGAAGAAGATACAAGATACAAGAAACATTGTACATAGGACAATGACACCTCAGTCCCCTTCAAAGTAGGCACCTTGGGACCTCACACAGGTGAGGTCCTCATCGCCATCAGCTGTCTGGTCCTATTTTCCTAAATCTCATTGATGGTCTGAAATCTTCCCTTTCAAAGGTGATATTAGTTTGGGGAAAAGCCAGAAGTCACAGGGTGCCAAATCTGGTCTGTAGGGGGACTGAGTCACCTGGGTGTTTTGATGTTTTGCCAAAACACTCTGCATGAAATGTGGTACACGAGCAGGTGCATTGTCATGATGAAGCTGCCAATCACCAGTTGCCCATAGCTATGGCCTTCTGAATCATCTGAGTAGTTTCTGCAGAGGAATGTTCAAACTTAACACAAAATTAGATGCAGATTCATTGCTTTACTTGCTCAGTCATTTTGAATGTGACAGTCGCACATTACACATATTCACTCAAGAAATCTACCACCCCCACTGACCAGTGCAGTGAAGTCATCATTGTTCACACGTGCGCATTCCAGTCCACTCTCCTTGGATGCCAGTTTACATCAATGTCATGCAAACCATTCTTGTTACATTAACAATGGCTGGACTTTTTCCAGACAGACCTCATGTGTTAATTTTAATGCATAATAATTTATTAGCAGAGAAAATAATTCAGAATGTGAAAGTATTACTTTTAGGTAAGTTATCTACTTTATAAGAGTTATTTATTAGTACTTAGTGTCAGGAACCAGATTTTTCCAATTATTAGTTTTCCAATATGAATTTACATAATTGTAACCTTAATTCCAAAATTTTAATTTATAGAATTAAAAGAAACCAAAGTAATCTATATATTCAATGAAGTTTCTATCAAAAATACCAATGACATATATCACAAAACTAGAACAAATAGTATGAATATTTGTATGGAACCACAAAAAAATCCCAAAATCTTCAGTAATCTTGTGAAAGAAGAGCAAAATTGGAGGTATCACTCTACCTGATGCCAAAGGCCATACTATAAGGCTACAGTAATCAAAGCAGCATGGTACTGACAAAAAAAAACAGAAATACAGATCACAGAATAGAGTCCATAAATAAACCCATGTCCAGAAATAAACCCATACATATATGATCAATGAATATTTGACAAAGGAAGCAAGAACATATGATGTGGTAATGACAATCTATTTAATAAGTGATGTTGAGAAAATTGGACAGATATGTTCAAGAAAATGAAATGACCTTCTTATACCATATACAAGACTAGACTCAAAATGGATAAAAGACTTAAATGTAAGACTGGAAATCATAAAAATCATAGACAGTAAAATCTCTGACATTTCTTTCAGTAATATTTTTTAATCTATCTTCTCAAGGAAGGGGAACAAAAGAAAAAATAAACAAATGGGACTACATTAAACTAAAGTTTTTGCATAGCAAAGGAGATCATCAACAAAACAAAAAAAATTAACTCCTGAATGGGAGAAGATATTCACTAATGAGACAACTGATAAAGGGTTAATACCCAAAAAGTATAAAGAACTCAGACAACTTACCACCAGAAAAACAAACAGCTCAATTTAAAGTGGGCAGAAGACCTGATAGATACTTCTCCAGGAAAGACACACAGATGGCTAATAAACATATGAAGAGTTGCTCAACATTGCTAATCATCAGAGAAATGCAAGTCAAAACCACAATGAAATACCACCTTAACCTGTCAGAATGGCTATTATCAATAAACCAGCAAACAACAAGTATTGGCGAAGATGTGGAGAAAGGGGAAGCCTAGTGCATTGTTGGTGAGAATGAAGATTGGTGCAACCACTAAGGAAAACAGGGTGGAAATTCTTCAAAAAATTAAAAATGGAATTGTCTTATGAACCAGAGATTCTACTTCTGGGAATATATCCAAAAAAATCCCAAAACACTACAAGAATATATGCACCCCTATGTTCATTGCAGTGTTGCGCACTATATAGCCAGGAAAAAGAAGCAACCCAAGTGCCTATCAATAGATGAGTGGATAAAAATGTGGTGGTACATATATCCAATGGAATATTATTTGGTCATAAAAATAATGAAATCTTACCTTTTGTGACAGCATAGATGGACCTAGAAGGTCTTATCCTAAATAAAATAAGTCAGAAAAAGACAAATTCTATATGTGAAATCTAAAAATAATAATAAACAAACAAGAGAAATAGACTTATAGATACAGAGAACACAGAGAACAGATTGATAGGTGTCAGAGGGGTGGGAGGGATACAAAATGTGAAGGGGTTAAGCAGTATAAATTTGCAGTTACATAATAGTCATGGGGATGTAGATGTAGATTACAGAATAGGGAATACAGCAAATAATATTGTGATAACTATGTATGGGGTCAAGTGGGTGCCTGAAGCATCAGGGGGACCACTCTGTAAATACATGATTTTCTAACCACTGTGCTGTACATCTGAAACTAATACAGAATAATATTGGATGTAAACTATAATTGAAAATATAAAAACCTTAAAATATAAAAAGGTTCCTATTTTAAGAAAATTTCTATATATTTTTCCTTTATTCTTCCAATATAATGAAATTAAATGTTTAAAAATATATTGTTTTTGCTCTCTGTCTAGTTTTTAAATTCTGTAATGAGAAAACTTCCTTGCTCTTTTACTGCAATGGATGCATGCTACAGATTTAGGGAATCTTTTTAAAAAAACATTTCAGGTGGTTTTCTGAAAAAACCCACTAAAATTATTTTTCAAAACAATTAGCCAGTATTAGAAGAATTAACTCACTAGCAAGATGGAAAAGACCAGAATAACAACACAATATTGAAGGAAAAGAACAGAGTCAGAAGACTGACACTACTTGACTTTACAACTTACTAGAGAGCTACAGTAATGAAGATAGTGTGGTATTGGCAAAAAAATAGAAAAATACATCAATGAAACAGAGTAGAGAGCTTAGAAATAGACCCACATATAGGCAACTGGTTTTTCAAAAAGAAGTAGACAATATAATGGGACAAAGATAGCCTTTTCAACAAATGATGCTGAAACAACTAAATTTAATCTTGACGTAGACCTTACAATTTTCACAAAAGTAACACAAGTAAATAACCTAAAGCATAAAATTCAAAAACTACACAATTCCTAGAAAATAACGTAGGAAAATATTTCATGCCCTTGGGTATGGTGACAACTTTTTAGATACAACACAAAGGGCATGACCCATGAAGAAAATAATTGATAACTGGGACTTTATTGAAATTAAAAACTTCTGCTCTGTGATAGACAAGATCAAGAGAATGAGAAGACTAGGCATACACTTGGAGGGAATATTTGCAAAAGACACATCTGATAAAGGATTGTTTGCCAAAATATACAAAGAACTTTTAAAACTCATCAACAAGAAAAATAAATTCTAAAAATGGACCAAAGACCTTAATAGAGTCTTTACTAAAGAAGATATACCAAGAACAAAGACGCACATGAAAAGACGCTCTACATGATATTCATTTGAGGAAATGCAAATTAAAATAAGGAGACACCACTAGACACCATTAGAATTGCCAAGATCTGAAACACTTACATAAACATATGCTGGTTTAGATATAGGGCAGCAGGAACTCTCATACATTGCTAGCAGTACAACTATTTTGAAAGACAGTTTGGTGATTTCTTACAAAATGAAACATACTCTAATCATGTGACCCAGCAATAGTGTCTTGGTATTTACTCAAAGGAGCTGAAAACTTAGATCCACACTAAAGCCTGCACAGGGATGTAGGTGGCAGCTTCATTCATAATTGCCAAGACTTGGGAGCTACCAAGATGCCTTTCAGTAGGTGAAAGAATTAATAAGCTGTGGTACATCCAGTCAAAGGGCTAATATTCAGCACTGAAAAGAAATGAGCTATAAAGCTATAAAAAGACATGGAAGAGACTTAAATGTATATTATGAGATGAAAAGCCAATCTGAAAAGACTACATACAGTACAATTCCAATTATATGGTGTTCTAGAAAAGGTGAAACTATAGAAACAATAAAAACATGAGTGGTTGCCAGGGATAGGGAGTGGGGAGATGAACAGGCAAGGCACTGCCTGACGTCTGATAGAGACGTAGAGATAAACACATGTCATTACACTTTGATCCAAATCCTTAGAATGTGCAACACCAAGAGTGAACCCCAGTGTAAACTATGGACTCTGCATGACAATGATGTGTCCGCATTGGATCACCAACTGTAATAAATGTACCGCTTTAGTGAGAGATGTTGATAATGGGGGAGGCTATACATGTGTGGAGGCAAAGTGTACATGGGAAGTTTCAGAACCTTTTCAATGTTAGTATGAACTTAAAACTGTTCCAAAAATAAAGTCTTCATATAAAAAGTTTTATGAGCATGGTAGATGGAAATGTGTAACAACCAGGTCAAAGAGTAATTTATATAAGAGTGGAGATATTAGTTCATCACTTTTCAATTGTCCTGCATAAAAAAACATTACACAAATGTATCAGTCTTCTTTATTGTCTTTTGCAGAACAATGCCAGATTTTGCAAGGTTTCCAAGGAACATTTTCTGGTATTTTTAAAACTGGGTTGGGGTTACAAAGAATAGGCTTTTGTTTTGAGATTAGTCACAGATATTACTTCATCTCTGTCCAGTTTTTCTTTGTTCTAGAAATGAATTAGACATATCCCTTAGCTGTAGGACTGCACCCATTTTCCCCAGAAAATTTAACATGTTTGAGGCAGACATGACTTTTAAATTTGATTAGAATCTGGAAAAAAAACCTTTCAACATAATTCCCCCAAATTTGATCTATTTGGATTTGATCGTATCCCCTATTAAAAGCTGATTCTTTTGTTAACAGGAGAAGTTGTATCAGTTAAATCATAATAATGAATCCTGGAATAAAAGTTAGAATAATATCTCAAATTCATCATTAGTGCTTCAAATAACAAAAGCTGACATTTTGTGCTCATTTGCAGTCAGCAGGAATTCGGCAGGAAGATATCAAGTACAGAGTTTTAGAAATTTTGTACAGAACTGATGGGACATCTCTATGGTACTCTTTCTGGTGAAGAACAAAATTTTGTAACCAGTATGAATAACAAGATTGAAGCCAGCCTGTGTATTATCAGAACACCCTTTTTTACCTAGAAAAAATGATAGTATTCACATTGTCCTCTGTGCAACTGAGTACAAAACCTGTAGCATCCATGTGGGTTTTATTTCTTTACCTTTTCACATCTCATTTTCAGTGCTGGATGCCTTGGCAAGTGTGCAGATCATGTCTTACTACACAAAGCCTCCTTCCTAAGGTAGACACCCTCTTTAGTAAATGGGCGGAAGAGATCTAATGAGAACATGGCGGTCACCTATTTTTTTTGTATTTATCTCTACATTTGAAAACTAAACTAAAATGTTATTTTTAAACATTAAAAAATAACAGTACCTACTTACTATACATATGCATTATTTTAAAAAATAAAACAAAAAAACTTAATATAGAGCGAGTATTTTTCTAGGTTATGGGTTATAACAGTCAGAAAAATAGGGTTTCTGTTCTCACCCAGCTTAGGTGCTAATTAGGAGACATACAATAAAAATGACAATTGCCAAGTTGTGAGATATGCCTTGAAGGAGGATAATAAAAGAGTAAGGTAAGGGGGGATAGTAGAGAATGTCTAGAGGAAGGTCAGCATGGCCACTTTGATAAGTGAGGGAGTAAGTCTTACAGCTCTGGGAAGAAAAACATTACAGGCAGAGAGAAGAACTACGTGCAGAGGGGCCATGGAATGAATGGACTCAACTTGTTTGAAAAACTGCCTATGGGTGGAGTGGGGCAAGGTGTCAGGTAGAGAGAGAGGTAGGATATCAGGTCAAATACATAGTGGATGGTCAGATCATAGAGGGATTTGAAGGCCATGATAAGGACTGTAATTTACCAGGGGCAGATGGAAATAATTTGACTGTTTGGTAGAGGAAATATAATCTGACCTGTGATTTCAAAGGGCTGCTTTGTTGATTTTACAGAGAGCAGTAATCCAGAAGCACAGGATTGTGACATGGACCGGCGGGGAATGAGAGAAGAGAGGAGTCAAGAACAACTTCAAAGTTTTGTCATGAGTAACTGGTAGAATACAATTGGAATATGTTGAGATGGGGAACACTGGAGAATAAACTTGGAGGGAGAAATCAGGAGTTGGGGTTCATAAATATTAAATTTGAATTGCCCATTAGACATTCATGAAATGGTGTGACGTTAGCAGCTGATATATGAATTTGATAAATGTAGAAACTGTTAATGTTGGAAATGCTCATTTAAGAGTAATCACTTTATGGAGGGTATTTAAAAACCTGGGCATGGGTGAGATTTCCTAGGAACTGAGTATAAGTGGAAGAGAAACAAGCTCTGAGGACTGAGCCTTGAATTAGCCAACATGTAGAGGTTGGAAAGATGAAAAGAAAAACAGGCCAGGGGACCAAGAAAGAGCGGTCAGTAAAGTAGCTGGAGAACCAGGGAAAGAAGAGCCTTGGAGCCCAACTGAAGCATTTCAAGAATGCAGAAGTGACCAGCTGCATCAGATGGAATGAGAGGTCAAAAGAAAGTAAACAGAAATGCCTACTGGATCTGGCAATCTTGTAGTCACTGGTGACCTTGACAAGGGTGATATCCATAGAATGGTAGGTGGGCAGTGATGTGTTTGTAAATCTAAAAAATTGACCATCTGGGTAAAAAAGCTCTGATTTAAAACATTTTTCCAATGTCCACGGCATGAACACTCCCACCACTGCCGATTTCCAGCCGCTAACATGCTATTACAGTACCGAATGTGAATTTGGAAATGGTGCACACAACTGGCAGGAGAAAAGCAGCTGTAAGTGTGGATAAAAAGTTAAAAATGCAATTCTATTAAACGTATACATGCAACAACATAAAAATAACATTTATTAATGTCATGTTATATTGAGAAGGTATATTATATCTGGTGATAAAATGTATGTCACTGGGGCTAGTTACAAAGACCTGTCACGTATGGATATCATAAATCAGATTAACATTTAGCAGAGCCCTTTTTAAACTAGTCTTATAAAAGTGCCTTTACATATGTTTAAGGCTTCAAAAGAGAAAAAAGAAAACAACTTCTACATTTAGTCTTCAACATATGTAACTTGGTATCTATTTATTTACTGGCATTTGTGGAACATCCTGGGATCATTAGCCCATTTTCTTGTCCTGGTATATCAGTGCTAAGAACCGAAGTGTACAATAATGCACTTACACATGAAAATTTCCTATTTTTATATTCATTTGTAAATAATTATTTAAATTTTACTGGTTTGATTAAAAAAGATCAATAATTAAGATGAGCAAAATCAAATACAATTGTACTTATAATGTATGAAGTATTATAACTCACAATACATAAAAAACAGTAGGAATCAAGAAAAAAATGTAAACAACAACTAGAAAGACTGCAAATTAAGTAGGACTGCATTGGAAGCTCTACTGGCCTATAAAAATATGAAAAGATGCTTAATCTACCTAGTAATCAGAGAAATGAAAATTAGAACAACAATGTGACACACAGTTTCACATTTTACCAGATTGGCAATTTTCAAAAATTGTGCCATATAAATTGTCAAGAGATGTAGAGTAAGAAAAACCCTGAGTATGGTACAAATGGATATCACCAAATTAAAAAGTTGATTGGCATTAATTAGTACACTTGCATAGGAGACCGTTCTGCATGGCGTGGGCCCAGCTCCCACTTGGAGATGCACAGGACCCACGTCCAGGGATAGGTTCTCCTGTGGGAAATCAGGCCTGCAATGTACCTAGGCTGCTTGGAGACTTGCTTTTGCTACAACTCCCTCACCCTGAATTGAGACAGCAAGTGCTTACTGTAACTTCCTAAAATCCATGCTGAACCTTCCAAAGATGAATGTAACCAGTTCAACTACTTTTCCCTTTTCATTTGCAAATATCCCTCTCTATGATGTGATTAGTGGCATCGGCTCCTTTGTTTTCTGTAAAAATTAACCACCTAAAGCCAACCTGTGCCTAGTAAATGAGGACCATCATGTAATGTGCCAAGAAACCCAATAAAGGCTGGTCATGGCAAGGGCCGCGGCCTTTGCTCCCCTTGAGAGAAAAGCCACTTGCCCTTTTCCTGCATAGGACTCGGCAATCCATGTGAATGTCTCATGTCTCATCCACAATGTGGTGGACCCCATGAGCCGGGGTCTGCATCACACTTGAACATACATGGATCTTATCATTGAGCATTTCCTAAGCCCAAAAGAAGTGCCTACACATGTATACCTCAAAATGAAGCATTGTATGAGGGCATCTGAAAGAGCATGTTTGTCATATCAAAATATGAACAAGCAGTAGAACAGAGGAAGAAACTGAGTTAAACTCATATGATGGAATATCACTAGCTGTGAAGATAAAGAAACTGTTGCTCCATATATCAACTTAAGTGAACCTCAAAAGTATAATATCAAGTGAAAGAAATAAATCATTGATTAATATATATATTATGATTCATTCTACAATAAGTTTTAAAAAATAGGCAAGAAACAATATATACACATTGGTGGTTAAAATATAAAGAAATAGAAGCATTAATAAACATAAAATTCAGGAAAATTGTTACTTCTGTTTGGTGGAGGGGGAGATGGGATTGGAGGAGGGTACACAGTGGCTTTCTAATTTACTGATAATGTTCTATGTTTTAACCTTGGTGATAGAACATGAAAGCCCATTTTATGATATCTGAAGTATAAAATATTTTATATGTTGGTTTGTATGCATGTTACTTTTTACTTTGGTACTTGTGTATATGTACCAAAAATTAACAACTGAAGGAAGAAGGAAGTAGATAGACTAATTTAAAAGTCTTTGTTAGTAATCTAGCTAAATGACATAGATCTGGGTTATATTAGTAAGTGTGGGAATGGTGAGGAGAGAAAAATGCAAAAGACAATAGAAAATATAAAGCAATTAAACCTGTTGGCTCCTAGTCACTGGAATAAGAGAAGACAGGTGATCTCAGGTGTCTCCATGCCATGACGCCCAGTTGATTCTGGAAGACAGCAGCACTAGAGAGGAAATGACTTAAGGCAGGCTGAAGGAGAACGAGCTTTACTGAGGAGCGGGGTCAGAGGCAGGGAATGACATTTGATAGTCATCTGCTTATTATGATAATTGACTCTACAATGGTGGATACAGTCTCCCAGGAAAAGAATATGAAATAACAGCGTAGGCTTTGAGAAATTTCCTTAACGGGAAAAGGAGGAAGTTAAATGCAGGAAGCCTTGCCCTCCTCCAATTTATTCTTCACATTGATGCCAGAATAATATTTCTAAACCACATATTGATCATGTCACCTCTACTGGCCAAAACTCTTCAGAGCTTCAGGATGCTTTCCAAACTCAACAGCCTGCCACAAAGTGTTATCTACATTGTGATCGTAAATCTGGCCAGCTCCACCTTTTGTGACTATCACTCAGCCAGCCTCACTGAAGGCCTGCCACTTTCTGCCACTACTGTGCAACCTTGCTGTTACCTTCTCTCCTGAGAAGGTAAAGCCTGAGCAGCACAGCTGACCCAGCGTATCCTACTTGTAGAAATCTTTCTTTGTTCCTCTGAGTTGACCAGAGGCCACCCTGTTCCACTTTGCAGAAACCTTTCTAGGGCACTTTCACTCTTTTCTATTTTTTTTTTTTTTTACTTTTTCTCTTCTGCTTATAGGCAGGGCTAACTTTCTGTATCTGAATTTTTATCTATAATTGCACCAAGTTGACTTTTAATAAATGTTTTCTTAAAAAATGAATAGGTGAACATATAGGTCAGCAATAAATGAATTAGCCAAAGAACGTATCAGAAAAAAATATCATGAGAGATTTTGGAAGGGAAGTGAAAGGTAAATAGTATCATGTTACACTCAGGCTAAGAGAAGTGGGAAGGAGAAAGCACTTTAACAATGAGGCAGTCAATGGTGAGTTCTGAGTTACCATCCAGCAAGTGTTTTAGCCAGAAGCCACAAGAAAGCTAGGACAATATGGTCTGGGCATTGTGGCTTAAGTGAAACATGGACGCAGTACGTATGATTAATTCTAGTTAAGAAGTCTAGTGACAAAGGGTGCAAAAGTGAGGTCAAGGTCAGGCAAATACTTTTAGAAGAGTGTGTACACACATGTGCCACAGGAGAAGCAGTGATGAAGGGTGAAATAAGAAGGAGCTACTTGCCCTGGCTGGTGTGGCTCAGTAGATTGAGTACCAGCCTGTGAACCTAAGAGTTGCTGGTTCAATTTCCAGTCTAGGGCACATGCCTGGGTTGCAGGCCAGGCCCCCAGTAGAGGGCGCCCAAGAGGCAACCATACTTTGATGTTTCTCTCCCTCTCTTCTCCCTCCCTTCCCCTCTCTAAAAATAAATAAATAAAATCTTTTAAAAAAAAAAAGGAGCCACTAAAGAGCAAAAGTATTTCTGGGGACTGCAAAGTGGTCTGTGGGCAATGGCACCAGTAGGCAAGTATTCTGAAGAAAGGGTAAGATTATGATTTCAGACAGAAACTCTGGGTAAACTGAAAAGGAGGAGGATAAAAGCCCTTAAAAATCAAGAGGTAGGATTATCCCCAGAATGGTGAAGGTCCTGTTAGACAGCATCTGCCTTAGGAAATGTGCTTGAGTCTGAACAGGGTAGGAGAAAGAGATTTCGCTGAAGGTTGAGGGTCTGGGAAACATGGTGTAGATTTATAATGATCTGCGTAGTCTCACAATATTGCCTCGGCTCAAGGGCTGGAAAGCAAGTAAAAAACTATGCTCACAGCCTAATAAATATAAACCACTCAATCTTTCATTTGCCCCCTTTTCAAAGCATCCAAAGCATGTAGTTCCTGTGTCTCCAAACCTGGTTTTTAGAAGGTACTCAGCACTTTAACCAGACACCTTCCTTTGTTTAAATGTTTAGTCTTCTCGGTTCACATCTCTTGACACAAACAATAACACATCTGCCCCTTCCCTGCCCCCCCGCACATACACCACACGTCAGACACTCCCTGTTGTGTTACTGTAATAGTGATGGCACACAATTTAAAATTACTTTTTATACATTCATGTTTCTTTGTTTTTGTGTCTGTATGTTAAAACAGTCGGATGTTTTACTCTAACCAGTGATTTTGAGGTCAGCCATACAATTGTTTATGCATATTTTAAAACTTTCTGTCCTCAATGTTACACCTATTTGAGATCTCTATAATTTACTTTTTGAAACTGGAATGGGTTATTGTATTAACATTGTTCAAAACAAACTCATCTCCCCCAGTGTCTATATAATCTTAATTTTGTAGGATAATGGTTAATCTCTGGCATCAGTCTGGGCCACTGCTGTCCAGTTTTATGAGTTCAAGCATGACATTTGTTCTCTCTGAGCCTCCATTTCTGTTCTGTAAGGCAGGGGTCAGAGTAGTACCACCTCATGGGATTACTGAAAAGAATGAGCATGGTCCTGGTGCATAAGAGTGTGCAAGAAACCTTTATTGGAAGTAGAACAATTAAAGTGCTATCATGATTTAAAAGGCAAAGTTGCTTTTTATTTTGTATCACTTTTGTAATAACTTTAAAATAATAAAAAAAATTATCCCCCATCTCCTCTTAATCTGGAGGAATTCTAGTTAATCTGGCTATGGGTGTGAGGTCAAGACAGTTTCTGATAAATTAAAAATTCTGAAAAATGATGTCAGATATTGAAGAGTTTCTTATATAGTGAGAGTCACGTGAACCATCACATTCAAGGTATTCAGGATTTAGCATTACAACATTGAGGATGCTGAGGCTTTTTTTTTCAAATACGATTAGTAAAAACCCGTTAAAGGCATGAGCTGAAAGACCACTACCTAGAGCGATGTCATTTTTTTAGTGGTTGCGAAAAAAATGAAAGCTCTTTACTTTAGAGTGAGTGAGATGGGAAAGAACAAGCAAACTAAAAATTATTAGTTGATTCCAGGGAATGAAGCTGGTCCCCTGGAACCAGTTCTCTCTAATATTAACTGGCTCTCAGTTGCTGCTCCAGAAATCGTGACAATGTCTTTGAATTTGGTTTCTGTAAAAAGACTGGGACTTATTAAACCCACCACAGCCCAGCATTCAGGACCATATTAGGCATTTGCGAGAGCTGTGCCCCACTGAACGTGACCTAAAGGCTGCCAAAATGAATGGCAAAGCTGCTGCGCCTCAGGATATTATTAGTGGATTACTTCTATCTATAGATTATTTTAAAAGGTTATTTAGCAAACTGTAATTTTAAGCCAACTTCATGTGCCTGGCATTTAGAAAGCAATAAAAATTTAAGTTGTCTTCAAACTTTCTAGAGAGAGCACAACATTTCCAAAATTATCAAAATACAAGTTACTATTAAAATACAAGTACACACAGAGATTAGAGCCACAGATTTGAATTTACAGATTTCTGGACTTTATAATGAAGTCAGTTATTGTACAAAATCTGAATACATTATAATATATGAATATTATCAAAATAACTGGTCAGATAGTTTTTTAAAATAAGAAAAATTCCATCGTCCAGGGTCATGGAAAACAATTAGCTTTCTGAGTGAAATTTTACTTACCTATCATTTATAACACTAGCTAAACTCATCATTACCAAAAAAATAGAGTTCTCAGAGTATTTTCCTATATGCTTCAAAGAGATTGAGACAGTTTTTTTTCATACACTGATAGGCCTTTGATTCAGTATTACTATTGCTGTCATAAGAAATAATATATCTACTTTCTACTGTTCAAGGACTTTAAGGCAGAGTTCTACAGGTAAGTGGTAAATAACAACTAACTGCCTTATTCAAACTTATGTATCTTGGAAAATTCCCTTTTAGGCAACTGTCAATTAATCACCAATCATTCATGGGCTCCTGCTCCATGTCACACGGTTACAGACATGATGTCCATCGTCTGTGGGGGAGTGTGTGCAAAATGTAAGTAAGTACGAGAGAGCTGAGAATATCACCAAGATTGCATGCAGAGCACTGGGGGACATGCAGCAAGGAATAAGCCAACTTCCAGCAAATAAAAATAAATAATATCTGTAGATGAAAAGCACCTTAAAAACGCCTTTTATTAGATTAGTGAATAGTTCTCTTCAGCATGTACATCGCACATAAATATTTCAAGGCTGTAAAATTTTTATACCCTGCCACCTCCCCAAAATGATTGGAGGCAACTAATATTTCAGTTAGCAAATTAGCCTAATGTATCTATAAAGCAAACACCAATCCTTGCCTTTCTTTCACCAATAAACTTTAAACAAGAAAAGGAACCTCAATCTTTGTTGTTGAAGGGGAAAGCTGCGGGACTTCAGCTAACAAAACAGGGAGAGAAGGAGGCGCTGCAAGAGACATGGAACTCTCCACCCTCTCGTGCGCACAGCACTTTCGGCTGAAGGTCTGTCTTGATGTCTGCTGCAGTAATAAATATTTTTCCTTTACCACATGACAAGCATTTAATTGACAATCTGATAAATGCTACCAGCAACAACAACAAAAAGCTATCAGCTCTTTCCTCCAGTGTCCTATCATCAATTATCTTACCATTCAGAATATCCATAAAATATTCAGGTCACAATGGGATAAGAAGCTGTGTGTGCCATTGTGAGGGAGCATATGTTCAGTGGCAAGCGCTCCGTGACCTAGGAAGTGTGTCTTCCTCACAGAACACATGCCTTGGACAGTCTTAACAGAAGTTCTGAAGTGGCAACCAAAACACAGTTCCTTCCCGACAGATGATGCATCCTGGCATTTTTTTTAGAAGAGCTTTAATCATTCCAATGAAATGTTCCATGAAACAAAATTAAATTTTAGCAGTTTACATCCTTTATCTCTGATTTTATGCTTCTTTTGCTTTGTTTAAGATAGGACACAAAGGAAAGTATATATAATGCCAAGTTCAAATGGTTCAGGAAGGAATCAAGGATTTGGCAATCTGGTCTAATTTTTTTCAGGACTATCTTTATGTAGAATAACTGTAAACAATTTAAGAAAAAAATATTTAATAGTCTTGTAGAAAGAAGGTTGGACTCTGTCATATGAGCTTGAAAAGTGAAAACTGAAGGGAACTATAGGAATCATTTAGTCAAATCTTCTCAATTTATACAAGAAAACCTGGAACCTAGAGCTGTTAAGGAAACTGCCCCAGGCTACACAGCTGGTCAGGGCAAAACCCAGAGTAGGTCCCTGACTTCTTCTCGTGGCTTAAATATTATCAACAAAGTTGACACTTAGAAAACTGTTTCCTATTTGTGAAGAAGATTGGTTGGAATTAACAGTGATAATGTTGGCTAAAATGAAAAAAGCAATGTGACAAAGACTATAGTCTCAGGAATCTGAAACCCTGAGCTCAAGTCTGGACCTGGCAGCCCCTTCTAGCCAACCATCTCTCTTTCCCTTCCATCCACCATGTCAGAAAACTGAGACCATCTCTTGAGGCTTTCTGTGAATGTGAGGAAAGGAAAATGAAATCTTTAAGGAGTAAAGGACAGGTAAATGCAAAATACAATAGTAGTAACAAAACCAACAAGCAAGATTCAAAACGTACTAGTAGTTCAGGCCTTAAAAATTCAGGCATGGGCCTCACACAGGGTGTTCGAGTTTCAGCTTTCCCACTTCAAATTGTTTATTTAGTTCACGTCTCTGCGCCTCACTTTCCTCATCTGTCAAATAGATTTAATAATATTTACCTCACAAGGTTGCTGTTAAGACTAACCAAGGTTGTGCATATAGAACTGATTTATAACACTCGTATATAAACATGCATCAATTTAACTTTTTTCCATAATTATCTTGCCCTAAATTGTGGCAGTTTATTTGATGACATCATAGTCACATTCCTTAACTCTAAAGTCACTTTTTTTAAAAAGTCACAGAATAACACATATTTGGGTGTATCAGAATGGTATATAAAACTCATTCCTGATTTTAAAACTTTAATCTCATAATCTCATATTTAATTCAAAGCTCCAGCTTGGAGTGGAAGCAGGAGAGGAGTACGATGTGTCTTTGCATATTTTATGAGTTTCTCTCTCTCTTTTTTTAATCCTACTTTCCATTCCCCAAACCACTTACCCTCTAGAACCCAGTCACTTCCATGGATCTGACATCTGTCTTCCCCTCCGACAGGGGGAGAGTCCCCACCACCCAGGGAATCCCAAGGGCAGGAGCCTGTGTTAGAAACCAGGGGCACAGACCAAATATCTGGATGAAAGATGCTCCTAGTGCTTTTATCACTCGGGAAATGACAGGGTTTCAGGAGCCAGGAATCAGGGGCGGAGACCAACATATTCTATTTCTCTTACCTCATATTCACTGGTTATTTCACTATTAAAAATACCTAGAATATTAAGTAAAGTATGTTTCTAAAATGCCATAAACACTTACTCTTAGAATACCAGACAAATATATGGTGCTGTTGTATTGGTTTTCTTTCTTATCTTTTTGGAGGGGATACTTTGTAGAAAATTTTCATCTGAAAACAAAGTGTGTGTCATTAAAACTTTCTAACACTAAGTGAATTTGTGAAAGCACCATTAAAAATGTGTCCTTTCAGTTTATTTTTAGAGAGCAAAAATCATCTACACCTCACAGAGGTAGATTTTCCTAGAAAAGCTGAGTATCAGGTCTAAAAGCCGCTGAGATGCCCTTACAGGGCTTAATTGAAACAACTTTGTTTTCGAATTGTCTCTAATTCTTGTGCATTTCTCCCCTCTGCTCCAAAACACGTATTTTTCTTTGTGCCCAAAGTTTTCAGATGATGACTGTAGGCCTTGAACATTGTTTTTATCTTTTGGAAACCTCTGGGTTAAAAAATAACAGAAACTTATTTGAATTTAGTTTAAGTGAATTAGCCGGGTCTCAGGCACCAGATTCAGGCATTCAACTCTGGTTCCAATTCCCTCCATTTCTTTTTATTTCCCTTCCTCTGCCTCCCTCACTCCTTTCCTCTCTCCCTTTCTGTATCCGTCTCCCAAACACCAGAAAAATGGCCACTGGCAGCACTTATATCCTTCCAGATCAATAACCTGAAAGGAAAATGTTCTACTCTTATTTGTTGTTTTTTTGCTCTTTTCCCTTATCCCAGATTCAATCTGGGACATCTGGGAGGTGTTTGGGGCCCACCAGAGTGACCCAGCATCTAAGGTAAGACACTGTGGTGGATTGCTTACGAACATGGCTGCCAATAATCCCCTCCGAGTCTGCATGCATGGTGCTCCCCTCATTAGAAGTGGCATCTACGTATCCTCCTCCTGAATCTCTGCTGACACTGTGTCTTACCAAGACCAAAAGAATGTGACAGAAATGATGTTGTGCCAGTTGTGTGTCTAGGCCTCAAGGGGCTTGGCAGTTTCTACCGTTGCCTTCTCGAGAGCCAACTACCATGTAAAAGAGCTTGCATGAGTAACTTATGATGAGAGATCTAGTACTGGATGGAAAGCAAAGCAGGCTGGCCTTTCATCCATCCCAGCTGAAGTACCGGGTATGTGAACAAAGCCTCTAGGGCATTTCATGCCCCATTAAGCTGGATAAGTGACTCAGTCAACTCCACCTACGTCACCTGGAGCAGACAAAGCTATCCCTGAACCAGTTATTGTTTTAAGTGACTAAGTTATGGAGTTGTCAGTTGTGCAGGAATAGATAACTAATGCAGCTATAGTGTGCCCACCTCAGTCAAGTGTTTCACTGTCTTTCTGTTGCCAGCAGAAGGGTGAGTGCTAGAAAAGCTATGGCCACTCAAAGATGTGTCAGCTCATTTTTTTTTTCTACAACAGTCTGACAAAATGCAATGGAAAGTTACGACTTGAGTAGAAAGTAAAGTTATTGTAAGGGCTGGCATCTGAGTATGTCAAGAATACGGGAACTGCCTGAAAGAAGGATGAACGGTATCCCTATTTTGTTTAGGGTTGGCCCTGGATGTTCTACTGCCTTGTTATTCATGTTGCCATAGACACTACGATGTGTCAAGGAAGTCATAGAATGTGACCTTCATAAAGTTCTTTATGACAGAAATGAGGATTAAAAAGAATTTTATTTCAAAACCTCTTATTTTCCTTTCACGAGTCTTTTGAGTACTTATTAGAGAATTACATTTATTTATTTAAAACAGTTTAAAATTACTGCCTTTCATGAATGAGTACTTACGTAACTTCAGCAATAAAAAACTTAATAATCACAACGCTTTCCTTTGATCTATTTTTTTACAGTCAAAAATGTTAGAGAACTTCATACTTCTGCTGGTATTTGCATATAAGTATCTTTAAAGAAATTAGAATTAATCTTACAATATAGCTATATATGTAGCCTACTAGACTTGAAATCAACAGTAAATAAAACAACACATGTTTATTTTTTGTTACTTGTTGAAATTTTAGATTATTTTTTCTCTTCAAAGTAATAACATGAATTGTCTAGGGAATAAATATAATTGATTTGACACAGGCAACACCAACAGCAGATAAAGTTGGTTTACCATATATAAGAGTTCATAATCTTTTTCCATGGTTGAGAAAATCAGTACATGTGTGTGATGGTTATGGCATCCACATAAAATATGTGGTAAAGGAAGGGTCTGCATCCATCACAGAGAACAGAGTCTACTCTGTTGCCACAAGTAGAGCTTGTCTTTTAGAAACTGGTTTTGGGATAGCAAAGCACCTTCTAAACCACCTGAATCGAGTAGTGAAGAAGTCCGGAAACTTCATCCCCCCTCACACACTGACCAGCATTACTGCGCCAGGAACAGAATTGCTTTAGGCTTATAAGTCTCCTATTTTGGGAAATGCAGGATGGTATGAAATAAATTATAATAATAATTTTTAAAAAGTACCAAATAACAATAAGAAAACATAACAGAAGAAAAAACCTTTTTTAAAAAGTAGGACTTTACCATTAGATATACTTTGTCATAGCTCAAAGGAATACATCTTGACAAAGCAATTAGATTTAGCTGTTTTGATTTGATTATTTTTAATGGATCTGTACCAAAGAGTTGCCTTAAAAATGTAAAGATGACATTATTTATTGTCATGCTGTGATGGCGAATGTCCCTGGATTGTGCTCCATCTCTGTCTGCCCCTGGTCTCACCATTAGACGAGGCATGTTTTGGGCTTTGCTTTATTCTGTTTTGTTTATTCACTGATGTGATATGTGTATATTTATAAATGTGCATTTCTTTTATACTAGATCAGTAAATATATTACACACACAGTATGGTAAAATGCAAATTGACTTTAAAAATTAGTTACCTGTTCCCCAAATCATATTTAAGAGGTTTAGTGATATTATATTTAGTAATATAATATCAGTATAATATATGCATATTGCCTCATGCCAACAGAACTCTTCAAAATGCAACTGGGCTGTTTCTGTGTGGATCAGATGGATGGCAAAAGATTATATTATTGCTCAATGACTTCTGTCTACTTCTTAATCTAATGCCCCAACATGCATACATATACACACACAGAGCAGTATTTAATGTATATACACACAATGAAATAAGGCTAATATATTCAGGAAACCTACAAAATTCCCTAAATTGGGGATCAATCTTTTATCAAGCCCATTACTAAATAGACAAATGAACCTGACCATTGTAACTTTAAGAAGAATAATCACATTATATAAAGTACAGACCCTTCAATATACAAGTACATTCTCAGAGAATCTGTAGACTCCTTTCTTTGGGATGCTGCATGACACTCTTTGAGTAATTAATTGAAATAAGCATAAAACTATTTATCTGCAAAATGTTGCCTAACCTCCACCTAAAAGCAAAGTCTGTGTGAATGAGATGAGTTTTACAACCAGGAAGGATATATTTATATTTTCAAGATGTACATACATGCCTTTAAAACATCTCAGTGTCTTTGTATTCCTTTTTGGATAAATTCCAGTTCCTTCCATAGGGCCCACCTAGCCTGGAGTGCCCTGGCCTTGCATTTCCCTCACCTCCTTTTCACCTCTCCCCTGGGTCTGCTCTCCAGCAGCAGATCCCTTATGCACACTGCTCCTTCTGCTTGGCTGTGCCCTTGAACTCATTCTCACCAGCCTTGCTTTAAAGGTGCTCCTTCAGATTTTAGCCCTCTCATCTCTTCTGAGTTTACTCCCCTCCCTCGACAGTGCCTTCATTATGCCTTTACATAGCCTACTATTGCTGTCCTTCAAAATACTTCATCACTGTTGTACTCTTACTTGTATGTGTGCCACCCTGGGCTAATACCTACCTTTTCCACAAAACCCTAATTTCCATGAAGGTGGAGACCACGCCTTTGTGCCTATTATTGCATCCCTAGGGTGTAACATAGTGCCTGCTACATGATAGCCATTAAAAATTACATTAACTAAATGAATGAATTAATTTAAATAATAATTGTTGTTATTCTAGATCTTAGGACTCAGCCTACACTAAAATTAATAGTGTATTTGCACATTTCCACCCACCAAAGTTCTGTCTTCTCTTTTTTTCTGACATCTGAGAACGTTTCATGAGATCTGTGTACTAGGATTATTGTTCCTTTCCCCATTTATTTTTAATGGAGTCATAAAATTTAACTCACTCGACAATTTGGATTTTTAGAAAAAGAGTGCTTTTAATTCTGTCTAAATTTAATATACTTGTCTTCTGCCAATTACCACCACCCCCACCCCAATCTCCTACAGATTGGTTAACAGAAAAAAAAGTCAAATATGACTTAAAATCTGGTCAGATTCAATGATTTAAATAGTCCTTTTAGAGAGGAGTCTCTCATGTAAATACATGCAATCTCTCAGCTAGCCCCTATCTTCTGTTTCCCTCCTTAAGTCTGAGTCCATGTGTTGTCAATATGACTCCATGAAAATAGAGATGAAAAGGGGGACTCTGACCATGATCTTCCCCTGCCTTCTCTGGTCAGCGGGGCAATGCCCTTAGTCCTCTATTGTTTTCCTTGTTAGCATTTGAGCCTGGAGTCCGATGCATTGTTTCACTCATCATTTAGTTCACTGTGGCTGTGTCAGAGACCAGCAGTGTTCTCTGGCTGGTAAACAAAGCGCCTCATTCCTTATGTGTATCTAAAGGCTGCTTCCCTTGATTGTCTACCAAGACAGCCATCAGATAGCTTGCTTCCTTACTGATTGTCTTGTATCAGCTCTAGAAGAAACATTCTTCTCTGATAAAGGGTTAATATCCAAGACATATAAATAACTTACAGAAATCAGTAACATAAACCCCAAACAATCCAATTAAAAACTGGAACTGAAGAGACATTTTTCCAAAGAAGACATCCAAATAGCCTACAAGTACATGAAAGAGTGCTCACATCATTAATCATCATGGGCATGCAAATCAAAGCTGTAATGAAATTTCACCTCACACCTGTTAGGATTCTATCATCAAAAAGATAAGAGATAAGTGTTGGTGAAGATGTGGAGAAAAAGGAACCCTTTTGCATTGTTGGTAGGTCCTTAAATTGGTACAGCCACTAAGGAAAATAGTATGGAGGTTCCTCAAAAAAGTAAAGATAGAACAACCATATGATTCACTAGTCCCACTTTTGGGTATATATCCAGAAGAGAAGAAATCACTATATTGAAGAAATATCTGCCTTCTCATATTCATTGTAGCATTATTTACAATGATCAACATGTGGAAACAACCTAAATGTTCATCAGTAGGTGAACGGAGGAAGAAGGTGAATCATATACATATATGCATATACATACATATATATATATGTGTGTGTCTGTGTGTGTGTATATATATATTATTCACCCAAGATCAAACAGTATGTGTGTATCAGAGCCTAGTCTTTCCATTACCAGCCCCAATGGCCTTCCCTCTATACCACACTGGCACTCAGAGTAAAAAGAAGGAAGGAAAGAAGGAGCAAAGGAAGAAGGAAGAAGAGAAGGAAAAAAGACCACGTGTAGGTAAGTAAAGTTGAATATTGCTGTAACCCACAGTGTCTCTGCTAACCACACCTTTAAATGGCAAATGCCTTCCTCTACCCAAGTCAGGGAAAGAAATAGAAGCTTGCAGGGAACTGTGCATGCTGGACAAGACCTGTGCTGGTGAGGAAGTTGGGATTGGAAATGGAGGTAGCAAAGGCAACTTCTGCATCGCTGAACCTGCAGAAGATTTACCAGTATCCAGAGAGTCATCAGGATGCCTGAAGGAGCACACATCTGTACATTTGATTTTGCTAATCAGTTTGCATAGCACTTCAGGATTAATGGATGGAGTGCAGTTTATAAATGTCAGTTATAACTATAATGTTCACCTTGTGCCATAATTTAATTCAATGAAGCTAAAGGCTAGTAAATTTAGAGCCAATAAAAGGAAATATTTCTTTCCATTGTACACTTCACCCCTCTGAGACCATTGCCAGGAGGTCATTGACATGCTGCCAGCTCTGAGAAGGAATTTGACAGGCCTCAATTACATATATATCTAGGCGGTCCAAGGGAAGGTAATTTAAGAGTTACAAAATCCTGTGCTTTAGTGTATTATTGAAAGCTGTGCAAGGGTCAAAGGGGTACTTCACCCTCTTTATTCTGCTCAACTTAAGATGGATTGTTTGGTTGCATGCTGGTTCAGAGAGGAGATCACAGGGAGAGGTGCCCCTTTGCACCATATGGATGCTGCTGAATTTCCCACTGAATACAGATACTTGTCTTCCACCAGAAAAGGAACCTGAAAAACGGCCGAGAAACATGTGGAAATCTCTTCCTCCAGCCTTTTAAGAAAAATCTCACAAGTTTCCCCAAAACTAAGGTGTATGACATCTTTGGGTCAATAAATCGCTCTCCCTCTAATTTCTCAACCACGTGTCTTTCCCCCTGGAGAAACCCATCTTGGAAACAACAGTTCCACCTCAGTCCTACATCTCCATCAGTAACTTTCTTGGAACTTAAGGAACAGGATAGGAATATCTCACAGTGCAGAGCAAGATACAATGAGAAAGACCACGCTAATGTGCCCAGAGCCATCTAATACAGTGGATTTAGGGGCATTACCCCTAGGGGCATTTGGAAATGTCAGGAGAAGGTTTATCTTCCAGAGTCAGCATCGTGGATATTTGCATTTTGAAATTGATTGGTTACTTATATAATGTTCTTTATCTCTTCCTGATATTATACCTGTGGTATTATACTGACTTTTTAAATATTTTTATATTATACACTGACTTTTGTTATATTATCTCTGAATTCCATTTCATAGTGGTATAAAGAACTTTTTCAAAGTACTTGTCATGAAAGGGGAACATTAGATCAGAGCATCTAAGATATGCAGACGCTGAGCATGAGTTTCAACATTCACATATTCTCAAGTGAAATTTTCCAGCGGAGTATTGAGTTTCCTGCTCTGTATTTCTCTGTTGATTTCCTCAGCCTCAATGGCTTCTCCCTAAGACTTCTACTTCTGTTAAATACTGACTTTATTGCCTTTGGTTGCTTGCTATCACTACTTTCATTCTCCCAAACTCTGAATTTCCCATTAGTTTGAGGGCCCTATTCTCATCTTTGTCCAGAAAGGCCAAGTCCTTTCCATGTGACTATTTATAAATTTTTTGGTATCTTATAAGAAACTATAGTGCATGGATTTTTCTCAGGAAACAGTAGAAATTATTCTACTGTTAAGTAGGGGTTAAGAAATCTGAGTTGGAGAAATATTTATTCAACTCTCAAGAAATTTTTAACATCCTTTATCCCTTAGTTTTCTGATCTCTAAAATATCAATATTATTAATTTCACTGGGTGTTTTGAGGATTAAAAGAGATATTCTATGTAAAGGATTTAGTGTGGTATAAACTGTAGACATGTGTAACTCTTTATCCCTCCTTTTAAATGACATGTGTGATTCTTGAGAATATCACACAATTGTATATTGGGTTTTGAATTATATTCATTCCTTACAGGATTTTGTTAGTAAGAACTGTGAAATTAACCCAAATTCAGGTCTAAAATACACCTACTAGTTATTGGAGATACTCTAGTGCAACTGTTTATTATTTCAATTTGATCTTAATTAGCAAGGTGAGAGACGCTTTTGATACAGCATGAAAGTGTTTACTTAATTCTCCTATTCAGTACTCTCAAGGGTGAAAGCTTCTGCACTAGTGCCTGGTCAAGCCTTAAACTTTATGTGTTTTGGCGCTGCTTTGGAACAGAAGTGTTTGTGGCTGAGACTGCCAAGTGCATAGAGTAATAAAATTTTATCAGTACAGTAAGTGTTCATAATACTGTCAGTGGAAAGCTATAGAATACTTTTATGATTTCAAGTATTAGAAGAGCAGCAAGGCTTGGGAGTAGCTATGGGTCCTTCACATCTGAGCTGCTGATGCCCACAATTCACTATTGTACATATAAGAATGTCTATGACAGTTAGCATGGAACAAGTAAGGAACTGAGAGGCCAGGGGTTGGGATCTAATCAAAGCTTCATGATGAGTCTCTATGAGCTATTAAAAGTCCCCAACAGCCTGACCTGTAAAACGAGACCATTACTGGTAGAGATCTACCTTATAGGCTTGCAAGGAGGAAAAAGAAACGAGGCACCACCATGAAAATGATATCAAAGTAGAAAGCATGACTGTACAATTATGAGGGCCTTAATCCAAGTCCACTTCCTTACTGTTAAAGAATCCAGAGATTTCCCTGGCTGGCATAGCTCAGTGGATTGAGTGTGGGCTGTGAACCAAAGCATCGCAGGTTCAATTCCCAGTCAGGGCACATGCCTGGGTTGCAGGCCACGGCCCCCAGCAACCACACATTGATGTTTCTCTCTCCCTCTCTCTCTCTCTCTCTCTCTCTCTCTCTCTCTCTCTTTCTCCCTCCCTTCCTCTCTAAAAATAAATAAATAAAATTTAAACAAACAAACAAACAAATAAATAAATGAAATAGTTCTTTCTGTAAAAACACTTATAAAAAAAAGAATCCAGGGATTTCTTCAAGTAAGCCAGTGGCATTAACACAGGCTATGTGATTAGGAAAAATAAACATTTACATTTATATCTGTCAGCTTCAGGGAGATGTTCAGAAATGATGTTGCCTATCTTATTCTACTTCCAGGCATTCTGATTTTAACACATGAAGATAACAAACAAAAATCCTCCGTACACTGTTCTTAGGATTGATGACCTAGATTTTTTTCTCATCTATCAACTAGCAAATCTTGGTTAAACAAAGATCTGTGCTGAACTATTACCAAATGTGTTTCAAGTGCTGTAGGCTCCATCATGCTTATCCTGGGAGACACTCCAGTGTGCTGGGGAGAAACTAAATAAGATATTACAGGGAAGAACAAACAGCCTATAAGACAACTCCTACGGAAATAATTTCAATTCATTCTTTTTTTTTACCCCTTCTATTCAAACCTGGGTCTGTGGTAGTAATAGAGCATTGGAGCAATCTGTGCTACTCTGGTACTTTTCTGTAAATATTAAATCTACTTACTGTTCAAAAGAATGAAGCATGCTCCCTCCTTCCCAAATATTATTAAATTAACTCTCAAAATGCCTTTCTTTTCTGGATCCCAAAAAGATAGCTTGCTTAAGCTAAAAATATTCTTGGCCAGAGAAAGAATTTGAGGTGAAATCAGAATATGTTCTGCCCCTGCAGTTCATTGAATTAGGAGGCCATGTCTGATGTGTGATCCCTGAAGCCCTGGCGAATCCCATGTTTACAAAATCGACAGTCTCTGCTACCTTGGATTGCTCTCTAATTGTTTTACGATTCTTCATTTTATACCATCAACTAAAAGAGGGCAAGGACAACAACTTTTAGTTCTGCCATATCCCCTAGAATATACTACACAGAGCTGGCATTCAGTGCAATTTTAATAAGTATTTTGTAAGTTCTCCTATGCAACATGAATAATTCAGTAACTCTTTTGTTAGAAATGATCCTTTCATTCATTCAACAGCATATGCTGTTTATCCTTTTATTTAGGAAAAAAATGCTCTAAACCTTTCAACTGGTAGAGCCCAAAGGGCATTCTATGTCTAGTTCATTCCTGTGCTAAGTGAGTACCTCTCACTCTTCACTTTCCACCTCTTACCTGAATTATTTTAAGAGCCTCCAAATTGATTGTTCTTCACCTGCATTTTAAATTCAATCAGTACATATTTACTGAGAACTAACTATGTGTCCCAAGCTTCCCAGGAGCTAAAGGTACAGATGAGATCTCTGTTGTCACAGGGTTTTTATTCTGAGTCTCAGAGATAGACAATAACCAAGAAAACAAACCAGATCATTTCAGGTAGCTTTACGGACTACAAAAGAAAAAGATAAAGTGATGTGATACTGACTGGTTGATATAAAGGAAAGGCATTTTGAGTTTGGATCATTTATCTGAGTATTGAAGCATGGAAAGGAGCCAGCTACCTGAAAAACTGGGTAGAGTATTTCAGCCATAAGTAGAGGCACAAAACTGGAACAGAGAGCTGGCCAGCATGGATGGAGAACAGAAAGGATGAACACGTTATATGAACTGAGATGGAGAGGTGGGCTGGCAGCATATCAGGTGGCTTTACTTTGTAAGCAATTGAAAGGAATATTGATCTTATTCTTGGAGCAATGGGAAGATACTGGAGAGTTTTAAGCTGGGTACTATATTATTAAGTACAATTTAATTTCTTTTTTAAAAGATTTTATTTATTTATTTTTTTAGAGAGGGAAGGGAGGGAGAAAGAGAGAGAGGGAGACATCAATGTCCGGTTGCTGGGGGCCATCACCTGCAACCCAGGAATGTGCCCTGACTGGGAATCGAACCTGCGACACTATGGTTTGCAGCCTGTGCTCAATCCACTGAGCTACACCAGCCAGGGGCCAATTTAATTTCTAATGAACTCACTCTTTCTGTCCTGAAGAGTTTGGATGAAAGACAAGCAAAGTCTGATTCAGAAAGGTGTGTTAGGAGACCATTACAACAATTCAGGTAAGAGAAGATGGTGCTTTATCCTGTGGTGATGGAAAATACAATGGAGATTTAGGATGTATTTTGGATAGTGGGAGCAAGACCAAATGAGACATAAGGAATGACACCTAGGTTTGGGGCTTGAACGTTTAAGTGGCTAATTGTGCCATTACTGAGATGGACAAGAGTAAAGAGGGACTATATTTCTCTCCATTCTACACAAAAAGAAATAGCAACTTTTTCCTAAAGTTTATGTCTAGTTACATTTTTTGCTTACTTAATACATTTCAATCATTTCCTATCCTCCCCAGTGTAAAATCTAAGCTTTATAATGCCGCACATGACCTCACCCACACCCGTCCTGCCTATCCAGCCTCCTTTCTCATCACTCCCCTACAGGGCACCTGCAGCTGCAGCTATAATGAGACACCCATTCCCTTCTCATACAGACTGTACTTACTCCCTTCTCCATGTCTCAGCACTTACTTTCCTTCTGCCTAAAATTTCTTTGAACAGCATCAGCTATGTTGCAATGTCCAGCTTATCTTTCAAATGCCACCTTAGTGCTATCTTCACCCAGATGAGCTGGGAACAACCCTGAGCTCTCACATTGTCCAGAGCCAGCCCCAGGTAATGGGCTCCTCCCACTGCATTCACTGGCCATGTCTCGACTGTGACCTTTGTCATTAGTAGATAGTCCCACTCGACTGTGTCCCCCCAAAACTCAGAAAACACATGATCTTTGCTGAATAGTTCTTTCTTAAGGAACTGAAAGCTTCAGACACATTGAGCATGCTATCTTGTAAAACTATCTTTATCTATGCAATTCTTTCATCTATATAATTAGATAGTTGGGTAGAGGGAAGTTAGAAGACCTCAGCCTGCAATTTGTCATCCACCTCAATACCCCCTGCACCTTGGCAGAGGTCAATCTCATTACAAAGTGCCCTTTGGAGGGCAATGAACTTTTTGGTAAATGCTCTGACACTATTTGGGATGTATTTTCAGTCCTTTGTTTGATCCCTGGGACAGGAACCAAGAATAGGAAAGAAAATGTCAACCAAGATATATACCCGTACTTTAGCAGAATCCATGTTAGTGTCTAGAACAGTCCCACAGTCTGGCAGAATGTCTCTAGGGGTCACTGGTGGAAGAGCACCTCTTGATAAGCCACATCATAAGCTGCTGAGCAAACACAACCTATGTGTACCTCACCAGGGACCATGGTACTTTTCCTTCTTCTGGTGAGCCATGTGGGAGTTAGGGGTCTCTGTTAAATGTCCACTCTTCCTCACGTACATTGCATGCAGCGATGGCCCACCGCACACCACCCTCTCACAGCTGTGTTGGTAAAACTTTTTTTTTGGCCTCCAGCTTAGCCTCATGAATGTTCAGAAACATGGAAGATATTTTTGAACAGAAGAAGATTGCCAACAGGGTAATTACTTTATGGGGCCTGAAAATCATAGGCTAGCCACTGTACTTTGAGGCAAGAATTTTCAGTGTGTCAAAGTCATAGAACTTAGCACGGACCCCTCCCTATATTCTGTGCTGTGTCTGTGTTGTGCTCGCCTAAATATACTGCCAGTAGATTTATATTCTAATAACTTGATTTTTAATTAGTGAGAAACCAAGGCAGTACTAGTTAAATGTCTCACAAAGCATTGCAGATGACTCTAAATGCCTCATGATATAAATACCTTCAGGAAAAGGAAAACACAAGTAGCTTTGCATATATTTATATGTTTTGCCCTTTAAGTTTTGAGAGTAAAGGCTGAAAGCAGAGACAGTGGTAAAAGGAAGGCAGCTTATTCTGAATATCCATGCATTAAATTAGCTTGATTCAACTCAAGGCACATTCACCAGGCATAGTATATGTGCCAGGACGTGTGCAGGGCATGGTGGAAACCGCAGAGACAAGCGGCACCAAGGGCCCGCTGCCAAGTTGCTCTTCAAAGCAATGTACTTTCAAAGCAAAACCTTTCCATTCCTCTCTCAGTCAGTCCAGGCCAGGAGCAATGCATCCATCCTGGGGTCCTAAGCGTTTTGTTGGAAATTGTCAAATCAAACCATAAGTGAGAGGGATGCAGCTCTAGTCATTGTAACTCATTTCTGAAAAGGAAATATTCATTTCACCTAAGAACTTGAGGTGCCTCTTAAAGTAAACTATTTAAAAAATTACAGTAAGATAATGTAAAGCAACATCAGCTGAACACTTCCATTCTCTGAATGAAGAAAAGAATTTATTCTGTGACATTTTATCTCTGGACCAGAATTAAATTTCTGGTTTGTTCTAACTCTAGACTAGAGTAAAATTCCTAACCAAGCATGCTTTTTTTAAGTCTCTATTATATTAGGTAAATAGAATTGTGTAAATTTTTACACTGACCTCTGTGACAGAATTGGTGTTCAAGATTACGAGAGAGTAGTTCTTGAGTTTATGTAACCACTTCATTCATTCTTCTTGCCAACCAGCCAACCACCTGTAAAGACTGGACACCCTCAGAGGGCACCCTCTCTGCTTCAGGCTCTGTAGCCTGTGCTTTAGTTTCCTATTCTCTTAGTATTTCAGATACATTCTCTCCTTGGGCAGTGCCATTTTGGGACATTCACCATTCATTTATGAAACCACATGTTTGAGTTATTGGGTCTGTTTACCAGCACCAGCACACATGCTGGGGTACTTCTTTCCTTTCCCAGAACAAGTATGAGCACCCTCCAGACTTATTTATTCCTCCTCCCCCGCCAGCCACTGCTCAGCCTGGTGACTGGTCACAGTACAGCGATGCGGCAGGAAGCAGGAAGTCCTGAGTTGCCGGGGGTCGACTCATCAGCATTTCTAAAAGTTAATCAGTAGAAGAAAGACACATAGCTCCATGGACCCTAAAGAAGACTCCAAGCCAACGTTATTTATTTCTTATTGTCACCATGCCTCTGCCATGCTGGACAGGTTCTGTTTGTCCTCTTCTGCCTTCAACATCTATGTTAGTTTGTTCAGGTTGCCATAACAAATTACCACACACTGGGTGGCTTAAAAACAACAGACATTTATTCTGTTGTAGTTATGAGTCTAGAAGTCCAAAAGCAAGTTTGAGGCAGGGCCATATGTCCTCTGAGACTCTAAGTAGAATTAGCCCTTGCCTCTTCTAGCTTCTGATGGTCACCAGAACTCCTTGGCTTTCAGACCCATCACTCCATCCTCTGCTCCTGTCCTCACCTTGCCTTCTCCCCTGTGTGTCTGTGTCTAAACTTCTCTTCGTACAAGGAAACCAGTCCTTGGAGAAGGGTTCATCCCTATCCAGTATGACCTCATCTTAACTTGATTACATATGCAAAGACTCGAGTTCCAAATAAAGTCAGGATTTAGAAGATATGTCAGATGGACATGAATTTTGAGGGGACACTATTCAACTGAGTACAGTATCTAACTCCTTTCCTTAACCCTTTAAGTTCTGGGGCTTATCACTGAACTGTTCTTTGCTCAGTTCCTTGAACTTGATCATAACTTGCACACATTATGAGTAAAGCATTTCTTAAAGTCTCTTCAAACTATCCAATGTGAATGTTTCATTTGTGTCCTGCTGGGACACTGATACAGCCATCTTCCCATGTATCTCTCTCATTGCTTCTAATATTTCAGTCTGCTTTCATTTCCCACTTCCTGCAAGAATGTTAAGGACAGAAAATACTTAGATAGGAATGGTTTGCTTTAGCGTTCCCCAGTCTGTAGGAAATGACTATCCTGCTTGAATAAGCTTCTGCTCTTAATCTTAACTGGACTGAAAGTTTCTCAGATACGTGGCATTGACAAAAATAACTCCAGAATAAAGAAAGTCAAAACGGTGAAAAAGGAGATGGCATTAGAATACTGCGGGGAAAAAGAATATGAATGCTTCCAAAGGGAAATATTTTAATGACCATGAAAATACAGGAAGAGGACAGAAATATTAAATTTGGTGTAACTTTGCTAATCCGACCACAAAGGTATCTTAGCTTTTCTCTCCTTTGATTCATGATTTATATTGACATAGTTCTTAAATCCTAGACTAAATCCTTATAGTATTCTTATATTGCACTTTAACTTAGAAATTCTACATCTATTATAAATGAAATTGGCTCATAGCTTTCATTTTTATGCTCTCATTTTCACATTTAGGACCAGAGTCATGTTAAATTTGACAAATGACCTGGAAATTCTTTTATTCTTTTTTAAAAATCTTTTATGTATTGATTTGAGAGAGAGAGAAGAAGGCAAAGAGAGAGAAAAAAAGCACTGATTTACTGTTTCATTTATTTACATATTCACTGGTTCCTTCCTGTATGTTTCCTCACAGGGGATACAACCCACAACCTTGGTGGAGTACAGTGATGCTCTAACCAACTGAGCTGCCTGGCCAAGGCCCTTTTATTTTTTATTTACATTCTAAAGCAGCTCAACTAGAATAGAATTTAATTGTTCTATGAGTGTTTCTCTCCCAAAGAATTCAAAGAATTTGCTGAAACCACTTTGGCTTAAAAAATATTTTGATAATTATTGACCAATTTAGAAATTTCTGTTGCAATAACTAATACATTTCAGTTTTATATTACTTTGGCAATTTCAATTTCATTGCCAATAACCATTTCATTGAAATTGCAAGATGATTAGAGCTACACATGGAAGGAGTTACAACTTTAAAATCTTCTCATCTCTGATTACATCCTCCTCTTCCTTCCCCATAATAATAAAAATATTAGTAATTATAATAGTACTAGTAGTATTTGCCAGGCATCATGTAAACACTGTACACACCTTAAAATCTTCATGATAGCCTTAGAAGGTAAAAGCTATCATTTTGCCATTTGGGGGTGAGAAAGCTAACTTATATGCTATGATGGCTACATTTTTCCCCTCTTATGTGCCAGTGTGGAAAAGATAGCAGGTCCCCTGACGTTGGTGCAGCTTCGCTCCAAGCCACAGAGATCACTGCGGCAGCACGCCGTTCCATGCAGGAACCCCAACATCTGTGTACTTGTATTTGCATTTCTTTTTTCCTGCGTTGGTCTTGCCAGAGGTTTATTTATTTTTAAATGAAAGAGTGAATTCTTGGCTTTATTACATTTTACATTTTTTCTTTAATTTTTAAATTTGCTTTTTATCCTCATACTTAGGTTTCTCTTTGCTATCATTTTAGCTCCTTAAATTTAGTGTCAGTACATTAATTCATTCTCATTTCATGACAAAAGTATTTAAAACTATGAGATTTCCTCTGGATATAACTAGTAAGAAATCTTACACATGTCCACATCAGATTGAGATGTATGAAACGGACAACAATAGTTGACAATTTTTGACATAACAAAAATGGCCATGCCAGATGAGTCAACCTAGTATAGTTCTCTCAGTATCCTGTAACTGCTTTCTTGTTCCAAAGATTATTTTGGATTGGAAATTTAAATTTCTTAAGGGCTTGATTTTTTAACTTATTTATTTCTTGAATTAAAAAAAATTAATTACTTTCTAAAGCATAGCCCCAATGTTCTTTTTTTACTCAAAACAATTCCCCTGGATTCTCCAAGGTGGCATTCGGGATCCGGGCCCGTTCTCAGCGTGCCGCGCCCCCCTCCACCCATGGGTCCCCTGTCCACTTTGGGCTTTACTGCCACCCTCCCTTCCTTATGAAGTGCCCTCTTCTTGCAGCTCCACTGGCTGAAAATTCTTTCTAATCTGGAAAAACAAAGCAAAGTCACTTCCTCCAAGAAGGCTTCCCTCATTCTTTTAGTTCTAACTTTTCCTACCTATTTGAACTTGGGTTAAATTATTTAATTCAATGAATAAATTCTAGTTTTCTCATTTGTAAGATGGAGACAATAATGCTCGTTTTATAGGTCACTATGGGGATTAAGTGATATAAAATGTTCCTGGCATATAACAGGTCAATTAGCTTTTTTTCTGTGCTATTCCCTATGGCCCATGCAAACCATTGTCACCTTTCCTCCCACTCCTGCCAAACCTCATCTAAGAGGTATCTGCACTCGTAGACCTCATTTCTTCAACATCTTCTAAGTCCTCTGTCTACTGCATGGGTGGCAAACACGGGAGGGCAAGCAGCCCTACAGCTTGTTTTATCCAGACCAGCACCTTGTTTCTACCAGTGGCAGTGCCGAGCTCCTTGCCCCTAGTTAAGGAGTAGTTACGTTTATACAGTCCTAAAATCACATTTAGCTGGCCTTTGAAGGCAGCCACGAGGCCGACATGGCCCCCGGTGAAAATGAGTTTGACACCTCTGGTCTACTGTAAATTTGCTTCATGTCCCTTTCCTATACAGATGAACTACTGGCCAAACTTGTGTTTTTTTTTCCTGTCTCATTTGCTCCCTTGGTCCATATCTCTCCTTCCTCCTTGACTTTCGCTTCCCAAACACCCAGTCCTGTCTATGGCCACACCACCCAGAATGTGCCCGATCCCGTCCGATCTCCAAACACCCAGTTCCCGGCTCTTCTCTCTCTGACCACTCCTTCTCTCAGCAGTGCTCTAGCGGCTTAATGCTATTGTTCCTCAAGCTTCCACTTCTTGTTCTTTTTCCCCTCTTACCACTAACTTACACATTTATGTAGGCATCTTATATTACTAGTTTCAGACACATGTTTTTCCAACTGCCTCAAGTTTGCTGCAGAAAAATGGAATAAGATCACAGTTCAGGCCACAGCTTGGAATCACAGATACCTTGAATTTTTGACATCTGAATATGGGCATATTAATGCTGACCTTATAGAATTATTGGAAGGTTAAATGAGAAACTGTGTGTAACAGACTTATCACCTAACACTTTGGATCTCTCTCTTCCTCTCTCCCTCTTTCCTGCTCTCCGTCTCTTTCACTACCCACTAAATCTACCTCTAAGTGCAAACCCAAGTTCATGTTTTACCCTTATCCCTGTGTTTCTGTTATTTCAGTGAAGAGTAATATCACATGATCAGAAATCTATGGATCATCTTTACAATGCTTTTCAGACCCAGTTTGCTCATTCACTGTCTGTCCTGTTCTCTAATGTCTTTTGTGAATGCCAGATCCCCACCAACCCTCTCTTAAATGGTCCTTATAGGTTTCCAATCCCCTAGTGGCCTCCTCTTTCTTTCCCATTTCATACATTCTCTTCACTGAGACCTGAATTATACTTCTAGAAAATACATCAGTGTCCTTTAAAGTCTCTCTAGCTCACCTTTGCTTAGAGTTAACCATGCACACAAAGCTCTCAGAACATGCTTTTCAAGAACTCTGCAGTTATTAACTGTTTAGCAATTTTTTCACTTGGCCTATGAGTATAATACAACTGACATGTCTTTGAGTGAGTTGTTTGAAATTAAGGCTATAACTCTTCCTTTATATCTTCCAATGAACCTGTTACAATGCATGACAGATAATCACTTCCTAAACATTTCTGTCAACCTAAATCCTGTGACAAATGCTACTGCTATTGAATGCTTACTATGTGCCTTGTACCATGTTAGGTGCTTTGCATATCTTACCTCATTTAATTCCTACGGAATAAGTACTAGTACTATCAAAATGAAGTGCAGAGAGGTGAAATGAGTTGTCCAAGGACCCACAACTAGTAAGCAGAAGAGCTAGGATTTGAAGCCAGGCAACTATGAAACTTGCTTTTTCTAAAAAACAAAACAAAACTATATTACTCACGTAATGGATATCAACACATATTTGCTGAGTAAATGCATGAAGGATTAAAATGAAAGCAAATGTATTTCTTTTAAAAGTACATAAACTAAGTGATTGGAATTAAAATGCTATTATTTAGGAATAGTCATTACATACTTATATGAAAAAACAATGCTGTAAAAGGATGTGTCCTTTTATAATGAATTCATGAGACCAGTTTATTTTCAACATTTATCATTCTAAAAAAAAGATGTTAAATTTAACCATATTACACATTTCTTCCATGGTAATTTCTCAAAAGTAAATCAGTCAGCTAGTTACAACCTTTCCAAGTACTTACAATGTCTGTTTTAATGCTGGCAGTCCAAAATGGAGAGGGTTTTGAGACTAGCAGCTCCCCAAGCCCCATTTTTAAATCTTCATTACTTTTTTACCCCATCATTTAACACAAGTAGGTTCTGCTCTTTCTCAAGCAGAGAAGCCAGTAAAGAAGTTACCAGGGTAAAATTTGAAATTTCATAGAGCTGCTGCTTTGTAAATAAAATAGAAAAGTGATTACTGTGGTGGGGATTTAGACTCTCTGTCCCTTTGAGCAGAGCATGGTGAGAGATCTGATCCGTCCCTAAGTAGTCTCTGAAGAGACGTGCAAGAACAGTCATTGGAGATATGAGCTCAATGGCCATATCCCCAGACACTGGCTTAAATTAACTAGCTTTGTCTGAGTTGGCTAAGTTTAAACACTTACTTATCCCAAGTGTTTCCTGTCTTCCTTTCTGTAATCCGGTTCTTTTTATTAATTGTATACATGCCTTAATGTTCTCAATATTGAAATATGGGATGAACACCTGACCTTTCTATTTCTACAATAATTTGCCTATCCTATCAGATAATTCACCTGCACTGTCAGTAATCTTTTGTTGATGACAGTGCTATAGAACAAAAGAATAAGCTCAGCAGCATGCATAACTTATGGTATTACATACTGAAAGACAAAGGGACCTGGTGTACAAAAAGAACTTTATCGAGTAGGATTTGTTTTGTTTGAGCAGAATACACAGGTCGGTTATGGTGCATGTCTGACTTGCCCTGTGAAGTTGATGCTTCAATTACCATCGACTAATTACTGTTTTATTGTATTATCTTTTTATTGTTATGGGAGAGAATGCAATTTTTCCCATAATCCATCCTTGAGGACAAATACCATAACAATTTGGGGAGAGAGAAAAAGAGGAATCTTAGTTTTATCTGCACATAGGGACCAACTGGAGTTTAGTTGTGCATATAATTGTATTTCAATCATTTCTAAAAAATATCTTCCTATTGTAAATAGTTCTTTTTTAAAAAAAAAAGAAAGAGGAATTTGTTTTCTTTGGCCAACTTATTTTATTGATCTGTGTATCTTTTTTTTGCCAATATCATGCTGTTTTAATTATCATAGTTCTGTAGTATAATTTGAAGTCAGGTAGTGTGATACCTCTGGCTTCATTCTTTTACTCAGGATTGCATTGGCTATTCAGAATCTTTTATGGTGCCATGAAAATCTGGTGATGTTTTGTTCTATTTCTTTAAAAAATGACATTGGAATTTTGATGGGTAGTGCATTAAATCTGTATATTGCTTTGGGTAATATGGCCATTTTAACTATGTTGATTCTTCCAGTCCATGAACACAGAATATCTTTGTATTTCATTATGTCTTTTTTAATCCCTTTTAGCTATGCTTTATAGTTTTCAGTATACATGTCCTTCATATTCTTTGTTAAGTTTATTTCTAGGCATTTTATTCTTTTGGTTGCAATAGCAGAAGGAATTTTTCTCACTTTTTTAAAAAATTTATTGCTATGATACAGGAAAGCAGTGGATTTTTACATATTGATTTTTTTATCCTGCGACTTGACTTTATTTGTTTACTCTTCCTAATATTTTTGTTAAGTCTTTAGAGGTTTCTATATACAGAATTATGTAATTGGTAAAAAGTAACACTTTTATTTCTTTTATTTCTTTCTGTTCCTGATTGCTCTGACTAGGACTTACAAGAACTATGTTGAATAAGGGTGGTGAGAGCAAACATCCTTGTCTTGTCCCTGATTTGAGAGGAAACACTTCCAGTGCTTTACCACTGGATGTATTAGCGGAGGGTTTATCATACACGGCCTTTATTATGTTGAGGCACTTTCCTCCTATACTCCTTTTCTTGAGTGTTTTGATCATAAATGGGTGTTGTATCTTATCAAATGCTTTTTCTTTATCTGTTAGTGAAACCATATGATTTTTAATCTTTTTTAGTTAATGTGCTGTGTTACATTGATCAATTTACACATGTTGAACCATCTTTATGCCCCTGAAATGAACCGCACTTGATCATGATGCATTATTTTTTAAGTTATTGTTGTAGTCAATTGGCTAGTGTGTTGTTTATTATCTTTGCATCTGTTTATTCATCAGAGACACTGGTCTGTAGTTTCTTTTTTGTGTTATCATTGCCAGGTTTTGTTATCAGGGTTATGTTGGCCTCATAAAATGTGTTAGGAAGTATTCTCTCTTCTTCAATTTTTGGAAGATTTTGAGAAGAATAGATTTCAAGTCTTCTTTGAATGTTTGGTAGAATTCACTAGTGAAGCCATCTGGTCCTGGATTTTTATTTTTGGAGAGGATTTTTATGGTTGTTTCAATTTCCTCACTGTTGATTGGTCTATTTAGACTTTCTAATTCTTCATGATTTATTCTAGGAAGGTTATATATTTCTAGGCACTTATAAATTTCTTCTAGATTATTGAATTTGGTGGCATATAGCATTTCAAAGTATTCTAGTGTGATCCTTTGTATATCTGTGATTTCTGTAGTAACTTCTCTTTCCTTTCTGACTTTGCTTATATGAGTTTCTTCTCCTTTTTTCTTAGTAAGTCTAGCGAGGGGTTTGTCAATTTCATTATTCTTTTCAAAAAAGTGCTTTTTGTTGTATTAATTTTGTATAGTCTGTTTGTTCTCTATTTTATTTAATTCTGCTCTATTTTTTATTATTTCTTTTCCTCTGCTGACTTGCACTTGCTTTTGTTCTTCTTTGTGTAGTTCTTTAAAGTGCAATTTTAGGTTCTTGGGATTTTTTTGTTTCTTGGGATACCCCAGTAATGACACAAACTTTCCTTTTATTAATGCTTTTGCTGCATCCCAGAAGTTTTAATATGCTGCACTGACATTCGCATGTGCTCCTATATGTCTTTTATTCTCACCTTTTATTTCTTCTTTGACACATTTTTTAGTAGTATGTTGTTTAATCTCCACATATTTGTTGGTTTCTTTACTTCCTTTTTGAATTTGTTTTCTAATTTCAAGGCATTGTGATCAGAGAATATGCTTGGTATGATTTCAGTTTTCTTGAATTTGTTGAGGCTAGTTTTCTGACCCAACATATATTTTTTTTCTTGAGAATGTTCCATGTGTACTGGCAAAGAATGCATAATCTGACGTTCTGGGATGAAAGGTTCTGTAGGTGTTCATTATGATCATTTGATCTAATGTGTCATTTAAGGCTGATATTTCATTCTTGATTTTCTATTTAATATTCCTAAAGCTGTTAATGGAGTATTTAAGTCCCCAGCAATGATTGTGGTTTTGTCAGTTTCCACATTTAGTTCTGTTATTAATTACTTGATGTATTTCAGTGTTCCCTGGTTGAGTCCATACATACTGAAATGTGTTATGTCTTCTTGTTGTAGTGTTCTTTCTCATTATAAAATGTCTACTTTTGTCTTTTGTTACCTTTGTTATCTTGAGATCTATTTTGTCAGATATAAGTATGACTACACCTGTGTTTCTGTGGATGCTGCTTGCTTGGAGAATTATTTTCCACCCTTTCACTTTGAGTGCATCTTTGTCTTTGCAGCTTAGAAATGTCTCCTGAAGACAGCATATGATTGGATTTCACTTTTTGATGCAATCTGCTATACTGTTTTTTTTTTAAATTGGTAAATTCAATCCATGTATATTTAAGGTAATTATTGATGTATGAGGATTTATTACAGCCATTTTATATTTTGTTTTCTGGTAGCTTTGTGCCTCCATTGGCTCTTTTTCTTTGTGTTTCCCCTGTTGTTTTCCTTTGGTGGTATTCCATGCCTCTTTCCTCTATTTCCTCTTTTTTGTGTTATGTGTCTCAGTTTGGGGTTTTGTGTGTGTGTGGTTATGATTAGGTTTTTAAAAAGAAAGTTTCATATATACGGTAGTCCTCTTTCTTTTGAATATGTCTGATCTCCAGCCTCCTCTGAAAGTTCAGAACTTTACCCTCTCCTCTTTTATGTCCTGTTTTAACAAATTTCCCTGTTGATGCTCTAAGGTTGTTGTTGATCTTACAATTCCTAGACATTTAATATTTTTATAAAAGATGGATTTGAAGATGTGCATGTGGCACAGGGCAGCACATGACACTGGTTATATTAGATGAGAGTCATTTTTGTGGTCATCGAGAGTACAACTGGGGCTCTTCTTTTTTAAAAATGTTTGATTAATAAAAGTTTTCTCAAAAACGTTGTTAGGGGTTTAATTTTTTAAAATCTAAAGACTTATATATTCACCATTGGAACAAATAAACATATATATTTTAATAACAGATGCACATTTTTAATTTCTAACATAACCCCTGTATGTGTCCTCATACCTTATTTTAACTCTACCCTGGGGAAGGGATGTCCTCACCATGTTCATAACTCACCCTGTTTTGTAGGAGAGAAGTGTCAAAAGGCAGCCCAAAAACAGTCCCATGTGCCCTTTGCCTCTCCCCTCAGCACAGGAGATGTGATGCAGTGGGGATGTGGGTAACAGTCTGGTACAGTTACTATTTAGCTCTGCTAAGAATCTAAAGAAAGACAGAAATGCCAAACTAAGGGCTTTCTCTTTTCTATCCTTTCTCCTGGTACTCCTTCAGGTGTGTCACAGCAGCCCTAAGAAAAGTGGAAGACTGTGATACAATGGCTTAATAATACCTCTGATTAGGGAAAGATACGAGAATAGAGAGAGAGGGAGAGAGAGAGAGAAAGAGGTGGAAAGAGGGAGGGAGGAAGAGAGAAAGGAAAAAAGGAAGGAAGGAAGGAAGGAAGGAAGGAAGGAAGGAAGGAAGGAAGGGAGGAAGGGAGGGAGGGAGGGAGGGAGGGGGAAGGAAGGTAGGAGAAGAAATTTAATACTTATCTCTTTTTGGTAAATATTAAGATATTTTTAATCAGTTTACTTTATTACTTACTGAATTAGAGAAAGTAATTTCATTTGTGTGTATGTGTGATTGCTTACACCAGTGCTCACGGTGTAAAAAGTGAGCCCACATGATGCTTTCCTATGGAATTGAGAGGCTGTTCAAATGCAGTGTGTTGTGCACTCCCCGCAACAATTGCTCTGACATTACTGCTTCATGGAAATACAGTTTTATCATGATAAAAATGTACTCCCTAAATGTGTGTGGTTGATACATAGCATGTAATTATTTTCTAATGATAATGATAAATATGTAATAACTTAGGTTATAAGTCATAATTAAAATAGTATAGATAGTGAAGCACTTACTATTTTTAAAGTAACTAAATATAATATAGAGTACCCAAATTTCAACTTAACACTTAGATTGCCATCTGTTAAAAGATACTGTCACTTTCTTTCCTTTTTTCTTTCTCTCTTTCTTCCTTTTTTTCTAAATATGTAAGATTTCTATTTGGTGTTGTCTATGGAGCCAGAAGCGGACTTTGAAAGGTTACTTATACACTGAAGAATGTTTCCAAATTCTTTCCAAGATAGAGAATGAAATAATATTTGGCTTTTAGACATAATAATAGGAAAGCAGTACTCAAATGCTGAAAAATAAAAAACAGGTTTTTATATGATATTTTCTTCTTATGTTTGCATACATATGTGTTAATTGATAAACTCTAATGTTTTGAAATGCAATTAAATTTACATCTATCCCTGCCTCATTTCAAAAACATTTTAGACAATTATTAAAACAATGCTACATACTTCTCTTTGGCCTCAGAAAATAACTTGGAATAATTTTTAAGTGAACAAAATGTATAATACTTAATCATTTCACCTACATCAGTAAATGAAAAAATTATTTTTATGTGATTCTGCCTAAAGTACTGTTGTGAATCTCAAAGCGCAGAGTAAAATACGGGGCAGGAAAGAGCTTCATTTGTTTGCATTCACTTCTTTGAGAGAAGAGCAAAATGTCCAGGTTAGAAGAGGCTGTCTCTCTGTACAATAACTCATCAAGGATAAAGATATTGAATTATCCTCAGTACAATTATTGCTGAATAATGTCAAGCAGTTAAGTAGAGGGTTGGTTGTTTGTTGATTTGTCATTGGTTGGGCTGAATTTCTCACAAATCATGAAGAAGATAAATAACAAACATCGCCTACAGATACTTGAATTTCTAATGCACTGAAAGAACACGAAGGAATCGTTCCTGGCCCCTCGCATTGTTGAGACCTCAGAAACGTTAGAGGTTGAGGGGAGCTCTCTCTGAGTTCTGTTTCATTTCATGAGCCTTCTGACTTTAATTTTCTTCAGCTTGCCTTTGAGAGGCTTGAAACTGCAAGATCTTGTTCACAAGCATGTTCAGAATCATTCTTTTAAACCCACCCCAGCTTTATTTTCTTAAGTGACTTAATCAAAGGTAATTCGAGTTCACATATTTGTATCAATGGTTGCATTTAAAGAGGTCTTATCTGATTTCCATCACCAATTACAGGCTTGCATTTCTTGTTTATATCCATCTCCAAGCTGACAAGGGCCCGGTTTGGTTTTGATAGGAAGTCAAGCCTTCATCTCATGTCAAAAGTCCCTAAAGCACATTTGTTCTGGTAAAATTATATCTCCAGAATGATGGGTTCTAATACAGAATGAGGATGTGGTGGCATGGGGTGGTCCCTGCCACTTTGTTTGAAAAATAAATTGTGAAACCTCAGTAGTAAATATTTGCCTGAGAGAACACAGTGGGAGGGAAATTACAGTGCTGGGGAATATTGCCATTAAGAGGGCTGAAGTCAGAGGTTAACGTAACAGGAGTTGGTCTAGTCGAAAAGGTCAAAGCGGGTTGGCCCACTCAGCAGAGAGCTCCTGGATGACTTTTAACTATTTTTGGCAAGATAAACATCATATGTCGCTGCCTTTGGGAGCAAAGAACAAAGGTCGAAGATCCAGAGGGATTAACTTCTTAAAAAGAGATACAATATTTAACTTGGCTGCCCTCAAACGCCTTGGGTTTTCTGGCCTCCCTTCCTTAGCAATGGAATTCCAGGTTTTGTTTAAAACAAATAGAGTATCTTTTAGAAGTCAAGATTCTAACTCTGCAAACCTAATACCACAAGAAACTGTAGATCACAAGTTAAATTTTAGACTTGAAGTTATTTCAGGGACGCGGCACTCCTGTTTGTTGTGGAGGCGTGGGCCTTTGCCCCACCACCCCCGCAGGTCCGCACCTCCCGTAGGTCCCCATGTCTCCCCAGGCACCCCAGCACCTGTTCTTCTGCCGTGCGCTGCACCTATCACTCACACGTCTCTCTCTCCCAGTGGACTCTGCAGTCTGTTTCACTCATTGTTGATGCAGTTTAGTTCAGAGAGTTATCCTGGAGCCAAATTGCCTTGCCTTGCTTCTTTTCTAACTGGGTAAAATTGGACAAGTTTTTTAATTTCACTGTGCCTCAGTTTCCTTGAACTGGAAGTGGCAATAAAACAGTACCAACCTCACAGGTTAAAGTGGGACATGATCCTTTATTCAGAATTCTGATATCCAAAAGAAGGTTCCGAAAACTGAAAATTCTTTCTTAAATTTGTAGCAAACCCATTTGATGACCAGAAGTAATGTGCAGCTTTTTATAGACCTTTTATACCATTTAGTGTAATCACAGTACTCATATATTTAGTGCAGAAAAGTTAATGTGTTTGACTATGGGATGTTGCCCCAGACCCCCTGGAGATGTTATATACTCTGTAAGCATTGTATTGCTATTTTAGCATCTTAAATGTTTTGAATTTTGAATCATATCTATTTGGTAGTTATCACCTGAAATGTGTTACCTACAATGGTTAAATTTGGGATCTTGACACCTGGAAGAATATCTGGCACAATGGGCGTACTTGATAAATCCGAGGGCTATTCCTTTTAGAAACTAATGCTTATTGGTCACTTACAGATGCTGATAGGCTGGTTCTTCCCACAGATGCCTGGGAGCCACAGTACTCCAAGGTGGCAGAGTAAGAATTCCAAAACAAGTAGGTTAACACCAAAGTGTATGCACTGAACTGGTCCACACACTGCTAGTACTGAAACCCTGTCCACTCACATCTGCTCTCACAAAGGTATGGAGCTACGGTAAATGGGATCCAAATGCAGAGTGTCCACTGCCCTTTTCAAATTTTGTGTTTTTTATTGAAATTTATGCTGACACTAATGAAATAAGGGACACAACAACTAAAGAGTAAGCATCCGAATGAAAGATCAATAACATATTATTGTGTATGTGTGTGCTAATCTGCCCTTGGCACCTCACGGTGCTAGCTACTCAGCAACTACTCAATTAGCCCATATTGAAGTGAATCATAGACTTCTGGGCTGCCCGGGTTCTCTGTTGCTTTACTTTCAGTGAATCACTTCTACATTCTAGGTCAGCAAATATTTGGGTATTAGTCTTTATCCTTTCATTTTATTATTAAATCTCAAATATCTGTAACAAAACTAGAACTAGCAACACTCATTTCTTTTACATGTTGAAGGCTGGGAAAACATGGGCTTATCCATTAATCACATTATTTATTAGATAAGCATCACACCAGTTCTTTATGGGGAAAAAGAGTGTGTACACAAATAAAAAATTATTTCTACTTTTGCCAATTCAAATAGCTTCTTTGAGACTTACACTTTTTAAAGTAACTTGTTTATATATTTATTAGAAGCATTGTGTGTGTGATTGTAAAAATATAATTTAAACTCTGATACTATTTTTTAATCTAAAAAATTACTCTCACTTAACTTATATAATAGAGAACATTAGTAACAACTATTTGGTTCAATAGAGAGAGCTGAAGAAGGATGCTAGCTGCTCCACCACTCCATGGGTTTGTACCAGTTACTCAGTGCAGTTACTGTACTAATGGTCCCACTTCCTCATAACTCCCAGTATCCATACTCCTTGGGCCCACCCACACAGACTATGGGCTTAAGACTAACTTTGGTTGGTATTGGCAAACAATAACAAAGTTGATGAAACTGAAGGCCTGAAAAAGTGCGTTTTGATTAGGTCTTATGAACCCCTCGACTTCTAATCATTATGAGAATGTGTCCAGGCTACTCTGCTGAGGGAATGGGAGAGGCCCTTGGAAGACAGCTAAGTCATTAAGTTGAGATCACTCCTAACCAATCAGCTTTTAGCCAAGTCACCAGCTCATTGCAAATGCTTGAGCAAGCCTAGCTGCTATTAATGGAGCCCCCAGCCAGAGAGAGGATCTGCTAAGTCAACCTATAGACTCATAAGGATAATAAGTGGTTCCTCTTTTTAAGCCACTATGTTTTGGAGTGGTTTGTATTACAGCAATAATTCTCAGAATTTGCCCTGCTGTGCCTCATTTCATCTGCTGTTGGAACAGACGAAATTGAATTTCAGTTCTGTTTTCCAATTCTATGCTACTTCTTTGTATTAATTTCATGTGTTCAAAGAATTATAGAGTTTACATTTTAAAATTAGTATTTTCAAGAGCAGTACTATCAACATCAGGGTCCAAAAACATTTATTGAATACAGACATGCCTGGCTTTAAATGGGAAATGGCAAAATTCATTAGTCAAGAAATTCCCAACATCTACAACAAAAGTTGGCAAACTTTTTCTGTAAAAGGCCAGATAGTAAATAGTTAAGGTTTTGTGAGCCATGTGGTCTCTGTCACACCTATACAACTCTGTCATCGTAACATAAAATTGATCTTAGACAATATGTAAACAAGTGGGTGTGGCTTGTATTCCATGAAAAAATAGATAGCAGGCTGGATTTGGCCCATGGGCAAGAGTTTTCCAATCACTTATCAAGAACCCATTGAAACCAGACAACTCTGTTATTGTTATACAGAAAAAAACACATAGCAGTAAATCAGCATAAGTATTTGATTATTTTTCTTTTTCTTCCCTGTGGTAAAAACACTTAACATGAGATCTGGCCTCTTAATAAATTTTTAAGTATATAGTATAGTATCATTAACTATATGCACATTGTTGTACAGCAAATCTCCAGAACTTTCTCATCTTGCATGAACTGAAACTCTATACCCGTTGAACAGTAATGCCTCACTTCTCTCCCCTGACAGCCCCTGGCAACCACCATTATACTTTCTGCTCCTATACGTTTTGACTATCCAATTATACCTCATAAAAGTGGAATCAGGCAGTGCTTGCCCTTCTGTGACTGGCTTATTTCATTTATCATGATGTCCTCAAAGTTTATCCATGCTGTAGCACATGACATGATTTCCTTATTTCTTAAGACTGAATGATATTACATTATGTGTATATATCATATTTTCCTTATTCATTCATCTGTTAGTGGACATTTGTGTTGCTTTCACATCTTTGGTATTGTGAATAAGGCTGTAATGAACGTGGGAGTGCAAACACCTCTTCAAGAATTGGGTTTCGATTCTTTTGGATAAATACATAGAAGTAGGATTGCTGGATTGTATAGTATTTTCAGGTTTATTTTTTGGAGGAACCTCCATACTGCTTTCCATAGTGGCTGCCCCATGCTACATTCCCACCAACATCCTCACCAACACTTGCTATTGTCTGCTCTGTTTTTTAATAGATATATATAATGCTCATCCTAACAGGTGTGAGTCAGTTGTAATGACTCATCTTTCATTTCTAATCATGATATAGTAGTATAATCATAAAATACCGAACAGTCCTTAGGGACATAGATGATGGAGCCGCAGCCTGGGTGTGAGTCCTGTCTCCATTGCTTACCAGTGTGTGACCCTGGACAACTTTCTCCTGCATTAAAAATGAAAATAATAGCCCTGGCTGGCGTAGCTCAGTAGATTGAGCGCGGGCTGCGAACCAAAGTGTCGCAGGTTCGATTCCCAGCCAGGGTACATGCCTGGGTTGCAGGCCATGACCCCCAGCAACCACACATTGATATTTCTCTCTCTCTCTCTCTATCTCCCTCCCTTCCTTCTCTAAAAATAAATAAAATATTTTTTTAAAAAATGAAAATAATAATAACTATTTCAGAGTTGTCAAATGTGTTAAATGCACGAATATGTGTAAAACATTTGAAAGTGTACCTAACAAAGAGTAAGTAGTATTGTTGGGTTAGTTTCTCATTAGTATTATTATTACATGAAGGAAAGATAGGTAATTTAATAACTGGTTTGGGACATGGCTATTCATATGGGGAAACTAAAACAGATACCTCTCACAGAAAAAAACTCACACTTTATCTTACAAAAACATAAATTTCAGATGGGTTAAATAGTTATAAATTAAAAATTACCAAAAATAGAAAAGTATTAATATATATTATACAGAAAACAAAATGCAAACACTAATAAGAATAATAGTTTTTTACTATGTTAAAATCTAAAAATTTTATAATAAAACATTAATAAAATATAAAAAGATAAAGGAATAGGATAAATTATTAGATGTATATGATTCAAATGGCTGATATCTATAAACTGTTAGCTCAAAGAAATCAATTTAAAGAAAAACATAGAAAATACACATGATCCATGGGAAGATGCCCAACCACACCATTAAGCAGAGAAACACAGAACTCAGAAAAGTACAATTTTTGACTATTAGATTATATGAAATTCAAAAGATAAAAAACCCTAGTTGGTAATGTTCAATCGCACCACTGAGAGAAATGCAGAATTTTCTCCCAAAGTCCAACTTTTAAAAGTCACAGTAATGGTTATAGTGCAGGTTGTGAAGACATCTGTACTTACTGGTGGTGCAAATGCAAATTTCCAAAGCATTTTAGAGGATAATTTGGAGTTTCTGAAAAACAATTTTAATAACATTTAATTCAATAATTCCATTTCTAAAAATCTATGTTATAGGCACACTCACATAAATGCAGATACACACTCTCATAGGGATGCTCATCACAACACTATGCTAATTGAAAAACAATGAAAACAAAAGTCCACCCAGAAGAGAATAGTTAAATCACTTCCATAGTCTGGAATACTATGCAGCCTTTAAAATGAACATGATAGATCTTTATGGAGTTATCTGGAAAGATAATAAGATATATTATTAAATGAAAAAGGATTTTGGAGCATAAGATGATAACACAAATGTATTCTGTACTATGTGTTAGAAATAATTCTAAGTATTTCATATATATAATAAATATATGACACACCCCGAACTGTGGAATTCACACACATGCGCACATGCACAAGTACACACATAACATTTCTCACAAAATTATTTAGGGTACGTACTATTGCTATGCATATATTAAGTATGAAGGAGTGTAAGGAAGCAAACCCACAGAGGTCAAGTGGCTTATGGAAGGCTAGATACTGAATTCAGGCATTCTGACTCCGGAGTCTTGCATGCATACGAGATGATGCCTCTCCACAAGTAAAATGAAGAAAATAAAAGTATGTAACATCTAAACATCCACAGGGGTAGATACATAGGTAGGTAAGTAGATAGATAGACACTATCAATGCATGGTAAAAGGTCTCAAAGAACATAAATTAAAGTATTAATAGCATTTGGTTTTAGAATAAATGAGAAGAGACAGAATGTCTTTTATTGCATATATTTTTATATTCTAGAAGTTTTACAACAAGCATGTAGTCATAATAACTATGTGATTTAAAATAATTATTTAATTTCAAAATGATGTAACTATTATCCATGCCCACATACAACAGATCCTTGAATAATGTTATTTCATTTGTCATTTCATTATAATGTTGATGAGGGAAAAATCTATTCCCAGCTAGCACCAGCATCTGTGTGGAGTTTACACATTCTCCCCACATCTGCACGAGTTCTCTCTGGGGACTCCGGTTTCCTCCCACACCCCAAAGGTGTGCATGTGAGGTGAACTGGTGTTTCTACATTGTCTTTGTGGTAGTGAGTGTGGGTGTGGATGTGACGGTACTCTGCAGCTGAAGGGCATCCTGTTCAGGCTGAGTCTTCCCCTTATGCCCTGAGCTGCCGAGTGGGCTCCTGCCACCTGCCGTCCTCATCTCGATGAAGCGGGTTGCAAACTAGTTATCCTACTTGTCTTCACTCTTCTTCCTTAAATGTATGTATAGCTCACATTCATTTCAATGTTTAATGTTAGAAGCACTTTGGGTCATTATTTAGAAGTTTTAGTGACCCGAATGTGCTGAACAGAAATAAAAAACTGAACTCTTATTTATATCAATTAGGCTATGGTAAAATTGGTTTTATTATGTCATTTTGCTTAAAGCCACAGTTTCCAAGAACTTATTTACAACATTGAAAACATACAGTGAATATCACATATATTTATTTAATTTACTTTCTGTAAAATGGTGGTGGTGGTTATTATAAAAATTATATGTTGATTATGACAACAAAGCTAACCTTAAGGAATTGATAATATCATATACTTCAAATAGTTTATTGATCAATGAACTAAACCCTATGCAAGGTTCAAGGTGTTAACCACTACAGTGTGAAACATACAGGAACACAAAGCCATGTACATCTTGCTCCATTGCCACGTCCACTGCTTTGATATCTGGTGCTGAAGAGCTCATCTTCCTTTTCACCATTTGTAGTTTCCTTTTCCTTGTTGACAATTGGTGCCTCTTTTTTTTTTTTTTTTGCAAATGGGCAGTCCTTAAATGAGTGACTTGTAGTTTCCTTTTATTTTTCTAAAATTGAAGATTTTTTTCTGTCAATGGGTGGTCTTTAAATGATTGACTAGCTCCTGCAATACAAAAGCAGTTTATAACAATGAAAAGTCTTGGTAAGCCAAGTCTCCTGGTTTTATATAGATTTTTAATCAAATTGATTTCTAATCCGAGCCTCTAAAAGTAATCCCAAGTATCTTAAAGCCTAGACCTAGAAAAGGTCCATTGCTAACCTGAGTGCCACCTTACTGTGCCCAAAGCAATTCAGAAACGCAACCTAAGAAAATTGTTTCTGAAGCACATGTTTGCTGCTTCAGAGACCCTTTGAAAAGCATCTTATGGCAAAGGGGGCCCCTACTGGAACAGAAGGGGATATTCCAATCTGAGTTTTCCTGGATAATTACGTTGGTCTGAATTTAATGCAGGGAAGATTTTCAGTACAAACATTATACAACAACAAAGATTCTTTATGATACAATACATGAAATGATTTTACGCAAACAAAATTTAAGGTTAGCAAAATTCTAAAGCTTCATTGCTCATGGGATAATATTTTAAGCCTCCAATCATTCCATTTTAAAATACCTCAAGTTTACAACGATGAATCTAAAATGCACTAACAAATCCTACTCATTCACTCTAGTTCTTGAAATGGCATCTGCCTTTGAGCTATAAAAATAACAGATGATTTTCTGATAGCTTATCAGTTAACAGACTGCTTAGTTAGGGTAGCACATTTTTATGCCAATGTCAGCAGAGAGGGAGAGGGAAGGAGAACAGTGAAAACACAGAGCACCATGGTGGCTTAGAGGGAGATTTAAGGACTCATTTCAATGAAAAATAAATTAGGGAGTTTTCTTTCCAGGCTTCTCCCTCCACAATCTAAGGTGAAACTTTAGTGCCTTGAATTGTTCAAATTTAAAATAGATTCTAGGAGTAGGTAAGGGAAGTAATAAAATATAATTAAATGTTTAAGTCCTATAAAATATGCCTTATACTGGGCATAGAATGAGGGATGTTCATGGATAAAAAATTCTGTTGAAGTGCTAGTAAGCTAAAAGATATACTTTTTGAAATATTAATATGGCATTGTAGTCTTAGAGTTAGGATTGTAATATTAATTGCAGGAAGTCAAACCTAGTCAATTATAAAACATTGTTGAGGTCTTAATGTGTTGTTGTCATATTAACTGAAGGAAAATATAAATGGATTCAGATTAGATTTTCTACACAGTTTTAAAATAATCACAGACCCAGATCAGGGGTGCCCAGCCCCTGGCCTGTGGGCTGCATGCGGCCCAGGATGGCTGTGAATGTGGCCTAGCACAAAACCGTAAATTTACTGAAAACCTTTTTTTGCTGATCAGTTTTCATCAGTGTCTGTATGTTAAATGTGTGGCCCAAGACAACTCTCCTTCCAGTGTGACCCAGAGACACCAGAAGGTTGCACACCCCCTAGAACCATAGGTTGGAGGAAAACTGGAGTTCTGTTGGTAAGACCCAATATCCAGACTGCCTCTCATCTTCAACACATAATAATAAAACAACATGTAATAATAATAATAATAATAATAATAATAAAATATTTAATATTAAACATTTACTAATTATTTGTGTTACAGTTAGGCAGCTAGTTAGATATTAATAAAAGAGAAGGGAGTCAGGTCTAATTAAGACAGATTAAGGAGGAAACAACTGCACAGACACCCTAGGGAACACCTGCTTCCTCCACCAAACAGACTGACTGATGGACTGACTGACGGACTGATGTTAATCCTGAGTAGGTGGGAAAGACTGGCTTTCCAGTCTCCCTGGGAAACCACTGCCCTGTTAGCTTCAATAACCGAAGGGAGGGATAAACAGTAAGGGGAGATTTCTTTGCTGGGAACATGCACAGTAGAAGCCAAGCTGGCGCAAGGGAAGGTCCTTCTACTCTGCGTATGTGCAGTAGAAGCCAGATGACAAGGCAGTAAGAGCCAAATTAGAGACTTTACGGGGAGGAGGGTAACTTGGGAAAATCTTGGAAAGAGACCTGATAGGATAAGGGCACAAAATCTGGAAGATCTAAGAAAGGGATGGATGAGGGAGGCACCAGCATAACCCCAGAAAGATCTAGGAGAGAGATGCATAGTCCGAAAGAAAACCTACTCTTTCCAAAGCCCAAGGAAATATAATCAAGGCTTAACAAAGGCCAGAGTCTCTCGCTCCCTCCCTTCAGCATCCTTGAGTGCTGGGCTAATGGCATGGAAGCTGTGGGTCCCAGCCCTCATCCTGGCCTTGCTGGGAACAAGTGCAGGCCTGCAGCCCCAGAGGCTGCCCTCTTCCTCGGTGAGAAGGAGCTAAGTCACCTAGGTGTGGATGAGACATCGGACAAGGTGTGCCTGGAGGCAGTCCTTTGTTATTGTGCCAACAAATCTTGCCACTATGCCTCAAATTCCCCTATGCAAGTATCTCTGAAGTGCATTTCCTGTGATAGCGTGGAAAAATCCTATTTCCTCTGGCAACAGTTGTGCGTTGCAGGCACTCTACTAGATTTTAATCAACTGTGGGATTAAAGAATTTTAATGGGAGTTGTGAATTTTACTTGAATAATAAAAGAAGGATAAAGTTCAGAAGCTTGATAAAGAAGGGAATAGTATTTAGGAAAGGGCAATGACAAAGATAAAAGCTAAGGCTTTTTGTTAATGTTGTACATTCAAAGAACTTCATGTAGTGTACATAAAGAGAAGGCATTGTATTGAAAGGCTGCAACATTAACCTGGGCTGGAAGATACAAAACTTTGGGTGCCATGCCATCCCAAGATTGAGCCAAAAGAACAAAACTTTTTTTTATGTTCAAAAGAGATCATTTTAATAGTTCTGAAGGACAGCTTGAAGGTGGTGGTGATGGTGGTTAGGCGAGATTTCATATTTATACAGGGCTGTTTTCCTCTGATACTAGTTCAAATAAAATGAAAAAAAGTGTAATAAAAAGCTAACATTAGTCAGTGGGGTAGGAAAAAAGGCAACTGATTTAAGACCGATTGAATATGTGATTGCTACCAGTTTTAGTGGGGCAAGTGCTCAGGGCTCCTCCTGAGCTTCTGGAGCAAGTGATTGGACAATCCAAGTGGATTGGTGTATGTCATGAACATGAACAGAAGCCTTGGAGGGAAAAGTGATGGGTTTGAGGGACCCTGGTCTGCCTGAGTAATGCCCAGTGTGATTTGGGGAACATGAGTTTTCAACGGTCTGAAACAGGCAATTTTGGAAAGTTTCCTTTCTCAACCTGAGTTCCATAGGGAATTAAGTCTTACAGAAAATGATCTGAGTGACTACTTTCTCCATTCTCCCAGGCATGGTGCATAGTTGGTACCATTCCAGATTCATAGAAGAAAAAAATGAGTCATTATATACAATGGATAATTAGGGCATTAGGGTTTCATTCTCTCTGTGCACCCTAGTTTAAGTGGGATGAGGGAGAAGCAGAGTTAAAATACTGTGCCCTCCCAGCCTGGCCAGTGTGTCTCAGTTCCTTGGAGCATTGTCCCATAACCAAAGAGTTGCAGATTAGATTCCTGGTCAGGGCACATACCTAAGTTGTGGGTTTGACCCCTGGTCCGAGCAATGCACAGGAGGCAACCAATCAATGTTTCTCTCTCACATCAATGTTTCTCTCTCTCCTTCCTCTCTCTTTTCCTCTCTCTCTAAAAGCAATGAAAAAATGTCTTCAGGTGAGGGGGAAAAACCTATGTCCTCCCATACTTCAGAGTCAGGGAAAAAATCTCATAAAAGTACCTAAGAACAGCCCCTCCACAAAGAAAATTGGATGAGGTGTTTGAAATTTGATTTCACAAATGAATTTGTGAAAACACAAGTAAGATTTAAGGGAAAAAATCAATTATGTCAAAATTTCAGGCTTAAAAAACAAGATAAGTTCATGACTGTTAGTTTTGTTGATGATGCACTGTAATATATGTAAAGGGGGCTGAACATTCACTTAATAGATCCAAGAATCACCAAGTCATTGATGGCACCACAAGGAAGAATCAGTCAAGTGGTTAACTTAGAAAATAGAAGGAAACAATTTAAAGTGAAGGAATAGAAAATATAGAAAGACACATTTCATTCCAAATATGGAGAAAATTTTCTTCCAAAACAAATGTTGTGGTAAGGATTGGGCCAAGGTCTGAAATCTCTCACCACTGCATTGCAGGGTGCCCCTGAGTCATCCGATGCTTCCGAGAGAATCCATTCCTTTCTTGGGTGAGCTCTGACATTAAGAGTGAGCATGCCATATTCTGGTCTCATGTAACTTCCAACCATGTTGTCACACATCTACCCTGGGCATTGTAGGAATACGTCCTGAGACTTCGTGAAACATCCTTTTAAACACTCAGTGATAACCTCATGTTTGCTCTGAGGCACTGACTCTTCAAGCTGAACCTCTCCAGACCTGCCAACCAGTCGTTTGCCCTGTAACACGGTTTCCCTTCACTCCATGTTCTCCTCACACGTTTCTGACCATGGTCTCTTTTTATTTAGAAAGTGCCGTTTGGGGGTTGCACTTAATAGGAGAAAAATCAATGAGTAAAAGCAAAGGACATAACATCTCTTACTACAAGTGAAGGATATTTTTTTTTTACTTCTTTACTTTTTTTTGAGGAAATGAATAAAACAAAGTGTTGAGATAACTGTAACTCAGGAAAAAAGAACTTTAATTCCGAAGAGCTGTCATTAAATGATCCTTTATGGATAAGAATAGCAATACTTATCATGTATCAGTCCATATGCTAAACCATTATCTGCATCACCTCATTTAATTCTTGAAATAACCCCATTCTGTACATACTTTCCAACAGACTGGAAGGCTGAGGCAGCAAGAAGATAAGCACCTTGCCCAAGTTTACACAGTACTAAGTGACAGGCCTCAAAATTGACTCCAGGTCCATCTGATTTCCTAGTACCTTCTCCACAATACATATGAGGAACCTGAGGCCCCACAGGTGACTTATTCAGAGTCACCAGTTAATCCGCCGTACAATTAGGGCTGAACCCCAGGCTCTCTGATGAACGGTCCAGGACTGTGTTACACCCACTGCTTCTGAGAGGGGCTCCCGTGAAGCCCCAGGGCAAGTCTTCAGTGAGAAAGTATTGTTCCGTAACTTTGTTCAACTTATATTCAGGATCCAATCAGTGTAACAGTGTCCATGAGAATAAGCAGAATTAAAATACTCCTAAATAGATGACAAAGTATTTGCACATCTCTGATGTTTTATTAATGCTGACAAAATTCAGCGAAGTGAATTTGGCCAGTGTCTTATGAATTCCAAAAATGAAATCTAATAAAACTCTTCTCACAGAAGGCTGAACATCTCTCTTCTGTTGGACTTTATTATCTTCAAATAGGTCTGCCAATGGCATAGAAGAAATTACGTATATTTGCAGCAGCAAGGAGGACATTTTCCAGATGTTTTCCAGATGTCCACATCGTTTTCTGTTAGTAGGCGGGACAGGGAGAAAAACAGAGCCGCCAATAACCGTAACTCGATAAATTATAACATGCCTTCCTAAACTTTTTCTCTCTATATCCTTCTTCCCCTTTTCTCTAATCTCTACTTTTAATATATTAAACATTACCAGAACCTAGAACAGCGCCTAGCTCACCATAAATGTTCAATAAATACTTGTTGAATGGTATACGTTGTTCTGTAAATATTGCTATAAAAAATTCCTCTGTTCCAAGTTTCTTCACAGGAAAGTGAAGTGAAATATCCTATTTTTCAGTATAGGCATCACATGGGTGAGCCCAGATAGTGGCATGGAAACTGGTTCCTGCCAAATAAGTGAGTCAAGAGGAGAGAGAACGTTGATGAATCGGTGCAACTGGTGTTGCTGTCACTTTCAGAGAAGGATGTAGGGCATTGTGAAGTCTGGGCAATAGGGAGGGCTGTTTTGGAGTCTATGTGTGTGTGAGAGAGGGGAGAAAAAAACCCTAGGAATAAGAGTAAGTGGAGTTACGGTAATATCCATGCATACATCCACCCCAAATTTGCCTTTACACGTCCCATCCCCCTGACACTCACGGACACTCGGGTTTGCTCGCCGAAGAAGCATGAAATCAGCATGCAGCAAGGGAGTGTCCCACTCTGAGTCCGCTGCACTGCAGCTTCTGCACGTCTTCTTCAGGGGTGAGGGGAGAGGAATGGATGCTTCTCCAGCCCCAGCTCCAACCCTTAAGCGGCATTTGGGGGATCGTTTCGAAATTCATGACTGCTCCTTAGAGTTCTAAAGGGCAGTCGGGGTCTCTTTAAAAGGTAAGAGGGTTAAGCATTTAGTCCACTTGGACAATTGATTCAAACCAATGTAAACTATGCCAAGTTCCCAGTTAGAAACTCCATGCTCACACTGTACGTGTTCCAAGTGTTGCGCGTGGGTCACCGGCCAGCAGTGACCACGGAATGCTGTGGATGGCTCGCCGAAAAACACGCGAGAAACAAACAAACATGCACAGAGACAAACTAGTTTCTGTGGGGAAGTAGGGACGAAATGGCCACCCCCCCTAGTGGGGGGCACCCCAATTTACCGTCCATACATGCTTTTATTGGGCTCATTTTGCATAATAATTCAGGTAAAGTACAGTACTTATCAGGGGGAAGTAAGGAACTATAGAAAACAAGGAACTCTGCTGGTCTATTGAGTCGAGGTCAAAGAGCTGTAAGACTTTGAGGAACAAACTTCCTCCTTGGAACCCCTCTCATTCATCTGAGAGCATTCTAAACAAAGAAGGTTTCACAGTAATTTACATGTTCTTTCTTAGGCCTGATCACCCAGGGAATCTGCCCTTTTCAGCATAGAGCTGCACCACCCTGTCATTGTTTCAGGTTTAGCATGGGAACTAAGGCAATAAGGAGATTTTCTCCCAGAAGATGAGAACTCAGGCTATGTCAAAGCCAAGGAGCAAGGGTCCGTCACCCTCTTTTGCTGCAGCCCCCCAAATCCTTCTTTTGGGGGGCCTCCCAAAGTGGTCGTGCCTGGCTTAGGTCGTTCCCCCCGGGGGGAATCATACCCGTCTTTGGCTAACTGACCAAGCTTTTTGGGGTTCAGCAGCAGAAGCAGCATTCCTGCCAGGGAGACAAGCCCTTGTCTCCTTGCTGGCTTACGGTTCCAAGGGCATTCCCTTAGCCTTAGCCTAGGCGGGGGTTTCAGCTTCTGATACCAGTCAGGGCGGTTCCCAACATCCAAGGTCTCGCCCAGTTTCAACATCTCTGAATCGTTATCACACAGTCTCAGTACGTAAAGGGTTGTGAAAAACTACATGTGACTTATGGCCCCTTAATGTTTAATGGTAAAAATAATCCTCAACATTTTATCAAGGCTATCCCTTAGAAATAGAGCATCTGAAAAAGGAAATTCAAAAATTCTCAAAAGAATATTTTTATATTTGTCTAAAATTTCACTTTCTACACACACACGCACACCATGTGCTAAGTGTAGACGTTCGTTCATTCAGCACTCAGCAAGTATTTTGCAACTGCCATATCTTCTTTGTAATTTAACTAAACTGACGGTTCAAAGACAAATATGACATTGTCCTAATATTCTATAAACTCAAAGGCAAATTTGGAAAAACAAGTAAGTTGCAACTGAAAGACTAAACTAGAAACATTGCTTCAAAATTTTTTTAATTGTTGCTTTAAGTGGGCCAGTTTATTCTTATTAGTTATGTATATTGTATGTCATATTTGAATATATGAGTATAAAAGCTTGCATTGGAGTTTCAGATAATTATACTAGGAAGATACCTAATTCTTCTCCACTGGTCCATTTTACTTTTAATCTGGAAAAACAGTCCATAAAACGAGACTTCTCTGAACTCTGTTATCCTTCAGATATTAAATTCATGTATAATAATTGTGACTCAAGCCCTTGAATTAAAATATAAAACTCAGTTTTTAAGAGATGCCAAGAAGTAGGGGGAGAAATTAGGGTCCCCGTCTGTGCTCCCATGCCTGCACAATAATCTGAGCAAAAGGCAATGCTCAGGGCGGTGAGTTCTAAGTCACAGCCATGTTTTCAGCTTCCCTATGACAACATAGCTTATATGATTGAAAGCTGATAAAAATGAAAGTGACATTCCCCTCCTCCCATAACTTACTTTCCATCATTGTGCACACTTTCTACTGCGGTGTGAATTATGTAAGTATGTGGATCTCTAAAGTAGATCATCTCAGAATCCTATACAAACTGAGGGAAGTTGCAGGCTCTGTCCCCATTCAAAGTAAATCACGCATATAAACCTCCCTGAAGAGGCCCTGTGCCCAAAGCTGTGAACAATATAGGTAGAGATAAATGGGGGAAGGTGCAGAGTTTAAGCTAAAAGTAGAGAAGAAAAAATACTGTGAAAACTGACCAAACTGTTTCAACTCTAGGAGAAGACTAATTTTTAATGCAGATTTAAATGCATACTAGAAATATTGATGTCAAAGATGTTTACTGCTGCTACATCATTGAAAAAAAAGGTGTGATTTTACCAGATTTTGATCTTCATTAATATATGATAAATAACCAATGAGATGTCATTAGAAATAGAATTTTGCTTCATGATTTGAACCAGATTAAATCTTTTCCATAATATTAAAGAATTTAAATTTTGTCTAACTGCAGAATTTAGTCAGATTTTTTTCTTTTTTTAATCAACAACCACTTTATTAAATTTATTGGGTGACATTGGTTAATAGGGTCATATGGGGCTCAAGTGTACATTTCTATGGTACATGATCTGTATATTACACTGTGTGCCCATCACCCAAAGTCAAATCAACTTCTGTCACCTATATTTGGCTCCCTTTACCCTTTGCTATGAGTTTCAGTTTTATATACCACATATGAGTGAAATCATGTGGTTCTTAGCTTTTATTCACTTGGCATAATATTCTCAAGCATAATATTCTTGGCATAATATTCCCATCCATGTTGAACCAAATGTCAGTATTTCATCCTTTCTTATGGCTGAGTAGTATTTCATTGTATATGTGTACCACAGCTTCTTTATCCAATCCTCTATTGTCTCAATGTCTTGGGCACCATGAATAATGCTGCAATGAACATAGGGGTATACATATCTTTTGTGAATAAATGTTTTTGAATTTTTCAGATAGGTAGCCAGAAGAAGAATTGCTGGGTCATATGGTAACTCTATTCTTAATATTTTTAGTAACCACTATGCTGTTTTCCAAAGTGGCTGTACCAGTTTTCACTTCCACCAGCTGTGAGTAAGGGTTACTTTTTCTCCACAACCTCTCCAACACTTGTTATTATTTGTCTTGTCGATAATAGCTATTTTAGCAGGTATAAGGTGGTATCTCATTGTAGTTTTGATTTATACTTTTTAATAGCCAGTGAAGTTGATATTCTTTTCATATATCTGTTGGCCATTTGTATGTCTCCTTTGGCAAAGTGTTTGTTCAAGTCCTCTGCCCATTTTAATTGAATTGTTTGTTTGATTTTTCAAAAAAATTGAAGAAGAGGCAATACTTCCTAACACATTTTATGAGGCCAACAAAACCTTGATACCAAAACCTGGCAACAATAACACGATAAAAAAAAAAACTACAGAGCAATATCTCTGTTGAATACAGGTGCAAATCTCTAAAAAAATACTAGTAAATAGAATATTAAAAAATTAAAAAAACAATGCATCACTATCAAGTGGGGTTCATTCCGGGGGCATAAGGATATTTCAACATGTACAAGTCAATCAACATATTACAGCACATAAACAAAACAAATAATAAAAGTCATATGATTTTATCAATAGATGCAGAAACTGCGTTTGATAAGATACAACCTCTATTTATGATGAAAACACTCAAAATGAGTATAAAAGGAAAGTACCTCAACATAATAAAGACCACATATGACAAACCCTCAGCTAACACCATGTTCCATGGTGAAGCACTGAAAGTGTTTCCTGTAAATCGGGCCCTGGCTGGCGTAGCTCAGTGGATTGAGTGCGGGCTGCAAACCCAAGTGTCGCAGGTTCGATTCCCAGCCAGGGTACATGCTTGGATTGCAGGCCATAACCCCCAGCAACCACACATTGATGTTTCTCTCTCTCTCTCTCTTTCTCTCTGTCTCTCTCTCTCTCTGTCTCCCTCCCTTCCCTCTCTAAAAGTGAATAAATAAAAAATCTTTAAAAAAAAAGTGTTTCCTATAAATCAGGAACAAGACAAGGTAATCACTCTTACTCAACATAGTACTGGAAGTCCTAGCCAAAGCAATCAGACAAGAGAAATAAATAAAAGGCATCCAAATTGGGAGTGAAGAACTAAAAGTGTTACTTCTTACAGAGTACATAATTCTGTATATAGAAAACCTTAAACACTCCAATAAAAATATTACAAACAGTAAACAAATACAGTAAAAGTTGCAGGATAAAAAAAATCTACCCACTGCTTTCCAGTATAATAATAAATTTTTTAAAAAAGAAATCAGAAAAATTGTTTCTGCTATTGCAACCAAAAGAATAAAATACCTAGAAATAAACTTAACAAAGGATGTAAAGGACCTATATACTGAAAACTACAAAGCATTATTAAAAGAAATCAAAAAGACACAATGAAATAGGAAGATACTCTGTGTGCATGGAATGGAAGAATCAAAATAGTTAAAATGGCCATATTACCCCAAGCAATATACAGATTTAATGCACTACACATAGAAATTCTAATGTCATTTTTTAAAGAAATGGAACAAAACATCACTAGATTTTTATGCAACACAGAAGATCCCAAATATCCAATGAAATCCTGAGAAAAAAAAAGAATAAAGCCAGAAGTATCACATTACCTGACTTCAAATTATCCTACAAAGCTATGGTGATGAAAACAGCATGGTATTGACAAAAGAACAGACACACAGACCAATGAGACAGAATTGAGAGCCCACATGTATATGGGCAAATAATTTTTGGCAAAGGAGCCAAAAACACATAATGGAGAAAAGAAAGCTGATGGGAAAATTAGGAAGCCACAGATACAAATAATGGAACTAGATTACAGTTTGTCCCCATGTATAAAAATTAATTCAAAATGGGTTGAAGACTTAAATATAAGATCTGAAAAAACAAATTACATCAAAGGAAACATAGGTACTAAATTTATGGACCTGGATTGTAGAGAACATTTTATAAATTTGACCCCAAAGGCTAGGGAAGTAAAGCAGAAATAAATGAATGGGACCACATCAAACCAAAAACCTTCTTCTGCATAGCAAAAGAAACCAACGAAAAGGCAACCCACCAAAGGGGAGAAGAAGTTTGCAAATGACATCTCCAACAAGGGGTTAATATACAAAATACATAAAGAACCCATACAACTCAACACCAGGCAAATAAGCAATCCAACTGAAAAATGGACAGAAGTTTTTTCTAATGCATAAGGTTTTAGAGATGGGCTATTTGGGCTTATGAATTATTTTCACAATGTTTTATAATAAAATTTATTTGTTGTAAACCAGTTGAGGAATTTGAGTAAACTGAACCTCATGCATTTTCTAGTCCTAACAAGTCACATACACATAACATAATCCAAACAATTCTAAATGTGTTTGGTTTCTATGAAAACAAATATAGTTAAGTGGATTATTTTACTGATACCAGAAAAAAATTTAGCCACATCTAGCATTATGCCCAGCTGGATTTCTGAATTATATTTTGAAGTATTTCTGTACTTGGAAGGTAAATACACATAAAGAAAATAATTAAGCATTAAAAGGTAGACAAATGTTATGCCTACATACTAAAGGCCTTTGAAAACAGCCATGCCACTTATGTATCAATGACTGTAAGATAACACATTTTTTACCTTGAATGGATATATAGTTTAAGTTTTGCATTTGAAAATTAGGGGACAAAGGGGAGACTTGATCATATTATCCACCACAATAAATCTGCGGTTCCCTTGGTGTAAAATGTGTTCATCAAGCGTACATAAACGTGGCTGTGTGGCAGACAGTGCATGCCGAGCTGATGTGTGCCTTTAAATATTGGGGGCTCTCCTCCATGTTCTTGTCAGTGACAGCCACTGTCTGAGAAAAGGAACCAGATACACAGTGGAGGGAATGTGGTTCTTAAATGGAGTGTGTTCCTTCTTCCTACTCTACTGAATGAACTGTTAAAAGACCAAGAAGGCTGTCATAGAGATATCACAGGAAATAAAGAACTCCAAGCCAAGGGTGTGTCCAATGGGGCTGGCATGGAATGACAGACCGCCCTCCCCACATGGAAAATCTCGTCACCCATCTGAGATATCACATAACGGTGGCAGCACTCCAGAGACAGAATGAGCTCCACCTGTTTGCAATGTGTTTAGCTATTAATATTTATGTAGTAATTCAAGGGAGTAAAAAAATGACAAAATGAACCAAGTTGTATCACTGTTGGTGCTTTCAACCAAGATTTCTAAAAAAAAAAAAAAAAAGTAACAGCATGAATCTGTCCTTCGCTGTAGGAAGAAATCATATGACATCCTTAGGATGCCAAGGATTGTTGAAGAGAAGGCAGGCAGTAGCCATGTCCTTGGCATTCCCAGAACACTTACTCTATACCACTTAATAAGAATTTTTCACTATTTGCAGTTGTGCTTCTGACTCATGCAAAAGCCATATAAAACAGAAAAAAAATAAGTTCTCAGAGCTTTGCTAATATTAGTGAGTCTTATCTTTAAACTCAGAAGAGACAAAAATAGCACAAATTTCTCATGTCTCATCTGAAACAAAAGAAATCAGAAAGATGGTTGTCTTTACTGATGTCCTCAAGGATATTTGGGGTAAGGTCATGGCCATTCTCTATGACAGCAGCCTCAGAAGGTAGACAGCAGATCATTTTCATGATGTTTACTTAAGCTTATTTGTTTTTTTTTCTGGAATAACTCCACCTCAAGCAAATAAACTCCTTAAATGTAGTGGTAAAATGACATGTTCTCCAATTTATCCTAAAATGACCTCTTTAAAGGACTGCTCTGTGGTATGGGGCACAACAGCAAAACCTTACACTGGGTCCCAGGACATCTGACTTCCGGCTCTGCCCCTGATTTCCATGATGAAATAACCATAAGCATTGAGTCAGACTGATTTGAACTCTAACCACAGATCCACTCCAGATAAGCTGATGACTTCATAAATATATTAGACACTTTAGCTATGACTTATTATTTGTTAAAAGAATATGATAATATCACCTCACAGAGTTGCTGTAAGAATCAAGTATTATGGTACATGTGAAGTGTCCAAAACACTATGTATCTCTATTCCTCCATGTTCTACACTAGGAATGATTCCCAGGTTACTGATATAATTTAGATATGATATAATGCTAGGCCAGAAAATATCTAGAACTTATTTTATTTCTTTTTAAAGTGGAAGTTCCCCTAATAGATCTATGAATTGCTAACTAGAACTCAGAACAGTGCCTGGCATAGTTAAACAAAGTTGTGACAAGGACATAATTCTGAAGGTAGTTAAATGGGCAAAGGCATAACTCTATGCTCTACTTTTTCTTCACAGTTAATACCGCTATTGGTAGAAGACCTAAGATGAAGTGTAGAACAGAAAGGTCATTCATTCACCCATCCACACCTCCAAGTATCAGGTCTGGACTGCAGATCTGGGGTCATCAACCAACAAGAGGTAGCAGAAGCTACAGGTCCTAGGTGCATCCTAATTGTAACTCATACATTTCAGGTCCACTAGTGTTAAATGCTACTAATAGCTTAGGAACTTCCCCTAACAGATCTATGAATTGCTAACTAGAACTCAGAACAGTGCCTGGCATACTTCTATTGGATCTTTATTTTTCCAGCACTGGGTTTATGGTTCAGATGAAGACCCTACTCTGGAAGTTTTAACCTATCTCAGTAGAACTATTGAAGGACCTATGCTAAGTCCAGGCCTTCCAGAGACCACAGAGAAGATGCCTTTGGACTTAATCCCATGGGAACCACAACATAGCTTTTGGCTTTGCCCTCGCATTTCTTACCATCCACTTAAACACTGCCAGTAAGCCCTCACTTACTCAAAGCCACTTTGTGAAGACCTGTCCCTAGGAAGCCTTCTGAGACCTATGTCCCCTTACATCACAGAATTGCCAGGGTTCTAGAGTCACACCTAGACCAAGTTAAACTCCTTCCACTTAGAGTTTAAGACTTCAGTCCTAGAATAGTTGCATACTAAGGTATTTCTCTTAACACTGAGGACATTATGGACTATAAGTACTGTAGTAGGCTGAAAAATAACCCCCAGAGGTAGCAAATCCTAATCCCAGGAACATTTAAATGTCACCTTATATGCAAAGTCTTTGCAGTCATGATTAAGTCAAGTATCCTAACATGGGAATGTTGTCCTGGATAACCAGGGTAGGTCCTTCATACTATGACGTGTGTTTATATGACAGAGACAGAGGATTAGACAGACACACAGAGGAGATGGAAATGTAAAAGACAGAGACAGAGAATAGAGTAATGCAACCACAAATTAAAGGATGCCAGCAGATGCCAGAAACTCATAGAAGCAAACTGTAGATTCTTCCCTAGAGCCTCTGGAGAGAGTGCAGCCTTGCCAATACCTTGATTTTGAACTTATGGCTTCCAGAACTGTGGGAGAATAATTTCTGTTGTTTTAAGCCATTAAGTGGTGGTAATTTGATATAGCAGTCACAAGTACTAATAAGTCCTCAGGCTTGTATTGCACGCCATTTTACTGAGCAACTACTACATGCCAATTCCTATGTTGGAGTTGTGAAAGGTTTTATGAATATGTGAAGGTGAATGTAACTTTAATCAGTTCTGTAAGAACTTAGGAGGCTCTTAGCTACTTTAGAACATACTTTAGCTACTAAAAGCAAAGATTTACCACCTAATCTTCTGCTACAGACATGCCAAGCATTTTATGATCTTTCCTAGACCTTTCCAGATAGTCCTAGTGATTAATTTTCCATTCCTTTTGTTCTGATTGTTGCTGTAAAACACCTCAATGGTTTCTCTTCTTAAGTCCCTCTACTCTCTGGATCTTGCTGGCCTCTCCATCTGTATTGCACACCACTCTCTTTTCCATTATAGCCATTGGAGCCTTCTTGAAATCCTTCCGTTCCTCCATTACACACCCATCACTCACTACTGAGCCTTTACACCTAGCATTCCTTCTTCCAGAAACACTCTTTTCTTTCCTCTCCTCCCTGACTTCTAGGCTAGATTGCATACCATACTTCATGCCTCCATAAACACCCTATATCTGCCATTAACTTTATTATCATTATTATAATTACTGGTCTAACATGTTTTCCCCACTGGACTATAAGCTCTGTGAAGACAGAAAATGTGTCCGTACTACTTATTACTGTATCCTTAATAACTGCCTGGCTTGCAAAACATGGATTAAATAAATATTGATTGGTAAATAAATGATTAAGTGAGTGAATGGATGAACAGCCTTCTACAGAGACTAAAGTCCCAGCTAGCATGTTTACTTTCTTTTCAAGATATATTTCGATTATTTCAAGTCACCATGATTTCATTTTAACCCTGAGCACATAGACCTCGGACTGAAAAAAAATATTTCATTGCTGCAATAAAGTTTCTGTTTCTTAGATTGAAACTTGCCTGACTCCCTCAGCTCTATTTATTAAACTAAGTGCGTGTATAGATTACCTCTGCCAACATGACCCGCCTACCCATGAAGGGAGTTGATTATGATTCACATGAAATGAGATCTGTAAAGTCACAAACACCTAAGACATGTGTCCACTTCTTTCCTGAGAACATTCCTGACACAGTATTATTGATTCACCTCCACACGCTCTTTGAGGAGCTACACGGGATGACTTACATTCCTTATATGACGCTCTGTGCCCTGCATGTCATGTGTTAGCCCATTATGGGAGTCCATGCCAATTTGATAGTGATCAAAATTTGCTCTCATCAAATGCCAACTCTTTGGACCTCCTGGAATTAGTTAGTGACCATAGCCCGTTTCTGGTGGAAAAGGCTACACACACCAGCCAGCTGTCTTAGCAGGAAGGAAAATGATTTCCTTTTCAAATTGGCTTTAAAATGTGTGGATGCTGCCAGACGGCCTCTGGGCATGTGTATGAAACATCGAAAACAGACACAACAATACACACGGAAAAGAAATGAATTTCCAAAGCAGACTTGCCACGAAATAGCCAAGTGGGTTCTACGCATGGAACTGAATGAGCTTCAGAACCATCACTGTCCTCTTCGGTAAATGGCTTTTCTCCATGAAAGCTGAAATTATGGAGGAGAGGAAAGGGCATACACTGGAATTATTCTATGAATTATGGTTTAAAAAAACCAGTGCCTCACCTGAACCGCTTTACTATTACTATCTAAACTGTTACTATTTTTAAGTGTTTTCTGTTTCAGAAAAACATTACACCTCTGAATTGCTATCATTTATTTTTAAAGACCCACAAAGAATAAAATCTTCAAGCTCTCTTAAAGTTTAGAAATGTTCATTAATTTACCATTTTACTGTTATAACTCTTTTTTAAAAAGAGGTCTTTAACTTCCTAGTTTCTTTATACAAATAAAATATTATTTACTCATTTGCTCATGGGGGAACCTACAATCCATATTTAATGTTCTGATTAATGATTATAAACAATGCTTTCAAAAAAAATTTTACTTGTATATAATCAAGCCATCTAGTTACCAATAACTGCAAATGTCGCAGAGCCCAATGGCCTCTTTGGGACTTTTAATCTGTTTGCTTTTAGAAAGTAGGTGATTTGATTTTTACATTAAGGAAGCATTAACATCATTAAATGGGCTCCCACTTTATGATAACTGCAAATGTCACATTGATCCAGAAAGATAAGAAAATGTGCTTATCTTTGGAACAAATATCCAAGGCAGGAGCAGGCAACCCACACTATTTGCATTAAAAAACAAATTGTATAAATGCAGAAGATTGATGTACCATCTGTTCATGTCCTTCACTTTTCTGGCTCTTCTGTGTTGAGATATTTTTATGGAATAGTTACGTTTATTATTTTGAAAATGAGCCACAGGTTAAAGAAGTTTACGATGGGTAATATAACTCAAAGCTACTGGCCTACTGTACTCCAGGTATTAAAGCTTGCATTATGTTACATTTTGTGCTGCTAAATGCTTAGATAGTCTGATGTACAGCCCAAGATAAAATGTATACAAAACTGGAAAGGATGTTTAGGACCAAATCCAAAATATCTCACTAAGATGTCTCTTGGCAAGGAGAAGGAAAATGTGCTGAAAAAATTAATGACTTTTAAAGCCACTGGCAATAGGCAACAACTTGCTCTGTCACTCCTAAGGAAACGAGGGAGTAAAACAGAGTAAATAAATGTTTCCTTGTGGGGGAAGTCCACTGGAGTTCCAATCATCAGCCACAGCACTCCTTTCTTCTTGCAATGGGTCACAGAAAAATCTACTAGCAAAATCCGCTCACAAGAAATTTCAGCTTTCTTGTGCCCTTCTTTCTCTCTAACACCAACAATATTTACTTTCCCTTTGAAGCTGAAAATGAACTCACAATCACCACAAATGTGAAGGTGAGTATGTTTCATTTGTTGTTTAACTGGACAACCAGCGCAAAATAAATCCATGAATAAAGAAACCAACTGTGTGGAATGAAGCTTAGCTACAATAACCGCCCCCTGGTGGCAGCTGCCACAAACACCAAAGACCAGATAGCTTTCTAAGGTAGCTTTCCAAACTGCGCAAGCCTCCTCTTTTGCTGCGAAAATTGTACATTGTACGATGTATGTGGTTAAATACTGTTTTATGCATGAACATCATTATCTGTGCCTATAAATGATTTACTGAAGTGGATGCCCCTCCCCCCTGGGTGTAACTGTACGCTTTTGTTGTCCTTAGTTTCCGATTAGAAAAAGGACTGCCAAAATATAAAAGATACAACTTTTCCGGATTTCTGAAATATTTCCAAGCACGTTTTGGAACTGAAATGAAAAGCCTCAAAAGAACTTTGCACCATAAACTCTCCTCATGCGTTCTAAAGGCTGCCTGACTTCCTACATCTCAAACCCCGAGGAGGTCGCTGCAGTTGGAAACGGTCCACGATGATGGGAATGATGCAAATTCTTTGCTCATTCTCTTGTGACTGAACCCATGATATATCCACCCTGAAAAACTTACCACACCATCAATAATGAACTTCTCTTATGAAATTTGACTCTACCATGTGCAATTTTGTTAACTTCTCCAAAAAATATCCCCCCCATTTTTTTTTAACAAGTGATACAGTGGAGTATATGAAAGAACAGAACGTTATGTGCCGAGAAACTCGGCCATCTCAGACATATAACTTAGCACGTCGGGACTTGAGTGGGGAACATGCAACCTTGGAAGTCCTCTTCCATTCATCTAAAGCCTGAAGAATCAAAGCGAGCTTCAGAAAAAAGGGAAGAGGGATCAAAGACAGCAACGGAAAAGAGTAGAGAAACTACAGGAGTACAAAGAAGTGCAGGTGGGGATTCACTGGAAGGAGACGAACGAGTGTGAACACAGAAAAAGGCACTGCGGAATAGCAAAGGCATAAGCTTTTTGATAGTGAACTCGGAAAACAATTATGAAAGGTTCACATAGTCCAATGCACACTACAGAGAGGGAAAGGAAACTAAACACTTGATTTTTTTATGTTCAAGTTAAATCATTCTCTTAATCCTTATTTTCCTCAACTGTAGCTTTTTCTTGAAATTGTTTTCATTTAATCCTAAACAATAAATTGGTTCACCCAATGACTTCCAGACTGTAAGGATGAAGCTGGGGATCAGGTTGGAAATGTGATATGGAAAACATTAGTAAAATAGAACCTTCACTCATTACAGAACATAAGTGACCTTCACATTGTATATAGAAGAATAAAATGTGGTAATATGATCTGCCGTAGCATTTTATAAAGGTCAGAGAAAATTCCTATAAATCCATATTTAGTCGGGAAAGGAGTAGAGTTCCATTCTTAGAAGAAGCAATGTTTAAAACAATTTTGTGATTGCTGATGTTGGAAACATGCAGGAAAATATATGTACACATCTAGACATATTTTTGTCGTTTTGAAAATCTAAAGGAATATTTTTCTTTGCAACCATAAATTGATCAATGAAAAAGGCTGGAAGTGACTATTTTGGCTCATTCTCCCTTATCTACTTTCACGATTCCAAAACAAAAATTCACATTGCTTCTTTTTCTGAGTGAATTTTTGTTTATCAGAAAAATCCCAAAGGCATTCCATTTTGGTACCCCCACAGTGTCTGATTCAGAATTCTTCATATTCACATGAGAAGGCGCACACTGGACTTCAGGGACCTGTAACAAATGAATCTGGACATAGTTTCTGAATGTGCAGGAGCATAGGACAATCTTTTGCTTACCCATTGTCCAAACCACAGTGGGGTATTTTTATTTAATGTTAAACACACTAAAATCTCTGCTTATAGAATTCACATTGTTTTTTTTTTCAAGAACTAGTGCATATTTGACTCTTCTTTCTCATGTTTTATTTAAAAATAATAGTATAGAGCTGCAACATCAGTATCCAGTAGACAATTGAATGTTGTATCTTCCTCAGTTCACTGTTGTGTTCTTAATGTTCAGTTTCTTAAATCATGTACATTCTTTTTAAAGCAAGATTAGAGATCTATTATGTTTTAAAGGACGTCAGAGAGGGCTCTGTTGGTTATTGTATTTTCTTAATAGTACCTTTGACTGAAAATTGTTCTTTTTGCACTATTTTCAAAGAATGATTACTGGGAAGCTTTAGGAACTATCATTTTCTTGGTTGGAAGAAGCTAGTCAGAATGGAGTCGGAGTGTGCAGTGTGAGTGTGAGCACAAGACTATGGTTCACATGACTACTGAAAGCCAAAGTAAAACAGTTAAACTATGGCAGAACTGTTGTCTCGAGTCCCTTCTACATGCAAGAGAGAATGCCCTTGAGTCCATCAGAAAAACTTTCTATTACCAGAGTGCAATGCAGCTCCTCTTTCAGACAACTGTGCTAGAACGTAGCTGGATTTTATCAGCATGAGAGTTCCAAAGGGGATGCTACAATGCACCTTCAGAACAAAAGAGTTGACAATCCTTTCTGTTTTCTGTATTATTACCTGCGTGTAATAATACAGCTTAAGCTTTGCTGAGATAATGCCAAAATGTGGTTTTCTTTTTAAAAAATCTTATCAGAGAAGCTATTTATGTTAATAAAACTATAGATCATAATACTTACTTTAAATATTAAAATCAGAAACATTGAGGGCTTTTAAAAAAAGTTTAGATATTAGTTATTTCTAAGCCTTTCCCTTGTTGTTTAGGCAATGGACAACATTTGATTTTTTTGGAAGAAGAAAGTGTGAAGAAATGAATGAATTGATATAACTATGAAAACATTAAAAATAAACAATAACAATTTGGTAAATTTTTAAATTATATACATTGTGTTATGGCAAGTTTGTCATTTTCCCTATCAAAAACTTTTCATACATGTGCGCCTTGGCTGGTATGGTAAGATAGCGAGCTCTGTCCACTCACGCTCCATCATGGGGTCACTCACAATCTAAGAGAGATGATTCCAATGTGAAATGCCTTTAAAAACACATATCCTTGAACTCTCAACACAGAGGAAACTCCTGTGCTTTGGGGAAAGAATAATATCACACTGCTTACCCCTAAAAAATTGGCTTCTCAGAATCAGCATAAAACCCTCCTACGACATAGATCTGGGTACCAGGTCCTGTGCACACCAGTCAAATAACCTTTTCCAACAACTAAGGGAAATAATCCATTTTAATTGACAACTAAAACAGAGACTTTAGAAATTCACACAGTGGCTACAAAATAAAGTGTGTATGGAGATGGTAGGGCAAAAATCAGCCAACTGCTTGTTTCAGTTAAAGAACCGTAAGTAATTCCTTTGGGTAAAAATATCTTCACTGAATCGGCCAGTTGATTCAGCACCTTCTACGACAGAAGTAACCATAGGGCTAAGACACATATTTTTTCCCTTTCTTAGGGCAATTAGCAATGATGCAAAAATACTTTAAAATACTATTGTTTTCTCCTAAGTCTTTTTACATCATTTTGAACTGTAGCAGACTAATTCATACAAAATTAAAGTTTGAAGATGTGTATGTTTCCAAATGTGTGGTAGAGGAAAAAAATCATAGGTGGAGAGAAAAACATGAATAGTAAAAGAGAAATTTCTTATTGTGCATACATATCACATTTATATAAATAAATAGGTCTAATTTGTTTCTTTTGCATGCATATTATATATGGGGGCATACTATTTTAAATACTGGAAATATAGAAGCTAATACTTTACAATATCTATGGCTAATAGTATTTACAGCACTCATGAAGGAAAATAAATTCCTCGAAAGAACAAGATGAATTATTTGGGGGAAGTAATGTTCAAGCTGGCATGAAATTGTTTCCTAAATGCTTTCCAGTGAGATCTAGTTAAAAGTTGTTTTCAATTTATTACTGAACTTTTGCACTCTTTTAGAATAAAAACTTATAATAACTTGCCTTGAGTTTGAGAAAAAATAGAAATTTTGAGTTTTAATGATGGAAGGAACTTTCCGAGTACAATCTTCTCATGCTCACATAAAATATCATTCTCTTATTCTGTATTTGGCTTTGCTTTCTTTCTTCCCGTTCTTCCACACTGCCAGTGCACACAGAAACCTGAGTTATGTTCCCACAGGCTTTTCATGCATTTCTCCTTTTGTAAGCACAGGGGATACCTCCTCCTCTTACTGATTAAGCACCAAAGTTATGCTCAGAATTATATAGAATATAAAATTAGATATTGTCCCTGCCCAGTGGGCTCACAGTATCTCCAAATTTGCTGTAAAATATGTCTACATATTGTATAACAGATGCACTTCAAGTGCTAAATGTCTGGAGATAAATCTATTATTGACTTCGTCCTCTCAACCTTTCCAATTTCCTTTATCATTTGTCAGCTCTCTTTATGTGCATGCCCAGGCAGATTGGTAATTGCAGAGTGCGTCCTTTACTTTTTAAGGAGTGCCACCATTCAAATGAACCCTGACAGATTTTGGTCCCATGCACTGGGACGCTGAGAACACTCTTGACCTTAACCCTTGGGCACAGGCCTCCCTACACTAGCAACAATAGTAAACACTCAAGTCCACTTTAAAATACCCTTTACCTAGTACTGGCATTTTTTCACCTCATTGGAAAACTCAAGATTCTGACCACTTTTAAATATTTTATAACTTGTCTTGAAAAATATCCCCCTTTCTTCTAAGCTGGGATATTACTGAACTGACCATAAAAATACTGGAAAAGACACAGGTGATTTTTAAACTATGCATTTTAGCACACACCTATAGTTTTGTTTGTGTGTGTGAATATATCTTTCCACTGGCATGTTTATATTATGCATTTTGATATACATACATGTTTGATACACATATTTTATACTAAACATAAAGAAGCATTGCTTTTCTCAGACTTCAGTGTTATCATGCTTTATTTACATACTTTAATTAAGAGCTACTGCTTTTGCAGACATCTAGGTAGAAATCTTAATGTATAAGAAAGTAGTTCATAACGCTATATACATGTTAAAAATCACATCATTCATTTTCCTGCTAACTTCACATCTCCAGATCAATAGTTACAGTTAAAAATTCCTTCAGACTTTGGAGTTGAAATGTGAGTTTTCAGTCTACCTCAATGCAACTTTTGCTATTTTTAAATAAAAGAACAATTTTATTTCTCATCTTAAAAATAAAGCAAGAAAAATGGAAAAGTAAAATATCCATTTTCTCCTTCCTTTTTTTTGTTTATTTCTGAGTCTTTCTTCATTCAAATGAGTTTTTAAACACATTTGGCAGCCAGTACCCTAGTCATTCAAAGAGTTGGGTAACGAGGGGGGAGCTGGCTAGATACCATCAGTTCTTTTAAAATGTATTAGTCTTTAACCACCTGTCTTCTCCCTTAAAATTTCAACAGAAAAAAATATATATTTTGATGAGGAAATCAGCTTAATGATTCCGTAACGAAGTTTTGGGATACATGCTTTAGCATATCTCTTGACTTAATACATTGTCAACATAATGGAAATGAGCTCATTTGTTCAAGGTTTGTCTTTTGGTTAAAAAAAAAATTCCTCTTTTACCACAATGGCCCCACATAAGAAAAATAAAACTGATTAAGAATGAATCATTTCTGTGGCTGGCTGTGTCTTTATGGCCCCAGGTAAAGCTATATTTCGGTTTCCATATTAGCATTCTGTGTCTCTCTCCTGTGTAAAGAGAGCAAAATCTCATCGTTGTTACACTGTTGTCAATAATCTCTTCTAAGTTTATTGACTTTCCACCTCATAAAATATGGTTTGACCATTAAGATACTAGTTCCTGGTGACTATTTTATTCATCCTCAGCCCAGTTACACCCTGCCGTGTCAATACATACATGCTGTATCCACTGAGTTGATGGCTTTAATTGGAAGGATGTGATTCTAGGACCTATTCTTTAAAGGCGGAAGGCCATCTCTGCTCTGAAAGTCATCTGTGGCTTGCATAGACATTAATAAATTTCCATCAGGGTGATCTGCAGCTATTTCATGTTAAAAGTGTAGAGTTTCTCAAGAAACAAAAACATTTTTATCTAATGTTTTCTTGGCATTTCATAAGCATTCCAAGCTCTCAAAATTGTGCTTCCTCTTCCAGGAATTTCGCTGCCTTCACTAAAGGTAGAAGAGAGGCTTCTAGTCATGGAGTCAAGCTGGAGATAATGGCATGCAATGGAGTAGGGAAAAAGGAGTGAAACCACTGGGTGCTGTGTTGCCCATGGTGGTGTTCATAGGCTAGGGAAAGAGGATGGGCAGCAGAGGAGGGAGAAACAAAACAGCCAGCCTGAGGCACAAGGTGCCATTTGCTGATTTGGAACATTTCAAACAGATAAAATTTGGAAAATACACCAAAAAAACCTAATGTCGATGGAAATGAATACATCAATGGTCATATTCTGGAAAATCTTAGAAATTACTCTGTGGCAATCAAATTTCATTTATTAGATAATATCTGCGAAGTGTCAATGAGGCCGTGAGCATCATATTAGATCCTAGGGATGAAATGGTAAATAAAAACCACAGGCAATGTGTCGTGCAGCTTACAGACTTGTGAATAAAACTGGTGTTAATCAAATAGGTAAAAATTCAAGTACTGCCAAGGAAAGATGCAAGAAGGTGTTAGGAGGGCAGGTAACAAGGAAGCACCTACCCTTGTTTGGGAAATCCTGAAAAGAGTTTTGAGTTCAAGATTGAAGAGAGGTGAAAGTGAAATTATCATTCCACCCACATTGCAGGGTAGAAATAATATAATGAAGTAGACATTAATAACACAGGAAGGCTTTAGTGTTTTTGTTTATATGTTTAGTAAAAGGAAATTAAAAGTTTTATGTATCTGAAATTATCATTAATTCATAACCTCTCACAATGTGACACGCAGGCAGTAGTTTTACTATATATCTATAAACTTCAGTTTTCAGTTTAAAATCTCAGATGTTTCCATTTGCATTTAGCTAAAAGTTGGCAAGAGGATTATCATCTCTGATCCAATTTTTTTAATGGAAAACTAATTTTGATTTATGGAGTGGCAAAAATATAAACATTTTAGATAAATCTTTTGCCAATTTCTAGATAAAAAGTGGTTTTAACTGTTAACTTTGGCCTTTTGAAGGATTATTTTTAACTGAACATGTCAATGTTTTCACCCTATAATGTTTTTCTCTGTAAAATCACACAGTATCACCTTGTTCTCTTTCACAGTGCACGACCCTTTTACAAGCCATTGGCACTTGTCTCCTGCACAGTAAACTTCGCTGTCTAATGAAGCCAGAGTCTTTCTATCATTACCATCTTTTTAAGCAAGTATGTGATAGTTATTAGCACATTATTTTAAATATGGAAACTCTTTTAAAATAATTGTAATAACTTATGTGTTTTTTTTTCTATAACAAGGAACAAAGACCCTAGTGAAAAATATTCATGATTATTAGTCCCAGTGTTAGTGGTCTATTTGTTGGTATTCTGGAGATAACCAGTTAAAGAGATATAGTAAAAAGGAAGCTTATTAAGAAAAAAATCTGAGTAGCATCTTCATGGGAAATCAGTTATAAACAAGATTAGAACATTCAAGCCTTTCAAAGTTACCACAGAAAACTAATTTGGTTATTTCTAAATCATCACTTTTTAACTTTGTATTTTCCTTTCAGAACTTATTTTTATTAAATAAATAGGCATTGATACTGAAAATACTTCTCTAGTTTTAAAAATAAATTATCAGATTCCTTTACTTCACTCTTTCATAGGACTCTGGTCTTTCCCTTTTAAATAATTTATCAAAATTTATAATTATGTTCTCATTTGTTTATTTTTCTTAACTTTGTTTAAATATTTTAATTAGTTATATTCCATGACAGCTCATCCTAATCAGTTTTCTAAGTCAGACTAGTTAACCTGCTTTAAATGATTTTAGTACTCAGTGCAAAAAAAATGTTAGTAATTGTTGCTTTTTTTCAAGAACAATACATTCGGGATTTATTGCTCTCATTAAACTTGTTTCTCAAGAGCGCCTAAATTCTAGCTTTACATTTCACTTGTTCAAAATGTGAAATACATATACATACACATGTATGTACATATATATACATACAATTCTTTATATATAATTTTCAATAAATTAAACATGTCCTCAAATATATACATGCATGTATAACTAACTACATACACATATTTTTATATTTTGTATATTTGTTTAAGATTACTTGCACATCTATCTATTTATATAGCCATGTACATATGATAAATTTTTAAAAATTAGAAATTTTAAATCTTTTTAATTTAAGATAGTATTAAAATTACAAACGTGGTAACATTTCACCAGCTATATGGCAATATAATTTGTGTACAATAAAATTTAACTATTTAAGTGTACATTTTTACATATTTTGACAAATTTATTTAGATTCTCATAACCACTACAACAATCAGGGTATAGAACATTTTTTAAATTAAATTAAATGTTTATTTATTTATTTTTAGAGAGAGGAGAAGGGAGGGAGAAAGACAGGGAAAGAAACATCAACGTGTGGTTGCTTCTTATGCTACCCCAACCTCGGACCTGGCCTGTGACCTGGGCATGTGCCCTGACTGGGAATTGAACTGGCGACCCTTTGGTTCACAATCTGCGCTCAGTCCACAGAACCACACCAGCCAGGGCAGGGTATAGAATATTTATATCACCACAGATTCATGCCCATTTGAAATTAACTTCCTTCCTCTCCTTTCACTGTAGTTTTGCCTTTTCTAGGATTTTGGGTATTTTACTTTTTTTGAACCATCTGTCTTTTTCCAAAGACTGTAAGGTCTCTGAGGTCAGGGACTAGGTTTGTTCAAGAGGAGAATGTATTTTTACCTTGTTTTGTGTTTATTCTTCTAATGCACCATATTAAGTACCACTGCGTCAGGCACTGTGTTCTGAGAGCCCAGACAGCCCTCACACAGAGAATTAGAACATTGAAGATCATCTGGTCCAACCCCTTAGTCATTCAGATGAGGTTAGTCATACCCCAGGGCAGCTAGGGCAGGCCTGGTCCCTTTCATTTCTAGCCTCACTCTGCCTCTGTTCCACTTGTCAACTGGGGAGGCATAAAGTCCCCCAAAATTGCAATATGATTTATCACTTATTTTTTTAATTGGAGGATGTATTTCCTTTAGGCCCACTAAAAATAGTCTATGTTTGTATTGCTTCTACCACGTGTCAGCATCCTCTTCTAATTACTTGGTACTAACTAGACTGTTATCATCTGGTAAAGTCACCTGATTCAGGAACTGGCAGAGAGAAACTAAAATTTTATGCAGAATTTCCTCACCAATATTCAAATACAAATCAAACAAAAGTGGAAAAATGAAGGAGAAAAGAGGACCAGTATTAAATATTGAATATTTCCTATGTCTATTCTCTGGTTTCTTTCAGATATTTTTTTTAAAGGGTGCCATGAGGCTAATGGACACTTTTTTTAAAGATTTTATTTATTTATTTATTTTAGAGAGGGAAGGGAGGGAGATAGAAAGAGAAAGAGAAACACAATGTGCAGTTGCTGGGGGTCATGGCCTGCAACCCAGGCATGTGCCCTGGCTGGGAATCGAACCTGCAACACTTTGGTTCACAGCTGGCGCTCAATCCACTGAGCTATGCCAGCCAGGGCATTTCAGACATTTTTTAATAGATAGTTTCAAATACTTAAAAAGGTAAAAACATCAAAGTTGCTATACCACTGTTAGGGTTCCCACCATATTTCATCTTTAACTAAACTATTGGTTATTCTGCTTTAGGGACAAAGTGGCACGCACAAGGATGATTCATAACCAGCTGACCTACACTTTTGTCCAGGAAGTTCTGTAAGGCAGTTAGTTGGGAATGCCTCCTGGACCATTATCCTGAGCAATTTACATAATCCCAAATTGCATTAATAATACCCAGATAAATTTTACATGTCAAAAAGAAATAGTTCTGTAGTTAAAGGAGGCAATAAGAATGGATGGTAAAATTAAAAACACAATGTTTGTGTGGAAATAGCAAAAAGGTTTAGAAATGAGATTGGCGAATTAAAGCTCAGGAAGAGACCCAGTGTACTGCCCTGGAATTTATGTTTATGGGACTTAGTGCTGTAACATGAGTGACAGACAGAAGATACTTCTCACAGTGGCAATAGCATTGGAAATATTACTTTCTCTTACTTAAACTTCTTAATTATAAAAATGAGACATGTGCCAGGGCAAAAAAGAAAACAGTACAAATGAATAAATTGCATAATGAATAAATGGCATAATGAAAGTTAAGCATCTATTCACCTCAATGCCTACTTCCACTCACCAGAAATAACCACTGGTGTTTCCTACACCTCCTCTTGTCTGCCTGCTGAATGGTCTCCAGCGCCCACTGAGGGCAAGTCACAAACGCTTGGGGAAATGTGATAATTTCCACACGATGCCCATGAAGGCAGACTGATTCCTGCAAGCCCTTTATGGAAACCTATACATTTTTCACATTTCTAGGGCATCATTTCACAAACCTACACTAAAAATCATCCAAAATTGAACATATTGGAGGCAATCAGCCAAAAATCAAGACTACACCATGTTAAGCATTAAGAGCCAAGAAGAGTGACTGGATGTCATGTGCAGAGCTGTGAAAACCCAGCCCATCTTGACAAAAAATAGATTTACTGTATACGGTGTACTGTAAATGGCAGCATGTGGAGCGAGCAATCACAGAAGCTGAAAGAAACTCTGTGACAAGCCACGCCGTCAGCTCTGCCGGGCTGAGACGCAGTTGAACTTCCCGGTTACTTTATCTCACAAACAGTCTCGTGGGCACCCTGTGTGGGTCCTCTTGTGAAGGTGTGCCTTCTTCAACTCAGGCCCGCTGCTCTAGGACTCTGGCAGACCGGTCTGAAGTGAAATTGTTTGGCTAATTGATCGCCATTTCTCTTTGCCCATTGGTGCAGGACCTCCTGGGATGGGTCAGATGCAAAAGCTCTTTGCATTCCCCGGAAAGAGCGACATCAGCATAAAACTGCCGTTTCAGTATTAGAGGGTGGATACTTCAGATTTCAGTACTTCTGGCACTGGTACTGTCTATTATGCCTGCAAGTGGAGAGAATTATTTAGAGGGAGAGGACCTGGTTTTCAAGCTCATATATTTCTAATCCATGACAAAAGCTGATAGAGAAATGCTCCTAGAAAGTTCAATAATTTTAGGCCATTTATTCTTTGCATAAAACACAAAAGGGTAAATATCATTCAAAGATATTTGCCTTTCAGCTGTCATAGATGTTTCGCACAAAGCCAAGAATTCCTGGCGCTATGAAATGCTAAGGGCTCCTTAAATCATTTGATGTACATTTCTTTCTCCTTTAATGGAAGGTGTCATTTTAACAGTAGTTTCCACTTGAGAATTAAGCAACACTTGATAACTGGATATATAATCACAACTGTGGTAGGCTGTTGTCATGGTGTAGTGTTATTAACACACTTGCTAAATATTCCAAGTATAATGTCATATAACATTAATTCAATGGCATTTATAATTAATTATATGAACTATTAAACAATTTACATACACAGTATATAAATAAAAATACATTATATTGTAAATGAAATTTTATTCACATTAAATAAAATATACATTATATACTATATATCATATCTTATTCCATATGCATTATACATAATATATTTAATATTATGACATGCATACATGTAGTTATACTGTGATTATATACATAGACAACATACTTATATTGTTATAAAATAACAATAGTACATTCACCTCTTAACTTGTTGATTTCAGGTTTACAGTTTCTTCCCCATATCAAAAGCACTTAAATATTGTCTGTGAACTTAATAAATTAATAGTGACATCTCAATTTAAATATTTAATTTAAAAGCCTGGAAGAACATGCAAATGATACATAGGAGGTTGTTTTTATCAGCAGTTATTGAATACTCCATGCACAATTATATTTTGTATTTTAGCATGAACAAAGGTAATGGTTTTAAGTAACCATAAGGTTATTTTTTGGTATATTTGTACAATTAAAAGTAGGAGGTTTCCAAGGACCATTATAACTTTATGGTATGCCAGCCTTTAAGGAAAAAAAACAGTATTTATGATGAAATATGACTTTAGTTTCAATAGTTATTCCCTTTTATTACTTAAAAATGTGTATATCTAGCCAGAGACACACCAACTTAGGTTCATTAGAGCTTCATTATCATCATATTTAAAATAAATCCCAAATAGCCTATAATTGACTAGATGTGTTGAACGATGAAATACATATCCTATTTTAACAGAAAATGTACAATTAAAAAGGTATGATCAATTATTTTTTAAAATGCAGTGTACTGAAATAGTATAGGAAAAATCCACATTGGTCTTCATTTTATCTGAAAACAAAAATTACTTGGAACGAGGAGTGAAAGAGGAGACACCCAACAATAATTTGTTCTTGGGAAAACATAGCTTTCCTAGCCGCTGTATTACATTGAAACCGACAGTAAATGTCTAACACAGCATTTCTTAACAACAAGGCAACGACACTTCAGACCAGTCCATATTTAAAACCACAAATGTGAAATGGACTTTATTTCATCAAGAGATTAAAGTTAAGCTTCCCTTTTCCTAACTCCTCCAAGGAAACACACTTAGAGGTAAGAAGCAAAGGGCTTCTTCTCCATTTCCCATTGAACAGGGTATTTTTGAAGTTCATCTAATCTGTATCTTAAAGGACCATGGATATGACATGTGCTTTGCAGAACACAGATGGGGCATCAACATCTTTTTCCTATTCTAATTCATTTGGAGGATAATGAGAAATCTTTCTGTGCCACTGCCTCAAATGGCTTCATAATAATTTGGTTGTTCTGCTATCACTTTATTATTAAACTCCGTAGTGCATATTGGACCAAATTAGTGATTTAAAAGTTCAAATCTGTTATTATGCTTACACATTCTCTCATCTATTTTTTTTTTGAGGACTCAGAGCAGTTACTTTGGGGCAGAGAATGTATTCTTGTATTTTTGTTTTTGTTTATAAAAACAGCCCTCTTTATATAAGAACTGCATCTGTCTTCCAAACTGTTGCTCAGAAAACAAAGAAGCAAGAGTCTGAGCTGAGTGCAACGCAGCTAGTTCATGGTTTCGCCTTCCATGTAAGGAGTCGAACAATAGCAAATGAGCTACAATTTCATAATTGTTCAAGGTATGGACAGGAGGTGAGGGGGAGAGGGTGATGAGAAGCCAACTTTTTCCAATTTCCTCAAGCAAAAGAAACTCCAGATCAAGCAGAAGGCCTTTGCCTGTCCCCCATTTCTTTCTCCCCTTCGGGATTTCTAGCATCCAAGCTAACAAGCATTGTCTGCAGCTAGTTTGGGCTCAGCTCACCTTTCATCTTTTTCTTTGTTTGCTTTTAATGTTCCACCTAAACACAAACACAGTTGCAAAATGGCTTTCTGAATACAGATACATGATGTAAGGGTCCTATTTTCAACAGGAGCACGGATCCTGTTAGTTTAGGGTTATTACAGTTTTCTTGGTGTTTCTTGTTAATAAACTCATTTCTTCATTGTATATGTGTACCACACCTTCTTTATCCAACCTATCAATGGACACCTACAGTTGCTTCCATAGCTTGGTCATTGTAAGTAATGTTGCAGTGAACATAGGGATATATGCATCTTTTTAAATCAGTGTTTTGGCTTTCTTCAGATTAAATACCCAGAAGTGGGTTTGCTGGGTCATATGGTAATTCTATTTTAACTATATATTATTTCCCGTAGTGGCCGCACCAATTTGCAATTCCACCAACAGAAAGCGAGGGTTTTCTCCACATCCCTACCAACACATGTTTGTTGATTTTTTTTTATTATAGCCATTATGACAAGTTTTAATTTGCATTTTTCTGATGATTAGTGAAATTTTAGAATCTTGCCACATGCCTTTTGGCCATTTATATATCCTCTTTGGAGAAATGTCTTTTTCAGGTCCTCTGCCTATATTTTCATTGGATTGTTGCCTTTTTGGTGTTGAGTTATATGAGTTCCTTATATGTTTTGGATATTAACCATTATCAGATGCATCATTGGTGAATATCTTTTTCCATTCAGTAGGTTATCTTTTCATTTTGTTGATGGTTTCCTTTCTTCACTGTGAAGAAATTTTTAGTGTAATATAAACAAAACAGAAACAAATTCATGCATAAAGAAAATAAATTAACGATTGCTGGGTGGGAAGAGGTTTGGGAGAGTGGATGAAAGGTGAATGGATTAAGAAGTACACATTGACAGTTACAAAACAGTCACAGCATGTCAAGTACAGTGTAAGAATATAGTCGGTAATATTATGATAACAATGTATGGTGTCAGGGGGTACCAGACTTATGGGGGATCACTTTGTAGGTTATATAAATGTCTAGCCACTAGGCTATATATACACTTGAAACTAATGTAATATTTAACATCGACTGTAACTAAAAAATATCTTTTAAATAATCTCATATCTTTACAAGTGTATTTCAGCAATTCATTTATTGGTCCCTTCTTTAGTCCTTGATGTTTTCTGTGCATCATTCTTTAAATGCTATGTTTGAGTTGGTAGGACCTATTATAACAAACTTTGCCATTGCCACAATCTGCAGAGAGGTTTTATCATGTGAAGAAAGGCCATTTCCTTTTCAAAGGAATGGAAAACACTAATGTTTGTGTTCTCACTCTGTGTCATATATTGAGCAGGTGACTAACAGACCTTACCTGCTTTAATTTCTCCACACCTTAGGACACGTGGATATATTAATATAAACATAAGTGCATAGGCTGAGGTGGAGAAGGACTAAGTAATTTGTATAAGGCCAGAGTTGTATGTGAAATCAAATTTATTCTCTATGATACAGGATTCCTGGTTTTCAATAGACAGATTGAGCTATTCTTTGATATAACTATCTTGGTGTGAATATCTTACTATATTGTTAACTAAGAAAAAAATCCTGTTGATATTTATTTCATATCACTGTAATGTTTTGATTTATAATACTAAATACATATTTGGTCTTCATTGACAAAGAGCTCCTAAAATCCTTGGAATTTCCAAAATGATGAGAGTAACAAAGGTGTCTTTGACTATGTTCATGAGGTTACATTTGGGCTGCCCAGAAGGATGGGGCTCTTGTCAGGAGAACAAAACATGTGATTAGAGGGTTGGAACTTTCAGTCTCACCCTACTGACCTCCAGTTTGAATCAACTACTAATGGCCAATGATTTAATCCAGGGGTGTCCAACCCTTCGGTGTCTCTGTGCTACACTGGAAGAAGGAGAGTTGTGTTGGGTCACACATTAAATACACTGTGACATGTAATCACAAAAAGGTCTCAGAATGTTTTAAATAAATTTATGACTTTGTGTTGGGCCTCATTCACAGTCATCTTGAGCTGTACGTGGCCCATGGGCCACAGGTTGTGCACCCCTGAATTGATTCAGTCATACTTATGTAATAAAGCTTCCATAAAAACCCAAATAGACAGGGTTAGAGAGGCTTCCAGGCTGGTGAGCACATGGAGATGCGAGGAGAGGGCATGGAAGCTCCAAGCCATTGCCTCATACTTTGTCTTATACATCTCTTGCATCCGGCTGTTCCTGAGTTAGAAAGTTTTATCATACACTGGTGATACAGTCAGTAAAAAGTGTCTCTGAGTTCTGTGAGCCACTCTGGTAAAGTAACTGAACACAGGGAAGGACTCCCTGGAACCTTCTATTCACAGCAGGTCACTGGAAGCACGGGTAACAACCCGGGACTTGCAATTGACAACTGAAATGGGGAGGATAGGCAGCTTTGGGGACTGAGTCCTTAACCTGCGGTATTTACCGCTGCTTCTAGGTAGGCAGTATAAGAATTGAGTTGAACTGTAGTTGTCATAGAACTGTTTGATATGAGGAGAAAAACCACACATGCATCGGAATAGGGTGCAGAAATTTATTCCCTAGACTTGAACTTCAGTCCTTTAAAAATTCATCTTGGCTAGTGCTAACTAATTAAATGTGTGAACAGTTCTCTATTTTGTTCTAAGGAGGATGAAAACCCCTTCAAATGATTTCTGAGTTTGTGCCTTAGGTTCTAGGCAAAGTTTTCTGCAATTTTAAGTATATGAATACATATGATTTTGTAACCAGGAAAGGCAGGGCCCGTACATGTGGTGCCTTGATACACAACCCAATAAATAGTGTTGGAGGAAACAGGTTTTTATTTACAGGAGTGAAACCTCTGGGGGAGGGTGTGGCTGAGATCACGCCTGCTCAGAGCTCTGTTCTCCCACAAGACCCAGCACTTCCCTTGCCCCTCACCAGGCTATAAGCCAGAATCAAGCCTGATAGTTCCCCAGCTCCTTATCTGTTCTTAAGCCAGCTGCACAAATAGTTCTCCATCCCTCTGGGAAGTACACTTGTGTTTCAAAGTTGCTATCCTCTCACAGCAGTTCTCTCCTTCAGGATCTGGGGTACATTGTCCTCAGCCTCCATGCAGTGGTCCAGGAAAGTATGTGCTGTGTTACACTGGCTTATGGTGGAGCCCAGGAAAGCACACTTGCCAAGAAAGTGTCCTTTCCATGTGTCCCAATTCCCAGGAGTCCAGATAGAATCCAGGCCTGTAAGGCAGCAGGTCATGTCCTTGGTGGCTTCGGAGTCAGCTAGAGCAGGCACCATCAGAGCAGCAGCATGTCATTCCCTCCCTCTTGGCTGCCGCGTCCTTACTGCACCAGGCCACACGATGGAATCCTGACTACAAACTGCATAGCTACTTGCTACTTCCTTACTCAGATCCCATGGCCACATCCCTTCTGGCTCATGGTTCCTTCCTCGTGGCTACTCCACCTTCTACTAGTCCAGGCCACATGGCCGAATCTTCAGAGGAACACATGTAGCTCCTTCCTCGCTACATGCAGCATGGCAGAATCTCCTTCTCTTTCAGACCACCTTTATTTTAAATCCTGACCTGGAGCTTCCTACATCACCTCTTATCCAGTTCCTCCCACCATGAGCTACTTTTGCCAGTTTCCCCATATTTTTACCTTCATTCGGCTGCCATCTTTAGTCAGGGCAGGAGTGACTCAGTGATACACAGGCCTCCACCTCCCTGCCTCTCTTGCACCTGCTGAATATTCTCTGTAAGTCACAAACTCCTTTTGCCCAGGGTGGTAGCCCACTTCTCCTTAGGAAATACACGGCTATCACCTTGCCTTTGTTATGAACTGTATCTTAAGGCTTCTCATCTGCTTTTTCCTTTCCCCCAACCATGGGCTGTGGGGAATATCTCCTATTTTGAGGTCCCCTTCCCTTGCACTGTGTTTCAATTTGAAATTTAGTTAGCATGATTGTGATCATAGTGTTTAATCCAGTCTTAGATTCGTTTTGAAGGAATATAAGAATATACCAAAAAAAGTCTCCCAAGGCTAAGAAAAGAGGATGAGGCACAAGGTAGGGAATGGGTATCATAGTGTGTGGTGTGCCATAGATGCTTACAATTGTGATAGATGTTTTTGAAAAAAAAAATGCTTTAAGAAATATTAGACACTGACAGTTTTCTTAAATGATTATATGCCTGCATAAGACATAGCATCAGTATACACCTATGATGCTGTGTTTATCAATAAAACATAGCATCAAGTCTCAATATACACTAGAGACTTCAATAAATGTTCATTGAGTCAAAAAAGGAGAAAGGGAAGAAAGAGAGAGAAAGGGAGAGAGGAAAAGAGGGAAGGATTTGAAATTAAAAACTAAGCAGCATTAATTACACTAAATGCTTTAAATGAAAAACTAGATAACACTATTTTCCTACCTTTCTGATATAAATTCATTTAAGAGTTTTGTTCCTGCTGAGAAATGATCAAAACTATAATTCAGAAAAATATTTTACATTAAAAATAACTTTTTCACTTTTTACTAAGGAATTAAAGACCTTAGTTTAAAGAGGAAAGCATGAATTATTTCAACAAAATTCACAAAATATATATTGGATGTCTAAAACTGGTGTTCTAAAAGAGACACAGATAGATAAAATGTAATAGCTCCCCTCAAGGAGGCTGAAATTTGGAAGCAGAATTTAGTCGGTGACATAAATGACCATCACACAGAAGCCCACTGATGACTTTCCCAACTGCAGTGTAGACTCGGTGTGCAGGCTGATCTAGAATAACGAGTAATGAGCGGAGAGCCAGGAGAAACCAGGATTAGAGGAGATCCACTGGATGACCTCAGGCCTTCTGTTGTTCAGTCTCTCTGTAACACTGGAATATTAATGCATACTATACCCTAATTTTTATGGATGTATAAAGATGAATAAATGTGCATCAAAGCAGTTTGAGCTCTTACAATGAAAGTTATTACCCATATAAAATATTAGCACAAATATGTACCACTTCAAAAAGCATCCCAGGTACTCATGGAATTTAGATTCAGTTTGGAAAAACTGTATGTGTTGGTCAACAAGTAACTATAGCCATTGACATAGAAAAGCAATCAAACCTTTAAAAATGTATTCTGAAAGGTTCACGATGTTTCTGATTATATGACTTTTCTGCTGATAGACATTTCCTACTGTGTTTGTCAAATGGTAGGTTCATGGCTTAGTCAGGGACAAAGTTATTAAGGACATAAAACGCCATCTGGATGGAGCTAATAAACATAAAACATAACCTTCAGATACACTGCTGCAGCGGCCAGATTGTGCCAGGCCAGATTACCCTTTGTTTGTGTTTAAATCTGAGCCATGTTCTAAGCCTCTGACCGTGCTTTCTGTGTCTCCTCTTGACCCAAGTGCAGAGATTCCAGGTGGTGAGAAGATTTCCTTTACGTACTACAGCAGGTATAGATTTGATGCCTGTATGGCCAGTGTGTCACTCCAAAACTGTCCTTCCACTGTTTTCTTCAGAAATTTCCACAAATAGTAATTTTATTGCCTTAAAAAAAGTAAGAACTCTAAAATTATACAGGGAAATATACCTCACACTGTAGAAACTCCTTTTAGTGCAGTCCGAGAAAATAAGCATTGTGAGCAGGAAACCCTGACCCAGTAAGTCCCTTGAAAAACATCATCTCTGATCAAAAAGGGTCATGCAAACACTAAGCATCAATACTTAAGTTTGGTTGAAATAGAAAAATCAATATATTTTTATATAAACTTGCAGTGTTAATCTGGTCCTTTCTAAGATGTGAGATGAATGAGTAAGATTTGCAAAGATTCCCTTTAAATTATTATAGTTACAGAATGTATCTCAATGATTCATGCTACATTGAATGATTAGGCACTGGCGAGCAGATTCTTGACTACTCCACAGAAGGACCTTCTCACAAGTCAGGGTCGTACCCTGCTGCATGGGTGGTGTCTGTTTTTCGAGAAATATGATGATTATGGAGGAACACTAAGCTGTGCCACTCAAGTCCACCCCCTTCAGGAAAGGAATTACTTCTCCAGCTGCTAGGGGTGTTCTTGGTAGAGAGCCCTCAGCCATCAGCCATCTTTGAGGATTCCCTCAGCTGGCTGCAGCCCACAAGGTCATGCCCACTTCCTAGGGCATCTCACCCCCAGTGGCTGATCATTGCAGGGGCTACAAAAGCTCAAGCCTCTTGCTATAACTTGGGTCAACTCTGAGGCACCATCTCATCTTCAGAATTCCCTTGAGAGTTTGGTCCAGGTTTCTATGGAGACTGCACTGTAGACCAACTCCCCCCTGTCTAATTCTGCTTCCTTCTCTTCCACAGGTGTTGATCCTTGAGCATTTTCCAGTAAACCTCTGAACACTCATCTCCACTTCATGGGGTCTACTTCCTAAGGAGACCAGCCTACAGTGCTAATCTTCCCCCAGGACATGGACAGCACCAGCTAGAATGTGCTTTTCAAACTCCCTTGGCACCCACCAAGCAAGACGTACATGCCCTGGCTTTACAGACATGCCTCACATGTTCATCAGCACCAGAAGAGTTACATAGATTTAGTGACTAACAAGTAGGATTATTTTTAAAAGAAAAATCATAAAACACTATGAGCCATGCTATGCAAACTACCCTGAAAGTGATGGCAGTAAAGGCTGACTACTCAGCAACATCCATCCCTACCCACAGGCCTCTGCAATCAGTCTACCACGGTGAGACTGCAGCGGCAGAGCCATATGTCAGCCTCCTTTCTCTGTTGCCTCCACACTGGAAAATGCCTTCTCTTCCTAAGTAAGAGGCATTTCGTTAGATCAGAATGACAGCTATATAGGAAGAGTTTCAATGCAAAAATGCAGATTACACATAGGGATGCTATGCAAAATGGTGATTAAATTAATTATGAGGTCTTTTTAAAGTTTTCAAAGCCACATTATGGTAATATTCCCCAATAGATTAGGGACCGAACATTTTCCTTTCAAACTCTAGTGGCATTAGGTAGGATTATGTCGGTGTCTATGGCTATCTGGTCATTAATATTTTTCTTACCCGTGTGTATTTTAGGAATCCTGTCTGTTGTTGATGGACTCAAGTTGACAGTACTCATGAAGACATACATGTGCTAATGAAGACAGATCTCCAGAAATGCATTTTGTCACCTTACAGTGGCCTCATACTCTCCTTGGAAGCATTTTATTTACCTTTTGACACTGACAGTGTGGCACCTGATGGTCTTTTGCACTGGTGTTGTCCTCTTTTGTTGTTTTTGTTTTTTCTACTTGATGCCACTTTCACTGTTGGATTCTCCCTTGCAAGCTTTTTCAGAGCTGGTGGGTTTCTTAAACTTCTTGGTAAAAGTGGCTCAAATATGGGTAAGTCTTCATAAATATTTGGTGATAGGCTGTTTTATTTGTGGCTCAGAAATGGAATAGGTGACTGCAAAATTCAGTGAGATTTTCTCTGTCTTCCTTTAACTCTCTCCCTCATTCCCAATGAACCACTTTTCTCTGGGTCTTGGGAGGCTGAATTATTCTAGTTCATGTTCTGCAAACCACCTCACATCTGATTTCTCTCCAGCTCTCTTCCCTCGGTTCTCTCACTACATAAACCAGGCACTCTGCCAGGTGCTGGCATGCAAAGATTATTAGCCTTCACTACGTATTCTCAACAAGAGAAGAATCTTACTCTACAGGGGTGACTCTTACATTTGCAACTTCTCATATTTACATTGTACTCATTTAGCAAAATATTTATTGAGCTTCTACGTCATGCCACACTTTATTCTCAGAGAAAGAGTAAAACAGAAAGAAAGCAAAATCTTACCTTCATGGAGCTTCCATTGTTGTGTGGGGACAAAGAAGAATATATAAATACAAGATACAGGGTAGCAGCATAACAGAGCAATAAAGAGCAGGTTCTAAAGCCAGACGTCCTATGTTCAAACACAGCATCACTGCTTACCCATCACAAGTACAACTTCTACATGCCTCAGTTTTCCTGACTGCAAAATGGGATAACACTAATATTTCCCTTTTGGTGTTATTAGAGGATTCACTGGCTCAGCATTTAAAAGCCTCTAGAACAGTGCCTGGCACAATTGAGTACATGTGATGTTTAATAAGTAAATTAAAAATCATGATAAGTGCTATGAAGAGAAACAGAGCCAGCACAGGGCACAGAGAGGGGGAGTGGGGGCTGCAAACCTGCATCATGTCACTAGGAAAAGCCTTACAAAGAAAGCTATGCTGGAACAGAACCTTACAGGAAGCTGGGAACAAGGTGTGCAGATACCTCGGGGAGGAGCGTTCCGGGACAAATGAGCACGTGGTGTGGAGGCTGTTAAGCAGAAGCATGCTAGCTGTGTTCAGCGACAACCAAGAACCCAAAGCGCCTTCAAAAAGTGAGAGAAGTGAAGCAGAAAAGGAGGTGGGCCACCTCCTTGATGCCTCTATTACTACCTGACTTCTTATTTCTAAATAACTCCAAATCCAAATCATTTTTTTCTTAATTTCCAAAACATACTTGGAGTTATAATTACTTTAATTTTTGCCTAGGGATTGTGATCAGGCAAGCTGTCTGCATATTCTAGAGATTTTCCATGCTGCTTTCTTTGAAAACTGGGATATGATTGTCCATTTCCAGTCTTACAGGTCCTCTCTCACTCCCTACTCTCCCTCCAGGGTTGTCCGCAGCGGTTCTGCAATCTGCATTTCTGAGAATCTGGGGATGTAATTTGTCTTGACTCCATGGCTCTCACTTGCTGAAAGTGGAGCCAAAGTGGAGAAGCAGTCCCTCTAACCAGATGCAGGTGTCTCTGGGGTCCTCTCTGGAGTGCCTTTTCCAGAGCTTTCTCCCAGCATTAATGACTCCCTGAAGCAGGTAAGATTCCCTTTATGTCTTCCTGTTGTTCCAAGAAATCTTCAGGTTAGGGGATCTGGGACCCTCCCTGCATCATTATCACAGCTACATTTAACTTATCCATGTTTGTTTCTGATCTTATGTTTTTCCTTTTATCTTTATAAGAACCCTTTAAAACTTGAGGTTATCAGAAAACTCCCTGGGTAGCCTTTTTTTGTTTCCTTGTATTTTTTTCCTTTTCATTACACTCAAACAGTCCTACTTTGTTTGCTTTCAAAGATCACAAGAGGTTGTATTGTCACAATATGTTTATTTAAGGTCTTCCAAACTTCCTGACCATTTTCCTTTGAGGTGGTATCAGGCATCATGGAGCAGGCAACTTACTGTATTTTTCAGACCATAAGACACACCTAGGTTTTAGAAGAGGAAAATAGGGAAAAAAAATTGAAGCAAAAAATATGGTAAAATATTTTATAACATAATAACATAATATTTCACCAATGTAAATGTAAACAACTCAACAGCAGCATTAACAACCATTATCTCTCCCAAATTTGTCGGGGGTGGAGGGGAGTGCTTCTTATACTCTGAAAAATGTGGTAAATTATTATGAGGAATTGGCTGGGGCTCTGCTGACCTGCAGACATTCCCAGGGGGCAAGGGCAGCTACCCCTCTGTTGCAGCCGATCAGCTGAGTGCTGCCAAGTCTGGCTACTTTTCAAAGCTGAAAACCCAGAATTTCCATATGTAGGTTGTGTTAGTTCCCTGGGGTTGCATGGCTGAGTGACTCAAACAACAGATACTGAGTGTCTCACCGTCCTGGAGGCTGCAAGTCTGAGATCCAGGTGTCAGCAATGAGGGCACCTGCTGAGGACTGTGAGAAAGGATCTGTTCTGTGACTCTTACCGAGCTTCTGGTGGTTTCCTGCCCAAGCTGGCATCAACCCCCGTCTCTGGCTTCGTCTTCACACTCTGTACATGTTGATGCCCCAATGTCCCCTTTTTATAATGTCATCCATCATAGTGGATCAGGGGCCCACTCTACTCAGGTATCTTAGTGATTTAATGAGCACAAAGATAAGACATCTGCATTTATTTCTCAATAAGATCACTTTCTAAGGTACTAGAAGCTAGAACTCCAGTATATGCACTTTGAGGAGATATAATTCAACCCACAACACAAGTTACAGATTTAAAAATGTTAGCAGTCCTTTCTAACTAGGAAGGACAGAGATTTTCTGTGTACCCTCTGTCACCACGCAGGAATAGCCTCCCCTATTATCAGCATCCCCACTGGAGTGGGACATTGGTTACAACAGATGAACCTACACTGCCACATCATAATCACCCAAAGTCCATAAGTTTCTGTTAGGTTTCACTCTTGGTGTTGCACATTCCATGTGCCTGGACAGATGTATGATGATAAGTCTCCATCATTATGGCATCTTACAGAGTATTTTCACTGTCTAACTTATTTTTACTCCTTGGGCAGTCCATACAAAGCGCACCTACAAGGTAAACTCTGTAGGACACATGTTTGTAACTCTGCTTCAGTCTTTACCCTGAGGGTATCAGCTGCTTTTCTTCTTAGGTGGTATACAGTGCATTCCTGAAGCTTGTGCCACATATTGCACCAGGTTCAGGATAATTCACTCTAACAAATGATGGGTATGATGAGGTTATCTGCCACCAAGCTGCTATTGTGCCTGCTTTCCTGCCCTGCCCTGCCCTGCCCTGCCACTTCCTGTGTATTGATACAAAGCACAGAGAAGCCCTCAAGGTTATTACCCACAGCGCAGGCTTGGGTGGGGGTGGGGCCCCCGAGTACTGCAGTCATTGAATTGTAAAGGACAGTTCTTTTGTGCTTAAATATTTTGACTGCATTAGCAAATGAACCCAGATATTCCCAAACTGTGAATATTTAGTCAAACGTCATTTATTCATTGTATCCTGCATATTGTATTATAAATAATTAAGATGAAGATAAAATTATAAAATATTCAGGATGAGCTTTGTATACAAAATATTATTTTTCAACTTCCCTCTGAATAAAAAAGTGTGATAATATAATGTGTGTTTGAAAAAAAGGAGCAAAATAAAATTTCATTGGAAATTTGAAAAAATGTTGAACTAAACATTTTAGGTGAAGAGATTTTTAAAAATACTTAGTTGTTATTTTAAAAACATGCCCCTTTAATGAACTTAGCAATGAAAGAAAGCTTTCAAGGTAGCTAATCGTAAGTATTAAAATTGCATGAGGAGTTTTTGTATTATCTATAAAAAGTCAGCTTGCAGATTTTCACGTATTTCTATCTCTAGAGTAAATAAAACGATGAATAGGAAATATCCCTCACTCTTCCTTTCTTTTCAAAGTTTGTTACCTATTTTCACAGCTGACAGGTTATGCTTTGCTTAAGATGAAAATTTAAATTATTTCCAAAACACTACACACACACACACCCTGCTTTGTTTAGGGTCTTATATTTTTTACGGGAGATGAATCGCCTAGTTGTGTAGTTCTTGACTAGTTTTTGCTTTTACAGAATCAATAAGTCAAATCGGGTCTCTTTGAAAGTCACGGTTATAACTATGTCATACTATTTTTCCTCAAAATGGGTCTTCTTAAGGAATTCAGGTTTATATGAACAACTTCCTCACACACGTAAAAGTAGTGTTGATTTTCACAAAGAAGAGTTAAGGAAAGCAAAGCCTTTGGAAGGAGTGTGATGAGAGAAGGAAACATGCCTTTTTTGGATGCAAAACAAGGATGCAACGATGCAAACAAATGGAGACGGCCTGAGGTAACTATGTTTTTGTTCACGTGTTTGCTTTTCTTTCGGGAACTCTGGTGACAAACACAGAACCCACTTCTATCGTTGCCTTCTGCCAGCTAGGTTCTGGATCCTGAGCCCTTTTCCACTCCTTGCTAGACCCTGTGCTTAGCATTTGCATCAAACTTGATTCTCAGCTGCAAACAGGAAACACGTGTAGAAATTTATGTAGAAAAAAATAATGCATCGGAAGGATGTCAGGCAGCTTTCTGAATTGATAAGAAGGTTGGAGAACTGGGCTAGGAACACCAGATAGCCAAGGGAGGCCGAGCAGCAAGAACGTGGTCAGTTCGTCAGTTCATTCCACAGACACAGTCTAGTGAGTGCAATGAAACAGAATTGCAGCCGCTGAGCCCCTCACCAGAGATGTCACTGGCACTACAGTTAGAGCTCTCTGTCATGCTGCAGGTCCCACAGCTTCACTGTCTCCATAGCTACTGAGCTGGACAAACTGGTCAAATCCAGCCCCCGCTTGCCAAACTCAAGAAGCAAACATTTTGTCAATAGGTAGTTAGTTATAGCTATGAGAGATGCCACTCTACCGGAATTCCTCTGGAGTTTGGGGAGAAACACAAACACATATTGGTTCATATTACACATTTGTTCAGAGCAATAGATAGAATCATCTTTTTATTTAAGCAGAGTTAGTATACATATTTTATTAGTTATATTAGTTTCAGTGTATAATATAATTTAACACTTTATACTGTATGATATGATCACCTCACTAATTCTAATAATCATCCATCACTGTGAAATCTTATCACAATATTGTGATATGTAGTTACTCATCTTCACCTTTTTCACCTGTCCTTCCACCCCCTCCCCTTTGGTAACCAACCCTTTGGTCTTATTTCGATGAGTCTGTTTTTGTTTTGTTTTGTTTAGGCTCCACATGTAAGTGAAACAATACAGCATTTGTCTTTCTCTGCCTGACATATTTCACTTAACATAATATCCTCTAGGGTCATTCGCGTTGTCACATATAGCAAAATTTAAATCTTTTTTATCACTGTGTAATATTACACTAGGTATATATGTACAACATCTTCTTTATTCATTTGTGTATTCATGGACACCTCGATTAGTTCCATCTCTTGGCTATTGTAATTAGTGCTGCAAGGAACGTGGGGGTGCGTATATCTTTTTGAATTAGTGTATTCAGAATGCCTAGCAGTGAAAATGCTGAATCACATGGTAGATTTATTCTCAGTTTTTTGAGGCATCTCCATGTTGTTTTATATAGTGGCTGCACAAATTTGCAGTCCCACCAACACTGTAGAAGGGTTCCCTTTTCTCCACATTCTTGACAACGAGTATTTTGTTGACTTTTTTGATAAAAGCCATTCTGATTGGCGTAAGGTGATCTCCCACTGTGTTTTGATTGGCATTTATAAGAGAGCATTCCAAATTGACAGGGTGATTATTCATCTGACACCTCAGCAGAGTCTTGAATGGCCATTTTACTAATCTATGAGGGTAGTTATTTCAGAAGATGGGTACATAAATGCAGTCAAGTCCCATGGAAATTGAATAATGGCCTTACTTTTTTGTGGGAAAACAATTTTTTGGTCAGAAGAATTTACATGTGTGTGAAATACCTTATTAGTGTTTGAAACATTTAGTAAGTCTGTGGATGGTCGATTGAGACAAGTGTGGCAGGCAGGAGAAGCAAAATTGACTCCATAGGTATCTATTCCCATAAGAAAATAATATCTCAGTCTCGCAGATAGCTAATCCATCCTTTGAAGATTCAGAGTCAACTGCTAAATATTAACTACTTCTGCTGACAAGGTGGGCACTGTGCAAGGGAAGAAGGCTTTGTGTGCTGTGCGGCAGGGTAGCAGTGGGAAGGCGCCCTGCTTGCTCAGACACGGAACACCCTTGAAGATCCGACACTGGAGGCTGGAGTGTGGAAGGGTAGCAACACAGCTTTGGGTCCTGAAGATACGCCTCCAGTGACTAGAAGCATAGCAAAATTAGTCGTGCTCTTTTTATTAACAAACTTAGGGTACTAAATGCAGTTTCATCTTCCAGTGTTCTAAGAAAATATGCTGTTTTGGTATCATCGAAAACCTAAAAAGTTTCTGTCTAGGTGCCATAACCTTCAAAATTAAATAATTGAGAAGGGAATGAAAAAGAGAAATTCCCTTAGTACTAAAAACTAAGGCTGGTAAGCAACTGTGTGCCAGAATCAGGCACAGGTTTCAACTAAATGACACTAACACAGCTGGATTCTGGGGAAGGAATGATACATATTTGACATGTTGGATAACACGTTCAGCTTTCCTTCCTTCACAGTTTACCTGAAAAGGAGGCAGAGAAGCTCCCAGCCCCCGCAAACACCATCACCTGTGAAATCTGGCTTCTTGGTTTAAAGAACTATGTTCTTATTAAAATTTTCCAGATGTTTTCCTATCAAACATGTAAAAGTTGAGGCTATTGGCCCACATGTATTCTCCTTACAACTCTCTTATTTTTTCTATGTTGTCTAAAAAGTCAGGAACTTGCAGGAATAGGACAGAAGGGAAGAGTGGGGGCAGAAGAGTGAAAAGCTGTTGCTGCGAGTAAGGTTCTGTGTTCAGGGGAGGAGCCCTGGCTGCCACATATTTAGGGAACTGTGGTCTGATGTGCCCTGCTGTGTATCAAGGCCTCAGAGAGCCAGGCCTAAGAGGAGGAGAGGATCCTAACTTGGTTCATTAGAAGCATGCAAGCATTTCCAACAGACACCTAGAGTTGTACTTGAAGTTGTAGAGTGTACAGCAGCTTTCTCTCTAGACACAGTGTGGGTCATCTAAGCAGACAGTGAGAATTGTGCAAGGGACAGCTATGTGCTCTGTTTCAAAATGCATCTGGCTGTGACCCACCTCATTTGTAGATTCATCAGGAGAAAAGAATGTATTTTCTGAAAAAAATATTGTAGAACAAGAAAAAGAAAACATCATTTTGCATACTCAGAGGGTGAGTATATGTTTGGAAAATAGTTTATTGTTCAAATTAATTGATTCAACAAGTACTTAATATGTACCTAGTATGTCCTGGCATTCGTGGTGTCTGGGAGATACAATAAAACAACAGGGTCCACATAATGTCTGCCTCCATAAACATTCAGTCTAGGGGGAAATGCTGCCAAATAATAGGCATTTATGTAACATGCAGTGAATTTTATGAAAGGGCATTGCAGAGTACTGCAGAAACACACAGAAAAAAACACAGTGCAAATGGAGGAGGTCTGATGATTTGGTCAGCGATAAGGCCCTAGATAAAGTGACATCTAAACTGAAACCTAACAAGTAAGTAGGGGTTAATTTGGCAAGTGGAAAAAGAGGATAAATATCCAAGAAGATAATGACTGGACATGCGAAAACGGAAATCCCGTAGTTCGAGCTGGCTGCACAATAGGATTTGGGGAGTGTGAGTGGACAGGGCTGGTGGCAGTGAGTGGGCACGACACGGGGGCAATGCTGGAGGTAGATGGGGACCGGACCATGAGGGGCTTCATGAGACACATTAAGAAACAGAGAATTTATCTTGAGCTCAATTTAAAGCCGCAGATATTTATTAGGAGAGCAGCAGGATTTTGGCACTTTAGCATCATCATTCTACTGCAGTGTGAAGAAATATTTACAGGCAGGTAAGATGGGAACAAAGAGATCAAATAAAGAAAAGTAGTCACAATCAGGAATGGCGACGGCCTGAAACGATGCCTGAAAGATACAAAGATGGAGAGAAATAGATGGAATTTATTGACAATTAGGAAGTGCGAGCAAAACTGTTTTTTATTATGTAACATACATGATGAGGAAGATGGATGAGTCAGGGACAACCTGGGCTTTTCTGGCTGGAAAACTCAGTGGTGGTGGTGCCGTCTACTCGGAAGATCAGAAGAGTGCTGAGAAGGGGCTGAGTTGCATTTATGATGTGAGCAAATTAAATATTCCGTGAAATGTCTAACAGGTATTTAGAGACATGAATCTGAAGCTCTGGAGAGATAGCTGGGCAGGGACTCCAAATTCCACAATTGCCAAAAGGACATGGACCGTAAGTGGAGGCACTGTGGTGCGTGTAGTGAGGCAAAAAGAAGGTGTGGGCTGAGAAGGGACGAAAGGAGCAGCTGCCACTGGGAAGAAGTGGAACTCCTCTCCGGTATAGGTGCGAAGAAGCAAAGAGAAGGGCCTCTGTGATCAGGTTGCTGTATGTAAGTCAGGAATTTGATAGGGCGGTTTGTATTGTCTGTGGGAACTGGGAGGTCGGGTCATCCCTGGGAATGTACATTAAGGGAGAGAAATGAGCAGAAAACAGAAAAAGTTTTAGACAGTTGTGCTTGGAACCCAGGAATTTATAGCAATTCCAGACTGTAGGGCACAAGAAAACTACCCTCTCCTTCCTGGCCAGTATTCTCAGCAGCCCTGGTGTGGAATCAGAGGGAACACAAAGGCAAGGACTGAGGGATGACTAGGGATGATAGAAATGATGACTGGTGTAAGCCAATTTACCCGTAAAGAACAAACGAAAACAATAGGTGTTTGAATGGACAAAAAGTGTCCCGGCCTCTCTATCCTTTTTGAAAGACTTCCTTGCAAGAAAGATCACTTGTATCGCAAGACAGGCCACGATAATGCTGTGTTGTTGGTGTTTAAAGAAACTCAATTTAAAAAAGACTCAAGCATTCAGGAAGAAGACAAGAGCAAAAGGAAAGAAAAAAAAGTTTATCTGGAAGGTAAATAAATCAGGTTATTTTCAGACATTTCTGTAACACTAAATGCAAGAAAACAGGTTTAATAGGGAAAAAAGTTACCAAAGGTAATTATATAATGTATTTGCATTTAATCCATATTTTTTAAAAAACTGCATTTAATCTGTTAAGGCTAAATAAAGGCAATGTAAGATAAATTCAAGGCCAACAAATTTAATACCCATGCCCTCTTTTGCAAAAAAATCTTGGAAGACTATTCAATACCCTCAGAGGTAAAGGGAAATTAAGAGTTTAAGAATTGTATTCTTGAAAGATTCTGTGAATACTGAAGCCAATTAAACAGAGGAATAAATTTAAAAAATAGTAAATCTAACACAAATGCTAATACAAATGCTAAAATATTTTTAAAGAAATGCTATGTAATGTTTTTAAGTAAAGTATAATACATATAAGTTGTATGTTTAATACATCCAATAGTTCATATGAACACAAAGAAACAAAGTACTGATACGCTAGTCATTAAAAATTTAGTGAAAGCACAATTACACACAATTTGCTTCAAGAGAGTTTACCACTGACATATATTTTTGGAAATTTAATAGAATACTATTCATATCCATTAAGCTAACATTTTAATAAGGTAAAAAATTTCCAAAACTGATATAAGAAAGCAGACTTTTAAATAATCTAATGATTATGAAAAAGTTTACAGTTAGCAAAGTATACTAGGAAATACAATGTAATGATTCTAGTGATTTCTTGGAGAAACTATTTCCAACTTTTTATGCCAAAGGTAATATCTGTGCTTTTTAAATATTGCAAAAGGTTGTAAACTTCTCAATTGACAAAGCCAGTACAATCTGGATGCTGAAATTTGACAAGGATACCACACAAACAAAAACTACAGACCCATTTCATTTTTAATAAAGAAATAAGTTATTCTTTATATGCTACCATATATATATAATGCATATTAAAACATGCACTATTCTAGTGTATTCTATATTAATTATTTTGGGCTAATGTATCTTTAAAAAATTAAAATTTTTCTAGCAACTAGTATCCTAAGGAGTGTTAAAAGAATAATCTACCCAGAGTAAATAGGGTTCACCTCAGTAATATCCAGACACTTCAATGTTATAAAATGAGTATCTAAGAAGTGCTTTATTTCAGGATCATAGGAGCTGATCTTTAGAAGTAAATTCAGTTAAAACAGGAACCATAATTTTATAGTAAGCTGTTTTTAAAACCTGAAAATTTTTATTGGGAATTTATCTAAACAGAAATAAATTTGTGGAATATCTTTTTGTATATATTTAACAATACATAGCTTGGAATTGAACTTATGAACTAGTTTCTAGAATAAAATAAAAATAAGTCAAATGCTAAAGAAATTTTAAAGTATTTCTCCAATAAAATTACATAATCACATTCTTATAATTACAATTAAAAGCTTCTGGCAATATTTCGGCAGGATGCCATTCATTTTCCAAGGGCCTTTTGATCCACGCAGTGTCAAAATGTTCTCTCTTAAATGCATTTAATGTCACCAGCCTTTTTTTGATGTTTTCTTCTTCAAACACTGTTCTGTTTAAATTTCTCAGACCCTTTTGTATCAATGAATTTGAGTATGATTTTAGCAACTGTTTAACATTATTTTTCTTCATTTCAAAAAAATCATATATATTTTATAACATTTGCTATTTCATTTTATGATTTGATTGTCTGATGCTTATTATCTAAATTTAATATTATAATATATAAAGTTAATACTGTTATGTGATATGTTATTGAGAAAGAGACTAAATTTAAAACTGTTCACTATGTTAGTGAATATTTTTAGATTCTAATGACATTTACACCCCTTTGTAATCTTATGAGCTCTGGGGGCTTAAACAATAAATAATATACAGGTGAGACCACATGTTTCCTCCTACTTTCTCCCTTATACACATCATAAATCTTTATTCCACCATGTGAAAGGGAAAAAAAACAGAGATAAATATCTCCAAAGTTACCAAAACAAGTATTCAGAAAAAATCATTTCATTAAAAAAATCATGCAAACTAAAATTAAATAGATTATTGTTTAACAAAATTTTTTAAAATATCAAACTAACAATTAATTGCTTAATGGGGAAATACTAGATATATTATCATTGAACAACAGTCTAAAACAGAGTTCTGGCACCACTTTTATTTAACATAATTTTGGAAATTCTGGTCAAATCAAAAAGGAATGAGGCAAATTTCTTTAAAATAAATAAAATTATTGGTATTTAAAATTGTTATAGTTGTATAATTAGAAATGCTAGGAAATGAAATAAAATATTATTGTAATAATACAGGGAATTTCTTTCCTATGTAGCAGCAAAAATCCGATCAAAAATGTTTATTTCTCACTATTCATTCTAGCAGAAAAACACACACAATGTCAGAATATTTAGCCAAATGAAGAGCTCACATGAAGAAAAGTGCACAACCTTTCTGAAAGACATAAAGAAAACTTAAATAAATGCAGAAATAAAAACGTTACTGGAAAGAAAGATTTGATATTGTCAGGATGTTATTTGCCCTCAAATTAATTTATATAAGTAATGCAATCATGATCCCTTCATGAGAAACCTGACAAAGTAATTCTAATTTTCCTCTGTAAGAATGCACTGACAAAGTCAGCCAAGGGAAGAAATGGAATAGATGAATAATAAGGGAAACTTGCTTTATGGGAAATAAAAGTATATTCTAACATCCCCATGGTAAGAAACACAGAGGAAACAACACAGGAAATGACAAATCATGGGAACAGAATGGAAGCAATAAAAACAAGGTGTTTACACACATGATATAATGCAATACCACATAAATGTGAACTGTGATATGTAAAATCGTTAAGAAAATACTGACTTAACACTAAATAATTCTGGGACATTTTTAGTTGAGAATAATTTAGCTGTTACCCATCATGTAATAAAATTTGGACCTGACTTTGGACTTCGTGGAAACAGGTACCTAGGACATCTTTTGAAAGTCATCCATGGTTGAAATTGTAGGGAAGCAGGTATGAATGAAAAGAAAGACAAAGAAATGAACAAGATACACAATATTGATGAATTAACATATTTATGGGAACAAAAAGAAAGAGAGCCTGTGATTAGACCCTAGGTCCCCAAAGTCTAGAAAGCAAAAGGTGTCAAAAAGGAGACACTGTAGGACACTGTAAAAACATCAATGAGATAGAAGGAAACATTGAATTAGACAATATATCAGTCATTGGTATTTTTTCAAAGAGCAGAAATCAGTTTAAAAGAGGTAAAGGTGAAAATAGATAATAAAGAGTTGTATTCAAAGGTAGACTCTGAATTTAAAATATTTGGCTACAAAACAGAGAGGTGACAAAAGCATGCTCAAAGGCAATTATACTAGGTACTTCCCATTTTTAACCTTTGTTTTAAAACTTTCTATGCATTATTTGGGGGAGCAGTTACACTTATCGGCATACAGTTTACATAGTAAAGTTCACCCATTTTAGTTATGCTGTTCTGTGGATTGACAAATGGATACAGTCACATGACCACCACCACAACCAAGGTACAGGCTGTTTCCATCTCTCCTGCTTCACTGCAGTGAGTACTCATTTCCACCTTGACCACTGACATCCACTGATCTGCATTCTGTCCCCAAAGCTTTGCCTTTTCCAGAGGGTAAGATAAAGGAATCCGGCTTCTTTCACTAGTATAATACTTCTGAGATTCATCCATTCGTTACCTGTGTCTTCATTTCTAAAGAGTACTCTATTTCATGAGTATGACACAATCCATTGCCATCAGAAGTAAGCCCCACAACTAACTATTGAAGGAGATGGTATTATCTCCATTTTACTGAAGACAGAACTAAGGATCCATGAGTTTAATCAGCTTTCTGAAACCCAGAGCTAATGGGAACTGGAGGTGGGATTCATACCCAGACCTAACCCCAAAGCACAGGGACATGGTACACCCTAGAGACTGAAAAGGAAAAGAAGGAATTACAGGTCTAAGAGGTAAAGCAAAAGATGTTTGTTCTAATTTTATTTACAATTTGTTTAATTGAAAAATGAAATAAAATGTTTTTGATAAAAACAAACTTGTGCTTTTTCAACTTTTACATTTCCCCCAACCCCTTTTGTATACTTCAACATTTTAAAAGATAATATACAAATTTGGGGAACTCAGTCCACTTTGCACCCCTGGAACATTTTACAGAGCTTGGAGCAAATTGAACTTCTGATTTGGATCTGTTCCTGGGGGACATTTGCCATAGCCACATGCTTCCATCAAATGTACAGTACATGATCAGAAGGATTCATACTATAGATAGAAAAAGGACAAACTGCATTTGAATCTGTTCATTTCTAAATTTAACAGTTCATTTTTTTGTGTTTATGTAGAGCAGCATCAAAGCTCTGCTTTGCCAATACTGTATTTTATTTAATTCTTAGATTTGTACTAATTCATCCATTGCCTGACTTTTGAATCTCTCATGTCCTTGCAGGAATGACTCCGTGCATATTTAGAAAACAACTTGATCAGAATTCCTGCTGCCTTTGGTCCCACAGCAAGTCCCCCTCCTTTTTTGAAGATAATAAAGGCACCCAGCAAGGGCCACCACAAGGGAATGTGTTTCACATCACAACACAGATGGCTTGTTTACACCATTTCCCCTTGTCGTAGAAAGTTTAAGGGATGAATTCAAATTTCTCTTCTCGTGGCGTTATGTGTCTTATCATTCCATTCTAGTGAAAACTGGGCATTGTCCTGGAGTACAGGAAGAGACTATTCTGCTTTTGTTCCCTTTCATGCATAAAGACACACAACTACCTCCTCCCAGCTGTCTACCAAATTTTAAACAACTCTTTACTAGTTGGGATCAACCCGTGCTCAGCCTGATGCTAACAAAGTGACATCTTAAACCTCTCTCTTAAAACTGGAGCATTATCTCAATACACAAAGATTTCAGATCAGCCTTTTTTTTTTAAGCAAGTCATATCAACTTGATTAGTACATGGCACTCAGCTTTTATTATAACTTAAATTAGATGGGGAGTTTTAAAATACAGTGATGGAGGAGGGCAAAGGGGAAATATGGGGACAGCTGTAATAGAATAACAATAAAAATGATTTTAAAATAAAATAAAATAACATACAGTGATGTCTGGGGCCCAGCACCACAACTGCTCACTGGTTTGGGGGAAGCAGAGCCCGAGCATTAGAATTTGAGAAGTTTCCTCAAGTGATCTCCTGGAAGAGCCTGGGCTGAGAAACACTGGTCTAGAATCTCCAACCAAACATTCAATAGGAGGCCAATATAGGATGTTATTTGCTTCCCCCCCATCCTTATAAAATATGTGCTGCCATTTAAGGTCACAGGAGTGCATAGATGTGGGAAGGTTTCCATAGTGATGAATATTTATGGAGAGAGTGGTAGCTCTCCTATTGTGCATTCCACAGGTTGGTGAGAATGTTTCATAACCTTCTACAGCAATGGATCTAGCTCCTGGAGCACTTTTTATTCTAATATCCTACTCGGAATGATATTCAGTTAGCTCTGTCCCCCAAATTAATGACAGGTCTATTTTCTGATGCTGAAGAACTCACTGAGAAAATTTTACTTCCATTAGAAATTCTAAGCCATGGTACCTTGACTTCAGCATTATTTACATTATCTTTGGTAATTTTTTAACCAAAAAGTATAAATAAATAATGGAAATGGCTTAGCTGGAAAACTGGGTTCCAGTGTCATTACTTGGGTCCTTGCATTTCTTGCCAGCACATGTCAATCAATATGAAAATTGTCAAAATTATATCAATTTTATATCAACTAGGAGAATAGCAAGGCAAGATAATCTACTATAAGACATACTAAAGAAGGACATGTAATAAAGAAAATTTTTTTAAATCATTAAGAACAATGGAAAAAATATATGAATTACACCAGGTTCCATCTGGACTCCTAGAGGCTAAATGAGGAGTCCCAAATACATTTCATTTTTAAATAGATTCCATTAACAAGTAACTTGATCTAAATGGTGTACTGTGTAGTTTATATTGGAGTTTAATGAAGAAGACTATTATCAAGAACAAGGGAGACTTCACAGAAGATCTTGGAATGGATTTGGACTTTATAGGGAAATTCAGTTTTATATAAGTATAGACATATGAGGAAGGTATTTAAATGGAGACAGCCCTGGGATCATGTCAGAGGGGAGCAGGGAAGGAGGGAAGGGCAGAGAGATGGGGAGAGAGAGAGAGGAGAGGGAGAGAATCTGGCAAATCGGTGTTTGACATTTGAAAAGATTAAACCTGGATAGAGTGTATTACAGGGGGAGGAGAACTATTGGGATAAGCCAAGCATGAAACTGTAGAGGGAAGCCAAACACAAAATAATGGCCAACGAGCAGTACTGGAAACTTTGCAGGTACATGAGTAAAAGATAAATTAGTGTTCATGGATCATGGGGCGAGGTTTTGTGTGTGTGTGTATGTGTGTGTATTCACATAAGACTCTACTGCTTGTATTTGAATGAGATAATTTAAGCGATGTTATGCTATTATCTTTCATATAGTTAGCAAGAACAATGCTTGGGCTTCAGAATTCCATCCAACTATAATGCATTTTTAATTGCCTGGTAGCATGTAGAATTCTGCTGAAAACTTAAACCAAAAGAATACAATGAAAAATACACATATAATTTCATACACAATTCATTTGCAAATGTATATGGAAGTAAATACAACTAACTGCACATGCACATGCATGCACAGATTTAGCATGTACATGGTTCACATGAGATTTCCAACAAATATCTGATTGTGTTAATACAGCACTGTTATTTCAGAGTATTTGAATTATGAAAAATGGACATATTTTATTTTTATCTTTCTTCATTTTTCACCATTTATCACTATTTAATCAGAAAACAGATCGGTATTAATTGACAGTTACTGAACATTTTGAGTCATGCACTATGCTGAATACTTCACATAGCTTATCTCATTAGATTATTAAAGCAGTCCTTTGTGGTAGATCTTACATTATCCTCCTAGTGCAGATGAAGAAATGGGATAAGAAAGGTTAAAAATATCTACAGTTCCTGAAAATATCTGTAGTTTTTAAGTGGAAAAGTTAAGGCTGAACCCTGGTCATTGTAACTCAGGAGCCTGAACTCTTAACCGTAGAGTACACTGTGTCCCTTAAAAATAAGAGGATGGAAATTTGAGGATATATGGTTAAACCTCACAAGAGTTCATAGACTCCTCTAAAAATTCAAATGGTCTCCCATTTCTCCACATTTTTGCCAAATTTTATTTTCATTGAATCCCATGGGAATTTCTTCTATAAATATGTGGTTTTGTATTTTTTATAGTTGTCTCAGTTGAGATAGCTCCACTATAGGCAGAGTTCAGACGGAGTATTTCACAGAAGTACTCTGACAGGATGCTGTCTCTTCCTGAAGGTTAAACTGATATGGATTTTTAATGGTTGATGTTTCTTTTATTCACAGGCTACAGACACGAGATGAAGAAATATTCTTATACGTAATGACTAGATGTTCTTAAAGAGACCAGTTACATTTTAATCTAAATCTCACTTTTAATGAATTTCAGGAACATAATTTAGCTGTAACTGACTCAAAACTAATAATAAAGCAAAAGCTATACATTTACTTTCAGACATCATATTTTAAGCAAAAGTACACTATTTTTTATTTTATAAAAATAACTTGAATGTTTTCCATTTCACTTCCAGTGTTTTCCCAAAGTGAAATCTGACTCATATTTTACATGTAGTAAAATTTCTGAGACAGTCTTTATTTAAACAATTAAAGCACTATGGTGCAAGAAAGACTGTGTTTTGTGTAGAAGATACAGAAGCAACATGTGTTATAATTTCTATTTGAGTTTTATTACATATCACAAGAGTATAAGAAAAATTTTGAGGATCACATGCTATCCACTAGACCATTTAATCTGCCTAATTGAGATAAAATCAAATGCAATTTAAGATTATAGGACAGCCCTTTGTATCTACAATCCTTGACCACAAAGTGGAGAAATATTTTTGAATTTTTTTTACACAGGATATTGACTCAAAAATATAGTTAGTTTGACATGTGTACAAAAAGCAAATTTTCAGAAAGGATAAAAACAGCATGAAAATTGTTTACAACTTTAACATTTGTATCTACTTTGAAACAAAACATCCAATAGATATTTTTCATTCCTTTTTTTTTGAAACAATAATGTTCTCATTGGTGTATTACATAAAAACAAACAATTCAAACATGCTGCAAGTGAAAGGTTATGTAGGTTTTTAATATTCTCAGAATGATGAAAAGATGAGCTCTGCTCATTTTCAAATGTAGAATACATTATCTGCTATGGCTTGTGTGATTCTAGCGACAAATAGAAAACAGATTCAACTTTTGGCTTAGAATAGATTGTATTAATGGACGAGAACGTCTGTTGTCATTTTCCCTATTTAGATAAATGGCATTCGTTGTACCACTCTGACTGAAGCATATTCTTCATGATGGCTGTTTAATTTCTCCCAAAACTACTTGAAACAGTTTTGTCATTCGGTGAAAGTTTTTAACCCACAATCACTGTCTGTAGGCCCTTCCAACACTTTTAAAGCTTTTAACTTTGAAGGACAGGGCAAGGCTCGTCAGCGGCTAGTGCAGTGACATTGAAATGTCTTCACTGCAGCTCACCATAAGACACATATTCCATTCCATGATTCGATACAAACATATGTTTGGGTGTATGTGAAGCCAACATTTACCCTTGAAACTAAAGTTTTGAAAATCATCAATTACCTTTACTGACTGCTACTCACTCTAATAATTTCAATTCTACAGTGTTCTACATTATTGTATTATGTTTCTTTAAAAAATAAAGCTGTTGGTATGACCAACTTAATTGATTTTAAAATATGTAATGGGTTGCCGAACAATTTTAAAAATATCAAACTTCTTTGTTTAAAGTAACCAGATTTTACCAATCATCAGGGACTATTCCTACTAGCTACAAAACTTTGTAGAAGATTTTAATCCATATTCATCAAACATACTTTCATGATGGACTCAAGCTTGACTTTCCATCTTGGTGCTATTATCATTGACTGAGTTGGCCACTGCATTTTTGCTACCAGGTAAAAATGCATAATCTTATGACATTTGTAGATAGATTTGTACAGGATAGAGATGTATTTTCTGCATTTATCTACTGAAGCAAACAGAAAAAATGAACTTTGAAATTTTGGCTTTCTTGATGTCATTGTTAATGACAACATCTTGATCTATATTTACCCAAATCAAACCAGTATCAACATTCTGGATGTTTTACTTACATGAAAAAATTGTTCTAGAAGTCACATCCCAACGATTTTAAACTCTGATTTTTAAACTCTGTCAGTGGCTCTACATGAGTTTGTTTTTCTACTCTCATGCCCCTGTATCTTTATAGAGATCCCACCCGAAAAAACCTATCAACCTACTTTAATGAGAAATTTTTCTCTACTGATGAAATATTTACTTTATTTCTCAATTTTAAGTTATTGATTTATTACTTGTAAAGGTAATGCTACTATTAATTGTAATGGCATATTATGCTTTAACAACAACAACAAATCCCTAAATAAATTGTCGTGTAGCAATCCCTGAACCAAATTCTTAAAAATTGCATGTGTGGGAGAATAATATTAGTTCATGGGAACAGGAAGGTAGATGAAGAAGGAGGCAGGAGGAAGAAGAAAGGCTAAGAAGAGTAGACTGTTTCCAGCAGCTTGGATTTAATTTAAAATTGTGCAAGATGGTTGGAGAGCTGATTAAAGGAATTAATTACTGTCTGTTGATCATCAGAGTCCTAGTTCATACCAAGGAAAGAAGAAAACATTTTATAAAATAACTGGAAGCCGCTTAGAATGAAATGGGTTCAAGGCTAGATCCTTACACATGTGCAAAGTCATATGGGGTAGCTGAGAAGCAGCATCTTGGTTACTATACACAACTCTATGTTGACTTTACCTTAAGTTACAGATGGAATCAAATATTCTTCCACCTCACCCTGTGCTGATGTTAGCACTATGTCCCAAGTTTTAATGCATATTTGTGAATTAGAAAATAATAACAATAATATAAACCGTGTTCTTAGACATTATGCCTACCTAAGATATATAATCTATTTAGATTCTGTTTATAATTATTTTAATAAAACATATTTCTAACCCACTTAAATCCTCTCGATGAATAAGGTAGAATGTTGAGAATAAAGTATCTATTTAATTTTATGCTTCTAGTTACCGTTACAACTCATATTCAGTGTTTTAACTGTCAACTCTGTGATCTAATTTCTTAAAAGAGTAGAGATAATGAGCATTAAAATCAGAGATAAAGTCTCTTTCATTAATAAAGTTGTGATAGGAAACACATTCTCAAAGCCAAATATCTTCTACCCTCATTGTAAAACCAAGAGCAAACAAACTGAACTTTATTCCCCCAATACATTATTGGAGAACATTAGTTAGTGCTTCCTTTTATGCGATCAAACTTTAGTCTTTTTTCACTTAGCCATGAAGATCTCACAACCATAAATCAAGAAATTCTTGTGGGAGAGGAACAGAGCCAGCCCCCAAAGCACTATGAATATTATCAGCAAGGGGTTTGGAGAAAACAAAGCCAGCTCCAAAGCTACTGGTTTTCATTTAGAAGACAAGGCTATTCCACAGAACGTCATCTTTCAAGTAACATCCCAGCAGGACATATCCATTTGTAACTGTGACAATTAACAGTTTCTCTTTCCCACTTGAAAATTGTGAAGAAGATGGTCATGATTGTGGTGATTATTTGTTCAGGCTATTTCTGCCATGAGACTGCTCTTAGATCTCTACAGTGTCTCTACAGTATTATGCTGGGTACTTTGCAGAGGGAAAGCCAGAATTACTTTATTAGGTGACCCTTGAAAATTTCCCCAAATCCCCATTTGGTTTGGATTTCCCTTAATCTATTCTAGGATGATAATATAGCAGAGGAAAGCATATGGTCCTAATAGATATTCAGACCAGATGTTAGTCGTCTAATACATATCCTATTCCTGAATGGCTGAGCAGAGGAGTCAATAAGAGAAGATGGAGAAGTCATTAAGGAGAGACCTTGTGCATTCCACTATTCTCACCAGTTTACAAAAGCTAAGAGTTCCAGATTGCAGTACCTCCGGTTCTGTCACTTTGAATTTCTGGTCAATGTTAATAGCATTAAATCTGTTGCATATACACACAAAGGGGGAGGGGGAAAGACACACCTGAGATCAGATCACAGGCACTCATTGGAAACAGGACCGGGCTGAGCACCGGCTTCAGTGTTTCTCCACACCTCTGTGGCCTGCCTCAAGGAACACAGAAAGCCTCTTCCAGGGGTTAAGCCTTCCCTCCGAACTCTAAATTAAGGGCTTTCCCAGGGTCTGTTGGTCTTAACCATTGTCTTTATTTCCTGGGACGTAACCCAGAGCTCGGTGTACGTTAGGAGCACAACATGTATCAACTGAATAAATGAATAGAAGTGAATTCATGCTGGCATTTTGGGGGCCCAGTGCTCTGAAGGGAATTGGATACCTTGAGTCTGAGCAAAGTAAGCATAATTAAAGTCATAGTGTGTGTTATTTTGAATAATTAAAATCAGTTATAGATCTAATTTTATAACAGTGATTGTATCTCCTTCGTTTCTTCAAGTGGTGATGAATGCTTTTACTGCATAGAATATAGTTTACCAAAAGATAACATGCCCAGAGACATACATTTGTCAATGGTCATACTAAAGAGCCTTTTAAAAAACGAGTCACAGGAAGATATTTATACCAATTGCCATCACAGGGGTAGAATAGCTAGACTAGAGAACCAAGTATTAGATCCAGAGATTATGAGTATAAATGATCTTTTTGGTTGTTGAGTATCACAAAAAAAACCCCACGAACATGAAATAAAACATTTTACCCATGGGTAATTGTGAAGAGAGACACAAATGTGCAAAATTGAAAGCCTTCTCTTTCCACGCAGAGAAAGACAACATCACCCTTTATAGGCCAAATGGGAAGACTTTGTAATGAGAAGTATGGTTTGGAGGGTAAATACTGTATTAAACAACAGTTTCAATCCTTAAAATCTGTTTTCACTAATTGATAATCACTGGCAAATAAAGGCTGTTAGTGACAAATATAGTTGTGATGCTTCTGTCTTCATTTGCAATGAAAATCTGCTTTAAAAAACAATTTTTAATCAACATGAACTAGAAAGAAAGAATCGAGGTCATGCACTGCCTACAGATTGTCAGCATGACTGTAAAACTGAAAGCACTGGCATTTTTACACAGACTCACAATGAGCTCATCTGAAATGATGACCCTTCCTCTAAACACAAAAGGGTTTGGGGCCTTGCATTTAACACCAATGCAAAAAGAAGAATAAATCAACAAAAAAGTATAACATAACATACCAGTCCGCCTGGGTGTAATCAGCAGAAACTTACTGTGGTTTTATTGGAAGACTCCAGGGAGTCATGGCATTGACAGAAACCAGGAGGGTGCTGCTTGCAAAAGCCCGCAAGTGAGAGAAGTGTACGTGTCCAACGGGGAAACATGGCAGCCATTCCGGGGTTGAACACTAGTGTCCTTGTCAAGACACATCTGCTGGGATAAAGAACTGAGGATTCCCAGTTCTTGTATCTCTCCAACAAGTTTAAGTCCCTGGAGAGAACTTAGAGTGGGTGAGTTTAGTTATCTGCCTGCTCTGGTACTATCAGAGGGTGGAAAGAAAAGGACCTGGCTCGCTTGGCTTTCTTAGTGGGAGGCCAGGGTCTGGAATTACCTTCTCACAAAAGCTACATACAGGGCAGGGCCGAAGTAGGTCTATAGTTGTGAATATGCAAAACAGAGTTTATCCCTATGTTATTATTTATTAACTACTGTATTATTTTCCACACGAACAACTGCAAGCCTACCTTGGCCACACCCTGCATAACGGGTGACAGCTAGCATGCCATAAGGACAGGGAATGATGCTAACTAAGTATCAAACAGCGTCCGATACCAAATAGAGTATTTATAATCCAACATGGTGTAGCTCAAGTTTTAGATAAAGAAACCAGCCTACTTGGCAGCACTTACAGACCACAACAACCTGGAAAGATGGGGAGAGGAGAGAAAAGAAGAAAAAGGCCATGTGCGGCTCACTTGCTCTAGAGAAAACCTTAGAGTGGACATAATAGAAGCATTTGCTTATTTGATATTCATGGTTATACAATTAAAAATTATTAATTGGATTATATTAGAGATAAAGAAACAGAAGCATAGGAAGATGAAATAATTTTCCCAGGGATCAAAGAGCCATTAAAGAGGAAAGCTGAGGGGTGAATCTAGGTGTGCCCCATTCCAAAGCCCCCACTCTCCCCGCACTCATATGCCAGACCTGTGTGTCAGAGGCATGGCTCTGCCCTGCAGGAATTGCTACTTCATATGAAGCCTGGGAGACACCATTGCTGTAAGGAGGGACATCTGGAGAGGACAAAGAACAGCTGAGGGGAAACTTGGCATGAGTGGCAAAAGGCATAATTTTATTCTCCAGCCAGCCCTGATGGAGTGCTTACTTCATGCTAAGGACTCTAGACTCTGCACAGTAGCAGACAGATGGGTAGGGAAGAATTTTTAAAGTGGAAATAAATGGTCAGATTTTTAAATCCCCATTCTCATGGCCTTGGAAAGAAGGAATCAGATGATGGTAAGTAAAGCCAGTGGCAATGATATCAGGGAGCTGTTGCAACAGTCTGTTTGAGCATTTGTGGCCACAGTGACCATGGACATAGAAAGTAGATAAAATGACAGATGTAATTAGTTTGGGGCACTAGATGACCAGTAGAATTTGGCTCTTATATGAGAAAGAAAAAGAGAAGATTTCCCAGATTTCTGGTTTAGACATATCATTGTCTTCAGTCTGTGGCACTTTAGCATACATGAGGACCACCAGGGGCTTGTCAAAGCAGATTGCAAGTCCCTGCCCCCAGAGTCTCTGAAACAGTAGTTCTAGAATAGGTCCCTAGAATTTGCATTTATAACAAGTTCCCTGATGCTGCTGATACATCATAAAAAAAACCTATAAAGCAGGATCTATTTTTATCTCCATCTTATAGAAGAGAAAATCAGCATCTATGAGATATTAAATAATTTGTCTAGTATCAAGCAAGAGTTTCAAACCACAGACTATGCACATAAGCACTATGCATACTGTCTCCCACTGTAAGAGGGATAAGAGATGCAGGAGGAATAACTCTGATTCTGGGTGGAGGGTTAGGGAATAGACCAGTGTGAGGCTGGGGTGGGAGTAAAAGGTAGAAAATTGTACTTGAACAATTGAAATAAAATTTTTAAAAAAAGAAGACAATTTTGTAGAAATGTAAATTTCTCAGTCCTCCTTCCAGTCTGACTGAATGAGAAACTCTGGAGCTGGGACCCAGTGATATGCTTTGTAACAAGCCTTCTAGATGATTCTGATGCTCCCTAAGATTTGAGAACAATGATTTAGAACATTTGGAATACCCACTGGTAGTAAGTGAGGTGGAGAGATCAAGAGCAGACCATGGAAGAGTTCTGGAATAATTTACTATGCACTGTGAGGGGGACTTAGAGTTGAGAGCAGGCCCTTGCACTATATCAAGGCTCCACATCTATATTTGTGTCTCAGGGTTCTCTCTTCTACCTTATGTCCTTGTGCAAATCCCACACCATCTGAATTACTACAGCTTTATAGTAACTCTATAATAAGTGAACACCTTGCTCTTCTTTGTAGTAATATTTTACATTGTTCCCTTGCTCTTTCATATACACTGTAGAATTAAAACATAAAATAACATTGAATTTATAGGTTAACTTGAGAGAATTAACATCTTTGAGTATGTTATAGGTCTATGTTTTTGTTTTTTTAGTACTTTAATAAAATTTTATATTTTCCTAGAAGTGATGCAAGTGGTTTGCTAGATTTATTTCTAGGATTCACAATTTTAAAAATTATATTGTAACATATATTTTTTTAAATTATCTTAATTAACTTTGACTTCAGATGTAGAAGAATGTAATTACCAAATTTTTCAGACTGTAAGATGCACCAGACCATAAGACGCAACTACGTTTTAGAGGAGAAAAATAGAGGAAAAAATTTTGAAACAAAAAATGTGGTAAAATATTTAATAACATAAATAACATAGGCTACCTCCCCTCCCACACACACACAGCAAGCCAGGTAAGCTACATTTGGACTATATGATGAGCCCCCCTTTTCCTCCCAAATTTGGGGGGAGTACATCTCATACTCCAAAAAATATGGTAATTTTTTAAGTTGAAAGCATTTACAACACTTTTGCTGAACCTCCGGTTAATTCTAACAATCATTCCAGAGAGTCATAGAGTCACTGAATTTTATCTAGTGACTTAAATTTCCAAAACCAATGTAAAACAGAATAGAACTTTGCTAGTTCCTTTGTCACTCACCACTGTCATGTTTTTACGATTATTATTATTTTTGGAAAAGATCAGCTTTTAAATTTCTAAAGCTGATGGCTCAACCAAAAATTAACCTTAATTCATTCAAGTTTTGATAAACATTGTGTCAACTGCTTTACTGGAACTGTAATATACATGATGTCTCTCTTCCTTTTTTCATTTTCATCATATCAAGAAAAACTCGGTTCTCAGACATTAGTGACACAATTGTGTCTACAAAAATTTCTCTTCTTTGCAGATTAAGAATTTAATTTTTCCCATTTTTTATTGCTTCTGGGGCAGCATAGTCTCAGTTAGGTGATAGGGTATAGTTTAAGAGCACTATAGAGTATCACAGGGTTTTTAAAATACTGTTTTGAGGTGTGGGGAAAGAGCTGGTGAGACACCTCCTAACAGAGGTCTTTAAAATTTGACTTGGAGAATTTCCAGTCCACTGTTGGTATGTCCAGAGCAAAGTATCCATACCCCTACTGTTGTGTGAGTCTCACTCTATCACCATTCTTTTTACATATTTATTTTTATCACTAGACTGGAACCTCTTCAAAGTCAGAATCATGTTTTTTAATGTTTTGATTCTATAAATCTAATAAAATACCTACACAGAGTCTGGGCTCAAGAAACATTTAATGAACTCATCCCTCACCCTTTCCCACAGGAAGGAGTCAAGGGTGCTCTTTGAGTGAGCGCCTGTACCTCCAGAACAATCTAATGGGGGTTGGGGAGGCATGGTCTACACCCAAGCACTAGCTGGGAACAGTCTAACTAGGAAAACAACTGGGAATTGAATTCAAACTGTCCCCATGACTTTTTTTTTGCCAGAGGTCAACTTCTCACAACAGCTTTTAGGTTTAAAAATTAAGGCAGCCTCTCATGAGCTCTCTCAGTTGCTGGAAGACTCTCTTGTCATGCACTTCACATGTTTCTGTGTAAGACTACATCAGATATTCTTATTCAGTACATACAAAAAAAACTTTAATTAAGATATGATTTCTAAAGGCCATCATACTGCATGCCTTAAAGTGTGGTGATTTGGAATTGTTTAAAATAAAACCCTCAGAGTTTTTTTTTTCCAAAATACTGTTTTGAGTCATTTTCTGTCTCTAAGCTTCTATTTAACCTAGAAGTTGTCCCTTGTTTGGGTTTATGTGAATATTAAACTAAATGATATATATTGACAATACTGAATTTTCCCTGAGACTTTTGCTTTCAGAAAACAGCCAGGGTTAAGAAATCCTCCCCTCCTTGTGTTCTAGGAAATGACTGACCTCAAAGCACGACTAAGGTCTTACCTATTCCAGGATAAGACCCCTCTCCATCCTTCCTCACGACTCCTATAATCTCATGGATGAGTTCCTTGTCTACCTGCCTCTATAAAATCTTAGGTCCCCTTCCTTTTTTCTTTTTTGAGATATTTCTTGTTAATGAATGTTCTACCTATGGCAACAATATAAATAAAATCATCTTTATTATCTAATGCATTTTGTCCTCACAATACAAATGATTTAGCATGGTGTTGACGTACAGTGGATTCTCAATAAACAGTAGTTCTTTTCTCAATTTCCCATCACTCTGACCCATCCTCCAAAATTCTTCAATTCACACCTTGAAAAAGTCTACAGTTCTTGGAGGTCTGTCAGTCGTTGACTGATAGCATACACCTCTTCTATTTTGCCTCTAAAATATTTGTGCTTTGCGTGTTTTCACTGCTGGATATAAATAGCTACATTACAGGTGAGAAATTCCAACCCAAGGTATCATTTAGCAGACTTTACTATGAAAGGACTGCCTTTCTTTTTAACATAGTTTTTAAAATATGACCCACATGCAGAAATTGCACAGAAGTTGATCATGTGTCCTCAGCCCGATACAGTTTCCGTGAACATACCTCAAAAGCCACTATTCTGATCAGTAAGTGAAATATAACCAGGACTCAACCAGACTTGTAGCCCTTCCAGTTCACCACTATCTTCACTCCTCCTCAATGGCAACACCACAGGTTACTTTTGCTGGTTTTAAATTTTTATAACTGGAATTACTCAATGTGTATTTTTTGTCTGTCTTCTTTCGTTCAGTAATCTTTAGTATAGTTACATAAAATTTTAACCATAAGAATATCAACTGATATTTTATTTGCTAAAGTGGCTTGCTCTTATGAATAACACTGCTATGTATATCCCTTTTGCTATGCATATATGTGCATTTCTATTGTGTATACATTCAGGAGAATTGTTTCACCAAAGGAACAGTCTCAGTAATTACTAAAGAGTTTTCCTCATTGGTTTACATTTTAATTGGTAATGTTTGAAATTTTGTTTTTCCACATCGTTACCACTGATTTATTCTCCATTCCTTTATTTTTTTTGAAAATATCATTTAAATGGAATCATACAATATGTACCTTCTTGATACTGTTTTTTTGTACTTAGCAGAATGCCTTTGAGATCCATCCAAGTAATTGTGTGAGTGTAAAATAGTTCATTCCTTTATATGCCTGAGTAGTATTCCACTATATGAATGTATCTCAGAGGGGGGTTCTTTATTTATTTTGTTTATTTATTTAGTTTGTCTTGTTTATATCCATCAACCCATTGAACTAATACATTTGAGTTTACAATTTTTGGTGATTGTAAATAGAGCTTATATAAACATTTGAGTAAAATTCTTGCATGGACATAAGTAGGGTAAATGCAAGGAGTAAGATTGCTGGTTCATACAAGTAAGCACATGTTTAACTTTAGAAGAAACCACCAAAATATTTTCCTGCATGGCTGTACTACTTTTCATTCCTGCTAGCAATACATAGGAATTCCACTTGCTGCATATCCTTGTAAGTACTTGGTACAGACAGATATTTTATTTTAGCCATTCTAGTAGGTATGTAGTGGTATATCATTAGAGTTTGAATTTAAATTTCTCTTAATTTCTAATAATGTTTCACTTTTTAAAAATTTTATTATTTACCATAGTTTTTGGCAAAGTGTCTGGTCAAGCAAGCATTTTACTGATTTTCAATTGAATTATTTGTTTCTTACTGTTGAGTTAAAGAGTTCTTTAAATATTCTAGTTACAAGTGTCTGTTGAATATGTACTTTGAAAATAATTTTTGCCAATTTTTAGACTGTCTTTTTATTCTCTTTTACTTACCTTTCATTTAGCAAAGCAAACATTTTTATTCTGATAAATTCCAATATATTATTTTTTCTTTTTTGTATCATGTTATTCTTGTCATGTATAAGAACATTTTTTTCTAACACTAGGTCATAAAAATTTTCAGATGTATTTTCTTCTAAAAGCTACATATTTTTACATTTTTACATTTAAGTCTGTGATCCATTTTGTATTAATTTGCATGTAAAATGTGAGGTTTACATCACATTTTTAATATAAATGTCCAATTTTTAAAATACTGTTTGTTGAAAGGCAATTTATTCTTCATTGAATTGCTTGTACATTTTTATTAAAAATTAATTCCCACATTTATGTATCTTTATACCTAGCCTTTTCATTCTGTGTCTATTCCTTCATCAATGCAACACTGTCTTGTCCTGGCCAGGTAGCTCAATTGGTTAGAGCCTCATCTGGATAAACCAAGATTGCAGGTCCAATCCCTGGTCAGGGCACGCACACCAAACGACCAATGAATGCATAAATATGTGGAACAACAAATCGATCTCGATCTCTCGCTCAGGTGCTCTCGCTCTCTCTCTCTCCCCGCCTCTCCTCCCCTCCCTTCTTCACTTTTTCTAAAAATCAATAAATAAAATTTAAAAAATACTACACTGTCTCGATTACTATAGATTCATAAGTCTTCAAATCACATGCTGTGATTCCTTCAGCTATGTTCTTCCTTTCCGAACTGTTTTGGCTATTCTGTTCCATTAATTTTCCATAAAAATTTATAAATCCGCTTGCCTACAAACAAAGCAAATCCTGCTGGGGTTTTAACTGAAAATGTATTATATCTACACATCAATTTGGGGAGAATTTTGTCAGGAGCAAAATGAACAGGGTAGGGATCTACTTTGCGCAGCGATCAGCGCAAAGACAGCCTCCTCTCCATCAGTAGTACCTCATTCATCCGGAGAGTCCTTACTGACTCCCTGTAGGCTCTGAGGGCACAGTGGGGATCCACGCAAGCCAACTGCCATCCTCACTGGAGCCCCCATTCTCTGTGGGAGATGTGGATTTTAATCAAATATCACAAAAGTGAATGTCAAATTACAGAATTGATTAAACTCAATGAAGTCTTTTGTTGGCCTGACTGCTTGCAATGGCATTTCAGAAAAAAAAAAAATCACCCTTGGGATTTCAGTTTCCCTGTTTGTAAAAGTTGTAGCTTGAACTAGAATTCTGTACTGTCCAATATAGTTGCCATTTGCCACTCACATATAATTACTGTTTAGGGCCATAGAGCTGCCCCCAAAAGGCCCAGGAGATAGCCCAGGACAATTCATGAACAACTCAAGAGGTTATTCTCCTGAGCTCCTTCTTCTCCACCGTATCCTTGTACTTTCCAGTCTCCTGGGCTCCCTTTTTCTTATTGTCTATCAGGACATCTGGGACTTTAGTCACTCCACTTTGCCTTGACAGCATTTGTATCCAGAGCTAAGTGGTGAGAGGAGAGGGGAAGGGAAAAACCAAAACAGACATTCTCCCCACACTCCGGGGAGCACACATCAACATTTGTTGAGCTTGTTTCTTGATACTTTTTACATCAGTTATTAGTTCTTCAAAGAGTGTTTCTTTCTCCTCTTCCTGTTCTTCTCTGGGGCTCCAATTACACATATGTTATGTTGTTTATATGATGCCATATGTGTCTCTTACATTATTTTGTGAAGTGAGCATATTTTTCTCCCTATTCTTCATTTTGAACAATTTTTACTGACTTATCTTTTAGAGTACTAATATTTTGTTTAGTTTAGCTCATCATCAAATAAAAATATCCATAGTGTTCCTAATTTCAGTTATTTAATTGGGCCTAGACCAGCCATTTGATTCTTTTTAATAGTAAAATTTATTGAGTAAGATGTTATGATTTATTTTTAATATTTTATTAGTTATTTTAACACTCTGTAGTAATTCCAATATCTATATTTCTAATGGATTATTCTTTTGTTTATTTTTTCTCATAATTTCTGGTCATTTACTCTTGTATTTTTCTATGCTTTATTTTTAATTTGTGGAGATAACTTAATGGTCTGAGTGATGTCATCTATCTCCAGAAGGGATTAACTTTTCTTCTAGCAGACAGATCATTTTAGTTAATTCAAACTGGGGCTAAGCTTGGCTTTGAGCTCTGATTTCAAAGTGAGGACTTACCTATTTCAGGTTTTCTCTCACCTTTAAAATAGGTATCCAAACTGAAAGCATCAGTGGGCTCTGAACTCCAGTGATTTCTTTCCCCGTTACACTGAAGATGTAGTTCAGCTACTTTGCTTGTTTGGCATTATCTATGAAACAGCAAATATCTCAAAGATAAAAGCAGAGCTGAATATGAAAAATCACCTCTCTGACCTTTTCTTCTCCCTACCATTTAGTCCCCTCAAGTTCTTGATGCCTCATCATTTCTCCTTCAAAGTGATTTTCTACTGCCCTTCAGTGGGACGGTTGTTCTGACATAATCTGTAACTCATACCTGGAAGCAAAAGTTTAGGCTTCACTTTACAGTTCTATTTTTTGGAAAGAATGAATAGGAAAATGCTAGATTCGAATAAGTAAGTTAGAGAATTCTCAAATGTTACAATATAGGAATAATATCTTCATGCTTTAAAACATTTTTCATGAAAAACACTGTATTTTCCAATGGTTTTATCAGGCAGCAGAAACAGGAAGTTAGTTAAAAGACTATGGCTATATTTTCATTAACAATTAGGACAATTTCATGTTGAAATAATCTGTGGGAGCACTAACATGACTATTGTTTATAATACAAGAGCCAATATTCCCTGGGGGCTGCTGTGTACTGGAAGCAATGTGAGCCGTGTGATCAGTGCTCAGCTGAGTAACATCAACTGTAAAATAAAAGATGCTTCTATTTTATCAGTGGCAATTAACCAGAATGAATTTCCCAAATCAATATAAGTTTCATGTCCTGTTTTACTGTTTCAGAAGCAAAATGTATTCAAAGAGACACAACTTTCCTTCCTATTTCTTTATTGGAATGCCTAGCTCTGAAGGCACAAACACGTTCTCCCCATGAATACTATCTGTATGTTGTTACATTCAATAGCCTGCTCGGCCGTTTCACCTGTGGTGAGTGCCCTGTCCACTCACTGTCTTACATGTTCCCAAACTTCTGATTTAGAACTCTGGGGAGCGTTTCTGTTTGGCTCAGCTGTGTACAGCTTGGCACAATCCCTGGCATCCTGGGCAAAAGTTCCAGGCTGAGAGATACACAGCTTGAAACTAACTCACTATCTGCTCATAAAGTGACTGGATAGTCTACTTTGCTAGAAAAGTCTGCATCACTGACAAGCAAGAGAAGGGACATGTACAAGTATTAAGCAGGTTCTAATTCAGGTTCTAATTCAGACCAAAACCTCCTAAAAAAATCGACTCACTGAGAAGTGCATCAATTATCATGTAAATGACATACTCTCCAGTGAATATTGGAGCAAACAGGATACCCATCACTTTCATTTTGATACCGTTCTTTCTCTCTGCTTAGTCTTTTTTCTCTAAACAAATAGCATGCATGCACACACACACAACTGGTGTCAATCCTAGAAGGCAGGATAAAAGAAAGAAAACTGATGATAGATACTTTTTGTATTCACTAGTTTATCTCCCCTTCCTTAGGACAGGAAGCTATAAACTAAAACCTTCCCCCATTTTCTGGCTTTTGAATAAACACAATGAAAATAAAATGATCTTCAACTCAAATCATAATCTTTCAGATAAGATCAAGGTTATTTATGGCTACCACTACAAAAAAAAATTATACCAAATTCTGAAAATTCAGCCCATGTTTCCTGCAAAAATATTTTAGCATTAAAAAGCAAGTCTAGAAAGCATCTAAAAAGTCAAGCTAATTTTTTAATGTAGTTTCCTTAAACTCATTGAGGGATTTTTGTCAGTTATGTAATGTATTTAAAGTTTACTAGATTTCTATCAGAACTACTCTATCTACTTCCCAATATTTTATGCAGAAACTTTCTAAAAGTTCTTTTGAATGGTAAATAAAACATTCTGGATGGCAGAAAGACTAAATTACACTGGGCAAAAACTATTAGTATATTAAAAATAAGCATTAGCGTTTGGTGAGGAAAAACGCATAGGGAGCCACATTCTTCATGTGGCTACAATGAAGTAAGGGATTTGAAGGCAAAAGCGAATCTGGCAAATTATGAGTTAGGGTAGTAATTCAAGGAAGTCATAAAACAGAAGACTTTTATTGCACCATGGAGACAGTTTGGTGCTATTAGTGGATTAAAAAGCATGTGGGACCTCGAGGCTGAAAAAGATGGAAGCTTGAAAGAGTTGGTGGGTTAAATATTAACAAAGAAAAGATGTTTACTGACAGTTTCTGCAAACACACTCTAATAAATAAGATTCTCCAAGCACTCAAAAATAGAACTGTGCAAAGCCACAAAAAGCCATGCTATTGATCTTCCCCCCAACTTGGTCTCCTTCAGTAACGCATGGCTTCGCAGTCACCAGAATTTCTGTAAGTGCATGTCCTTTTGCAGAATATTGCCAGTGTAGTCAAAAGCTAGTAAAAATAGCAAAAAAAAAAAATAGACAACGATTTTTTCACTCAACTTTAAAAGCTGGCTACAGTGCACCAAAAGCAGGAAAAGTGTGGTAGAAATGTGAGAACGTGAGCCTCAAACAGACCCAAGCCCACGTTCTCAAGTTGTGTGGTTTCCCCTTCTTGGAGCCTCACATATCTGTAGAATGAAGATCATCTTACATACATCTCAGGGTTGCTTTTCAGTGCTTCTTAAATGTTAATGTACATATTGATCACCTTGAGCATCGTGCTAAAAAGCAAATCCAGTTCAGTAAGGCTGGGGCGGGCCCTGATTCTGAGTTCCTCACAAGCTCCCCAGGTGATGCCCTCTTGGACACACAGAGAGAGTGAGATTTTCAAAGTCTGGAAGCATTTAGTGTACACTAAACTAAGCTGCCACTTAATTATAAAGACATTTTTGTGTCTTTCTACATTGTATTTTTCTAGAATATTTTACATTGTTTGAGCATATAAATAGCCCTTGAAAAAAATAGATTGGCTATTACCATCCCAAGAGGAAGCCCAGATGATTTATGAACAAAGAGCACAGTATTTTTAAGAACTTTCAATTTTATTTTAAACAACAGTTTACAGTCAATATTATTTTGTATTAGTTTCAGACATATGCCATAATGGTTAGACAATCATATACTCCACAATGTATTACCCCCAGTATTTCTAGTACCCACCTGGCACCATATGTAGTTATCACAATATTATTGACTATATTGCCAATGCTGTACGTTACATCCTCATGGCTATTTTGTAACTGCCAATTTGCACTTCTTAACCCCTTCACCTAGTCCCCCAAACCCTCTCTCTCTAGCAACAAACAGCCCCCTCTCTGTGTCTATGAGTCTGTTTCAATTTTGTTTGTTCATTTATATTGTTTGTTAGATTCCACATTTAAGTGAAATCACATGGTATTTTTCTTTCTCTGATTGACTTATTTCACATAGCGTAATACCACCTAGGTCCATCCATGCTGTTGCCAATAGCAAGATTTTTTTTTATGTCTGAGGAATACTCTATTGTGTATATATATGTACCACAACATTTTTTATCTACTCATTTACACTGCAGTGTTCCTTACAATAGCCAAGACATGGGAGCAACCCAAGAGCGTAGTCATAGCAGAGGAGAAGGCTGGTCCTGTGAGAGTCAATTACAGGGTCTTCAATACACCTGACTAGAATTTCTTGATTTATTCCATTTTTCAGCTGTTTATGCAGCCCAACGGAGGATTTTTTTAATTCTCCCTTGAGAATATGTTTATTGATTTTAGATAGAGAGGAGGGGGGAGCAAGAGACAGAGACAGAGAGAAACAGTGAGAGAGAGAGAAACATTGATGTAAGAAAGAAGTTGCCTCCCATACATGCCTCAACCTTGGATTTTGGTGTATGGCATGACACTCCAACCAGGCCACCCCACCTAAACTAGCAGTCTTGCGTTTGATGACTTAATCATCAATGTATTACAAAAAAATGAAGCCTGTTTAAAATTCACAACAGTTCTAATTTGGGGATAACCACATTTCTAGACATAAGGGAGAATTTAAGAAAACATTTGAAGGCTCACTCACCAAATATAAATTCATTAGACCTTATTTAAGAGTCATGGGAAAGATTAAAACAATCTAACATTAAACAATGCAAAAGGGTGTGTGTGTGTGTGTGTGTGTGTGTGTGTGTATAGTCTTTTAAGAAAAGATAAGCTATCCTAATAATGACTGGCAATTATTTGAGCTGAAGCAGACTTCAAATTGTCATATTCCCCCCTGTAAAGGTTTCACCAAAGCAAAAGGACTATCAGTTACTGATTTTACAGCCTTAGTCTAGCATTGTTTTATGAGTTCTCTTTATCTTATTAATTTCATTAACACATTTTAGTTCTAAGATTAAACAGACACCGCATAGAATGTCCTTCATACTTTTCATTTTAACTTTTTATAAACATAATAAAAGAAATAACTAAAAATTTATTCTACTTAAATTTTGTACTTATTCAAATCAAATATGCTTAATAAATATATCTTGTGTCTTCTCTAAGATGCTACTAAAGTTAAAGAGTACCCACTACGGTGGCCATTACTGTGAAAGAATGAAGAGTAAACACCCAGGTGTACAACAGATCTGGAAGGCAGGGGGCAATGGCTGTGGGCTGACAGTGAGGCTGAGATAGACCCTTAAACCTGTACACTGTATTTCTTTTTTTTGCTAAAATTAAACAAGATATATTCTCCAAAAGTTTCTCTTCCACTGTAAGATTAAAAATAATAGCATCCTTTCTATCAAAACCTAAAACTGCTTTTGCATAGGGGAAATATGCATTTGTAAACATCATTTAAAATTTGTTTGAAGTGTCAGGACCCATAGTTTCTCTATTTGTACTTCTGGAAAGGTTGGTGAGGCAAGGGAAGAAAGTGAACTATTTATATACACCATGGATCGAGCCATACCTGGAAAGAAACAATGCTATTACCATGCTCATAGTGTTTGGTAAACCTGAAGAATCTGTAGGTCACATGGGCAGGAATACGCTGCCATCTGCTTCTACCAGCAGGTGGATGAGAAAACATACAGTTTTTTTCACTAATTACCTACAACAGCATCTAACTCCAAATATTTTGCATGTAGAGACTTCCATTCTATGTTTATAAATACACATACATGACAAAGAGACACTTATTTTAAAGATCTTAATATCTTGTTTGTTAAGCAATTAGTATTTAGGAGAGGGGCTCTGTTGACAGCTCTGCAAACAGAAGTTTCCAATTCATCTGCTGAAAGGGACTCACATACCTTGGCAGGGTTCCTCCCTCTGTTTTGTTTAGTGGTTTACCCACATTCCAGGTAAAACCATCTTGTTTTTCCCAAACCACTTTGGATATCCATCCCAATAATTAACCTGTTAAGAATCAGAGTACAGAGTACACTCTGTTCAAGGTTCTTCAAATTTGGGGAAATGTCAATGTAATGTCAAAATCTGTTATTTAATTATTTTCCTGTAGGCACCTGTGCTATTTAATCCCATCAACAAATAATTATAAATCCAGGAAAAAATTGTATGGACCCCAGGAAAATAAAATATTTCTCAACCACTATCTATGTAATTTCTTCTGTACTTCTTTAGAATAACCATGCTTCACTTTAAGCAATGCTTGTGTGGTAGCAAATTCTAGCGTCTCACTAAAAGTTATCCTCTCTTTCTTGCTGAGAAGAGCTAATTAAATTTTGCAGACTCCCTTGCTATTAGGCATGGCTGTGTAAGTGAATCCCAACCAATGGAATGTGAGGAAATATGACATGTATCATTTTCAAGCTTCATCCAATAGGAAATCCCACACATGTCTTTCCATACTCGTTTCCCTTTTTTGGATACCAGGATGGAGATGATCATGGTGGCCATGAAATATAGGTGTGAAAAAAGCCAAGAGCCTAGCTACTTAAAATACCAGATTTCTTAGCCACTCAGGATTGTCATGTTAACATGAGATAAAATTCTATTTTTTTGAGATATTATATATTTAGAGATCCATTTGATACAGCAGTTGAAGTTTTCCTACATAATGCAAACAGAATTCCTAAAAAGCCTAAAAACCAACCCAACATGTTTATAAATAGCGTAATGTTTAATTGACCCAAGATACTGTCCATTCTAGTTTAAACACATCAGGAATCCATATCAAGTTTTTCTTGCAAGTTCATATTACTGATTTAGATTATTCATTCTTTAACAGAATGTTATTAACACTAAGACATGGAATTTCTAGAGATAAGTTTATTGATCATGAAAGCCCCAAAGAAGAAACTGGTAGAAAGAGACAAAATAGATTTAGCAAATGTGGAACCTAAAGAACAATATAAACAAACAAAGAAAACAGAAACAGACTCATAGACACAGAGAACAGACTGATGGTTGCCGAAGAGGGGGCGCTATGGGGGACTGGGTGAAAGGAGGTGAAGGGACTGAGAAGTGCAGACTGGTAGTTACAAAATGGCATGAGAATGTCAAGTACAGCATGGGAAATATAGTCAATAATACTGTAATGACCACATATGGTGCCATTTGGGTGCTGGAAATATCAGGGGAGCACTTTGTAAAGTGTATGACGATCTAACAACCATGCTGTACATCTGAAACTAACACAAAATCGTACTGGACGTAAAAGTAATTGAAAAACTTTTTAAATTTTAAAAAGTAAAGTTTAACAATATAAACTTTACAAACATAAAAATTATCAATTTTACCAATATAAAATTCCTTCTTGGTTTGCAGGAACAAGTACAAAGGACACATGGACAATAACGGAGGAGGGGTGGAAATGGGAGGGAGGTGGGGAGGGCTGGGGGGTTGGGCTGGGGTGGGGGAAAAAGGCAGAAAACTGTACTTGAACAATTAAATTAATTTAAAAAAAATAAATTAAAAATTCCCTCTTAAATGTAAATTTCAGATAAATCATGACTACTTTTTAAAGTATAAATATGTTCAAAACGGTGTGAAGAGTAAAGTGGGACATACTTATATTAAACATTTTTTCACCATTTATCATACATTCAAATCTAACTGAGTGTTCTATATTTTATCTGGCAACTCTAATCAGGATATATATAGTCAGAGCACAAATTATTATCCTGAAAAATCAGGTTCATTTGGAACATTAGAAAGAAAGAAAGAGAAGAAAGATGTTCAAATAAGTGATACAGTGGATAAAAATGAAGTTACACAGATGGTAAGATTAGAGAACACTCAAAAATAATAAAAAGGATTATAAATTAATAAACACATTCTAGTATAATTCAACATCAAAGAAAAAGATCTTCTAAGAGCTAAGATGTAATTCTAAGAGTAAATTCTAAAAATAATAAAATCTAACAGAAATTCTAAAATGTCCTCATGTAGGAAAAAAGTAGACCACACAAAACTGCAAAACAGCCCAATTTTCAGAAGACAATTGATATGAGGTGACCATTCAACATCATCCTCAAGACTGATACAGAGCCCTGGGTTCACCATCAACTGGTGAGCCACCGGTTAGCTTGCCAGCCCCTCATTTATTAGTCAGATAGCCTGACTTCTAGAATGCATTATTTTTTTCCACAAATGTTTAGGAAAGTTTTATAATATGCCCTCAGCTAGGCACTGATCTCACTAACTGCCCAGAGGTTAGATGACAAAGCTTTGCTTAAGTCCCAGTATAGTAAATGCATTACGTTCTTCCAAGCCAGCATTTCCTGCACTGTGTCCACAGAACACTGCTGTTCCACAGACACAAATAGATTTGTTAAAAAAAAAACAAAAAGCCAGATATGTTGGGAAATGACACATTTTTGGAGATTAACATTGAATGTTGCATATAAAAGACTAAAAAGTTTAAAAATAAATCTAACTATGTTTAACACACCATTTCTGACTAAACACATTTGACCAGTTCCCCAACCCCCAAGTTCCTTCTCTAGGAATCCTAGTGATCTGGGGACCCAGTTTAGGAAAGTTGTTATTTTCATTTTTAAAAATCTGAAATGTTTCATAATATTTACTTATCAAATGAAGTACTTCAACTTTGTCAGCTATGATATTTAAGCATGTAAATTAAGGGGATTTACCAATTTCCTTCTAATTGTAATTTGTTTAAGAATTTCTCTTCTTTTCAGTTATTGGTTATGCTTTTGCAAAAACAGCCACAAGGAAAAAAACACAGTGAAGCAACAAAAAGTTGGTGCTGAAATTGATACCACACAGCACTCAATATGACTGAAGTATCAAAATCACCGTGGCACACACACACAGGGGGCCCATCAGCCCAGCGTTTACTGTCACTGCAATCACCTCTGTGTAGCTGAGCACATTGCAAACACAACACTATAAAGGAGAGAGCAATGTGGGAACAATCTGTTGGGACAGCAACCCAGTAAACAAACACTCAGTACACTTTATGGCTTTTTGTAGCACTTGTCACTTAATACAGTTTATAAAGATTTGCTCATGAAATTTTGCAGGGCAGACAAACATATCTGCCCGTTTCTAGTGGTGATGTTGACATGGGTTTCAAAGAGCTGCAGCTGCAGCTTTCCCGGCCCTCCCTCCCCACTTTATTACAATACGTGTTGTTCTGAAATTTCCAATTCAGCTATAAACGGTCTACTCTATCGACAACATGCTTTTGCACTTTTTGAAATGGTGCTTTGAGGCAGAAAAGTGAAAATAAGTATGGCAGAGTGCCAATAGCAATGCTGCAAACTGAATCTTCGGCGGAGTACAGACCAAAGCAGCAGAGCATTTACTTACTTACTTACTTACTTACTTACTTACTTATTTCTGCTTCTGACATCCATGTCTAGCCACACAGTAACTGCTTTATTTTGTTGGCTGTTTGTTCTAATCTCGGCTGACACTTTTAGATAATGATAGTTTACACACTTTGAAAATCACACTTTAATCATTACAAAAAGAGATTCTCAGGAGATATCTGACATCTTTCAAATTGTTATATATGTTCATAGAGTAAATAAAGGTTGAACTCTGTAGTTTAGCACATATTAAAAGTACTATCTATTGACCCAGCAATTCTGTGGCTGGAATTATACCCTAAGAGCCCTGAAACACCAATGCAAAAGAACCTATGCACCCCAATGTTCATAGCAGCACAATATACAATACCCAAGTGTTGGAAGCAACCTAAATGCCCATCAGCAAATAAGTGGATCAAAAAACTATGGTACATTTACACAATGGAATTCTACACAGCAGAGAGAAAGAAGGAGATCCTACCCTTTGCGACAGCATGGATAGAACTGGAGAGCATTATACTAAGTGAAATAAGCCAGGTGGTGAGGGACAAACACCATATGATCTCACCTTTAACTGGAACATAATCAACAAAAGAAAAAAGCAAGCAAAATATAACCAGAGTCATTGAAATTAAGAACAATCTAACAATAGCCAGAGGGGACAGTTGGGAGAAGGGTTTTCAGGAACTACTAGAAAGGACACATGGACAAAACCAAGGGGGAGGGTGGAAGCAAGGGAGGGAAGTGGGTTTGGCTGGGGTGGGGGGGATGGGTGGGGAGAAAATACAGACAACTGTAATTGAACAACAATAAAATAATTTAAATTTTAAAGAAGTAGTATCTATTGCCCAGACTCTACTTATTTGAATGTATAGGGCACCAGGTTCTAAACTCCTGTCTTCAGCTCTAACATGTCTTAACATTATATATATTCTCCTTTTACCTTGGTAGTTCTTTTGATAGATTTGTTTCATGGGCTCTCCTCATGCTTTCTGGATTCTTCAGAAACTTTGTTCTGAAAGAACAAAGATCTGCTCAATGGAATAACAATACAAAATAAAAGTCATTGTATGCTGCAAAAGAAAAGAGACTGTGCAATTATATTTCTCAGCTTCATATTGGCTTGAATTATAAGAACTTCAAATTCCAGTTTAAAGTTTAATTCTTCTCTGTAAGTAAATTTTAATTTTATGCACATTAATTAAAGATTTGCTATTTGGTATTAGTTTGGAAATACCCAATGACAAAGTACATTTGAACATCACAGACTTTCAATTCTGAAAGGAAGTCCTTGGAGATCCCCTCTTAGTAATTAATAATTATATTGAGCTTGGGGTCAAATCAAATATGTCCATGATCCAGAGTCTTCCACAAACCTAGCATTGTTTTATTCTGTCTTTTCAATGATAATTAAAGTTGCTTGTTTAACAAACTGAGAAGAAAAATTGAAATTGAGGCAAATCATAAAGTTTTAACAGTAAAATATGGATTTTTATATGGGGTCTACGTAAATGCTTGCATACAATTAAAAATGGTAAATTCTGTTTAATTTGTGTTCATTTTTAGTTTAAAATACCTGAAATATGAAGGCTGTTCAATGTCAAAACTTTGAAAATTTAGCAGTCTAAAATTTACTGGTCATTTATTTTTTTGTTAAAAATCCAACTCCAAAGATATTTGATATTATATGGCATAGCTAAATTTATTTGATACAAAATTGTGAAAAGAAAGCTTTTAACATATTTGCTTTGTCCCTAAAACAAGAAATAAATGCTCTTCATATCATGGGGAATTTCTGGAAATTAAAATATTCTTGAGTATTGATTTAATGGCTGTGATAGTTTTATGTCATCTCTATTAATATATATTTTTATTTTTAAATTGCAAGTTTAGAAATTAGTATAAATTAAAGAATATAGATTTAGGGAATTATATATTAATAAAGTTGACCTATCTGCACATTTTTCCATTAAGGCCCACAAATTAAGAAATGGAATCACAAAATACTCCTGTGGAAAAATCAATACCAGTGACAATTCTAAGTGGCATAGTCATGACATTTCAAAAACAAGGTAAATTTGGACACATCACTGAGACATCTACACTCCCATCATGCTGGGCTTCCAAATCAAAAATGGGTCAGAGCCATTCTGCTTTGCACTTGAACACAAAAAGCAAATACGGGAATTCTGGGAAAGTACAAACAGGGAGATGAATTTCTCATCCACACCAGGAATAGAATTAAGGTTCGTTTCCATCCACACAGACACACCACAAAAGGATTAACTAAGAGAAATATAAATGGTTTTTTTATGGATAACAAAGTTTCCTCCAGATTCCATAGCCTGTCTGTTATCCCTCATTCTTTAAATTCCCCCACTTTCTTATTGTCACTGCTTTGTACCCACCTCTGAGGCTTTCGCCACAACTTTCACACCACTTTGTGCTTTTGCCTCCTCCCTGGCTGCTGGAACCACCACAGTGGACAATGAGTAACAAACACTCCCCAAGTAAAAGTATTCAGTAGATTCTAGAAAGTAGGTTATAGCAACAGTTTGATAGGACAGGAGTGTGATGTTCACCATGAAACTCTGTGCTCCCAAATCCACTTCTCACTGTTCCCTGAACACGCTGTTTCCTGACTCGACCCTCTTGCATACCTGCTCTCTGGTTATCCTGAACAACCTTCTGCTGGAGTCAATTTGGGTAAAACTCCTGTTTATTCAAGGCCCAGATGCTCATTGCCTTCCCAGTAAAGCCTTTCCCAGCTACAAGTGGCAGAACAACCACATTCAATTCAGTTCTGTAATTATCTGTCTACATAGCTAATTCCTCCCTCAGCTTTAAACGCTTTCAGGACAGGGACTATGCTTTATTCATCTTTCAGCAGTACAGTCTACTGAATATTGTTGAATAAGTAAAGGGAAAAAAATGAGAATTCACTTACAATTTAACAAATGATTTACTGAACACACACACAATACAAGAAAGACATTACACTAGGGCAATGGAAGAAGACACAAGTTAAACAAGACTTAGAATTGGTCTTCCAGGAGCTCACAGGGAGAGGCAGGGAGACAAGTTCTGGGACAAGTAATCGGATCCACTCTGCTCAATGTGCAGAGTGATTTATGTGATTTTACATCAGGCACGAAGAAAAATAAAAGCCATCATCATCATCACTTTTTATTGAGAACTTACACTGTGTTAAGTGCATTAAAATCATCTTTTAATCATCAGAAAAACAACATGATGTAGGAAATATTGTTATCTTCACTTTACAGGTGAGGAAATGGGACTAATAGGAGTGAAGCCACTTGCCTGTAAATTATATACTCAAGACTTAAACAGAGACTCTTCATCTCTCACACTCTAAATCAATCTCTCTGAGGTCAAAGCACTTTCCACAAAATACACTTGGCCTCCCAGATACTTTCTAAGGTACTTCTTAGTAGGAAACTTTTCAGGACAATTTTTGTCTGAATAGCCTTCAGTCCTTCGGACTGACGCTGCGTGAAACAGGCTAACAAACTCCGCACAGCGCTCCTCAGCACAAACGTTCATGGACTGAATGTGCTCCCTCTTCTAGGGCTTGTCCACACTCTGTTTAAATAGCCCAACTGGCAATTTGAACATCTGGTGTGTTTATTTAATCTCTCAGCATTTTAGCCTCAGCTTCTAAAATAGGGAATTATCAGTTCCTACTTCCTCAATCTTATGCTTTTTAACACTGAGAAACTGATGTGACATGCTGGGAAAAAAAAATCCTATAAATAACCCACAGTGGCAGCTTTGCTAGAAGTAGCCAGAGTAGTAGCACTATTACACAGATGTGCACATTTGTTAAGTTTTTAGAAAAGCTAACACACGATTGTTTCTAAACACAGGCACTTTTTGAGAAGGCAACAACATGGACGTGTACAAATTAATATGGAATTGAATTTTCTGTGATTTTCACATGAGAAATATTATTTGAGGGATAAAAGACCAGTGATCAGAGTGAGTTGAAGAGCGCCTATAACTGATAAATGAACTAGGCAAAAAAAAGTCTTAATATATAAGATGTGACTGATAGTATTGTCTAGGTCAAAGACGCTCACCCAGGGACACTTTTAACCTGACCAACACCTTGTCTAGTTTGGACCTTGGACCTCCTCCCTCTTGCCCTATATGTCTACCTTTGTTTCTTCTATTATGTACCCTCTCTCCCAGACACATAAAACATTCTAAGAAAAAGGGAAAAGTAAACCCGGACTTTGCATCTCACCTATAAGCTCACTCTGGAGGAGCTATTTAATGCAAATGAAGTTGCTAGGCCAGGCCCAGGAAAGCTGAGCAGAGCCAAGCCTGCGAGGTCCCCTCTCTCTGGCCACATGTGGCACACCCACCTGCACCAACAGGGCTTAGGCATTCATAAGGAGGTGCTGCAAACCCCTGGGCAGAGACATGCTGTATACACACTAGATATGGAAAATGTATGAGGAAAAGAAAGGTTAACTGACAAAAAGTTAATTAAAACTGGTCTAATTATGAGGTAGAATTTAACAATTACTTCAAAAAATGCAGGGTAACACAGGGCAGCACTGTCACTGAATTAATCATGAATGAAGAGACCGATGTGTAATTTCTGTGTGCATGAGGAAAACACTCACCAGACTCAACAAAGAGATCAGGGGAACAACATTGCACGGCCCTGCGCAAGGTGGGTTTTCCCAGTGGTGTTTTGGGAGGGAGCTAAGCAGATGTGCTCAAATATTTACAAATGCACAATATTCACATGCTCTTCAGCTGCCTGCCCTGCTGATTTCACAAGAAGTTGCCTCCAATCTGGAGGCTGCTGGGGAGACCACCCAGGCTTCTTCTCCCCGCTGAAGGAGCAGCTCAGTCAAGGTCTCCATAGCCTCTGACTTGTGCACTTGCTCAAGGTGCAAAGAAGACCAGCTGGTGATAAATGGGCAGAGCTCTTTCCAACCCTCAGCTTCCAGGGGGCACTTTGCTCCATAGATTGTACAATGCAACAATCATCATGCGTGAGGCAAGGGCTTCCCACCTGTTTAGTAACTGCTCTCAACCAGCATTTCCACAGCCCAGCGCCAGCCCTGCTTTAGGAACTTCTCACTGGGGTAGCCTTGAAGGACTACAAGACACCTGCCAGCAAGGCCCTGTAGGAATGCTTTGTTTCCTGAATTCCAGGTTGTTAGCCTGGATATTCATACATAAAAAAGTCTCCATTACTACATGTATTACCACGACTAGCCTGGGCTTTCTTTTCTTTTCTTTTTTTTTTTTTTTGGCAATTTTACTGACATAGAGTTCACATACTACATAATTCATTCATCTGACGTGTATAATTCAAGGGTTTTTAGTACATTCACAGCATTACACAACCATCACTACAATCAATTTTATAATATTTTTATCACCCCAAAAAGAAACTTCATACCTGTTAGCTGTCACCATTCAAGTCTCCTGTTCCCAATCTGGCAGCTCAAGGTGACCACTAGTCTACTTTCTGTCTCCACAGATTAACCTGTTATGAACATTTAATATCAATAAAATCATACAATATGTGGTCTTTTATGTCTGACTTGTTTCATCTAGCATAATGTTTCTAAGGTTCAACCACTGTCTTAGTCCATTTGGGATGCTATAACAAAAACACCACAGACTAGGTAGCTTATAAAAAACAAATGTATTTCTCACAGTTCTGGAAGCTAGAAGTCTGAAAACAGGGTACTTAGCTACAAAGTCAGGTGAGGGCCCTCTTCTGGGTCCAGTTCATGACTTATTTTGCATTGAATTAAAAATTTTTTGCTATTGTTCCAATATATGTTTCCATCTTGAGTGACCTTTTGGGAAGACTTTGAAGTTGAGGGTTTCTTCTACTCTATGCTACGCAATATTCTAAAGTGAACCCAGTTTGAGGCAGTGACTGTGATGATCTAATAAGTAAACAAATATGTTAACATTAATCAGTCCATGTGTCTACTAATGCCTGATATTATCAATTGTATCTCAGAGAAGGATGGTATATAACATCTCTGAATGAATGTGTATCCTAGTTCAGACCAGGCGTCCCATAACCTGAAAGGAAAATTTTCATTGAATGGAATACACAGGGATGAGCAAAAGTAGGTTTACAGTTTTGAGTCCATGGAACACAGAGGTTATTCTTATATTATTACTTATGTATTTATTTATTTATGTATTATTTATTATAATACCAACCTACTTTTATGGACTCAATTCATCTCATATTTAGTCTTCTTTTTTAGTTACCTTCTATTGCCTTTTCCAAAGGAGCCTGTCTTCCCATGAGGTGTCCAAAGTAGGGCATCTTCAGTTTTGTCATTTTTGCCTCCAGTGATATTTCAGGCTTAATTTGCCTCAAACTCACTTTCCCTCTTCCTGGTTATCCAGCAAATCTATTGAGCTCTCTTTCAACATCGAATTGCAAATGAATCCATTATTCTTCCTGCCAGCCTTCTTGACTATCCAATTTGTGCATCCATACATAGTAACTGGGAATATGAGGGTATGAATGATCTTAGCCTTGGTCTTTAGCGACACACACATCTTTGCTCCTAGTGATCTTTCCTAATTATCCCATTGCTGTCCTTCTTAGTCTCAGCCTTCTCTTGATTTCTTGGCTGCAGTCCCAGTGTGAACTGATGTCTGAACCAAAATAAGCAAAATCTTTAACAATGTTGATGTCTTCATTGTCTACATTCAAGCCAGTTATTTCTTCTGCAGTCATAACTTTTGTCTTCATTTTAGAAGGCAGTCCTGAGTATTCAAGTGGACTTCCGGCCAAGATGGAGGCATAGGTACACACACTATGCCTTCTCACACAACCAAAATGAGGACAACAACAATTTAGAAACAAAATAACAACCAGAACTGACGGAAAATTGAACTGTATGGAAGTTTGACACCAAGGAGTGAAAATAGACACATTCATCCAGACCAGTAGGAGGGGCAGAGTCTGGCAGCCAGGCAGAGAGGGTTTGCACCAAAAAAAAAGTGGTGGCACTGGGCACGCAGGAGGTGGCTGGCAGACCCCAGGTGCAGGGTGGCAACAGGTAGACCCACCTAGGTGGCGACTGTGAAGCAGGTCATGTCATGCAAGGTGGTTGGCCAACCCAGTGGTCCCACATTTGCATGCAGATAATTTAGGCAAAACTAGGGAGCGAGAAAGACCGTGCAACCCAAAGTCCCAGTGCTGGGAAATAAAGCCTCAAAACATTGATTGAAAACATCTGTGGGGGTTGAGGTGCCAGGAGAGACTCCCAGCCTCACAGGAGAGTTCATTGGAGGGACCCACAGGGTTCTAGAACATGCACAAGCCCACCCACATGGGAATCAGCACCAGAAAGGCCCAGTTTGCTTGGGAGAAGTGGCAGAATGGACTGAAAGCCAACAGAGAGTGGAGCAAGCCCCCTTGTTCCCTCTCAGACTTCACCCCCACATATAGCATCACAACCCCGCAACTGGGTTGCCCCACCCTGGTGAACACCTAAGGCTCTGCACCTCACTAGGTAACAAGTGTGACAAGACAAAAAAAAATGGCCCAAATAGAAGAATAGGTCAAAGCTCCACAGCAAATACAACTAAGCAACCAAGAGATAACCAACCTATCAGATGCACAGCTCAATGCACTGGTGATTAGGATGCTCACAGAATTGGTTGAATTTGGTCACAAATTAGATGAAAAAATGAAGGCTACACTAAGTGAAATTAGGGAAAATGCACAGGGAACCAATAGTGATGAGAAGAAAACTGGGACTCAAATCAATGGAGTGGACAAGAAGGAAGAAAGAAACAACCAAACAGAAAAGAATGAAGCAACAAGAATTAAAAAAAAATGAGGAGAGGCTTAGGAACCTCCAGGACATCTTTAAATGTTCCAACATCTGAATTATAGGGGCACCAGAAGGGGAAGAGGAAGAGCAACAAGTGGAAAAGTTATTTGAACAAATAATAAAGGAGAACTTCTCCAATTTGTCAAAGGAAATAGACTTCCAGGAAGTCCAGGAAGCCCAGAGACTCCCAAAGAAGATGGACCCAAGGAGGAACACACCAAGGCACATCATAATTACATTAGCCAAAATAAAAATGAAGGAGAGAATCCTAGAAGCAGCAAGAGATAAGGAGACAGTCACCTACAAAGGAATTCCCATCAGACTGTCAGCTGATTTCTCAAAAGAGACCTTGCAGACAAGAAGGGGCTGGAAAGAAGTATTTCAAGTCATGAAAGGCAAGGACCTACATCCAAGATTCCTCTATCCAGCAAAGCTTTCATTTAGAATGGAAAGGCAGATACAGTGCTTCCCATATAAGGTCAAGTTAAAGGAGTTCATCATCACCATGCCCTTATTATATGAAATATTAAAGGGACTTATCTAAGAAAAAGAAGATAAAAAACAATGTATAGTAAAATTACAGCAAACTCACAATTATTAACAACCACACTTAAAACAAAAGCAAACTAAGCAAACAACTAGAATAGGAACAGAACCACAGAAATGGGGATCACATGGAGGATTAGCAACAGGGGAGTGCCAGGAGGAGAGAGGGGGAAAAGGTACAGAGAATAAGTAGCATAGATAGTAGGTAGAAAATAGACAGGGGGAAGGCAAGAATAGTATGGGAAATGTAGAAGCTAAAGAACTTATGACACATGGACATGAACTAAAGGGGGGAATGTGGGTGGGAGAGGGTGTGCAGGGTGGAGGGGAATGAAGGGGGGAAAATGGGACAACTGTAATACCATAATCAATAAAATATATTTTAAAAATAATAATAAGAGGCAGTCCTCCATTGGCCCTTTCTTCTTTCATTTTCATTAAAAGGTGTTTCAAATCTTTGCTCCTTTCTGCCAGTAAGATAATGTTATCTATGTATCTTAAGTTATTGATATTTCTTCCACCAGTGTTCACCCTTCCTTCCTCTGAGTCTAGTCCAAAGTTTCTGTATGATATATTCTACACACAGAGCTAACAAACAGCGAGCTAAGATGCACTCTTGTCTGGCACCTTTGCCTGGAGGAAATTAGTCCATCTCTCCATACTCTGTCTCGACAGTGACTTTGGGTCCACAACACAGATTATACATCAGGACAATCAAGGGTTGAGGAAAGGCCATTTCATTCAGAGCAACCAATTAAAAGTTGTTTTAAATAATTTTTGAGATTGAAATTAACTATAAGTTAACCAGGTATTTATATTAGTAATACTTTTAACCTTTACAACTGCAGCAAATACTTTTTTCCATGAAAAGTTATGTCTTAAAGTTGATCTGTAGAGCCAGAGAATGCATCTTTCTCTTTTATCAGAATACCTGGGTTCATGGTCACCTTCCTTGCAATGAGTATTTTGTTGCAGCAAAAATATTTAACTATTCTAAAAAAACTTAGCTGTTCTCACTTTGATTTATTCTTTTTGTTATGATATTCAAATTGCAAAAATGCAACAGGTTGTTTTCATAGTGTTGGATAACAAATTTCTTAAAGATTTCCAGAAAACAAAAGTTCTATCAAAATGAGGGGAAAACAAAACAACTAAGCAAAATTCCAAAACAGTTTACTTTGAGTACTATCATAAGCTGGCTTAGTGGTGTTTACAAAGTGCCAAACCAACCTGGTAGAGAGAAAAAAATCATGAACTTGCCTGGTTGCTTTGGCTACATATTGCTAGCTTCATTTTTTCACTAAAGTGTTTTGGCATTAGGGTGAAATAAACAAGGTCTGTCCAGAAGGTATCCAGGCATGCAGTATGAAAAACAGAGACATCTATTGAAGAAGGTACAAGACACAAGAAACACTGTACATAGGACAATGATACCGTGGTCCCCTTCAAGGTAGGCACCTTGGGACCTCACACAGTTCTCCCAGTCATCATCAACTACCCTGTTGCATATTCCTTAATCTCATTGACAGTATGAAATCTCTTCCCTTTCAAAGGTGATTTTAGGTTTGGGAAAAGATAGAAGTCTCAGGGTGCCAAATTTGGGCTGTAATGGGGGCTGAGTTGCCTGGGTGATTTGATATTTCACCAAAAAGCTCTGCATGAGACACAATGTGTGAGTAGGCCCATTGTCATGATGAAGCTGCCAGCCACCAGTTGCCCATAGGTGCAGGCTTCTGAACCATCCGGATAGTTTCCATGGAGGAATGTTCAAGAAGCTAAATGCAAAATTTGTTACAGATCCATTGCTTTACTCGTTCAGTCATTTTGAGGGTGATGGCCACACAGTACATACACTCACTCAAGTGTGTCTACTGCCCCCACTAACTAGTACAGTGAAGTTGTCATTGTTCATGCATGTGCATTTCAGTCCACTCTCCTTGGCTGCCAAGGAGGTTACATCAATGTTGCACAAACCATTCTTGTTATATTAACAATGGGTGGACATTTTCCGGACAGACCTCATACATACATATAGCTTTATTCAATTGCATAGATTTTTTTTTAAAAATGTAATTTGAAGAGTCAGACTTTTCCAAAATTTTGGTTAAAGACTAAGTTAGAAGAAAATAATGGCATTTTTCTTTTAAATCAGATAGTTTCAGATATCAAGACATCACTTTTCTCTTTGAAACATGCTTATTTAATAGTATGATTTTGTCCTTTTTCTTAAGCATATGTTTCTTCTAAAAATGAAATTTCTTGTGTACATCAAAAGAAAAAAAAATTTAAGCAATTACTGAGGAACATAGTAACTTTGCAAAAACTAGTAGGTTTTCTTAAAGTTGACTTTATAACTTTCAAAGGACTGAAGGAGAGGAAGGTTTCAGTTTATCAGGTATCACATCATAATTTTACCATTTTATTGAATATATCCAAAGATCTGATATGGACAACAGTTCAGAATAAAACCAGAAGTTTATGATAATTAATTCATTTGAAATAAAAGAGCATATCTTAAAACACTGGAAATTAGAAAATGAAATATTAGATTAGATATTTTACAAGTGCATATTTATATCATTTTATTTGTTATTAAGGTACAATGTCTATATTGGTTGCTTCAGTTAAGTAAGTGGTCATTTTACCTATTACATGAAAATTATGTTTTAAATTAATGCAATGAAGTGTAACTTTTACTTTTGCCTTTTGTGAGAGGACAAGTACATGATCACTTGTTTCCCTTGATACATCCTAATCATTATTAATGAAATAATATCTATTTAAAAATTAAAATTTGATGTTTCTTCTTGACTCCATGTTGAATGTTTATAAAGATACAAGCAACATAATCAAGCGGCACAATATGATTATTTGCCATTTTTAGAATTTTAGTCCAACCCCTGGACAGATCATTTTCAATTCACCATCTTTTGTTTGTGTTGCAACATTCTGCATCTCTTGACACTTCTGCAGAGTACCTGTTACAACGTTTGTCTCTTCACCTCTTCCATACCCTAGTGTTCACACCTCGAGGAATTATCATGTTACAAGTAAACAAATATGTTCTATCTACCAGTTTGCAAAAGTGGGCAAAACAAGTTTTTTTTACCACTACTCAACATACACTGTAAATACATCTCATGCATGCTTATTAAGTTTTAATTGAAACATTAAATCGGAGACTAAATTACCACTGAATGATATGGCCCCTGTTCATTCTTTCATACTTTGTTTAGCAAGCAATCTACAGTTGCTTTTTGCATTTGATAGGCATTGACGGCTCAATTAAATGACCTGGAGATTTTACCTGCCTAGAAAAAAGAAAAGAGGAAAGTGAATGTTTCTATTTGAACTTAAGACCAGATACAGGGTAATAGAAATATTTTCCCAACAAGATGCCATCTTTTGAATTATTATGTTGTATTTCTTTGGAAAAAGTTAAGGAATCTGCCTGCCCTTGCATCAGATTCCAGGTGTGGAACGACCACATGTGATTATTCTTTCTATGCCAGCATCTGATTTTAGGTAGCTGATGAGAAGCCAGCTCACCAAGGCTATCCATAGTAACTTCCAGTTGGCTTACAAATTCCACATTTTCAGGGCAGACTAAATGGCTCATCAGAAGCAGATTCAGGCAGTGAGTCCTGGCAAAAACCCATTGGATGAAGTAGAGCAACAAGATAAGCTAGAGCGTATTTACCAGTCTAAAAAATAAATACAACCCTAAAAATGTGTTTCCAGGTTTATTTAGACATAATATTTCTTTCCATAGAGCCATAATCATGAGGTGTCGTGGTACTTCAGCAGACAATTTAATATTGAATTTCAATTCCTTAAGGCAGTGAGGAGGAGGGAGAAAGTTTTGAGTGGAATCTTTATATAGTAATGTCAGTGATGTCATCAGTTACACCACTGCCACCTCCCTGGTTAAATTTCTTAATCATTATGTTAATTGAAGAAAAAGTACATGTGGCTAATTTTTTAAACCAAGGCACTATGTGGGAATACTCACCATTTTATTGAATGTCACATGGCAGGTATTGTACTAGGCTGTAACTGTACTAGGTATACTATATTTAAGATATAAATTTATAGTTATTATATTAGGCTATACCCACTCATATAAATATATATGTGTGTGCAAATATATATGAAAGAAAATGGCAGAAAAAGTCTTCAGAGTAGTGTTAAGTTTAAAGATGAGCCTTTCCTAAATGTTACAATGTGTAAAAACCTCCATTAGGGGAGGTTTGTTCTCCTAGAAAGAAATGGAGCATCATAGTTCAGTTTCTAAGTTATCTACATTTTTCTTTCAGGGACATGAAACTTCAAAAACATGACAAAAATTTTAAAGTAATGAAGTTATTCTCTTGTTCTGATGCTACTGTATACATTTCCTTATAAATTAATGGGAAATTAATGATTGTGCATCAGTTCTTGAAATTTGGGAGGACTTGGAATGTATTCAGTCTTTAGCATATTGGATATAGTGGACAAAAGTATCCAACTTCTTAAAGACTTAACTGCCTGTCTTGTAAGCATTTGCTTTCAAGAAAAGCTGTTCAGGGATCTTATGAACTGCTTCTTGTTTTCCTGAACACCATATTCAGGTTCCACTCAAGGACTGTTGTCTTAGAATATCTGGTAAGAAGTTAACTGTGTGAAGTCTCCCCAGGGAGCTAACATCTTTGTGTCTGTCAGCCAAAAAGAAATTTCACAGAAAATAACGTATTTATGCCAGCTAGTATTCTGCTAACTTAAAATTATAATTCCCACCCAGAAAAAAATAACTCATGTGGACTAAATAAGTTCACATTGGTGGTTATACGTTCTTGAAAAAAATGTATATTATTGAAAGAATCTCATTAGTAACATTTTTTAAACATGTGATCACTCACTAGGTCCTTGTAAGAATACATTTCCCGTGAATACTAGCCATGAACAGCACACAGCCTCCCACCATGGAAAACACCCATTCCTTGTCAATGCTCAGCACCCTCTGCCCCCTCCTCGGGAGCCAGGGTTGGCTCCCAGCCAATTAAAACATGCTTCAAGTATGCGGTGAAATATGAGCAGAGCTTCCCAACCACGACAGAGGGGTCCATAAAGCTAAGTGAAGTAGGAGGAAAGATAATTACTATCAATATGCCTCCCACATGGGAAACTGTTAAACTTATCATTCCTCTCAGTGGTATGTTTGATGTAATATGTTCATTTTTGTACTTATTGTTATGTTTCAGGATGTTGTCTAGGAAAAGGTGTCTAGACAGAATGGAAAAGAACCTTTTCAGTAAGACTTGTAATGATTGTAAAGTGACGAAAAAGTAACAGCTCTGGCCATTCTATGATGGAAACTTCTAGAAAGATTGTTTTCTGTAGTAGGGTATTTTGAATTTTTCTAAAATAGGTCTTGATACAAGGAACATTCCCATAAAATTGGAGTATCCCAAAATCTTAGAGAAAATGCATTCTTGCTGTTCAGGATACTTGGAGAAATATACTGAATGAAAACCAAAGAAACAAAACACAAAAATCAACTGTGATTTTTTTAAAAAATTGCATGATTACTAGCTCCCCCAAATATAAGAATATGACCACTGAGGCTGGTGAGGGTTAATCAGAACTGTGACTCCACTGACCAGAGCTTTACATGAGACTATTCACTTATGCCTTTGGGTAGCACAGGACTGCTGTTATAAATAATAATGGTAACTAACATTACAGGAAGATTTAGCATTGTGTTCAATACCTGCTACAGATTCTGAATTTAATCATCCTTTTAGACTTTGGGAGCATGCTAGGTTGTGAGAAAGCAATGAGTATGAAGATATAATCTCTATAGAGATATTATCTTCATACTCATGAAGATAATCTCTAATGATTATCTATCAATTATTAGGCATCTACTAAATGTCAGGTATTAATATTCATTACCTAGACTAATCTTTATATACTCATTAGAAATGTATCATTATCACCATGTTTACAATTCAGGAAAATAAGCCTAAGACATTGTAAGCAATTGTCCTGAAGTCACACAAAAGATATAGAATTTAAACATATATTCAACTACCAAAATCAGTGTTCTCGCCAATTTACAAAAGATATTAAGTTTCCTGATTTCACAGGGAATCTATGATAGAGGTTCAGTATGTATGAAGTGCTTTAGGCCCAGGTGATAGGTCCAGGCACTGAACTCATCTTTCTGAAGTAGCAAGTCTATTTTTATTTTATGGTTTATATGACATAGTTTATAATTCAAAGTAACTATTACCCAGAATTGTCTATAGCTTATAATAAGAACTCAACTCAAATAAACCAAATACTGGGTGTCTCCGATGGTTTTCATATGTCACATTGGCAAATATGGATTCTTTTAAAGCAGGTTCACAAATCAGTAACCAACAGGCTAGGCCAGATTTGACCTATAGTTCTGTTTTACTCAGCCAGCAAAGTATTTAAAAATATTAAGCCCATATTTAAAAATCAGGAGATTTTACACTCAATTTGAATTTGAAACTTCTCTTAAACACTCAGATGGCTGGAGCAACACCGCCCACATTCTCTCAGACCAGCACTCGGCGAGGGATGCGCAGCAGCTGCCCCGTTGGATGGGGCCTGGATCCCATTTGCCTCAATTTCCAGTATTTCCTGAGGCTCTTAAAAATCCCACTTACATTACTGTCTCTGCTACCATAGCACCATCAAAAGTTATGTAATAAAGAGTGAAATTGGAAGATCATGTTTTTATGAGCTTAGAAGAAAGTATATTTCTGTGTGAAATGAAGGACATGACCACATATTTAATATAAAAGACCTAGTCCCCTGCCTGAACTTACTTGAGTCTTCTCTCTCTGTTTCTCCCTCCCTCTCTCTCTCTCTCCCTCTCACCCTCTTCCTTTCTCTCTCTCTCTCTCTCTCTCTCTCTCTCTCAGTCTAGCTAAGGGTTTGCCATTTTTTTTTAAATATACCTCTAGGTTTTAAAATTTTTCTATTGTTTTTCTACTCTATTCACTTCTGCTTCAATATTTATTTCCTTAATTTCATTACCTTTGAGTTCACCTTGGTCTTCCTTTTCTAGTTCCATACAGGACAAAGGTTGCTACATCCTGCAAGTTGTGGTATGCTGTGTTTTTGTTTTCATTTGTCCTGAGATACTCTTTACTTCCTTTTTTATTTCCTTTTTGATCCAGTGGTTGTTTAAGTGTGTTTTGGTTTCCATCTATTTGTGCATTCTCCCATTTTGTTGCTGTTATTTATTTTTTTCATTCCATTGTGGTTGGGAAAGGCATTTGGTCTGATTTCAGTCTTCTTAAATTTTTAAGACTTGTTTTGTGCCCTAACAAGTGATCTAACCTGAAGAATGATTCAGGATAGTCTTGAGAAAAGTGTATATTCTTCTGTGTCCACCCCATTGGACAGTGGAAAATTCTGTTTCTTTCTTTAAGGTTTAGTTGGTCTACAGTGTATGTCAAGTCTGCTGTTTCTTTATTGATTTTTTTCTTTTGCCTGGTCAGAGTGGTGTATCAAAGTGTCCTATTATTATTGTATTGCTGTAAATTCCTTCTTTTAAATCTATGAATATTTACGCTATATACTTAGGTGTTCTGATGTTGGGGCATATATATTTACAATTGTTATATCTTCCTTCTAAATGGACTTTTTATCATTATGTGATGACCTTTTTCTCATCTCTAGAGACCATTTTTGACTTATAGTCTACTTTGGGAGATCTCAGTATATCCATTCCTGATTTCTTTTGCTTATCATTTGCATAGAATATTTTGTATCCCTTCCCTTTCAGTCTGTGTGTCTTCAAATCCAAAGTGAATTTCTTGCAGACTACCATTAGATCTTGGTTTTGTTGTGGTGGTGGGTGTTCTGCTTTTTATTCACTTAGCTATTCTGTGTCCTTTAATGGGGGGGGGTTAATTCATTTACATTTAAAGTGATCACTGATAGAGAATGATGTATTATTGTAATTTTGTTCATTGTTTTCTGTTTTTCTTGTAGTTACTTCAACATTTTTCTCTTTCTATCTTCCTTTGTGTTTTATTTATTTATTTTTTGTATTGACAGGTTTTGATTGTTCTCTCCCTCAACTTCTGTAGGTATTTTCTTTGTGGTATTTTCTTTATTTTCTTTGCTACCAAGGGGCCTACATAAAATACATATGTAAAAGTTGTAACAGTCTATTTAAAGTTGATAACTAAACTTGGCTCACATCCAAGAAAAAAATCTTTTCCTTCCCCTATACGCAATTGGTGTCACCATTCACACCTATTTATATTATGTATCCATTAACCTAACTTAGTTATAATTGTTTTTAATACTTTCATCTTTTAACTTTTATAGCAGAATTAAAAGCAAGTTATGACCCACCACTATAGTAACACAATATTGTTTTCCCCTTTCCTAACTTTTACCTGAAAGTCCCTGTAAGTGTTTTAGCTTGTCACTCATTCAAAAGCTATTTCAAACCATATTTTCCAACCATGCTGTTAAACACATTTTTTTAACCTCACTTCCTGCAACCCTCAGAAGGGCTTCTGCAGTCGAGAGTAGGCGACTGGGAGACAACAGTTGTGGGGCCTCGGTCAACCCTCCATTCTCACGGTCTTTCACCTTTCTTAGAGGAGCCCCCCCAGCCAGCAATCTGACCTGTTTATATATAAAACAACATTTTTGTTTTAACACCTGGTGCTACGATTAGAATAAGGCTTGGAAATTACCTTTGCAATGATGAGTATTAGAACAGCTCTATGTACCTTCACCCTGTTACAAAAATATGAGCCATATCGACACCCCAAATCCCAGAGTATTTAAACCCTTGAAGCTCCATTCAGGAAGAGTTGGGGTTACATAATAGAAGCACAGTTTGTAACAGGGCAGGGAGTAAAAGCACAGAGTTCTTTTCCTCTTCACATAATGTCTGTTTGCTAATGCCTCCCAAGCTGGATCCCAGCTCCCGGAGACTAGAATTGGTCACAGGTAGTTAGTAGGATGGTGGGTGCTTGGGCCAGACTATGAAAGTTTGATCCCCAGTTCCTCCATTTGCTAACTGCACATATGACATTGTACATGTCTTTTATTTTTTATTTTTGTAACCTCTCTGAGCCTCAATATGCTCATGGGACAAGAAAAACAGCAGTAGTCTTTTACTTCTTAGGGAAGTTTTAGGACTAATGATTTATGACATACATTTAGAAAAGTGGATGGCACAGTGACTTCTCAGTAAATATTAGCTCTTATTATTTGTATTTCTTCTGGGATTGTATGGAGGCACTGGGATTCTCCCAAAGATTTAAACGTAACCTGTTTAAAACTGATCTCTTGATTTTGCTGCAAACCTGGTCTTTCCTGGTCTCTTCCATCTCAGGGAAATGACCATTATTTAGAATTGTGTGGGCCAGAAAGCTGAACACCACCCCACCCAATTTCTCTCATCCTTGATGAAGAAATAGTTATTAATATGTTCACTACTTCCCACATGTTTATTGAATACAACTGTTTCTCTCTAAGACACCATTATATTTTACTTGGTTTCCTACAATAGCCTTCTTACTCTGGTCTCCCAGATTTTACTCTTGCCTCTTTCCAACCTATTTTCTAGGCAGCACTGGAATGATCATGGTAAAACAAAACAAATACTTGGATCCTGTCACATCTGGCTTAACCTCTTCAGTGGCTTTCCACTACACTTGGAGTAAAGTCTAGATTTCTTAACAAATTGAGCTGGTTTCCAACTCTAGCTTCATTTCTTATTACTCCCCCACCTTCATAAGTGGCTACAGGCAACCTGACCCTTCTTTAGCTCCATAAACACAAGAAAGTCTTTCCTGCCTGTGAATCCCACCCCACTGCTTGGGCTGCCCATTTCTCTCTGTGTGGCTCTAGGTACTGGCCTACTGTCAGGTCTTTGAAGACTTGATTTCTTTATGACTTGACCTAGGGAGATCTTTTTGCCCTTAATTCCCTGTTATTGCATCCTAATTATCTCCTTTATGATTATAATTTGTAAGTATGCACAGTAATTACAAGAACAAATGAATGAATAAGAATGAACAAATGAAGATATGTATACAAACCCAGAGAGAGAGTATGTTTGTTTTCTCACTTGTTTGTTCTTCTCACAGAAAATAAGCCTCATAAGTGAAGGACTATATTTGTTTTGTTTTCACAAAAATATAAATATTGGTGGAATAAACACACAAGTAAAAAGTTTTTCGGACTTAAACCACAAAAACATTTATAAAGAATAAAATGTTCAAGAAGAGTAAAAAATTGTAGATCAAAAGTCATTCTAAAACAATATTTTGACTGCCTGGGAGTCTAGCACTGTGCCATAGAAATGAAATACGTTACCAAGAAACTGAGTCAATCTTTGATGTCAATGAGACGAAGGGAATCTCTGCTCTGCCACCAAATGTCTCATGATGCCACCACGGGAGAGTCAGTGTGCTGAATGTCACTCAGGTCGACCAACATAACAACTATTTAATTATCACAAGAAAAATGATGAAATTGAGCAAAATTTCAACTCTTTATCAGTGTCAATATAAATCATAAAATAACTCTAGGATTGTTCTTGCTGTTTATCCAAAAGGACCAGTTAATTTGAGGCAAAATATAGCTTTCGCCTTAAGGTAAAGATATGATTACTTTGTTTTATTTTTATTGACTGCTAAAAAGTATAATATCATCTCCTACCCTGTAATACTCTCCATAATACAATACTATTTTCCCTCTTCACTAGATAGATAGAACCATCAGTGAAAGATATAATGAAAGAGCAGTGGGCCATCTCTATGATGTGTTGACATAATTTGATAATATAATCTGAGAGGTAGCTATGAATATTACCTTTCTGGATACTTTTTACCTCGTGAAATATAAACATTATCAAGAAGAACTAACTATTGTACCATTTCAAGTAAGAAGACTTTATTAGTAGGTCAGTAACTCCACCCACTGTTTTCACACAGATTGGCACGTTGCTTACAAAAGTCCACACTTCTCAGCAAGGCACAAGAGGATTATCCTTGAGAGCTGCCTTGAATAAAAACAGAGCATGCCTCTCATGAATCCACCTTCTGAGTTACATATAATTACTTCAATGAAAACTAAAGCACACTCTTCAGAGGAAAAGCTACCACACACTTCCCGCAGGGGGCTCTTCTGGCCACTCCATCGATGGGCTGCTTAAGGCAACTCACAAGTTCCACTGGACAGGGAGGCAATGCTCAGAAGTGGGTTTGACCAAGAACACAGAATCCGGCGCTTCTCCAACTCATCCTTTCTAAGATGATGCAATTTCATGTCAATGTTTTAGAGTAGAATATGAAGCAGATTTTCTCCTGAACGATTAAGGCCTGACAAGTGCCTCCTCTTAGCCCTGGCACCTTGTTCCTATATATGTTTGCTAGTTTTGCTGCACAAAGAAACACATTTGGGGGAGGAAAAAAAAAGATAAATAGATTTTGCCAGGTTGGCTTTGAACCTATCTTTCACACCACTGTGAAGTGCACTGCCAGGATGTGTGATATGTAGTTAGAAGAAGCAGATGGAAAAGCGTTTTTGAGGGGCTTTTTGATGGTTCTGAATCTATGCAGCATTTACACACCAAAGCATGCTTGTTCATCTGTTATATATTTAGGGATATTTAAACTGTGAACATTTGTCTTCCTTAAAGACTACAAAAGTATCTGGAGACTGACTGACTTACTAAATAGACATGGTAAATTGATCAATAATTAGTTTAACATTCCTTTTTCCTCGGCCCCCTCACTCCCAACCAACTCCTGACTCCCATTCCATATTGCCTGACAATAGCCTTATGTGGAGCCTTGAGCATCCTATGTCGTGGAAAATGCCACAGCACCTGAAGAAAAATATCCTCTGTGTGTGTGTGTGTGTGTGTGTGTGTGTGTGTGTAGAGACTAAGAGAGGAAAATGACACTTTCAAGAAGCCCTATTGAAAATGTGGGGCAACTGGAAGATATTGAATATTGAATCTAACTCAACAAAAGGTAGAAGTTTCCACAGGCTGGGACTTTCTGCTGAGAATTTTCTCCTAATGTTTCTAAATATGATAGTGGAGGTGAGTACCACCAAAACAAAATACAATTGAATGAGTCATAGGTTATTCATCTTCCCCAATTTCATCTCTTACCCACTAGAAACCAATGAAAATAAAACCGAATTCTGAACATTGAACCCTGGTGCTATGGACTTAAGGTTTGCGTCTCCCCAGAATTCATATGTTAAAACCCTAATCCCGAAGGTGACAGTATTTGGACATCAGATTCTAAGAGGTATTTAGGTTTAAACAAAGTCATGAGGATAGGGTCTCATGATAAGATCTGTGCCCCTACAAGAGGAGGCAGAGAGCTCGCTGCCCCACCCCACTTGCCCTTCAAGTCCGAATACAACCAGAAGCCCTCTGCAAAGTGGGAAGGGGGCCTTACCAGAGAGCAGATCTGCTGGCACCTTGATCTTGGGCTCTCATTGCCTAGAACTATGTTGTTTAAGCCACCCAGTCTATGATATTTGTCATAGCAGCCTGAGCTGACAGAGAGACCTGGAGTAAATTCATAGTCACTTTAAAGAGCTGACACCCACATAGGCCCTAAGACCATAGTATTTTAATTAAATGACTCATATTCTCTGAAACAGCCTAGATCAGTCATCTGTGTTTAACATATACTCCGCCACGCATTCCTCACCTTGGGTGTCCAAACAGGCCATTTCAGAGGAAGGTATTAGGGAAGAACAGATAAGTAGGCAGTTACAGCCACAATGTCACTGCTGTAATATGATACCTGGAAGAAAAATAGAATTACTGACTCTAGATTGTTCTGTAAATTCTTAAACCCAAAGGGTATTTAAGAGCTAGCCTCAGCTCCTCTTCAGGCACCATGCTCTGCTCCCCATTGTATGGCAGCTACAAGGCATTCAAAAGAAAAGAAGGAAGGGCCACAGAACTCTGAAGACAAGCACACCCAATTTCCACAGAAGTTGGCATAGCAAACCACAACTTTCTTCCAGAAAAAAAGTATAGTTTTTTAACTTAAAGGCAGTTTATTTTCTCACTACTTCAGTTATTGTTAGGGTTCACCACAATTAATATTCAGTTAATATGTTAAAAATCAATTGTTGGAAACCCAAGGATCTCCAATATTTTATGGGCTCAGTTGCAGAGAGTTGGAAACACTGACCATCTACTTAATAGCCCAAGCTCCAAAACTCCCTATATTAATTAACATATGCAAAGTATTGAGCTCAGCATGGGCGCCAGAAGAGGCAATCAATAGATACCAGTCCAAATCCTCCTTACAGGGTTGTTTAGAGGATTTATTATGAAGCACTATTTCTTGGCACATATTAGGAGCTCAATAAGTGTTAATTTCCTCTCCCCACCCCTTTCCTTTGTAGTTAAACAAAAACAAAACCCATGACATTTTTTAAAATGTGAAATTCTGATAAATTTGAGAGAACATTCTGTGGACCCAAGAATAAAAAATGATATCTTCTAACTAAAAATAATGTTTGTGAAACTGATTTGCATTTCAAATTTTGGCAGTACACCTATGAAGGGTGTCTCTGGCTCAGAATTCTGGCAAGAGGTGATGAGGACTTGAACTAAGGTGGTGGCAGGAGGTTGGAGGCAAACGGTTGTTAAGAGGCAGGATAGCAAAATTGTCAGGACTTGAGTGCTGCGGAGAGACAACCTGGGTTCCATCTCAGCACCAACCCTTACTAATTTCAGCACTTCTCTTACTTTCCAATCTGTGAAATAAAGAAAAAATAATCCTGACTTTACTGAATGATGCAAGGATTCAATGGGACAATACATGTAAAGTCCTCAGCATAGTTCCTCTGATGTTAATGCAATAAATGTTGGCTATTATTAATAGATGTTGTTTACTATTGTGTATCTACTCACAATGAAAAATATATCCTCTGCTACTTAGTCCTCACTGGGTCCCTGATCACATTAAAAACCTTCACTGAAAAAAGAAAATGAGCCCTCTATGTGGAGATGGGACTTTGTTCTGGAAAAAGAATACAAATCAAAATCTTTAATTGTTACAACAGAATTAACTTGGGACCTAAAAATCTGGCATTTGATTTTTGAGTCCTACTTCAACTAGTAACACAGAATTCTAGTGTTCCAGGTACTGGCCCAAAAAGCTCAGACTTAAACTGGGTGCCATTCAATTCCTGCCAACATTCAGTTGAAAAAACGCATTTGAGAACTAGAGTCTAAAAGAGAGTGTGCCCATCTATTCCCAAAGTGTACTGAGTAGCAGTCTCCGTTCACCATAAAAGTAGTGGCTAGGCTTGGGTCAGTCAGCTTTCCACTGAAACATTTTGGATAAGTTAATTTGTTAATGTAGTGTCAATAAATGATATATTTGTATAAAAACATTTTTTATTGCCAGGAAAACTAGAACTATTACCCAGTAAGTTATTTAACCATTCATATATAAGACTCCATATAAAAAGATTTCTCTTAAATATTCAGGTTATAAAAAGTCACTCCTGAAGAAATAATATGTGTGTTCATTTTTGTTGTTATTATTATTAATCAATAACTATATTGTTTTGTTATGCTTTCAGGGATCCCATTATTAAATTTCATGTTCAGTATAATGCAATTTGTAATTAAAGTTAATAAAATTGGTGGAATCGTTTCCCATCTTTTTCTACCACTGTTTTCCTTTCATTATGGAAGGATATAGTTAATGGACCTTGTAAGGGGTTGATAAAATAGATGGTCAAGACATATTGAGTCTTCACCACCATGAAGTACTTTAATATACTAAATTTTCATTCTCTTAGATATTTTTAGCTGTTATACATAAAGTATTAGTAAAAGCTGTCTCAAAATTTTTTCAAGTAGAGTGCACATGGTTTGTTAATAAATAAAATAATAGATCTCAACATATATAGCTCTGTTTGAGGTGTTAAATAAATATCTATAGGATAGCTATTGTGTGCCAGGATAAAATTGTGTGATATAGGTGTTTATTGATTAAATAAATTCAGCTCAATAAATAAACCAAAATATTGAGGAGAGATCATACATTCATTTGGCCTTTTTTAACTTTATTTTTATTGTCGACACTATTACAGATGTCCCCATTTACCCCCTCTTTGCCCACCTGCACCCAGCCCCCAACCCCCTTCCCTCTGGCTATCACCACACTGTTGATTGTGCTTATGTGTCATGTATACGTGGCCTTTTAAAGTAAGTTTTACATTACACAAGTATGCAAAATCTTTTTTAATTTAAAAATATAAATAATCAAAGTAAAGGAATTAATATTAAAATAACTTGAAATCCCACCAACAAAGATAGCCTTTACTACTTTGTTAAATATCTGTTCATACTATTGAATATTTCCATGCAAATTCATTTATATAGATACATATTTGTATTTAATTATAGAATCAAATCACTTAATTATACTTTAATATATTATAAATGATATTTCATGTAAGTGAACGTAGAGGGATGCTTCTTGATGGTTGCATAGTATTTTATTATATAACTAATTGATTAAACCAATTCTACATTATTTGCTGTTTAACTATTGGTTCATCTCACTAATTTTTTTAAGATTGTATTTAAAGAGCCAACAGATAGCAACCAATCTACAGAGAGAGAGAAAATTAAAGCTGAACTAGTACATTACACTAGTGACAGGAGTGTGAGCCTCCAGGAGGGCAGGCAATGGGCACTGCCTTACCTGCCAATGGGTGTGTGGATTGTTACAGCCATTCAGGAAGAAAATTCACAAGATTCTTCAAAATACTTAATGAGTTGTAGATCCTTTAAACTAACAATTCTACTTCCAAAAAGTTATCCTACGAAAGTAACCGAGTAAGTGGCATATATATTTATCCAAGTTAGCACTTCTCAGCAGTGTTACTATAAGGCAATACAGGCTCAGGGAGAACTTCCCTATCTCTATATTTTCTTCTCAGTACTTAAAATTTTTAATCTATTTTCACATTTACAAAATTAAATCCTCTAGAATCTATTTTACTTTACTGTGTGATGATCTAACTTTATCATGTCTCCTGATTGTTAGTCATATCTCCTACACCACTACTGAATAATCTATCTTATCTACAATGATGTCAATAAAATCTTAAACATTAAAAACTTTTTAAAAGCATATAGTTAGTTGAGTTTCAATATTCTTCATTTTGGTCCTTACGTTTGCTTTCTATCCTAATGACAACGTCAAACCGATTCTTTGTTATAATTTGATAATTATTTATCCTTTACCTATTTAACAAATATGTATCTATTGAAGATCTATTATTTGTAAGTTGTTGAGTTGACACAGTGAGCAGAAGAGACACACCTATTGCTATCACGAGACTAATAGTTTAATGAAGAAGATGGAAAATAAGAAAATCATTCCACATGTAAATTTATACTTACAAAATATGACAAGTACTGAGGAGGAAAGGGACAGGGTATAAAGAAAGCATATATTCACTCCATGGCATAAGAGAGGCTTCATTCCTTCCAATTAATATTTTCTTCCAGAATTTTCTTCTAGATATATTTCACAAATGTCAGATATATCTTCAAGTTTTTAAATAAATTCCATCTGGGTGTCAATCAGGGTTGAATTAAATTTGCAGTTGACTATAAGAAGATTTTATACATTTATAGTATTGAAATTTGATAGCAAAGAACAAGGTGAGTTTTGATTTAATGTCTTTTTTGAGGAGCCCTGCAGTAAATTAATAAATTACAGGTTTTAAATGAGATTTGAACACTTGTTAACAAATTTGTTACCAGATATTTAATTTATTTTGCTATAATTGTTAGTGGAATCTTTTTCCATATCATCTTCTAAAGATAATTATTGGCATGCAAATTAGCTATGGAGTTTTGTGAGGTTGTTCGATGATGACTGTGATATTCTGTTCTAAGTTGCCTAATCGCCACTATTTTCTGTGGATCTTCTTGGTATCCCAAGTGGATCATCAAGTAATTTACTTTTTCATTCCAATATTCATATCAATGTTAAAATTTTAATAAAATGTATTGGCCTCTTATTTCATAGCATTAAATTAAAATGGTGATAGTATGTCTTTTTCCTGACATTAAAATGCAATTCTCCTAGTGTTGCCCCAAAATGCACAATTCTGATTGCTGGCTAGCTCTGAAGTCTATGTATTTATTTTGTTAGAAGAAATCCTCATGTTCCTAGTATAGTAAAAGTGGTTTTACTAACTGAAATATAGATGTTCTTTAATATTACTAAATATACTGACAGCAACTAAGATGATTGTGTTCTTTTTTCCCTTTTTCCTAATACTAATGATAACTAATACTAATACATTTCCTCATCATGAGCTATCCTTGAGTGAACAGCTGAATTATAATTTAATAGAGAGTTTTGTACTGTATTTTAAGTGAGTTTAATACATACTTTTCTTAGTTTTTCTTTGTCTTTTTTCTTATATCTTCTATTGATCTTTTTCTGGTAATAGGATTTCTAACATCAGATTTTACAGACTTTCTTATAGTTGGAAAATTCCATTGTTTATGCTATAAAAGATGTTAAATGATTTAAGAATTTTTCTTGATATTTTTTTGAAAAAGTTCTCCAAGAAGCTTTGTGAGCCTTGCATCCTTTAGAAAGGGAATCTTTATTAATTTTTTATCGTCTTTATGGTTACTAATCTATTCAGGTTTTGTTATAATTTTTAAAATATTTGATAATTTATATTTTAATGATAGCTACATTTATTGATATTTATCAAATTTTGTTAAATGTGCTCTTAAAATCAATTTTATTTTTTCTGAAAGTGTAATTATATAGTCTCAAATTGAATTTGGAATATTTTTGTTTTACTACTTGTATTTTTTTATTACCTATTATTTTAATGAGAAAAAATTCTTGGAATATTATCAATTACTATTTGCTATTATCTAATTAGTTATAATGTTTTTATTTTTTAGTAATTTCTCTCCTAGTTCTTTTGTTTGCTGGATATTTTTCCAATTTCTCCGGGTAGGTTCAGTTTATTGTTTTACTCTTTAGTTTCCTTCTTAATAATTTTCCTATTGATTTCTTTAACAATAAAAACCCTTGAGATAATAATCTTCCTTTAAGAATAGTTTTTGGCTACATCTCATGTGTTTTGATACATAGAGTTTTAAATTAACTTTTAATTTTCTAAGTAATCTATAATTTCAGTTCTGATTTATCTTAAATTAACACATATTTGTACTTATGTATATAGTATTTATATTCATATTTAATATATGTATATGAATATATATTTAATATTCAAGTTATAGTATTTATTCTACATCTGTTACTAATATCTACTTTGATTTTATTGTGGTTAGACAATGTGGCCTAAAGTTGGAATTTACTGAAGTTTTTTATTTTTGCAAACATTCTGTGAATACATGAAAAAGAAGGTATATTTCCAATTTGTTGAAAATCCCAAATTCCTGACCATATACTGGCTGGAAAATTTAGTAGAGTAAAACAAGGAAACAGATACTTTTCTCCAACAACAGATTCCTCCATCTCTCACCAAATTTGTCAATTCTCAATCCTCTTCAAGGCTTCTTTTCTATTGGTTGATCTCATCCACCCTAGCTTCCTGTACCTATCTTACCTTTGCAGCCTGGTTTTGCTTATGTTAGTCCTCGACTCTGATTTAACCATGAAGTATCTCTGCTGATCTAGAGTCAGCATTTCACTTAAAAAAATTTTTTCTACCCTTTGCCTCCTGGAAGCCTCACCTCACAAACCTCTTGCTGTGTTCCCTCAGGCCATGGATGGCAATCTTGGATGGTAGCATGCTCAACAGTGATTTCCCCATAATTTCTAACAGAACTCTGTTTCTTTTATGGTGAAAACATGTCCAGCCCCAAAGCAATGGGTCATGAATGAGCTCGGCCAATCATGGCAATCCTCGGATACATTTGTCCAGATCACCTTGCAGCTAAGGTTGTATATGCAACTGGGATAAAAATATGTCTTGGATTTTTATGGAATGTTAGAAAGCATTTGGAAAATATAGCAGAGAGTGTGGCTGACGGGAAATCTTTAGCTTTCCTAAAGAAAAGCACTGCTTTTCCAAATTTTTCCTGACTTGAAGGAGAATGTGATGGTTTGCAATTATTAATAGAATATCTGATGACTGCAGAAATACTGACACTAGTCAATATTCTAACACTAGCAACATCCTGTGGTGGGGTGATTAAATAACCTGCCCAAATGCATTGTTCATAAGTGATAAGATTCCAATGAGGCAGTCGGACCAAAACTTTCTATATTAGAAATGTAAATCCCAATTTTAAAAAAATTGTAGTTGAGCTATTATATTGCTTTTTGTTGCTTTTTAAATTATATTTCTTTTTGACATATATTTAATTGTTTTAACCTGTTTAATACTAATAATATAGAAAAAATTTCTTTATACAAATAACAAAGTCAACTCAGCATATGGCTGGCATTTAATTATGCAATTAATCAGTACAGCTAAAATTTATAAGCACTTTCTGTATACCATACAATCTTCTAGGTGCTTTACATGTTTATGAGGGACTCCCCAAACCACTGTGAGACAGCTTCTGTTCAGGTATTCCCATTCTCATAGGGGAGAAACCTAAGACATAAGGTCACACATTTTTATGTGGTTAAGCAAAGATTTGAACTAAAACTCTGTCTCCAAAGTCTGTACTCAATAACTGTAAACAATTAAATAACTATTTAATAACTATTTTTTTATTTGACAGAAGATTTCAATGTTCTAGTTTGGCAATGGTTTTTGACACATGCATATACCTAGCAAAGATATGTACTTGCCCATTTCCATATATTCAACACAACAACAACAACAAAATCTCTTGACTACACATGACAATCATTTTAGCAAATGGCCACTTTTTCCCCAGGAAGTCCCTGTTTTGGTAGCTGTGGTAAGCTGTTGAATCCCATTTTCATTGAAAAGATTAATTTCAGCATTTCCTTTCAAAGGTTAGCTAAAACCAGAACCTACCGCAATTCTAACTACTAGATTATTTCAGAACAAAGGCAGTCATTTTATATAAAATAAGATTTGACCTGAATCTTGACCCTTTGTTGGACAGAAACCAAAACCTCAATTTCTCCAAACTTTGAGAATGAACTTTGGGTGGCTTCCTCTCTTTGCTTTTTATATACCTCTTCGCTCTTTGGGTTTGTCCAGGATGAAAAACGGAATGACCAAAATACCAGAGGGAAGATGCTTTCTGGGCCCAGAAGACTTGGGATAGTGGAAATCTAGGAAGGAAACCTGTTTGTTATTTTTTTAATTACCTCTAGTGTCCTTTCTAAATCACTATTGTTTAAATAGAAAAACCAGATGATTATGTGTCTAATAATATATAGTGTTATTACAACAGAATAAAATACTGGACAAACTTATAGTAATTAAAGCATAGTCCTTTCAAAAACTATGAGCTCTGTGACATTGGGCAAGGCACCAGCCCTCTTAGCCATCTATAATAAGATCAATAATAGTGCCTACAACTAGGGTTGCATGAGTTTTCTAAGAACTGATGCTTGTAAAGCAGCATCATTAAGCAGCAGCTAGTACATCATTCTTACTTTATATTAAGCCCTATTCCACTTGTATTATGTGATTTACTTTGTCCAATCCTTACAACAATGCTATGAAATAGCTACTGCTGTCATTATTTTAAGAGAGGAGCATATTGAAGCAGTGATCAAATAACCTACCCAAATGCACTGCTTATATGTGATAGCATTCAAATGAGTCAGTCTGACCCCCATCTCATGCTCTTGCTTTTAAACATTCCTCTGCACCATGCTTTCAGAAACAACTATTTTTATCATTGAGCATTTGAAAATAATACATAAATAACTTTAAATTAAGTAAAATATCAAATCAAGGTAAATATGTACAATGTAAATAATCTTTACACTGACATAGGTTTGCAAATTTTATTCCAATAAAATTAAAATGTATACACCTAAAAATATTTGGCAAGTCATCAATACATTTGCATGTAGATATGCATATATTTCCAGAGGTTCCTACAAAAACAAAATAACTGATCAATTTCATGTTTTTTATTAAGCTTTTTGAGATCATTGTAGACTCACATGCAGTTGTAAGAAATAAGTGATCTCCTGCACCATTTACTCTCTTTCACCCAAAGTTATTATCTTGCAAAACTGTACTGTATGTATTTACATTTCAGATACAGAACAGTTCCATCAACGCAGGGATTCTTCATGTTGGCCTTTCATAGCTACACTCACTCCCTTCCAAAACCATCCCTTGAACTTAAACCACTAACCCATTCTCCACTTCTAAATATTGTCATATGCAAATATCTACCATCCCCTAAGTTTCCACTATTATAAAATAGCTAGTTGATTTTATGGGGCTCTAACTGTCTTTGTGTTTGTTACATCCTTTGAGTTGCCTACTGAATTTCTTTGAGTCCAGAAAGAAAGTGACTAGCCCCTCTTGTGACTTTCTCACTGTTCACATGTGGAAGGTGACAAGAGGGGCTATTTCCTGTGTCTCTACATCAATCTTCTTCCTCCATTTCATTCCCAGTTTCAACAGCAGTTTGGTGATTTAGAAGTGTGAAGCACTTTCCAAGTTCATTTTCCAAGATGTTACATTAATAAACTTTCACTGCAGTCACTCATATATCTGCCTATTACTTCTATTGTCTTTCACAAAACCAAGAAGCATAAAGAATCATCAGGAAACGTCAAAAAGGAGTTCATCGATCCACAATGAAAGGCACCTAGATTACTAAGGATTTCTGCGCAGAAGGATGGAGATATCATACAGCCTATGAGCAACACATCCACACTAGATGCACAGGAAACAACAGAAGTTAACAGTGCTTCTGCCTGAAGGTTGGAGCCGTAGCTGATTTATTGTTTTATGGTTTCCTTACCATTTCTGATACTGTGCAAGTTGTGTACTTGCATAATAATGCATTACCCTTACAATAGAGAATAATACATTTAAACATATATGATGAATTTCCTTTCCTTATTCCTTGCCATAGGAGCTGTTCTGGAGAAGAAAATACACAAGTGTATAGCGTCTCTGCATGTAGATGTATTTGTGTTTTGTATTTATCCCGACCTCTCTGTATATGATATTCTAAACAAACTATTCTGCAAATATTTACTAGGAAGGAGTGGTAATTGTATTTTCTTTCTCAATCAGGTTCGTTCCTGATTTTATTAATTAGTCAGTAAAATTTAATGATTTTGCATATAGCCCTGTATGAAAGTTGCCTTTTATGCATTGTAAAATGTCACTTCTCAAAGACTTTAGTGTGTTAAAATTTTACTGGCATTGCATACGTTATATTGCATACAAGGTAGAGTGTTGAAATTTGCAGAAAATACTTGGCAAGAAAATGTTATCACTCTAAATTTGTTTATAATCAATAATAAACTATCTATGTTTTTCTAGCCTTCATGTGTGAACAACTGAAGTTTGCATTTTATTGTTCCTTAATCTTATTTTTTCTAGATTTAGCTTTATGCTGTCAACTAGGTTGGTAAATAATAAAGCAGAATGATAATAGCATGTTTTTCTTCTCTACCCCCTCTCCTCTAAACACCTTTGCCCTTTGGTGTTTTAAAAGTTAGCTGTAGTATCAGTTGCACAAAAAGCATTCCTAAAATGATCTAATCAGCCAGTCTTCCTCAGAGTTCCATCTTAGAGGTAAATATTGTAGTGGTTAATGGGACATAATAATAAAAATTGAGAATCATGAACAAATATTTGATTTATCTAGACTAACCCATGCCCAAAGATGTTAGGGAACCCCAAACAAACTTACTCCTGAGGCAAGCACAAGTGCCCTGACATAATGGCATGCAATTCCATCTTTCTGAATATTCTTCTGATGGCCAATACCCACGGCCAGGCCTTCATATGCATAGCTCCTCCCACCTTTGGCAATAGCACTTGGAACATCTGTACAGCATTAAAGGGTATAGTAAATGCTTCCTCTTCTCTTCAAAGGCAGTTTGTTTTTTTGTTTTTTAGGCCTAGATAATATGAAGGCAGTCATTTGAAATGTATATGGCTGAGTCTTTGTTTAAATCTGGAAGTTGGCACATGGAAAATTTGCTGATTTGTTAGCTCCCTCTTTTCGCCTTGATATTTTGATAATGATTTTTTTGGACTCAGAAAAAAAAAAGAAAAGTCACTTTGCTTTTATCTAAGCTTTAGTTGCTAGTTAAGTAGATGATCAGTAACTCAAGTCTCAGTAACTTAAGAGGCACATTTGATTAAAGTTCATTTAAGCCTTTCCCAGTAAGTGCTCTGTGAAATGAAGCAAATAGGAGAGCATCCGTTTGGTATGGGTTCCTATACTGGCCGCAGCAAACAGAGGTGAAATCAGGTCTCATTAGCAATTATCGAAAATAATTTTAATGCTCGCTTCAAACTGCATAGCAATTTAGAGCAAAAGAAACATTCAGATTTATATAGTTTACAATCCTGGAAAATTGCATCTATGCTTAACCTTCCTACACCTCCAAAATATAAGTTTTTTCAAAGGTGCCACTGGTCAGACTGCAAATGGGCATAGTGTAAAAATCAAACCTGTTTGCTTTGGAATCGAGTGTAAGCAATGCTCATGGCAATCTGACGGACCACATTTATCCCTCCACTGAGACCCCTTTCGGGTCCCTGGCAACCCTAAGTCATTACCCAGTCTGTGTTCTGCAGCAAGACATCAGTGCCCCTCGCCCCTGTGCACAGGCAACTCAGATGAAGGTCTGTTCAAGTTAACTTAGTGAATGTACAGAATATAAAGGAACGGGAGCGCCTGGGAACACGTGCCTGTGTGTGTGGATATGTGTTTGTGCGTGTGTGTTCATATCTATTAAAACACATCCACTCATTCAAAAGTGTCCCATTGTAAGGAGAATGAATATGCAGGCAAATTCCCACATTTCTGTTTACTTAACTAACTATTAACTCACATAATACTTGCCTGTAATGTAGCGATGTGTATTATGAATGACATAATTACCATAATTCTCAGTTTTCAAAGCCCTCTGTCTGAGAGGTGGTTTTTTTTTTCCTTCGTGAAATTAAAACAGTTACTTCGCTACATGCTCTATTGGGATGACTGACAATTGATGAAAACATACAAAGCTCCCACAAATAATTTTAATTTCCATCCAAAATAAAAATGTGTTAACTCCTCATGCCTATAACAAAAATATTTTCATAATGATACTGTTTACACAGATTTAATCAGTTGTGTCACTGGGGTACAGCAAAAACAGCAATGTGACCTGCTGAGACTTAGCACCAGATTGCAATTTACAATCAAGGCAACAAGAGTCACTGATGTGCATAGCTCTCGCCCCAATTACTAATTAATCAGACCCAAAGAGGTCTCCATAAAAGGCACCACATTCAGCTGTGCATCCCATGAATTTAAAGGGCTCCTCTATTTTTTTAAGGAGGAAAGGTGACCGAAGGAGGAGTATCACTTACATTGTACCTGTCTTGTACACAAGCTCATTGAATCCATTCCATTGGGGGCTTACTTGTCTTTTTGCCACTCCCTTTTCGTAAATGCAGAATTTCACATGATGGCACTATCCCAGATTTACTGAAATGTCAGGATGCTGGTTTCTGTATAATAACAAGTGACTGGCTTGCTTTTTTGAGTTTCTGTATCTGTGCAAGTCTTTTTTTTCCTGTTTTGCAGCTAGTGCCTATAAAAAATGAAGGGGTATCATAGGTAGTTGTATTTTAAGAATTTGCTGGGAATAAGAGGGATAGCAATCAATGTAATTCTGTTTAGTCCAGCCTCTACCTAACTTCAAATAAAAAAAAAAAAATATATATATATATATATATATATATATATATATATATATATATATGATCCCCTTTGTATGGGGATCAGAGAATGGAAGCCTTACAAACTACCCAGCTTTGACCAAAAAAAAATTCCAACTGAATAATTTAAAAGAAAACACTCAATTCTGACTTGTTTATTTTAACCATCTTTAAAATGATGAATTTGATTCTTGTTTTTCTTCCTTCCCTAGCTACCTACACTATGGAGAGCATTTCCTTTGAAGTAAATGGCAACCCAGGACCTAGAGGAGATCAGCCAGGGGAAGGGGCAAAATGAGACTCAGGCTGCTGATTTCAGATCCTTGATGTGCAGCCCAGCCAAATGAATGCTAACATGATTCTAGTCATTTTGCATTAACCACGCATAGTTCTATGCGGGCCACCCTACCACACAGCATCAGACCTAAAAGAAAGCACATTGGTAGTCGTATATGTGTGCAAAAAGAACTATCGATTACAGAAATGAAAACTATTTTGTCAGAGACTTTGATTATGCGGGCTGTTCCTTTTGCTTGGAAGGGATTTCTAGAAACGTCATGAAACAGGGCGTCATAAAGTAAATCACGTTTTACAGAGAAAAGGTTTTACAGAGAAATGACTGGAGTTTTGCATTCTTAACCAAGGGCCACATTACATACATCATAGATGTGCAAAAAAGCAGACTATAAAGTAAAAACGTAACAGCTATAAGTCACTCTAAGAATTTAAAACCGTTTACTTATCCTCCAAGTCCTAAATGCACACCAAGCAGACAGACCAGGGACCATAGAGTTCGTGACCTGCTGTTTAAATTTAGTCCTCCTCGCCCTGAGCAGTGTGGTTCTGTTGGTTGAGCATTGTCCTGCAAAGCAAAAGGTTACTGGTTTGATTCCCAGCCAGGGCACATGCCTAAATTGGATTCAGTCCAATTTGAACTGAATCGGGGTGCATGTGAGAGTCAACCATCGATGTTTCTCTCCCTCTCTTTCTCCCTCCCTTCCCCTTCTCTCAAAAAATAAATAATAAAAAACTTTTAAAACAATTTAGTCCTCCTCTGCCATTAAGGGACTGAGCGATTTGGCATTAGTCCCCTCACCTCTCTCCTTCTCTACTAACCTACACACACTAACCTGGATGATCTCTGAGGTTTTGGACAGTTGAAATTCATTTCAAATCCACTAGGAGATAAATCAATGCACATATACATATACACACACGTATATACATATATATATCTACAGCATATATCAATTTGCTACTTAATCACTAGTAATTGCATTTATTTTCTTAGTACATAGAGAAGATATGCATAATCCAGATCACTTACAAAGTGGCCAAAGAAGTCTGAGCTGATTTCTTCTTCCCCTCTTGCTGGCTTTCTCTTGAGTGAGAGGATATAGATGCTGAAGATGGTGGTGGTAGTCCAACAATAGTTAATTTGTATTAAAAATCTGCCCTGCGCTGAGCACTGTTGTATGCCTTCTGTACATCCTTATTATGCCCTCACGACTCCAAAACGCTTCCATTACCGCCTGCATTTTCTGTTTTTTTTCCCCCTTAGGGTTTATAAAGACTGTTCTGATTGTAAGTCTTCAGCAATACCTCCTTATTTTTTTCTTTCTTTTTATTGTAACCACCCCCATTTTCAAGTGACAGCATTGAGGTGTGAGAGGGTCAACGACTGTCACAGCCACCTAGCACCTGCCCCTGTGCACCCACTCTAGTGTGAGGGTAAGAAAGGGCTTATGCGTTTTTAACCTCCATACCACAGGTGGCAAACACGAGGCCTGCAGGCCGAATCCAGTCCACCACCTTGTTTCTACCCAGCAGCAGCGCCGAGCTCCTTGCCCCTAGTTAAGGAGTAGTTACATTTATACAGTCCTAAAATTACATTTGGCCCTTAGAAGGCAACCGCGAGGCTGATGTGGCCCCCGGTGAAAATGAGTGTGACACCCCTGCTCTACACGTTGCAGACTCTGAAGCAGAGCATACACTGCTGGGCCAAAGAGATACTTTAGGCATTTCACATATTTTTCTTGTTTTTGTTGCCAATTTTTATTTTAAAAAGTGAAAACCCAAACAAACAAGCACAGGAAGTCCTTCTACCCTTTTTAACTCTCAAGTCTCTTCAGTATATTCAAAGTTAGAAGACTAAATGTTCACTTCAGACCAAGACCAAGCAGTAGTTTCCAGAAAACAGGAAGGGTAAATAAGCAATGCCTGTGTGACCTTTTCAGTCACAGGGTCTCCTGAACATGTAAGAGCCATTACACACTTAGGGTCATTATACACTTAGTTGGCAAGTCATTCATAAAATGGCCATGTTATTAGTTCTGGTTTTGAAGCATGTAGGTCCTGTCTCAGAAACTGTTAAATAGTGGAGCCACCTTACCTAACTTGCCAGGACCCTGTGTAAGAGAACAACGTGGTACAGACACCTGGGAAGTCAATTTTCCCTTCCACTGGCTGCTGCCCCAACCCACCACACAAGGGAGACCCTGGAGAAACTGCACTGCCTGTGTTGGACCCTGCTTGGTGCCTAGAGCAGAGTGGGCAAGAGGCTCCCATCAGGCACTGTGGCCAGCCCAAATCCTGGAAGCCAGCACCATACAGCATGTGGCTAACTCTACCCTTCCCTGTTCCTAGGGCCTTCCAGAAGGTGGAGGCAAAGTGCAGGTGCCTCCATCCCACCTTGAGGGACCCACAGCCTTCCCTGGAGATTGTGGAGGGTGGGGTGGGGAAGGGATACTGGCAAGGCCCAGAGCACCAGCGGGAAGGAGTAGGCAGCTGAAAACCAGCCAGGGATGGGGAAGGAACGCGCATGTAGGGGACAGGGGCTGAACTGTGAAGGAGCTCTAATGTCCCAGCACATGCTCCATCTTCTGTTAACTTCCAATACAACACAAATTCCAAGATAAAATTATTAAGAATTTCAGGTTGGCAACCACAGAGCTCTCATATTTATATATAACTCTGTGAGTTGGTTGAAATAAATGCCATTGTCTCCTTGGAAATGAGGATAAAAAGTTTCTAGAGGTCAGATGATTTTTTTTTCAAAGTTAGACAGAGAGTGAATGGCTGAGCTAAATGTAGATCCTGGCCTCTGAGTGCTAGGCTGCTGGCCCTTCACCCCCCACCTCTCCTGGGATCAGAGGACACATAGCACCAAGGGGTGGGGGAGATGGGGTGAAATGCACTCATGACACCAGTCATGGGCTTCATGCTTTTCATGTGATCATATTGACTCCTCAAGGTCCCCAGAATCTGCAGAGTTTTAGCTTCCGTTCCTTACATAGTCTCTCCATGTCCCCAACGGGGGAAGAATGAAGACCATCTGAAATAGGGTGGAAGATTAACTAACCCGTATGTAACAGAACACAAACCACGTATCTGTGATGATGAACACACACCCCCATTTCTTGACATGTTAATAAATGAGAATAACCCCTGGGCACCACCCTGTGGAACCATAGACAGGAAAGTATGGATTCGAGGTGGGCAATGGCATCCTTTTCCTCCCTACTGAGAGAACAGTCAGTGTCTGCTCCTCACTGTCTCCAGCTCCAGCAGCAAAACAACTGTCGTTCCACAGGAACGTTAAAGTCAGACATTAAAGTCAGACTCTGCACACAGCTCTGTCATCGACCAATTGAAGGTGAAAACAGAAATATGGCTTTCTCTGCACTATCTATATTGAAATGTTTTTGGCTATCAACCAGAATTTGTCATGGGTACAACAGTTGTGTGTCACTGTGGATGTGTACTGCCATTCTGAAGCACATTTCATAAAACAGGTTACTGACCTGCTTCTCTTCCCTTTGCCCTCCATGACAGAAAGTGTTGGAAATGTTATGAAACTTCATTTACCACCATTAAGATGACTGTTTTAAAATGGCATTTGATAAAGTACAATGTCTCAGCAATTTTTTATTTATGGCTTATTTTCTTTTAGAGAATCTTTTAAAAACACTAAAATACACTTCTTTTGGATGAAGGCAGTTGGGTTTTAGAAGGAGCTGGGAGAAGGCTCCCTTCCGCACTCTTGAGGGACCAGAACAGTATCTGACCAGCTCCCCTGCAGATGTAAAGGAAGCAAGCACAGAATGTTCTGGAGCACAGTAGGTGCATGCCTGTGTCTTTCTCAGTTACACATATTTCAGTGCTACTTTCCCTTGGTTCATTAGAACATTATTTTAGGTAATTTAAGAGATACCTTTCTTGCATTCATCTTTCTTTCATCCATGAATTTCCCTAAAACTAGTTAAACTTCTCCAGATGCTAGTATGTATGCTGTGGCTCTGAACATGGAATCTAAATGGGTATTTCCATTTCCTTTGCATCAGTTTGACAGCCGATGTTGGTCAGGTTGTTCTGTATTGCACCTGAGGGTTAGGTTGTAACCCTAGATTTTTAATATAAAAATAATGCATGCTACAGTAGAAAACCACACCATAGTGTTACTTCAGCATTAAACAGGAAAAAAAAACAAAAATAGTTTTTTTGCTATTTTAAAAGATGAAATCTGCACTTACAGAGAATTTAATACTACTTTATGTTTGACAACTATACAAAAAAAATCAGGTAATGGGTCATTTCTATTTCTTATTTTATCAAATGCATGGCTATTTCCATAACATTGGCTTTTGGGGGTGACGGGAGGGGGGAGGAGGAGCCTTTAAACTCTTTGGAACCCTCAACAACATAACAGGGAACTGAAAGGCACATCTGTAAATAAATGCATCATTAGATTCTCATCAATTTGTAAGCTTCACTTGATGTAGGGCTAAAATATTCCCACAAGGAAAACTAAAAAAAAAAGTGCTTGGTTCCAAGCACACGCCAAATAGATGAAGGGAGAGAATTGATGGGTTGGGACCAAATTATTTAAATGAAGAATTTTGCAGATACCAGAAATATCTTTACGGCAGTCCAGAATGAGAAACTATTTTAGGTGCACAGCTACCAATGTATTCATTAGCAGAGGCGAGCTCCGGACACGTTCAAGGAGCACAGTGAGACAACTGACGATGCACTCGAGTGGTAACAGGTTGTCATTACACCAGCATCTGCTCTCATCAGAGTTAATTATTCAGTTGCTTTGTTTTCCAAGTAGGTGTCTGGTAAAATTTAGCAGAGTCTTAATTAAAACACATTTTAAAACTCCTTGGATGCTCATCTCATCTAAAGAAATCAAGACAATTTCCACCATAAACATCAAGCTTCAGTTGAGCTATCAAATGGAAGAAGGAACTCAGCCATTATAAGTTGTTAGGTATTAACTATTAGGATGCCCGGAGCATGCAGATAATAAAAGCCTACCTTGAGAAACAACTGATTTTTCCCAAACTACCAACTTAATTGACCTTCACTGTGCAATATAAAAACTGAAATGTAATTTATCAGCTTGGGACATTCAAAACACCTGCGAGCTTCTGTATTTATTATTGAATGTATACACACACACACACACACTAATGACCCAAATGACCACTGCTTACCATCAGCTACTTATATTGGGACACCAATAAGGATCTTAATTAAAATTGCTGTAAATAATATAAATAAGACAAAATTGAAAAATTTGAATAATTCAAGAATGATCATCACCTTTGACCTACTACTTCAGTACTCATAAAGTACACTGCTGAAGTGAATGGCATCAAAGGCAAAGAAAACAAAAATAACCAGGAGAAAAAAATTCAGACATATTATGGCAGTTCTTAGAGTGAAATCAAAAAATGCCACTAGCTCCTTCCCTCAGATGTGAGAACCAGGACTTGACTCTGAACCACCAATATCCACAACACTGTCTTGAGCATAAACGCTGTGCATTCCACAAAAAGATCCTTTGGCTGAAAACATTACGCATATTTAATGCATTCTTCCCTCAAAGTGAGAGTTGTGTTACCATACCCCCCAAGATTTGAAGCTAGTCCTTCCAGAAAAATCTGCTGATGACTGTCACCACTCTGGATGTTGGACTATGAATTCCCCAAATTAATGGGGTTTTGTTGACAAGTATATATATATAATGGGGTTTTGTTAACAAGTATATATATATATTTTTTGTTAACAAGTATATATATACATACTTGTGTATATGTATATATATAAAACACATATATGTGTATGTATGTATATATCCACTTGTTGTATATAATTATATATACAATATATATATAATATATGATCCACTTGTTATAATAATTATATACAATATGTCTATAATTACAGATATATTATATATAATATTTCCATGTATAATATATACTTGCTAAAGAATACATAAAAAATGTATTCCCACCCTGGCTGTCATAGCTCAGTGGACTGAGTGTGGGCTGTGAACCAAAGCATCACACATTCAATTCCCAGTCAGGGCACATGCCTGGGTTGCAGGCCACAGCCCCCAACAACCACACATTGATGTTTCTCTCTCTCTCTCTCTTTCTCCTTCCCTTCCCTCTCTAAAAATAAATACGTAAAATCTTTAAAAAAATGTATTCCCCTAATTTGGGAAATATATAGTATATATAGCAATTCTCATATAACTTCTTTAATGAATGAAGTCAAGAAAGCATGACTTCTTATTAAAGTTATTATAAATGAATAAAGTCAATCAGTAATAAAAATACATATAGTTACTATATCTGATGAACTGCAAAGAATATAGCAGTTTTCTTTTGGCTTCTCAGTTCCTCCTCAGCCAGTATGACTAAGGAACACTTTCACTCCATTCATATCTTTGTGTGATTCTTGTTGCTTCAGTTCCATGTAATCTGAACTTCCCTATCGTGTCTTCTTTTTAACATCCAGGACCTATCTTGTACTTTGATTTTGACACGGCACTCGCTCAATGTGAGGTCTTTAGGAACTGCGTTTTTCAGGAGGGGCTGCTGCTCTGTGCACACTAGCTATGGAAGGGAAGTTGGGTCACAGCCTCCCTCAAACATTAGCGTTTTGTCTCTCGCTGTGGTGGCTGCACTCTCCTTCTGCTGGGAGACATACACCATTAATCAGGTTACAGGCTAAGCCTCTGTAACAAATGGATATCAAATGGTGAAGTAGGAAAGATGGGATTTTATTTCTCTCTGAAGTATCAGTCTAGAAGTAGAAGGGAAGTTCTGCATGTGGCACATCTGTACTCTAAGAAGTCATTCAGGTCTCAGTTTACCTTTACCTTGTTATTCCCAAGTCTCCTAGGGCATTGTTCTCTGCTTCATTACACTGGGTCATGGTCATATTTTTATTCTAGCCCATTGGATGAAAGTAAAAAAGGAAATGGGGTGTAAGCAATTTCCTTTTAGTTAAGTGACACAGCAGAACACATCACTTGAGTGGAAAATACATCACTGTGTATTCTACATCATTTTAGTGTATTTTCTATTGACAAAAACTCAGTCTTATGGACCCACCTACCTGCAACAGAGCCAGGAAATACAGTGTATAGTGGGGCAGACATATGTCCAACCATTTAATATTTTTTAAAAAAAGGAGAATGAATTTTGGTGGAAAATTGGCATACCCAGAGGGAAACTAACTGAAACAAACAAACAAAACAATAATCAGGTAAAAATTACCAGCTCTTAGTCTAAACAGCCCCTGTTAATGGAATTTAAATAATGAATGGGAGCCTTGCACTTTAGCAATGTCTGTATGCTGCCATTAAGCAAGCCCCGTGTAACAGTTTCTACAGACAGTAGTGCTCACTTTCCCATCAATGTCAAGGGGCAAACAATGTTTCTATAGAATTCATCAATCAATTTTATTCTTTGTTTTAATTCTTGGAAACATTAAGTGACCCTCCGTGCAAGCTGATCCTGCACTTCGGTTTTGCAAGGGAGAAACCTCAGGTGCAAGAGAATGCAATGACAGGCAATGGTATCCTGCGCTCCCTGTGTTCCAGATCACTCACCTGGGTGTCTGGAGCTCTGAATTCTGGGTTCTGCTACTGATTTTTATTCCCCTGAATAAATTAGTAATTCCTAATATGAAACGAGAAGCTCCTTTTGGACTAAAATCAAGAACTATAATTTTAACGATTTACTGAAGCTAACACTGTTAAACTCACTAGGCTGCTATCCCAAAGCTTTTGTTTCAGCCCCCTGGAATCATAGTAACAAGACTAGGCCCTCAACTAATATGTTTTGAATAAGTAGATGTATGATAATTAGAGTAACCAAATAACCCAGGAAACCCCTGGTTCATGCCTGATGTAATCTTATATGTCTGCTACTAGCTAAAAGTGCCCCTTTTTATTCTCAAAAGTGTCCCAGTTTAGAAAATAAAAGTTTCACATTTTCTCTTCTTTGCCCAAAAACAGCTGTTTAAACTACTACTAAAAATAGTACTCATTTAGAGTTCAAGGCTCTGCAGGCCTAAATACAGATCTATCAGACTGTGCAATTTGATTTTAAAGCTACATCTAATGCAGTAAACACGGATAAGTGTTAAAGATAGGCTATTGTCATTACTGCTAAACTCTAAATAATCATTCAGAACAGAAATGGAAGCCTCCCTGCTCCTCAGTCACTCGGGGGAAGGCAAACGTGAATGTTAAGACAGCATGAGATTTCAAAGCCCATGAAATGTGGTCCTTGCCATATAAGAATTTACACTCTTACGAACAATGTAGCAAACATATTTGGGCAGTTTAACACCTAACTTCCAATGAATCAACAAAATAGCATTAGTGTAAGTCAAATTGAGAATAATATAGACATTTGGGGAGAAGGTTAAAAAATTAAGTCTTCCACAGAAGCCCACCTACAAGATACCAAGACACGTTATTAGCTGAGCTAGAAACAGCGGAGCAAGCATCCAAACCAGGAGCTAGTGGAGGAAAGGCATCAGATAGGGTGGGAATAGAGTCACTAAAGTTCAGTCTGCATGAGGCAACTTGCAAATCAACATTCAGGACCGAGGGTGAGTACAGTGGGAGTATTGGGTACAAGCCCACTCAGCTTCAACCAGAGAAATGTGAAATTTATCAGTTTTTCATGTGAGGTTTCTAAGGAAGATTCCACTGGAAGAAATGATTTATCTGACAAAAATAAATAAATTCTACCATTTAATGAATGATCTCAGAAGTCTCATCCTTGCAAGATTAATACTACATTAGACTTCCCATCAAGATGGCAGTGTAGATAGACATGGCTCACCTCTTCACACAACCACATCAAAATTACAACTAACATAGAACAACCATCACTCAGGAATGTCAAAAATCGAGTTGAATGGAAGTCTAACTACTATGGAATTGAAGAAACCACATCCATCCAGACTGGTAGGAGGGGCATGGACACAGAATGGACTGGGCCCACACCCAAGTGGATAAAAATTTGGGAGGGTTATCTCAGGAGCAAAGAGCCCCAGACCCACACCAGGCCCCTCGGCCCAGTATTCCAGTGCCAGGAAGATAAGTCCCCACAACTCCTGGCTACAAAAACCAGCAGGGATTGAGTTGGTGGAGGAGGCTGCTGGAGCCCTAAGCAGTTCCTCTTGGGGAACCCACACATGGACTTACCTGCTCAGACTCACTCCCTCTGAACTCCAGCACCAAGGTGGCCGCTTGAAGGGCACCAGTGGTACACATGGAAAGACTGAAGTGTCTGGCATCGGGATGAGCAAAGACCATTGTCCCTTTGCTGAGGCCACCCCACACAGAGCTATGGCTTGTGCCATATCTGAGACTCCAATAACCTGGCTAGTACTCTATGACCCACCTTGGAAATCCACAGAGTCTCCACCCCACTCAATTTATGGACCCATCCAAGCTGCTTTTCCATAAGAATGGCTTATCTTGGCTCCTAAATTCTATCAAACAAGCAACAACTGGCTTTAGTGAACCCTAGTGGCAGACAGATTACAGTCATGGGTTAGTTTCTCCTGAGAATTTCAGCACAAGTAGCAGCCATCTCAGATTGTTTTACAGCTCAGGCAGGGTGCTCTGGGCAAAACACAGGTGGGGGCTGATCTTTGCCTGTACCTCCTGGGAAACCCCAGGACCAGTACACCCAGTGGTCAAATTTGAACCATGTCTGAACACCACCACCCTGCCCCTTCACAGATGATCTTCCATGGAGGACAGAAGTTGGTGGTCAGTAGTCACAACCAGTCATTGCAGCTGACTGGTCTGAGTAAATCCCTCCCATCGATCTGCCAACAGCAACCAACTCTCAACTACAAGAGGAGGGTGTACTCAGCCCACATGCAGAGAGTCCTCAAGTATCCAGCTTGAGTGGCAGAACAGGCTGTGCTACTGGACCCTACAAGACATCTACTACATTAGGCCATGTAACCAAGACAGGGAGTCATAGCAGTTCTACCTAATTCATGAAAACAGACACAGGGAGGCTGCCAAAACAAGGAGACAAAGAAACATGGCCCAAATGAAAGAACAGATTAAAGCTCCAGAAAAAAAAAACTAAATGAAATATAGATAAGCAATCTGTCAGATGCCAAGTTCAAAACACTGGTTATAAGGATGCTCAAGGAACTTAGTGAGGACCTCAGCAGCACAAAAAAGACCCAGTATGAAACAAAGTATACACTAATTGAAATAAGGAAGAATTTACAGGGAAACAACAGTAGAATGGATGAAGCTGAGAATCAGATCAATGATTTGGAACATAAGGAACCAAAAAACAATGCAGAGAAATAAGAAGAAAAAAAGAATTCAAAAAAATGAAGATAGTATAAACAGCTTCTGGAACATTAAGAGGTCCAACATTCATATCACAGGGGTACCAAAAGGAGAAGAGAAAGAGCAATAAACTGGAAATCTATCTGAAAAAAATAGTGAAAAAATCTATCTGAAGAAAACTTCCCTAATTGGGTGAAGGAAATAGACATGCAAATTCAGGAAGTGCAGTGAGTCCAAGTTATGATGGATGCAAAGAGACTGACTACAAGACACATCATATTGTGGCCTTAAAAGGCCAAAGCTTAAAGATAAAGAGAGACTCTTAAAAACAAGAGAAAAAAAGTAGTTACCAGAAGGTTGCCAGATGGGAGGGGGGTGGGGGAGAATGGGTGAAGAGGTGAGGGGATTAAGAAGTACAAATAGGTAGTTACAGAATAGCCGTTGCAATGTACAGTGCAGTGTAGGAAATGGAGTAGCCAAAGAACTTACATGCATGACCCATGGCCTGAGGGAATGGAGAGTGTTGGGTGGAGGGGGGCTGAGGGGGAAAAACTGGGAAACTGTAATAGCATAATCAAGGAAATATAATTTTAAAAAATAAAAATAAAAAGGTCAGTTAAGCACAAAATATTTTTTAAAAAAACAATTCATACTGCATTATTTTATTTAGTCCAGGTGGTAGGAGCTGGGGGACTTGAATGCTAATCCAACTGCACAACAGATGAAAACAGGAGTGAATGTGGAAGGCTAACTCGGGGGCCACACAATGGCACATCAGCATATTAGCGTCCGTCTGTCAGTCCCTGGTGACCATTACTCCCTTCCATATATTCTCCATGGCTTATGGGATTTCTAGGTCTCATGCCCATCTTGTGAGACAAAATGAAAATTAAGGCACATGTTCCAGAAGAAATATTATACTTGTGGAGTTAATACCATATTTTTTCTCAAAGCATTGTTCATCCCCAGTCCTACTGTGGATACAATCTTAGATGAGCTGAAGTTGTGATTCATAAACCGTTTCAATGCTAACTCAATAAACCGTTTCAATGCTAACTCAAAAAACTTCAATTCTGTATTGACATTTCCAATTGGCCATTGGAGATCAATTCTATATTGTGCCTAGTATAATTTATAATAATGTTGATATTTAGTTTTAAGGATACTTTCCATACTTTATAGTTTTCACATTTTAAATCATTCTTTTAGTGTTTTATCAATAGTTGAGAGTTGGTATCCCATAAAGTTCAATGCTTTTTAAAGGGCTCACAACTTTTCACTACCCACAATAGGTTTTTTTCTCTTCTTCCTGCCCTCCCTTCCCTCTCTTTTCTCTTTCCTTCCCTTTTGTCTCCTCTGCCCTCCTTCCTTCTTTCCTTTCGTCCACAAATATTTCGTGAGTACTTAACATGTGCCAGGTGCCCTGCTGGAAACAAGGCCGATTGGTATGAGTGAACAGTATCTGTTTGCACTGAGTTTACAGTTTACTGATGAAAGCTGATATGGACTTGTAATTATTTATATTTTTGTATTGGTACTTTCAAAAGATGAGAATTTAAAAATCTCCTTTCATCAATTGTTTCGCCCCTGAATTTTGGAGATATAACTATGATCTACCCACAGAACAAAAACTTCTTTCCAAAAGAAAATGCTTTTGATAGCAATTCCAGTTCAGCCAAATACCTTCTGACATTTGGGTTCAGAGGTGAGCACAAAAGGAGACCCCTGCCACAGGCACCCATCCAGACCTCCCCAAGCCTCCTGTTGGTCAAACCACTCCATGGCTGGAGCGATGGGGAGTGCGCCCAGTAGTCCCTGAACTGACTTTTGTGCTCAATATCAAATTTGACTTTTCAGTTGCTCTGGACATATGGTGTGCCTTTCTGCAAAGATTTGTGGACCTGTTACCTTTTTATGAGTCAGTCAACTTGAAATTTAAGAATGGACTATAAAGCTGTCACTTTGTATAACCAAAAAATGAGAGAAAGAGAGAGAGAAAGGAGAGAGAGAGAAGGGCAGCACCAGGGAACCAGAATATCCCACCATAGCAGATGGCTTGCGCCATTTTGAATTTAGTCCCCCTAAGGAGCAAACTCTTGTAGAGGCTAATAAAGCTTCTGTTTGCCTGAGCAAATGCTATGTCAATATAATATTGATGGCTATATCTATGTGACCCCCATGGGAAACAGTCATGGAGATTCACCCTTCATTTGGGAAGAGGAAAACCCTGAGGTGGGAAGACTGAGCTTGCCCAGTGTCACAGGCACCGTACAGAACTGATGGGAGGGACAGCAGGGCAACGAAACTGTACCACTCCACACAAGACTTGCCTTCCAGAATAAAAATAAAATAGGCACGTTACTCCTCAAAGACACATTTTATTTAGTTGTTAAGTGTAGAGTGTTGGAAATTTTGAAGAACTGTTGCTATTTAATAGAGGTGAAAGTTTTAATGTGAATACTGCCTGTGTGAGCGTGTGTGTGCAAAGTTGGCGTGACACATTCTGCTCAAATTAGACTTCTAAATAACTAGTAACAGCTGTGGTGCTTAGAAATCGGTCTGATTTAAATGGTGATGTCATGTGCTTATATAAGAAAAATAGGTAAAGCCATTGGATAGGAACGTATATAATTTGCTTTTAAGCTAAAAGAGATAGTGTACAAGTACCTGCATTTAGAGGTTATAAATATGCACACCTAAATAAAGCTGAATTATATTTTTGCACACCCTCAAAAACTATCATCTTGTATCATTTAAAAATATATGTGTCCATAAAGATGATAAAGATAGAACAGACACAAACATTATGTTGTGGCAGCCGTAAAAATTACCAAATACAAAATTGAGAGTCTTCATTCCCTTGTAATCCTTTATCTTAAGATCCCTTGTGTTTAGATGACTTGAATCCTTTACTCATGGTTAGAAAAGCAAGACCTCAGGAAACAACCAAGTTCATAGAATTACATTTATATTTTCTAAAGCCACATGAACAGCAAAACCTAGTAAATAAAAACTGCTTTCAGGAGTGATTAAAATTAATTTACTAATTATTTATTTTATCTGTAAACATTGGCCAGATTGATATAAGGAGGGCATGTTTGCTGAAAATCTAGGAAAACGTGATACTTCATTTTCCAGACAATCTGATTGTAACAACCTGAGAAAGTGATATTATTTGGCTGGAGGAAAGGGCACAGTTTATAAATGGATGCTACAGTACAGGAAGACTCTTCTGCATTGCTAGAGCCTGAGACTGTAAGCCTGGCTCTAGTCTGTCTTCCCACTCGTGAAGGTAGGAAGGCAGCAGTAAGGAACACAGCGTGCTTACCTGGGTATTGTCTTATGAAAAAGCAGACTAAATTATAAAAGCGTTATTCATTTGTGAGAAGCTTTCACTCATGGTCTTTATTAAAGAAAAGCTAAATAGGAATATTTTTTGTTTTGAAACTCAAAATACAGCTGTTAGATATCTTCCTTTCGAATGTCGTTTAAAAAAAAAGTTCCTCATTAAGAAACATAGAAGGTCACCGTTCTTTCACGGAAACCCCCAGCGTTCACTCTCTGTACCTTTACCTCTGATCTGGGGGAGTGAGTCTGGTGCTAACATGCTCTTTTTCTTTTTTGCAAAATTACCAGCATCTCTCATTTCAACTATTAAGTACTGTATTTGAGGGCAAGTAGTTGGAAATTCACTCTATTCTGCTAAATACGTGGACTAAATTAAGAGCAAATTCTCAAAATGGATCATCATCTTAGAGAAAGAAGAAAGGAGTGATTTAAGAGGACACTAAGAAGTGGTTCCAAAAACAGTTATGGTGATACAATATAGTAAGGAAAAAAAAGTTTGTCGTGTCCTCCCTTCAGCTGGAATATCTCCTGTGTGGAGATATTTCACAAAGTGATTTCACAGGCAAATGGTTTAATGCATGGCCAGCCAATTTAGCCTTTATTTTAAATATATTCTTTATGCATATAGATATTTTGAGATTATGCCTTCTGGAATGATTACTGAAACCACACTGAAAAGTTATTATGCAGAAGCATGGGTGTACAAATAGTTCATAGCTTAGGGGAACTAAAAATAGAACTGACTGAATCTTGTTAAAGAGTTCATGTCCTGGTTATTTTAAAGCACTAGTTTGGTGGAATTGATCAGCTATACCACTTCTAATATGCATGCCATTAAAAAAAGTAAGAAAAACAATCACATTCAATTTTTGGAAAGGGATATGGTGAAAAATACACTACTTCATTTTATGGTCTAATTCCAACAAAAGAGAATGTTTTTATTTTCCAATATGTCATACTACTTTAATTCTGAGGCAGTACACAATAAGTACCTCTAATTTTTAGGTTAATATATTCTAGAAATATCTAGCTAGACCCAAGAATTTCTCTGATAGTTATTTTGAATAAAGTATTATTACCAATGAATCACTCTACAGTAATATGTGACAATGTCAATTACATCAGGTTTTAGTATAACAATAGTCACTATCGGCAGGGTAACAGAAAATATAATTTTAAAAGTTTTTTTGGTATAACTATAAATTGGATAAAGCAGAATGTTAGATTTGACATCATTCCAACATCCTCATCAGAAGGAATAGAGCTTTCATGTAGGGATCTGCTCACTGTATTATGCCTCCTTTCTGGGATCCTTAAGTGACTCACGATGTCTTCATCTCAACATGCCCACTTGGTTTTTCACATTTAATGTCTAATTCAGCATATTCCACAATGTTAGGAGAGACAGACAATGTGTTGATGCCTTTGGGTGACTACCAAACAGCACTGAGACAGTTTACATTGAATGTGGATATGGATATAGATCATCACAGGTGTACATATATGACACATGCATGTATACATGTCTGTATACATATATATCCCACTTCAGCATCTTATACAATCATAACATCTATTCTACGTGAAAACTACCTTGTTTTGGATGAATGTGCATAATATTATTCCTGAATATGAAGTTTAATTAGAAACACTTTCATTCAAAATCCATGCACAATTTAGGTTTGTATGTAGTACCTGAGTGTGGGAGGGAGAGCTTTGATTTCCATGCAGTCCTTTCCATGAACATAAAAACACTCTTTTCTCTGGCCCTCTGTCTCTTTACCTGTGATCAAAACCAACGGTAATCTAATGAACTAATCAACAAATCTCATAAAAAGTACGGTGATTGCATCACTGTGCTTTAAGAGTTCAGAGGAGATTTGTCACGGTACTTAAGGACGAGCCCCTGAACTCTGCGTCCCATGCAGCGTGATGCACACACAGTGCTGAGGTATGTGGTGGGACAATCAAGCCCACGAACAGCAGAAAAGACGTTTTTACAACACGTGTCAAGTAAGCAGTCAGTCATTAACCATCACTTACATAAATGAACCTCCCCAAACAGTATTTTGCACTTTTATCCGAAAAGGAGGACCTGGTAGGGAATTACAAAACCTTCAAAATTAGGAAAAATCACTCATTTCAAATTAAACTGTTACGGTTTAACTTAGATCTTCCTTACTAATCCATATTAATGGATATTAATCACTTCGGGGGTTCTGTCCATGCATCAGGAGGATAGTTTTTCAAAAGTGCACAATGAAGCTGGATCCATGCGAGGAAACACTGATTCAGAGAAAGTGCTTTAGTCTTACTGCCACCTGGACTTGGACAAGTCTCTCACTTCTCTCAAATCCATCAACAAAGCATTCAATCATTCAGCAAACAATTGTGATTGCCTACTATGTGTTCATCACTCTGCTAAACTCACAAGGGTTACAATGCAGTTATTACGTGCCCATTTCAGACCACCTTGTTTAAGAGAGAATCGGTGACCTTTTCAGATTTAGCAGAGCTGGTAATAATAACCTACTGTCAGTTTTCATTAGTTCTGAGGCAAACACCTGACCCAAGACAGGTCGACCTGAGCAGCTAATGGGTGGAGAGCAGTTCCTTCCTTGTGACTGGGTGGTGATCTGTGAGGCTTGGGGATTTGGTGGCGATGTCTCCTGTCCAGAGGAATGAGAGGCTGAGTCAGAGTTTGGAGACGAGTAGAGAGAGTGTCCTGGAGGAGTTCAGGTCTGTGGTATCTATTCATCCTGGGGGCCTATGGGGCACTTGTGTTTCTCAGTCACATGCAGTGGTCTGGTGTCCTTCAAATAAGTCTCTTCTGTCTTAATATTGTTCAGGTCATCTTTTTACTCCTTGAATTCAAAATGATTATGATTAACATACTGATGAATCCATAAACATGGATGTTTACTTGATGTTCACCACCCTTGAAGGCATTTGGGAGCATCAGTAGGTTTGGGTACCAAGCACAAAGCTGCGATGTGAGACCCACACAAATGACGGCACCCAGCACACGTGCTCTGTGTGGCTCCTGGGTGCTCCACTAGGCTTGGGACAGAGGGGTCAAGGACACATTTCTTTGGATAAAGGTCAAGAATCAGAATAAACAAATGGAGAATATAAAAACAATGGAGACAAGAAAGCCTGGGTATTTTGAAGAATTATATACTCATTGCAAACTGTTTTCATTTCATTTAGCCTTACCCTTCTCTTACCAATAAATTAGTTTACAATATATCCTATCCTCATGGGGGAAGCAGTTAACAATAGTTGAGATGAAGGAAATTCTAATTTTTCTTTCCCCCTTTTATTTCCTCACAGCACAGTACCAAAGTTGAAAAGCACAGTTCTTTAAAGCCTTCGATCTTTAAGATCTAGGAAGCAGCAGCTTAATAAAATAAAGGTCAGGGCACAGCCCAGGAAGGTGCAAGTGCCTCAGAGAAGCTGATTGTCCCAGATAAAAGTGGAGGGTGGGATTTCTACCCCAGGGCCGGAGGGCAGCCTCCTAGAAGCCCTATCGCAGCTGGAAAAGCAGAAGAGAATGCCTAAATTGTCCCAAGCTCTGCCCCTCAAAACCTCCCCCACACTCAGGCAGAGAGAAGTTTTGAGAAGGCTGAACAGAACTTGAGGGAGCTGAGGTGGGAACAAGATGGACAAGAGTGGTTTACATTGTGACTAGGGTCATGGCAGGGACCAGGGACACTGAAATCAGGTGGCCACTCAGCAGATCCGTGGACCAGATAGAAAAAGCAAAGGTCAGCAAGGACCCATAGTCCCCACCCAGACCACAAGCTCTGCTACTTCCTTCCCAGCTCCTCATGAAGCATGAGTGTCAATTCAATCTCCACATCTTCTGTACCCCCCTCCCCCAGCCATACAGATTGTCCCAGCGAGGAGAAAAAGGCAGGCAGACAATAGGACTGAGCTTAAATTCTGAACTGATTACATTTAAAACAGACTGTGATTTGTGACTGAGATCTCTTGGGTGGGAAGTTTGTTTTTTTATCCCAGGAACAAGTATAGGTACTCATGAGCTAGTTAAATTCAGTAATATATACAAACATATCAAAACTTTTACAATATGTAAAAAAAAAAAACTGAAGAGGGAAAATGCACTCATGTGTATCCTACAGTGAAACGCACCAGTCATTGATTACACACTCCTCACAGAATGTGCACCACCTGAACGGAGGTATGTGGTCCCAAAGGGCAAGTAACATAATGGGAAACAACCTTCTCTAGATAACAGAAGTTTTGATTACAAAACTGGCTTCTGATGGTGAGAAATACAAATGTTCGTTAAAGAAAAAAAATAATTAAAGTATGCAACTTGCTATAAACTTAGAATATGTGAATTCTAGACTTGAACTTGAAACATCTAGGTTGCACTTCTTTCTCATGAGTGGGCTCTTGAGTACGTCACTTAACAGATCTGAGCTACATTTTCTTAATTTGTAAAGCAGAGAAAATAAAGCCTTCTCTACCTACATCACTGATGCTTGTGAAACCAGATAATATATGTGAAAGCACTTAAACTTCCAAGCTCTTAAAAGATGTACGTTTCACATCCCAACACTCAAATGGCAACTCTCTCATAAAGAGTACTTACTATGTGGCCATGATTACTCATAAAATTATTTATGAGAGACTAAAATATGATATAGAAACAAAGTGTCCCAAATTCTCAGTGGCTAAATAAAACAAAGTTATATTCTGTGCTCAGTTATACTTTCAGTGAAGCTGGCAGGAGACCCTGCCCCACATAGTAACTTAGAATCCAAGACTAACAAAATCTTCATTTGGGTTGCTGCTATATTAAGAAGTATCATGAGCATTTGTTGCATTGCTAGAAGAGAAGGTGCATGGGGGACGTACACTCACTCTTACCTGTCTCACATCAAAATGGAACAGTTCATTTCTGTTCACAGCCTACTGCCTAAAATGTTCTACATAATCCAAAACTAACTGCAAAGGCGAAAGTCTCTGGTTTTCAGACCTTCAGATTCAGATGGGGACTGACCTCTGCAGACCTCAGGCCTGGGGGTTTGAACAGGAACTATACCACCAGCTTTCCTGGGTCTCCAGTTTGCAGATGGCAGGTGCCAAAATTTCTTAGCGCCCATAGTCCCATGAACCAAGCCCTCATCATAAATCTCTTCTTATGTATGTGTATGTGTATGTGCGTTCCTCCCGTCCCCTTCCTTCCAGCGCTTCAGAGATCCAATCGACTGTCTGAAGTTGTTCTACAGCTCACTGATGCTGTGTTCATTTTTAAGTGATATTTTTTCTATATGCTTAGCTTTGTATAGTTCTTAATACTATTTATTTAAATTGACTAATTTTTTCTTCAGCTGTTTATTTCATCTGGTATAATTTTCATCTCAGACTTTGTACTTTTCATCTCTAAAAGTTTGATTCAGAACGTTTGAAATCTTCCATGGATCTACTTAGTTTTTTACAAGATACAAAGTATAATTATACTGATTTTTAAATTTCTTCTCTGAAAATTTTAACATCTGTGTCAATTCTGGGTCAATTTTAATCATCTGATTTCTTCCCCATTATGGGTCATGTTTTCCAGCTTCTTTGTTTGACTTTTAATTTTTGACTGGATCTCAGACTGAATTGTACCTTACTGAGTGCTGGATATTTTTGTAAATATTCTTGACTTATTTTTGGAGACAGTTTATTATTATTATTATTATTATTATTATTTATGTACTAGACGTTCAGTAAGCTCTTAATCTGGATCCCACATTCTCCAGTTCTGAGAGATCTTACTTTTATTTATTTGACCATTTCTTTCCTCTTTTTTAATAATAGTACCTACAGCTCTATTTAGTCTGATGTTGAACTTTCTGGGCTAGTTTTATTAATCCCCTTTCTTATTCTATGACTATTCTTTTTTATTGTATCCTGTTTTTTAAATATTTTATTTATTTATTTCTAGAGAGAGGGGAAGGGAAGGAGAAAGACAAGAAGAGAAACATCAATGTGTGGTTGCCTCTCACGCAGGCCCCAGCTGGCAATGTGGCCCACAACCCAGGCATGTTCCCTGACAGGAATCGAACCTGTGACCCTTTGGTTCACAGGCCAGCACTCAGTCTACTGAGCCACACCAGCCAGGACTGCATCCTGTTTTTGTTATTGTTGTTGTTTTAATGCAATACTTCCTCATTATCTCTCTAAGAACATTAAATACAAATAAATATTTTGGTTTGGTCTGTTTTCTTCAGTCTTCTGTACTCTGAATCATCTGTTTTCTCTGTTACTATTTTCTGTTTATATATTTTGATCTTTGCTATTTATGTTATGGATTTCTTCATATATCTGTGATTCTTAACTCACCATCCATAGTTTAAGAGTAGGTGTCTGAAGTGCTGATTGAAAGCTTTAAGTGTATGGCAAGATTTTCAAGCTGTAATGAGGGATTCCCAAATGCCAATATATGTAAATATTTTCTCTCACACTGGTCAGTTTCCACAGAGAACCCGTCAATCTTCTACCTCATGTCACAAGCTGAGCTCCCAGCATTCGAGCGCTAAGCTGAGAAAGGAGGCTGACTCTCAAGATTCACTGGGAAGGGTTATGTTCCTATTTTCAGTTTAGTACTTCACCTTTCTCACCTCCTGTGCTTGGGACTGCCAAGGTCAGGGTGCATCTCTTTACAGACTGCGCCTCCTGTTTGTGCTCTGCAGCGATAAGAGACGAAAGATGAGGGATCTAAGAACTCCTAGTGCAGACTGTCAATCAGTCATCCTATTTTTAGCCCCACTTCATAGTAAAGGCTTCCCATGTGTATTATCTTCATTTCCTGACTCTTTCTGGACTTCTGCATTGCAAATGCTTACACGTGCACATGTGTGTACATGCATATGCCTGTGAGAGAAAGAGATTACACTCAGAAAAAATAAGGCTTTTGTTTGGTTACAATGATGCATCACCTTCTCTGGTTTACTAGATCCATTCAGTAACAGAGAGATGGTACTGAAGGAGCTTGGTCCACATTCACAACTTCACGTGTCCCTGTTGGAGGTGGATCCTTCCCTACCTCAGGGAGTAGCAGACACACAAGCATGGTGAACAGCCCCTTAAATTTCCCTGGTTTGGGTGATTCACTCAGGGGTCAGCAGAGCCAAAGAGACACCAGGTGGTTTTCACTAAGGTTGCTCCAAACCAGGAGTCCCTCTGCACTGGAGTTGAGAAGACCTATGTACTGGAGCTGCCACTGACTTGAATACACAGGAGGGCAAAAACTATCTTCAAAGGGAGTAAGTTTTAAAAATGAACCAGCATGCGTACAGGGAAGCAGAAGCTGTGTCCTGAAGACAGTGTTCCAACCCCTGTCTCCAGTGATGGCGATGTCGCTCGGGGCTGTTCAGTCGTTTCCCGATAAACTCCCTTGGGCTGGATTCTCTGGCAGCCACAGGAACTCCGACTAATTCATAATGCCTTTCTAACAAAAGAAGCTTCCAGCTTCTGGAAACAAATGATTCTGAAGGGAAGGAAAGCACAGCGGTAAAAAACACAGGTAAGAGAACACGTGAAACCCCAGCCGGGAGCTCTCGCAGGTTCTCTGACCTGGCCCATGGGGATGGACATACTGTGGGAGGAATTGTTAAACCTCCAGCACTAGCTTTCTAGGGATGTTGGTGAGAATGGCTAGAAATGAGGAATGAAGAGAATGTTTCAGCATAGTGTCAGGGAACTTGACATGTATTTGGACAAGAATCTAGAACAGACAAAAGATTGTTGGTGAAAACTCAGAATGGACACTGATGATCACCTGGAAAACATTAGGAGGAATACATTCGGTGAGAAGAAAGCTTAATTCTTTTACATTTTCCTTATGAATGAGGAGGAGATATGGGAAATAATATTAGATGAGCATGTACATGATTGAGTAATGTGGCCCAAGAAGTGCTTAATAAAAATTACCAAAAGAAACCAAAAACCTCACTTCTTGACTGGAGTGCTCTAGGAGCACACTTTAGGACTCACATCTCAGTGCTTTTCTATTGAAGAATTTTATCACAGCCCTGATGAAAATATGGTTGTGTTATTTATGAAACTTCAGTGAGATAGAAAATACTATGAAAAAAATGGAGTGAGAGCAATAAGAATGACCACTCATCACCGACCACTCACTGTGTCCCGGATGCTGTACCAAGTACAGACATGCATAGATTGAGTAAACAGTCACACAGCCATTAGGTGTATGTTCCCATTCTACAGGTGAAAAAACCAAAACAAATTGGGTTTAAGAATGTTCCAGATCCATGAAGTGTCAGACTTAGGATTGAAACACCTGTCTGACAGCAAAAATGCTTGATCTTTAAAAGCTGTGCTCCTGTTAAAATGCAGATGGAGTATAAAGCCAAGATAAACTTTCTGTACTTGAATCTGAAAAGATAAGGAATATAAATGTAAAGCAGAAGCTTAGCGTTGACAGCAATGAAAGGTAACAAATTAAAATGATCTCATGATTTGGGTTGATTTCAAGCTCAACGAAAATCAGGAAAGTGGTATAACTCTGGAAAACAATGCTATTCTGAACTGACCAGACCACACTTGTAATACCATGTGTAATTTTGAAGCTATAGTTTAAGAACCACTGTGATATCCTTGAGCATGTTTAAACTCATCTAATAGAAACTGAGGAAAACATGAAAGAAGAGCAAATGTGAGCTTAAAGGGGGAAATATATAGGGTGGACACAGGTGCATTCTCCAAATATGGGAAAGGCCATTAAGCAGAAGAGGGATTAAAGTCATTGTACATTGATCCAGAATTATTACAAGGTACTGATTGTAGCTCAAGGAACTGCAGATAGAATTTATTTTACCCAATTCTGTCATTTCACAGAGAGAAAATGTGGCTGGAGGAAATAAGGGGATTTGTGCACAGAGACGTTAGATGTTGGTAAAACTGATGCCACCACTCCCATCTTGAGCCTTCCTGTTGTGGAGGGGGGGTTTCCACTACGATTCTCCTGTTAAAAGGGAAAATAGTTAAGAATAGCATCTTTATCTAAATTCGTCACCTTTGAACTTTCTAGTCAATAGGGCCCAGAGTTGTTGTTTTTTTTTTAAAGGTAACTCAGTATGGAGTCTCCTCAAAAAATTAAAAATAGAACTGCCATTTTAGCCAGTGACCCCACTTCTGGGGTATATCCTAAGAATTCCAAAATATCAATTTGAAAGAATATATATGCACCCCCAATGTTCATAACAGTGTTATTTACAACAGCCAACATATGGAAACAGACCAATTGCCCATCAGTAGATAAGTAGATAAAAAAGCTATGGTGCATTGGAATACTATGAGGCCATGAAAAAGAAGAAACTCTCACCCTTTGTTACAGCATAGACAGACCTGGAGATTGTTATGCTTAGTGAAATAAGCGAGTCAGAGAAAGGCAAATCCCATATGATCCCACTTATATTTGGAATGTAATAAACAAAATAAACTGATGAACAAAATAGAGACAGAGGTATGAACCCATGGAACAGACTGACAGCTGTCACAGGAAAGGGGTGACTGGAGGAGAGAAGGTGGAAGGATTGGCCAAAGATCATATATGCATGACCCATAGACACAGACAACGGGTGTGGTGATGGCCAGAGGGAAGGGGGTGGGGGGTGGGTGGAGGCGGGCAAATGGGGGGAAAATGGAGACATCCACAATGATGTCAATAATAAAAATAAAGAAAAAAGTGCAAGCTAAAAATAATAATAATAAATAATCAATGAAAACTATGTTAATTGAGAGAGTTTATCTTAAATGGTAAGCCATCAAATCCCATACGTATTTTATTGTTCCATCAAAAAAAAGAGAGAGAGTTCTTATAGTGTATCTGAAACCAGGGTTCCTCTGCAGATAACAGCAGTCGGTGTTCTCTGCTCCTGGCCCTGGGACTCGACACATGAAAACCACTTTTCCCCCAGCACCTAAAGCTGTAGGACTGTCCTCCCTCTGAGACCACTTCTGGGAAGCCAGCCCTCTGACCTGCTCCTTGGCGTGGGAGCAGCTGAAGGGGAAGCAGTGATGCCGAGGCTCAGAACACACCCACTCAATTGCCTCCCTCCTTCTGAACATCAGCTGCTGAGCAGGGGAATGAAGCCAGAACTATCACCAGCTGTTTCCCAAGCTGTCCTAGAAGCACAGACTCCCCAGGCATATTCTTGAGCAACGTTAGTGGAAGTGGAGGTCTGTCTCCACAAGCATACAGCACAGAGAAGAGACGAATGGGCTTGATCTCTTCATCTTCCAATCTCTATACAAAAATAGCTTTGCAAGCCCTCCTGACCAAGCTCAAAGCCTCTAATATTTGCAACCATCACTAATACTTTAATGGTCCTATCATCAATGTCTCCATGAATTTTGGTGTTTTTTTAAATTAACTAAAACCAACTAAAATTGGTTTTGACATGAGAAAGACTATACAAGAGAGAGGAATCAAAACAATTAAAATCAAATAAGCTAGCTTTTTTTTCATTATACTTTTTTCTTCAGTGTACTATACAAAAAGTTACTTTGAATTTGACAATAGAGAAGTTGCCTCAAACAGTCAGTTGTATGATATATTGCAAAGTCATTTGCCAAACCTGGCTGCATGTGTACGGCTTGAAGAAGACTGGGGGCCAGAACTGCAGTGGAGTGGGTGGCCTAGGTTTCTCAGTGTTATCAGCCAGAACAAGTAATTATATGTGTTATGATGTTCTAAGTATATGTGCACCTCCACCTGCATCCGTAGGCCTCGCGTGCTTCAGACTGTTTTCACATAATTGGGAGAAAAGTTCCCCGACACCATCATAATCTCCCAGAGAAATACATCAAAGGATCATTGTTCAGTGTATATGAATTCACATGAAAATATAAATCACATGGTCTCTTACAACAAAGAACACTTGGAAAGAAGAGCATGTTTGATCAAAGTTTGTATGGAAAGAAAACTAGTCAAAAAATGCAAATGAACCAAAAGTTTATTGAGAAGTCATAGCTAAGAGAAATGTTAGTAACTCCTAAATTATTTTCTTTTGAGGGCTTTTTTTCCCAAAAGGATTCAAGACATCTCACATGTTTTAGTGCATGACTGTTTTCTTGCCAAATCTAACTTGAAATATTATATTCTAAATATACATGTCACATAATCTTGAATATCCTTTCACTTACTTGAATGAGGCCTGGCCAAACATTTTCCTGGCAGTTATTATGTCTATAAGAATATACTAGAATATGACAGAGCTAGCCAAAAAAAATGAGTAGGCTAACTGCCATATAAGAATATGAAAATACTTATTTGGTTAATATTAACAGGCTTTACCAAATAGGCTGTATAATGTAGACATTATTTGACATTAGCCTTTTCAAAGCACTTACTGAAAGAAAAAAAAAGGTTTCATTTGGAAAAATACCACTGTGAAGTTCATTTACCTCTTTATTTAATCTAATGAGGAAGAGAAAATCTAAGTATGCAAAATAAAGAGAAAAATTGTATGAATCTGCACTGGAAATACCCAAGGTGCATTAAACAAGAATACCTGCTATCCCCATGCTCATTTATTTAAGAATGTTGGTGTTCTGCATTTGCATTTTTTTATTTCTTTTACTTGTCTTATAATGCTAGCTAAGAACCTTTTTTTAATTTAATATTTATTGTATTTTTTCTATAACTGTTTAGTCCCCTTACACACGCCTCCCCCAGCAATCACCACACTGTTGTCCATGTCCATGAGTCTTTTTTCTTTTTGTTTTTGCTAGGAGCTTCTGTATCATGTTGGTAAGAGCTGGTAAGAACATACTTCCTTATCTGGTTCCAGGCAGTAGGGGGAAAGCATTTCATCTGATTATGTATGATGTTTGCTGTAGGCTCTTTGTAGATAACATTTATCAAGTTGAGGAAATTCTCTCCTATTCGTCATTTACTAAAAGGTTTTCTTTTAAAACATGAATAGATACTGAATTTTTCAAATGATTTTCTGGCATCAATTAAAATGATCATTTGATTTTTCTCTTTTAGTCTACTAAAATCATGTATTATGTTCATTGATTTTCAAATGTTAACCCAGCTTTGTATTTCTGGGATACATACTACTTGATGAGGATGTATTATATTTTGCAGAGGTTGTTGGATTTGATTTGCTAATATTTTGCATGAGGGATAATTGCTCTAGAGTTTTTCATTTGGTTGGTTTAAAGACTTTATTTTTAGGGTAATTTTAGGTTCATAATAAAATCGAAAGGAAAATACAAAGATTTCCCAAATAATCCTTGCTCTCACACATTCATAGTCTTCCCACTATTAGTGTCACTCACCAAAATGGTACATTTTTTTTTTACCAAGGATGAACCTACATTAACTTATAGTAACTACCCAAACTCCATAGTTTATCTAAGGATACATGCTTGGTATTATACATTCTGTATTTGTCCTAATGGGTTAGGATAAGTTTGTAAAGACATATATCCAATTCCCCTCACCCACACACATCCCTGGCAGCCAATGATATCCTTATTGTCTCCGTAGTTTTGCCTTTTCCAGAATGTTATGTAGTTGGCATCATACAGTATATAGCCTTCTCAAATTGGCTTCTTTCACTTAATAATATAAATTTAAGATTTCTCCATATCTTTCTATGGCTTGATAGTTCATTTTTCTAGTACTGAATAATATTACATTGTCTGGGTGTACCAGATTTTTATTTATCAATTCACCTACTGAAAGACATCAAGTTGCTTCTAAGTTTTGACAATTATGAATGAAGCTGCTATTAACATTTGTGTGGGATGTTTTCAACTCTTTTGAGTAAATATCAAGGGGTTTGATTGCTAGATTATATGGTAGGAATATGTGCAGTTTTGTAAGAAACTACCCAAGTGTCTTCCAAAGTGGTTGTACCATTTTCCCACAAGCAAGGTAAGAGAACTCCTATTGTTCCATATTCTTGTCAGCATTTGGTTTTGTAGTGTTCTAGATTTTAGCCACTTTCACATGTATGTAGTGATATCTCACTGTTGTTTTAGTTTGAATTTCCCTGATGACATTTGATGTGGAATATATTTTGATATTTTTATTTACCATCTGTATATTTTCTTCAATATATTACCTGTTAAGGTCTTTGGCCCATATTTTGAGGTATTTGTTTTATTTTATTATTATTGATTTTTAACAGTTTTTTTTTTATGTAGAATAATAGTCCTTGATCAGATGTGGGTTTTTTTCAAATATTTTCTACCACTTTGCTTCTACTCTAAATTTTTTGATACTATATCTCACAGAGCAGAATTTTTAAATTTTAGTCATCCTCTTCATCCTCCCCCACCCCATTCTCCTCCTTTTGTTATCTGTGTTTCTCCTCTTTCCCTTCTTTTATAATCCTTTAATAATTTACAAACTGTTTTTAGCTAGAGTGCTACATAAAAACCACAAACTGGATTTAACCCATGGGCTATATGGTTTGCCAACCCCTGGTCTAGGACTGATTTTGCTTCAAAAGTAAGACAACAAGCTGGTCAGGACTCCACTCAATATCCTGTGTGTTAGGAGTTCTTTACATTTTGGCTGTGGCAACACAAACTTTTCCCAGCCAACTATTCTTTTCACTGTTAATTTACAAAATAAACCCTCATCTAGTTTCTCTGTATGTTGTTTTAAGCACTGTCTCAGGAGCACTTTCATTTTCCTCTAAAAATAAAACACATGCAAAGAATTTTTGAAAATTCAGCAGTTCAGAAGTATCAAAGTTTTAAAAAAGAATTTTTTCTTAACATTTCTAATAAATCTTTGAAACTTTGCTCAATCACATAATTCGTTGATATGGTGTTAATATACAATTTATACCATGCCTGATTCAAAGCTAATTGTGGTATCTACAAAATAATTGGTTATGATAAATTGAACATGTGTAGAAGCCAATTATCAAAAAGTAATAACTACACTCATATTCCTAAGAAAAATATTAGTTTTAATAATCATCTTTCCTATAAATTTAAATGAGAAGTAGACATAACAAAGGTCTTTGCGTACATTAACATTTACAAGAAGCTTAATGTCCAGTTTTTAATGTTGAACAACTTTTATCAGTAATGAAATGCAAGAACCATTTAGTTACCAATTAGAAATTATTTACATAATTTTAGACAATAAATTCAATAATTAAATTAATTATTCTAGCTTTAATCCTGTTCTTTTCCAAATATAAACTTTTAATTTGTTAAGTTACGTATGGCCTTGGTTTAAAATGCACTTTTCTTACATGATAGCCAGATAGCCAGATATTAATCTGTAACCCACCTTCAAGGGAATACACATTCAGAACAGTATTTCTAAAAGCACTGAAAAATTTTGAGATTTTTTCCCATGCTCTGTACAACCTACGCTACTGCATGAATTGGGACTGATATATTTTAATACTTCTCGTTAATGCTGCAGGGTATAAGAGTAGAAGAGAAAGAAATTAATTATAATACTGGAAACTGGTATTCATTTGCTTTAATATTTTAACCAGCTTAAAAATTAAACTTAGCCCTTCTTGATACAGGGAGAAAAAGTCTGAAAACAGGCTAACGTTTATCCTTGGAGGACACAGCAGAAAAGAGCTCTCAGCCAGTCATTCCTGCAGGGTGATATGGAGGTGTGTGGGATTGATGACATAGGAAATATTTAATTTTCCTCTAAATTGCCATCATTTCCTAATAGTTAAGTATTAAACACATTAACATGACAATAAATGAAACTTTTTAGGTTCAATCAAACTTACTATGATATCTGCCTTTCAGAAAAAGAATTGCTTAAGCATTTATCCTCTAATAAAGAGCCTTTTACATCTTTTATCTTAATTGGGCTGTTTTAAGAGCACTATCACTTGGTTAATTCCCTATCGCTATAGCTGAGTTTCAAAGTGCCTCTGATAACATGCAGCTAAGTTAACCTAATCCTCATTTTTAACCTGTAAATACCCCAGACCCACTTTTCAATCTGGAATTGATGATCAGATTTTTGGGTGAGGGTGTAAGATAAAAGTACTCTGTCTCATTACTTCAGTCCATGGCTTCAATGGGAAGCAAGTTGAATTTTCTAGCCAAACATATGCTCAAGCATCCCTTTTGCAGTATGCACCCTGGGGCCTAAATATGTTTTCTGCTTGATTGTAAGCAAAATAAACATTAAATATTATTGATGGTAATGGAACAGTCATACATAACTTTTACCACAATGTTTTGCATTTTTCTTACATATTTCATTCTCTAATAATTATTGTAGGATTGAATAAAATCCCACCTTTCACATTTTTTTAAAAATGCACCTGATGTATGGGACACATTACTTCAAATCCTCTAGAGCTCAACATTCTTTTCGCAGACACTCCTATGATGTCACCCCTGTATCTGCTTTGACTCCTTTTACATAGATTCAACCCAACAGTCCTGAGGTGAGAGAGCCTGCCTGGCCTCTTCAAGGAACAGCAAGGAGGACATTTTGGTTAGAAGGATAGTATATAGTCACAGAAAAGTATGAGGAGAGGAGGTCAGTGAGCTAACAGGGTGGAAGATTGTGCAGGACTTTGTAGATCATTGCAAGAACTTGGCTTAAAATGATTTCACCTACATCCAAAGAATCTGGCTACTTAGAATGAGAATGGATTGCAGAGGGGCCGGGAAAGACAGAAGTAGAGAGACCTGTGGTGAAATCAAAGCAGTATTCCAGGAGAGAGATGGTTATAGCACAGCCCAGGGTAGTGGAGGAAGGTGTGCAAAGTTGGTTTGATTCTGGATTATTTTTCAAATATTTTTATACAAATTTTAAAACAGAAAATGATTGAAATAATTTTTTAGTGAAGACCAATATACCTATTAGATTCTACAATTAAAATTTTATACACTCACTTTATTACATATTTATCCATATATTCATTCTTCTATCCATCAATTTATATTGTTTTTATGCTTTTCAAAGTTGCAGTCATCATTACACTTCAACCCAAATATTTCTGTGTGCATATCACATAGTTCAATATTATTTACAGTGTTTTTTTTCTCTTGAGGTAAGATTTATATAAATATACAAATCTTAAGTATACCACTTGATAAATTATGGCAAATGCATGTATGAGGGGGGACCCCCCCAAAAAGTGCAGTTATCTTCTGGAGGGCAAGCCCCTTTACAAGCTTCTCCCACTAGGTGAGTGTTCTAGGAACCCACCTGTATCAGTGTACCAACTGGCATTATTGTGAGAGGCTGGGTTTGGATTTAGTGAATTTGGGGGGAAGACTCTTTCAACACATTTCCCCATTTCATGATGGGTGATTTTCAAGTGCACCTGCCCACACTGCACTGAAAGTTCAGCGGTTTTTGACCAAAAATGACATGGTCCCCATGCCCCAACCTCCTTATTCATCCAATCTTGCCCCAAATTACCCTTTTTTGTTTCCCTAAATGGAAAAAGTTCTCAAAGGGAAAAGTTTTGCTGATGTGTGTGGAAGAGGTAAGACTGAAAACAGCAGAAGCACTAAAAGATATCAAAATTGATGAGTTCAAAAACTGTTTTGAACAGTGGAAAAAATGCCTTATAAATGGATTGCATTAAATGGAGAATACTTTGAAGGTGACTGAAGTTTAAGCATGTAAAAATAAATACACAATTTTTTAATAAAAAAATCCAGTTTGGGGGGGCCTCCCCTCATAACTCTGCATCTAAATCCTTACAGCGATACCGAACATTATAACCCCAGAAAGTTAGCTTATGTCCCTTTCCAACGACTCCCTACCCTCATAATCAAAGTCCCCATAATTCTAATTTGTTCACTTAAGATTAGTTTTGCCTGTTTTGGGACTTCATGTAACTAAAATAATATAGTATGTACTATTTTTTGAGTACTCAGAGTCAAGTTTTTGAGATTCATCTACATTGTTGTGTATACCATTTTTTCCTTTTGAGTGATAAATAATATTCCACTATATGAATGTACTATAGTTTGTTAATATATTCTGTCTTTGGTAGATTGATAGATAATACTGGTAGTTTATTGCTTGGAAATATTATAAATAAAATAGTATAAACTTTCTATGAAGGTATTTTTGTGAAAAAAATTTTTCATTTCTCTTTGGCAAATACATAATAGTGTTACTACTAGCTCGAAGCATCAGTTATGTGTTTGGTTTTCTAAGAAACTGCCAGGTATACTTTTTAAAGTGGTTGTACCATTTTACCTATTCTGATGGGCCCATAGAAGTAACTCAGTTTGGTTTAAGATGCATTTTCCTTCATTTATTTTCAGGTCATTTCTCTTTATTATTCCTTCCCAGAGCATTGCAGATTATAGCTGTTTGTTTCTACTTACATTTGTTAGCATTTAAACAATGTTTCTTCTTGGTGTGGTGTGGTGCCCAGAGTGAGGGAGGGGCCACAGGAACCCCCAGTGCTACAAGGGGCAGGCTGTGTTTCCTGGGTAAAGTGTAAACAAACCAGTGGGGTAGTGTTGCATTGCCCCGGCAGATGAGCTAGTGCAGTGCGCGCTTGCAGAGGGAAAACTTGTGCTGGGTTTGTGCAGGCTGGAGAGGTCCAAGCAACACGTGTACCACGGAGGTTAACATGGCTACACCAGGAGGTGCTGATCTGCAAGTCTAGCCTACAGCATTGGCTAAAGAACTGAATGCTTCCAGGGCTCGTGGAATTTTGGTTCTGGGGTTTAAACGGAGGGTGGACCGAGTCTTGCCCATTCTGATTCCCCTCATTCGGACAGTCAGGGCCAGCTTGTGCCAAGGCTGAGTCCCACCCACTGGACCACATCCCAGGACCTGTGCCCCAGCAGCAGCCTGGGGGACTCTGCTGTTCTGAGCTGCAAGGACAGTCCCGGACTGTGCCCTCTCTTCTTCTTAAATCTGTGCATGGACAGGCGGGCCAGAGTGCTCACCAGTCCAGGACAGCATCAGGTGGCAGGCCCACGAACAAAGCCCCTGCACGGCCAGCTGCAGCAGTCAGCAGCAGCCCAAGGCCCCAACAAGGGAAGCTGAGGCAATGGAGGCACCAGCCCCACAAGCACGGACTCCAGGGAGGGAGCCTCAAACCAGAGAGAAGTTCACCTAGCAGCCTCTTGCTCCAGAGGGACAGTTGAGAATGGAGGGGGATCTCTGGCTTGGTCTTGGGTTTCAGTCTGTTTGGGGTTTCTGTGTGTTGAAGAGATTGGCCTGGAGCCAGGGAGTCCCCCCACTCTCCTAAATTGTGCAACATTTTAGTGAGGATCTTTTTCTTTCCCCACCAATCTTTATTTTATGCCCGTGTTCAGCAGTGGGCCGTCAAACCCCACTACTGTTCAGTCACAATCTATTCACTTCTCACCTACTACTTCTTATTGTTGTTTATTTAAAACAATTCTTCTTTCTGCAATGGCACTACATGTGCCTGCAGTGTGATATCTTCATTCTTTCTCTGTGTGCCTTGCAATACCCAAGACAATACTGGGCTCAGAGTAGCTAGTCCATAAATGTTGATGTATGGGACTGAAGTAAAAACCCAGCCTGTGGCGAAATAAATTTCAGTACATGCATACAGTGGAGTGCTGCTCATGAGTTTAAAAGGAATGAGCTACCAAGCCATGCAAAGATGTGACAAAATCTTAAATTGATATTGCTTGACGAAAGAAGCCACGTGCTCTATTATTGTATTTATAGGACATTGTGGAAAAAGCAAAACTATGGATGCTGCATAGGGATTATTGGTTTCCAGGGGTTCGATGAGGAGGAGTGGATGGGAATAGGTGCAGCACCAGGGATTTTTTTAGGCTAGTGGAACTATTATGTATGATATGAAAACAGTGGGTATGACACTATGCATCTGTCAAACCCATAGAGCTTTAAAGCAGATACATTAAAACTTAATGCACATAATTGTAAAAAATCATTTAGGAAGTCAGGGTAAAATACAGATATGACAAAAGAATCTGGGTGCATTAGAAACCTCACTGAAGTGCATGGGGAAATAACTTTGGAAGTGATGGAGTCTGTCAGACTAAGGCAAAAAGGAATACGTAGAAGCACTGTGTTCTACCTGCTAAAAGCGTTTCCCATTGGGGATGAATACAGGTTAATAATTCTCAGGTTACTATATATATTTATAGTGGATTTGCACAATTAACAAATTTGATGGTGAATGGTAGAAGCCAGATGAGATGGGTCCCCACTGTTGGATTAGGAGGTTATAGACAAGCAAGGGGTGAGGGAAAGCTGGAATAAACCATATTTTAATGGGTCAGAATTAGAGTTATCAGTATGAATTCATGTTTAGCTTAATATTGATACAGACCGTTACACACAGAAATATTTGTAGGTGTGTGTATATACACAGTCATGTACACACATAAACATTTCCTTCCTGTGCCAGCTAAAAGGGCCAAGAAGCAATAACTATGCAATAGCAAGGACTTATTGCTTTCTACTACCAATCTCTAATAAAATAAAGCAGAGTTCCCTGAGGAGAGTCTGAGTCTAGGGTTTGGGTAGGACATATAAGATGAGCCTGGACCACGTCATAGTGCCACAAGTAAGTACTTAAACACACTCACGCACACACAATGATGAGAATATACCCAAGGTGTATGGAAACCAACTGAAAAATCTCCCAGTGGGTCAAAGCTTGAACAATTTTAGCAACAAAAACAAAGTAGCACTGGATTATACTACAGAGTATGAATTAAATATCTTTGGTTTTATAATAGCATCAGTAAATAAGTGAATATATCACTACATTAGGGAAAATAGACAAATCTCCCATTCAGAAGAATTTAAAACATCTATGAAGACATTTTGCCTTCAGAGAGGTAGACATAACTCCATTCCCAAAGTATCAGCTGCCCATGGTGACTTCCCTCCAAAGAGTGCGGTATTGAGAGGGCTGGAGGAAGAGCACAAATTTCCAGCAGAGAAACCCGACAAACCCTCTTCAGCCAGGAGATCAATATTAACAGCAACAGTAGTAAATCACACTGATAACATGTAACACATGAGGAAAATAGTATGCTGTTTCTGTGATATTTCTAAAACAAAAAACAAAAAAGCAAAACCATGACCGCTGTCTAACCATGAGAAAAACATCAGGCAGCTCCCAATGAAGAAGCATTCAGTGAAATAGCTGACAATCACTCTTCAAAAATGTCAAAGCCATCAAATACAAGGAAAATCTGAGAAACTGTCGCAGACAAGAGAAGCCCAAGGAGAGATGATGACTAAATGTAATGTGGTGTCCTGAGTGGATCCTGGAACAGAAAAGTGACAGTAGATAAAAACTAAGGAAAACAGAATAAAATATAGCCTTTAGTTAATAACTAGCAATATTGGTTTACTAACAGTGACCAATAAACCAAACTAATGTCTGATGTTAGTAATAGAAGAACCTAGACGTGGCATGTATGGAAACTCTGTATTGCATGTGCAAGATTTTTGTAAATATAAAACTGTTACAAATTTTTTAAATTATTTTAAAAATGACTATATTAAAACTACCTATACCAATAGGAATAAATCATATAAAAATATTGGGTGAAAAAATTAAAAAGAAAAGGCTGAGTAATGTGTGATACTAATTATCTAAATTATGAAAATGGATGTATACGAGATATTAGAAATCGGGAGAGTGGCTGCCTTCGTGAGCACAGACACATAGTCTTAGGGAGCGTGGTGGCTAATGCTAACAATACTCCACATTTTGATCTGGTCACACGGGTTTGTTCGCTTTGTGTCAATTACTGAGCAGTATACTTATTAACTGTTCACTTCTGTGTATGTATATATTTAAGATGTCAATAAAATATCTTTTTGAATTAAAATTTTTATTCATGTTCTGGTATCTTCCCACATTAAACAGATGAAATTTGTCTTTAAACGAGGAAGTATGAGTGGCCTCATTTTCACAGGAAATAGAACCACAACTTGTAGGTCAAAATAGACCAATACTAGGTTTCTTACTTTCCTAAGAAGATGTGAAATTCTAAATCTTCAATTAATAAAATTTCTGAAACATTATATCTAGTACAATCAAACTATTAAATAAGATACAAATCCAATTTCCAATAACCAAGTAGAAACATTAGACTAATGAAGAGCTGTGAGAACATAATGGTTTTCTATATGTTTTCAATGATTTCCTGTAATTTAAAGCTTTAGCTCTCCTTGCTCTAGTATAATAACATAAAGACTAAGAGGATTTTGATATTTAATCAAGAAGGTTATGCATAAATAAAAATAATTACATTGAAAGTAAATTCTTCATCAACACTTGTTAAAACATAAGTACAGCTAGTAATGGAAAATATTGTAGATAATTGGTAGAAAAAATACATTATTACTCATATGTACATATTTGCTGTGTTAACTCAATCAGCAGCTTCCTCTGCTGGTAGTGGTGGAGAAAGGGATGTTTCAGTGGCCAATGCAAAGTTAAAAATACTCCTATCGCATAGATATTTAACCTCTGCCTAGACTCTTTGATGTCAACAAACATGTCATTTGAAAATGCCTGTTTTGCTGGCATGTCATCAATTGATGTCCAAGAACCAGATTCAATTATACTATTTCGCTGTTTATCATTTATCCTCTTCTCTCCCCAGCCATTAACAAAGGAGTGGTTTGCACTGTTTAGTCTCTCCTGAAGATGGGATGCAAGATCTAAGGCCTGGGGCAAGCGCTCTCCAAAGCACTCTGTTTAGCCTGCTGGTGAAATTACAGTATGTGGTTTAAAAAACCCTTTGAATGTTCATCTTTATTCAAGTATATGTCATCTTCAGCAAGAGAGGATTTGGGAGGCTGCATTAAAAAGAAAGTTCTCAACACTTTCACAAAGAAAAAAAATAAAATGTTTAGAATTCAGTATTTTTTTTAATTAAACTGTACTCGACTAGTTGTCTAATATTGATAACTCGGTTTACTGACCAGAGAACAAGGAAAAATGATTTACAGTAATTTCATATACAAAGAAGATGGGCAGCAAATTAATAATTTAAATAATTCTACCCTGACTGCATATACGCACCCCACAGGATTGGGGCTTAAAATTACACTGTAGGTCAGAAAACATTTTAATGTCATTTCCCATAATTTTGGTTACAAATAGCATATCATTTGAAATCCTTCACCAAAACCTTGCTGCTTAGATTCAAAAGAATACCAACATTTTGTTCCCTTCCCAACCTGTCATTAGAGTTCCTTCTTTAGACTAAAAAGCTTCTTCAAGTACACTAGAATCACCCTTCAGTGTAAAAATAAAATGTTCATCTTTTTTATCTCCCAAAGGCATGTGGATAAGATAGTTACTAGAAATTAGAAAATCTGAGTTTCTTAGTTCCTTTTTGAAGTACTAAGAAACTGGTGCTTATAGAATTCACACACCAGAAAAACCCCTTAATTTTATTCTGAAAGAGATTGAGTTAATAGATCCTGATAACACGGTGCCCCACTGGAATGTCCATTGGGAGGAAAGCTCACTTGAGGTAAAGTGATTTCCTTTTGAGCAAAAGAAAAATCACTGATATCCCATTTTGGTGACTTTCCTTTACAAAAAGCTTTGAGTTCCCAACGATCACCTGCACAGGACTCTCACCGCATCTAGGCTGATGCAGGGTCCACTCCCGTGGAGTGAAGTGGGATTTTCCCAATGGTGTTTAGCTGCAGACAAATCCCTTGAGGTGAACGAAAAGTATCCAGGGTCAAATAAATTTGGGAAATATTATGTATTATTTTCATTATTGAGGAGCCAAAATGCACCTAAACACAGGCATTAAGAAATATTTTAAAAGTGAAATCTGTTTAATTTTGTTTAACTCCACGTTTCTCAAATTTAGAGGCCCATTGAATCCCCGTAAGTGTGGGTATGTGTGTGTTAATGTTATGTGTAATTTTGTGCATCTGTGTGAAACACTCATTAACATTCCACAGAAATCAGTGCTTCTAGGGGTGCACTAGGGAAATAGCCTAAGGCATTGAACTCCAGAAAGCCACCTTTAGCACGTAAGGAGTAAATGCCTTTCCGTCAATATCCTTAACAGTGGAACCTGCAGTAGGAGCCCAGGTGAAGTTTCCTAGCCAACCAGGAAGAACCAGTAAGACAATGGGCATCTGATTTGAGAGGGAGTTTTCATAAAGTGTGAACCTCTTAGAAAGAAAAAAAAGGATTATTTAAGAAAAATGGTCAGTAAATTAATCATCTTACCCAGAAATAACCCAATTACTTACACATAAGGAACACACATTATCCTTTGAAAGAAAACCTCTAATATGGGGGTGTCAAACTCATTTTCACCAGGGGCCACATCAGCCTCGTGGTTGCCTTCAAAGGGCCGAATGTGATTTTAGGACTGTGTAAATGTAACTACTCCTTAACTAGGGGCAAGGAGCTCGGCATTGCTGCCGGGTAGAAACAAGGTGGAGGACTGGATTCAGCCTGTAGGCCTTGTGTTTGCCACCTGTGTTCTAATACTTGTCAGAAGTTAAAAATGTACATCTTAGATAAGAAAGCTTTCATTAAAAGAATTTTAAAGGTTGGATTCTGAAGTTATTTCATTTAAAGCTCATGAAGCAATGTAAAGATACTTCTATGCAAAAGCAAAATTTTATGAAAAAAATTATACAATACCAAAAATATAAGCAGTTTACAATCCAGGCAGAATGTCTATAACCAGACAATCCAGCCAGACTAGGCAGAGACCACCTAGTTTTTCTCTTTCCCTTCCCTCCTGGGAATATACCTAGGCACCCTTGCTTAGCCTCACTAGTAAGTAGATGAGGACGTGAGTCTGAGTTCTGACGAGTTCAATGTAGATGGATGAATGTAGACGGCAATTGGAGGCTTGGTCCATAAGTAACCTACCTAGGAGGGACCACTCTTTCTCCTCACCCTCTTGGTGGCTGGAGGTAAAGAATTCAGCAGGAGCTTATGAGAGTCAAAGGGAGAGCAGCACAAGAAAATGGAAAGAAATTGAGCTCCTGAACCAAAAGATGAAAAGCTGCCCCCAAAGCAGTTTTATTGAACTGCTATACACGTAAGACATAAACTTACATGATCTCTAAAGAGCTGAGCTTTGGCATTTGTTGTAGCAATTACACTAACCCCAGTTCATAGAGTGCCCAGAGATTAACAATCACATAGAACACCTATTGGTCTTTTTCAAGAACTGGGTCTTTGAAGTATTTATTACAATAAACATGCAATGCACTTTACTTTGAAAAGCACCCTTTAAATGTGAAAAAATATTTACCAATCGTTAAAATGAAACATCTCTTTAAATCTAATACACCAATATCGGCAAAAGGCTGTTTATTAGCACCTGACAGCAATAAGCTTATGGTTGTTGAACACTGTTAAAAGGGTTGCACTATGTGGTTTGCTGTATTATAGACCATGAATGAAGAACATAAGGAGAAATCTTTTGAAGTTAAATATTTCATAGTTATGAAAATATGGACAATAGAAGGAAGGCTTTATGGAAGGCAGAATGGCAGTAGTAACAGGCGAAAAGAAATAGCAGCTGGAGAGACTTCTAAACTCCTCTTAACTAGCACATTGGTGCTGCTGTCACCTAGAAACAGGCTGTCGGAGTGACCTGATGTAGGTGCTGTTTTCCAGGAATGGAAGCCACATGGTTTCTGTAACTTGTTTCCTAGGATTTACCCTGGTTAGGATTGGGGAAAGTATACTTGGCTGTTCTAAGCAAACTGTGGCTAAAAACAGATTTCCCACTTCTATAATAGTCAATAGCTTCATGTAATCAGGCAAGAGACAATTATGCCAAGTTGGTTGGAATTAGTCTCTTTCTGCTCCATGCTCCAATAGAACTAAGTTAACACTTTTGTGCTAGCATTCATCACTTTGAGGATCCACGGTTAGCTCCGTGAAAAGACGGAAGGCTGTCGGTGGTCAATTACATTCCCTGCCACTCCTAAATTAACATATCCTGACAGCATTTACAACTCCTTGCTAAAGGAAAATTGCTTTATGAGATTTCTGTGCTATGCATGTTTCTTTTAAAATTATGAAGATATAACCCATCTTAAAATTTCTCTTGGAAGAATTGTATCGATTCAGTTTTCACAGAAGGTGACCTTCCAAGGGAGACTATGGCAGTTGCAAAGAACTAAACATTCAATTCTTGAAATGATGCTTGGCAAGACTGACAGTGTGCAAAGACAAAAATATATCTGGATGTGTATTGTTGAAACAGCCCCTTTGTAGAAAAGGTTCTTAGACTTTGAAAAGGCTCCAAGACCCCACAGAAAACTAGGGTAAGTCTGTCTTCCTCAAGAGATCAGATCCCGATGATATTCATATTGCGGGCATTAAAGGAAATGGTAAAAGATGGCTTCAAATAATTTCAATGGTTGAAATGAGGACTCCTGCTCTTTCCAAGTATAGTAATATCTAACACCCCCTTTGCACTTCGTGGCTACAGAAGTTGCCAAGGGAGATTTTTACAGTGCCATTATATCACGCTGTCTGCTTTGCAAAGAACTGGATTCATCAGTCTGATTCATCTCATGCCAGTTGCTGATGTTACAACCCCACAGAAAATGACTAAAATTTAACACGTTTTTACACAAAGATTTACCACTGAGCAACACTCATCATCTCTGAAAAGCATATTTTTTTAGTCCTTTACAGAAAACAGTCCTCAGCATCGCACAATTAAAGGCCAGGAAGAGCGTATTCTTCACAATGTCCAAGTTTGTGAAATTTTGGCTAGACAAGAAGAAGGCATTGCACTAAAGAGAGAAAAAAATGAGGTATAGCATTTTCATTTCATCACAAGTTAAATAGAAGAGGCTGTTTCCATTGGAAACTGTGACGAATGCTAACCTGAATTTCCTGTGTTACTTTTGAGTTGCTTGGAATTGGCTTTATATGCATACATATCTGAGGTGTAGACTATATTAGGCACAAATTATGAATTAGAGCCAAATAGTGAAGCTTGGGCATCTTTTTATAAAGCTAAATTACTATAAGATAGGGGTTCTGAAACTCAGATCCTCTTTTTTTCAACTTTGATCTTTTATTAACCAAATAACTACAAAATAGAGACTATGATACTAAAACCACTTTCCTCTCAATGAAATTGAAAAACTAGAAAGATGAGAGATAGGTAGGAGAGAGTAGTTTACAAGTACATAGGTGCATTATAATATATGTTCAACTTCCCTTTCCAAATATATTTCCCATCTGCCTTTGCACGTATGCTCTCTTTTAACCAGGCTGGTCTACTCATGGCCCTTAATATTCCTTTCTTACCCTGACTTGTAATATCTTTACACTTCTCTTACCCATTATTTCATTCTTCACCACCCAATCGGAGCCAAATATTTGAAAATTCTAGTCTGGAATGAACACTTTTTTTTCCTTTGAAACTTGATAAACAGACAATCTTGCCTTACTTTGGGTAAGTTACTTTACTTCCTTCCATAGAAAAGAAGGAACTAATCCACTTTTGGGGATTGCTGTAAGAATTAAATGAGATCTCTTAAGGAAAGTTGTCTGGTATGATAACAGGCAGATAGCAACAGCTCAATAAATGCTAGAAAACTTAGTTGTTATTTTTTAATCACTCCTTGGTTATCTCAGTGAATATACCCATGCAGTGACATATACAATACTAAGAGAAGCTACTTATTTTATGTAGCTTTATCTCACAGCTTTTTATACATAGATGCCTAGCAAATATCTATAAATTGAGAAATAGAATAATTTTTGTTTTCATATATAGGCTAGATCTATCCTTTTATTGTAATTTTACACTGCTAAACTTCAGACATTGAGTTTCTCATGCTATTAGTTTTCTGGGGTCCATTTGTCCTTCAAAAGCACTAAATATTCAATTACCCACTAACATTGCCAAGTGTAACAGGCACAACTAATTAGCCTTCTAACCAGGCAGTTCCAACTTTACATATTCTAAATACCTCACCAATACATCTTGAAAGCTAGTGTTTATTGTGACAGATTTCCTTCATCATTCATGTGTCCTTGGCACTCTTGACATTATCAGTAGTAGTAAGTCCTAAATTCCGTAACTCCGGGATGATCTGCAGCTTCCGGAGGTTTTCCATTCATGAAAGTGTTCCTACAATTAGAGCATCCTCTCGCCAATGAAACCTACAAGAATAAATCCCTCCAGCTTCAAGTCTATTTTCAACTCTAAATAATTATAAGGGCTTTATAATTTTATGATCTCAAATGTCAAAATATTTATTTCTCATTTTCTGTATATTATCTTTCTCAAAAATAATCACATTGTCATTTACTCTCTACCTCATTTATTTAATAATTGGATTAACATATGGCAGAACAAGTGTGGACAAGGAGAAATAAGAGCAGATTTATATGAAGAGCATTAAAATTGATGAGCAAGAGAAAGAGGGAAGAATTCTGGAGCAATGTCTTTAAGTTGGCGAGGTATGATGGAATCTACTGATCTGGTGGATGACTAGAATAGAAATGGTTTATTTATAGAAGGAGGCAGAAAGGAAGAGCATGAGAGAAAGATAAGGATAGGTGGTTAGGGCTTGTGGAGGACCATCTAACCCCTACACAAACTGTTGGTGGCATATATTAACTATAAAACAACAAAATATTTGTGCATGAACAGATTGGTTTACATCAGCTGGCAACCCTATTTAATTTATATGTTCAGTTGCTATGGTCAAAGCCATATCTCCCTACAACTAAAGGCGAAAATATGACACTCCACCAGAGGCCTCCAGGCAATCTTATCTTGTTGACTTGGTCCTGAACATGCTCCTCCACTCTCTCAGGCAGTAAGTACACTTCTCTCTTCTGCCTGCCTTAAACCCTGTCGTACAATGGTCTTGGTTTTTCCCACAAACTTTTTGACATGTGCTCCTAAGAGATAAAAACAGCTTATATTCCTAATTTTTGATGTAAACTTCAAAGAATATCTACAGTAGGCCTAATAATTATTAGATAACTCAAGTTTACGTAACTCACATAACCCTTTTATACATCTGGAAATGTAAAAGGCAGAACAGATTATGTTGATTATGGAACATAATTTAAATTGCCAACTCCACTTACAAATAAGGCTAACTCAGCCTCTTCCTTCACAGAAATGAATTTGAATCAAGTTTATATTTCCAAATAATGAGAGATCAACAACTAAATTTAGGATGAATTCAGCTTGATGTAATGAAGAGTATGTAGCTTTTTCAAGTTCAGTCAGTCTGGATTTAAAGTTCATTGCCATCATTCACTAATGAGAGCCTCAGCCTCAGGTTTACCTTGGGTATAAAATGGCAATGATACCAATCTCATAGGGTTATTACAAAAGTCAGATGAGATAACATACATTTACCAGGGTTCTTGACATGATCAAACTCACACCACTCACCAGCCCCTACAATACTTCTCTATCAGAATCTTGTATGGTTGAGTGTACTTTCTCAGCCAATTATCTATATACCCAGCTGACAATTTAAATAATTTCTAAGACAAGTTTGGAAAATTATTATGTAAAACTATTTTCACTTTTGACAATGGGAAATCTCATTTATTACAAGCCTAACTTAAAACTGTCAACTCCATAGTTTAGGATTTGACAAAAGAGCTAAAACATTTTGGGTTCATTTTGCCCATAACTTTGTGTGCTCCTTTCATGGGCAGAGGCTTTGGAGTAACTGCATCATCCTGTCTCTAAGCTGTTTGGTTTCCACGGTACCAAGCCCTGAGTGATTCTGGACTCTGCTTCTTATCAGAAGAATCTCTCAAAGGTAATTACCCCCTTGTCAACCAGGAACATGAAGATGCATCAGGCTTAGTGAGCAGAAGTGGACTGGCTAAAATTCCCTGTGAATCACTTGGAAATCACCTATAATAAAGTATGACAGGCATAAAATATAATGGTATTGCTTCCTAAAATTCAGTCTTTAAAATATGATTAAACCATTAGCCTACAGTCCGACAATAAATACAGCATGGCACTAACAACACAATTCTTATTTCGCCAAGGCTAACAGAGAAAATTTCCAAATGAAAGAAGAGCCATTAGTAATTGAATCAGAAGTCCATTGCACTAACAACTTTCTTGACTATATGTGAAATAAAGCCCTTATGTGTCTCTAAAATCTGGATTCTTCTTTTTGTAACATGAGTTGCTTGAATTTCAAGTACTTTCCAGTTCTAGATTTTAAAGACTTTTATGAAATTCACATAATTACTTTAAAATTGAATTTATTGTATTGTCAAATTGAATTTATTATATACTCAATGCCTTTTAATTGACCATTACAACATATATATTGGTTGTATGTAATTGTGTGTATTCTTTATCTATATCAAAATTTAACCCTTTCAACATCAGTATGTGACCAGAAGTTTCAGGGCACAACACTGGATGAGTGATTTCAACACCACAGGTTGAAGAACAACCCTGCCTCTAGATTGGACAGCCAGTACCAAGAGAGCTGTCTTTGTATAGGAATTGCAGGGATGGAAAGAAGATAAATAGAAGTTTACATGATAAAATGAAAAGAAATAAGACAAATCTGCAAATAACTATAATACAAGACAGAACCTGCGACATCATATGGAGGTTTGAGATTATATTCAACACAGGTAACAGGACAGCTTCTTAGAAGAGACGCAGTTTGAGGTAAGCCTTGAAGCATGTATTCAAGATGCTTCCCATTTTAACACAAATGAGGTGGTATAGAAACAGGCCCGCTCAGTTTGGACATATGTTAAATATATGACATGGAGTTCATGGCATACTAGGAATTTATTGATTGAAGATGCGATTGAGCCATGTTCACTGAACTTTATACATGATAAACATCATTACTCACAACATCCATGTCTTAGGAAAGATAACAGAAGGAGACTAGACTTTGGGTTGTGAGCACACAATGCATGTACAGATGACAATCATAGAATTGCACACTTGAAACTTACATGACCTTACTAACCAATGTCACCCAGATACACTTAATTTAAAAAAAAAGAAATGATAACAATGGGGGCTATCTTGCAAACCAGTTTTCTCTGCATGCTTGTTCGTCTCAATAAGCCCAAGACCTTACAAAGGCCTTGGACACGTTGTTTTCTTTGTTTGACAACTGCAAATTAGGCACAAGCATTGCTAATATGGTGGGGGAAAAGTTCTCAACAGCTGAATTCTGCCTGTTCTGCATGCATATGCAAGGCATGCAGCTGTTTCACTTTTTATATTCCAACACTAATACAGGCCTCAAAAAGAAAAAAAAGGGGGAAAGAAAAACTGGATGGTTGGATGTTTCTTCAAATAAAAGTCCAGAGCTCAAAGGCAAAATACTTTAAGACAATGTACAATAAGGCCTTTTTTTTCAAGTCATATAAAAGCTGTTTTATGAAATTAAGCTGGAAATATTATAAGTGGGAAATGACCACAGAATAAATAGGAACCTTTTAGAAAGAGAGCAAACATGTGTTATTTATTTTCCTAGTAAATAGTGGTGGCAGATTCAATCAGCAAGAAACATTGGATAGTTATGACCATTTTAATCATGTAAAAATTCATAAGTTATGTTTATGGTGCACTAAACAGCATCTTCAGGTTAGTACGAAGGAACGTGAATAAGTCCCATTTACCGATAGACCAGAGATAAGAAGAGACCGGTTCTCTCACGTGGCCAGTAATGCAAAGGGACAGAGAACATTTCAGCATCTCGGCTGTTACCTTCTTTTACTCTTTATAAACATATGGAAATAGTTATACCCAATTGCATAAAAATATTTAAAACTATAAAACAGTTCCAAAGCATGTACTGTGCCATATTTCATGTGGAAAGAGACTGACTTTAGTTCCGTTTTGAAAGGCCTAAAAAGTGCAAAGCAATAGTACTTTAAGTATTTATATCTACTTAGATTCTCTAATGTTTAAAGTCATGTTGAAAAATGTTAATTTTAGATGTTAATTATAGAGCTGGAATAAAGCATTGGTTATAAAATAGCTAGCTGAGGTTAAATCCCTCCATAATGATCAGTGTTTTGGGTACTCCCTGTTATTTAAAATACTACCAAAGAAACACATTACAAAAAATACACTAGCATGTGGCATATCTCTTCATTTGGAATTTATATGAATGATAAAACAAAACACAGGGACACCAAATATTTATCTAGTCTAAACTCTAGTTTATTCCCTAACATATGACATGTATGAATCTTACATTTTATTTAGAATCAAGATTAAAGACAACATCCTAACATAAAGATAGGAAGTGTTTCTTAAAAGATGTGGTCTCAGTTTATATAACTCTTAATTTTATATCATTTTTGCCTTAAAAAATACTGTGGGGTTTTTGAGATAGGGATGTACACATTTTTCAATGTTAAGAACTATGAAGATTTTGTAAAATATTAAAGGACTCTTTTTTGTAAGTGAATATTTTCTCTAACCATGAACCAGTGTATGTCAGAAAGTCCACATACAGAATTAGATTTCTTTGGACATGTAGTCAAGAGATCAGTCTCATAAATGTACACTGACTTTATTATCATTAGAACAATATGTGAAGTCTACCCTGACCCAAGTAATATTGAGAAGCTGGTGTAAAAATGGGGGAAAGAAGGGAAAGGGTGAAGTCAAGGAACATGTACAAAGGGCCCATGGTAATGGATAATATGGTGGGGACTGACTGAGGAAGTGGGGGATGGGCAGGGCAGGGGAAAGAAAGGGGAGAGAAAGGGGGGTGGGGGTGGGATTAAGACAGATGTGATTGAACAACAATAAAAAAAGAGAAAGTTCATCAAATATAAATCTGGTCTAAATAAGAAAGAAAGAAAGAAAGAAAGAAAGAAAGAAAGGAAGGAAGGAAGGAAGGAAGGAAGGAAGGAAGGAAGGAAGGAAGGAAGGAAGGAAGGAAGGAAGGGAGAGAGAGAAAGAAAGACAGGGAGGGAGGGAGGGAGGGAGGGAGGGGAAGGGAGGGAGGGAGGGAAGAAAAAGAGAAAGGAAGGAAGGAAGGAAGGAAGGAAGGAAGGAAGGAAGGAAGGAAGGAAGGAAGGAAGCAAGGAAGGAAGGGAGGGAGATGTTCTCCTGACTTTATTCACTAGCCCTTTATTTTAAAAAGTTTGCTTATCTCTCAGTTTTTTCCCTTCCTTTTTACCCTATCACCCATGTTCCATTATGCACTTCTTAGATCCCAACAACACTTGCTTTTGTATCAACTTTTAACCTACTCCCACCACATTGAAAATATAACTGATCTATATTCCAAGCCATCAAAACCCTTTGCCCATTTGCCAATGTAACAGCTAATTACCTCACAAGTAAATTTGTTTTAAGAAAATCACAAGTGAGAAAGGTTTAATGTGGAAACCTTACATAAATATATATATATATATATATATAAATATACATATAAAAAATATATATATTTTTTAAATTTTGTAAGCACTTAAGTCTCAATGCCTAGTCTGAAAGTCACTGGTCACTCTATCTACAGGAAACCCCAGTCCACTGCTAATAGTACAGAGAATGCCATCAATTAACTATAAGACACACTTTTATTTCAGGAACCACTAAGAAAGAAAAAACGCTGCTATTTAAATCATGACATGGTGTCTTAATGATAATCCTGTGCAACATAAGAACTGATAACATCAGCTCCTCATGGCTTTGAAATGGTTTCATCCAAAGAATTTGGCAATCTACTCTACCCTCAGTCACAGTGCTTAGAGTGTGAGAATAATCTCTTTGCAACTATTTCAAGAACAAAACATAACATATCTTTATCTTCTCATGCACATTTTCCTTTTTTAAGTCCCTAAACCCTGGGTTCTTAATTTGTAAGAAAATAAGAAATTCTGATCATATCTATAATAATGTTTCATTAATAGCAAACTATTTCCACCTAGCAGAGAGTTAGAAAGAGTCTCATTTGCATCCATATAATGTAAGAAAAAAATGATGAATTTTTTTGAATCCATTGAAAGCAAGACAGCAGGGCAACCAACTAGCCCAAATCTAAGAAAAGACAGGTGTCTGCTGAAAGCAAGGGACATAAGGTGTAAGCAATGGCCTACCTAGAGCAGATGCAACTGGTCACCAGTAAAAGGAATTCGGTCAGGTTGGTTGGAAAGCTGGTGGAGCCAAACCCACCCTGGAGAGAGTGCAAAGTCCTGGGAGATGAGAGCACTTGAGAGATTCCAGATTTTCCATTTTTATGCTCCTATGGAAAAATAATAAAGCAAGTAAAGCTTGTAGGAGGACCTATATTCCAGTAGTCATAAATACAAATCTGGACTTTATCTCTTATCGATCAACAAGATCAACATTTTATGAAAAATGAAATGTAATAGTATTCTTTTTAATTTTTTAAGATTTTATTTATTTATTTTTAGAGAGGGAAGGGAGGGAGAAAGAGAGAGAGAGAGAGAGACATCAGTGTGCGGTTGCTGGGGACCGTGGCCTGCAACCCAGGCATGTGCCCTGACTGGGAATAGAACCTGAGACACTTTGGTTCACAGCCTGTGCTCAATCCATTGAGCTATGCCAGCCAGGGCAGTATTCTTTTTAAAAGGTGAAAGAAAAAACCTCTTCTCTGTGAAGCTCCTGTGTCTGTCCCTGTGTCTTTGTTTCCAAAGTCTTTACTTGTCTTCCCGCTACACCATAGGGACTGGATGGAAATGCGCTTTTATCTGTCGGTCCTCAGCATCTACCACAGTATGGCATAATGTGGGTCCTCTGGAAACATTACCATACATAGCCTATTCTTTGTCTTTATATAAAACAGTGGAGTTTTACTTACAATGTCATCACTTCTATTTTTTCTTACCATTTGAAACTATCACTGCAATAAGAAAATCACTAGTCCATTGTTGTGACAAGAGATCAGTTGTTTTTCAGTTCTATGCTACTACAGACGTAGGTGTAATGAATTTCCCAGGTGTACAGTCCCCTAGAGATCGTCTTGGTCACCAAGCCCTCCTTACCGATAAGTAGAATTCCAGGAAGGCTCCTCAGCTTGCCAATCATTACATAATTTGAATTCAGGTTTGCCATCTCAATAACCCAGTACCCCTCTATTGCTTAATGAGTGCACTGACATCAGCCTTTAAAAATATCCAGAAAAGAAATAATCAGTTTATAATAACGAAAATCCCTCTTATTTGAAGTCTTATGTTGTATCTTGAAACTTGCCGTGTAATGATTTGATATCACTGTTTTAGCCTCACTTGTTATATAATAATAGCTGACATTATTAACTGCATATTATGTGTCAAGACTGTTCTAAGCACCTTACATTTATCTCCTCAAATAATTTAATAACCACCAACCATCAGTAGGTATTCCAATTTTACAAATGAGGAAAAGGAAACATACAGAAATTAATTTGACCAAGGTCATGAAGCTATTAACATGTTGGAGCCAAAACTCTACTCCACATGATTTGCCTTCAGAGCCCATCTTTTACTAAGACCATATACTAACTCTGAAAATCATCTAATTTTTCAGATTTTTTACTCCTTGTAAAAAAAATTATTCATAATTTCCAGTTCAACTACCTGTATGTCTCCTTCCTGTTTGAAATTACTGAAAAGTTTAAGATCTAAATTCATTAGGTATCCACAAATGAATTATCAACTCCATTTAATCTTGTATTAGGAAAATCAGCCGCTGTATCAATTGCCACAATACTAAGTAACAAACCACCCTAAAAGTTAGTTGCTTAAAACAACAACCATTAATTATTTCTCACAGAACTATGGCTCTGCTGAGCATTTTTTTGCTGATCAGCAGTGATCTCAGCTGATTTAGGCTGGTTTTGCTCATATGTCTGTTCAGTTGGTGGACGGACTGGAATTGGCTGGTCTGGGATGATCTCAGCTACGACAACTCTTATCTTTTCCACTGTCTCCCATCCCTCCCACCAGTTAGCCTGGGTATGTTCTCCTGGTAGTGGCAAGAGTCATTGGACAAATGGAAATATGCAGGCACTTTTCCTGCCTCTTCTTATATCAAATGTTTTCTGTCTCAATGGCCAAAGGAAGTTATATGGCCAAGTCCACGATCACTGTGGGAGGGTGATCGCAAAGTGAGTGGTTTTGGAGAGATATAGATAAAATATTGGGCCATCAATTCAATCAATCTACCATTTCTAGTTTTTTTTTCTGGGCTCTGTCCTCAAGTCTTTTATAACAAATCCTTAGCTTGGGTAATGTGCAAGATGCTTACATCTCAAGCATTCATCTTTTCCCTTGAGAAATCTTGTAACTAAAGTGGTATATCCTTAAGGGAATTATCAACGTCGCCTCAGTAATGAAGATGAATGCCTTATAAGGCTTGCTGTACTACATCGCCATTTAAAATTTCTTCTGCGTATACTAATACTTAACTCAGCCTTACTTTATGATAAAGTAAATGAGCTAAGATAAATGAAAGGCAATGTCTGCAAATATTAATGTTAATTTGAATCATTGTGAATTAACACCTTCTGTAGAACAGTCTGCACATGGTGAGTTCATTTGGTTGGTGAATGAAGCTAATACAGATAGAATCATGTATTTAGCTTCTATTTTTTCTGTTCCATGGCAAGAGATATGGACCCTCATTCAGACCACTCATTATATTAATTACTAGGAAGAATGGACAAACAAGTCTCAGTTGGTGTATTAGTGGATTATATCACTTATGCAGGAAATATTTAGTGAGCACTTGTTATGTCATTAGTTTTGGGCATACATAGAAGAATAAATCTGGGTCTTACTCAATTCCCCCTTTCAGGGGAAAGGGGATATATGATGAATACAACAGAAACCCGTGCTCAGGAATGAGATGTTAGATCAGTGAGTTCAAGCGGGGCCTTATGTAGCAACAATCTGGGCAGAGCCAATTGAGAGAGTTGCCAAGATTAAGTCCAAATCAAGAGACTTTGTTTTATATTACTCTCTGGTCGATTGGCTAAGTGGACCCAAGAAAAGGCACAAAATTAGGAAGGAAGTTCCCAGGAGTCCAATCAAGAGTCTCATAATTGGGTAAGTTATTTCCCTCAAAAGACAGCTTATGACATAGACCCAAGAACACAGGTAGCCCCTTGCTGCTTATCCCTCGATTTCTTCAGGCAAGCATGGTGGCATAGCAATGGGGCCCTGGAAGTGATGATGTAAGGAGGAAACTGGTCCTCCTGCTGTACTTATCTAACACTAAGAAATGTCAAATCCAAGAAAAATCACTTTGAAAAAAATGATCTCAAAACCACATTAAATCTTAGCATAAAGTCCTTTGGTCAAGTTATAATTTTTGAAATAGGGACTCATTATGAAAATGCTGACATAATTTTAACCATAAAAATGCTGATCATTCACAGTACCATACTATTATCTACTTTTATAACTATATTTGGAATTTTCATATACTATTGAGATTAGTTACATATTTCATCAAAGTGACCCATATGTATTCCGTTAGTGGATTTTATGTGACGCTGGCTCATGGGGACAACTGCAAGAACAAGCTAAATATGTCATCTTATCAGAGGAAAAGAAGTTTGGCAGGGGCACCCAAGCTTTGGCGTCTCTGGGCCACACTGGAAGAAGAATTGTCCTGGGCCACACATTAAATACATTGTGACACATAGTCACAAAAAAAAATCTCATAATATTTTAAGTAAATTTATGATTTTGTGTTGGACTGCATTCACAGCCATCCTGGGCTGCATGCGGGCCATGGGTTGGGCATCCCTGAACTGGGAAAACCTTAAAATCTTACCTTTTGGGATCAGAAAACATGAGCATGACAACAGAAAAATATCTAGGACCAAAGAAGAAGATGAAGCTTCACTTTAAATGGCTTGAATTTTATTACAATTATATAATTTTTCTAGATATTTTGCAATGTACATTTTTGTTTACAGCATTAACTATGCTGCATTTGTGTTTGCAATTAATTATATAGCTACTCTTTATAAACAAAGAAAACTATTTTCTTTTCAATAAATTTTAACTTCCCATTTATTTTCTTTGTTTTGCACGTTGCCCTTTGTATCATAATGCACTTTTCAAATCAGAAAAGAAGTCTTGTTCTACATTGAGCTATTGCTTCTTGTCCTGCACATAATCAGTATGAGGTTTAAATGATTATCATTTAAACATTATTTGGGGCTTTTCATTCTCAGCTGCAAGCCTTGCTCACGCCCTGTATTCTCCGCCCTGTAACATGACACCCTTGAACCTTGGGAAATGTTCTTCCCATCTTGGCATGAATCTGGACTCCAGGAAATGGCATCTTCTTCTGTCCTGATTCTTGAAAATTTCTGTGCCTTTTGGAGCAGACTATGTTACAGGGCAATCTGAGAGGTGGTACAGCCCTGTGTGACAACCTGTACCTCATGTGTACATTCCTACTTGGGTGTCCTTCTGGGTACAGAGAATCTGTTGCTTCCCAAGGCCTTACCTGGGCAGGTAGAAACAAGACTCCACCTGATGTCATGTTTAATTTTTATTCTGGCTCAGAGTGCCTAAGCTTTTGAGGCTAAAGTCAAGAAGCACCCCCTCTTCTCTCTCTGCATTCTGAGCCAATGAAAATAAAATGCCTTGCTAAGAAGGGTTAGGGAAGAGAAAGAAATACCAAGAACAAAAACACATCAGCTAGTATCTCAAAAATATTTTCCAGGGGTCATGGATATTCAGATCGTGAGTACAAGAATATGGCTACCATCCTTTATAGAATCAAATGCATACTATAAGGGAACACTTAACTCAATGTTTGCTCAGTTCTTGCTTCAGAACTCTGGAACTCAACATTCGTGGCTCTGCTATTGAACTTGCGCCAAAATAAGTTCACAACCCTACAGCTGAAGCAGGGTCTCACTCAAGAGTAAGGTCCCTCCTGGTATCAGTTGGTGGAAGGGAAACTGTCTCTCAAGCCAGAGGACTAGCCTCAGAGATAGAGCTTGAACCCCAAGGGCAGGATTAGGTAGGAAAAGGATATGAAGTCAGTGGGGTTCCCTGGTGGGCTTTATTCCATTCCTCGAATCTCCTGCAGAATTAAGTGGGAGCCAAATACCTATGAAAGGATAAGATAACTATATATTGTAAGCAAGACCATTTATACCCCCTACAGACTGCTCATATGCACTTTTCTGTATCTCTAAGCAGGTAGTAAAACCACCTGGGAGTCATCAGGCGTCTCAGCTCCAAGGGAAAGGATTTTCAACTCCACTTGGGCCACAGCCTCCTTAGAGAGCGCAGCACACTGTTGAGACCAGCCTAGAGTTGACTCTGGACAAGAAACCCAAAGAACTCAGAAGGCTCCAGTTTGCCCTTTCTTCAACTGGAGATTTCCCCTTCAAAACATGTCTAAGAGCAGTAGTTTTCAAAGCCAGGCCTCCTTTTCCTAAATTTAATCACATATCCTGCATCCCCCCACCCCAAATTCTGTAACCTTCTTAGGGTGGCCCACCCCATACCCCCACTGAAGACTCATCAGTCCCTCACTACCACCCAGGATGCCTTGTTAAGCTTTACCTTCTGTAATTGGCATCTTTATTCATTCCCAAGTATAAAGTTATATTTTAGTATATAATATGCCTTTTAAATACCACAAACACTATATCCTCTACCACTCACTGATTGAAAGTTTCTACTATAGGGATTCTAGGTTTAACTTATTAAGGGTGACTCTAATACCTAACGAGTCTGCCGTTTGTCAGACCTTGGAGACATGAAGTTAAACAAAACTTGGTTCTTACATTCAAGGAGAACAGAGTCTAGTGGCAGAGACAGAAGTATAAACAAGTCATTTGAACACAACTCCCTAATAGAAGCTATGGGAGAACTGAGAGAGCAAGTAACTTGGATTAGGCAACAAGGCAAGATACCAGAAGAGAGGACAGTAAAGCTGTGTAATGTGTTTTTAGTTCAATTATTTTTTGATACAAAAGTTTTTAGAGAAAAAAATACCACTCAGAAATATCCACTGAACTATTTTGTTGTTTTTTAGAACATTATCTATTCTTAAAAAAGAAATTTGACATATGCATTTTATAATTTACTATTCTCTCTTCAGACTATTTTTCAAAAATTTTATGTCATGAAATATTATTCTGTAGGATGATTGACAAGTAAGCAGCTTTAGGTAATAATAGTAAGTATTTATATGGAATACTTACCATGTGTCTGGCAATTTTCTATGTACCATACATACACTAAATAATTTATTTCTAAAACAAAAATGAAACAAAGCTAACAAAACAACACAGAAACCTATGGTGAAACTGATTAATCCTTAGTTTAATGCTCTTATTTTACAGATGAATAAAATAAAGCATACAACAATAATGAAACTGGCCAAGGCTAGTTAATTGCTAGTAGTAACAGTTATTGATACATAGTACAAAGTAAAGGCAGGACTCAGCCCTGGAGTCTGCTTGCAAAGACTATTGTTTTTACTGTTACACCTCATTGCTTCTCCAGCCTACTTTAAGCTCACATACACAGAACACACACATTCAAAACATATCTTCTGAAAAGAACATAAAAATATCAAAAAGCCCCTCCAACATTTACAGTATGTCTTAGTAGTGCTACATCATGGAATTTATCCAAAATACACTATTACAGATGCATTATTATTTTAATGAGTATGCTCATTGTTGCATTATTATATTTGCATGTTTTGATTATTAATGGTGTTATACAAAATGAAAATAAAAAAAAACAATTACCCTTTGTCCAGAGCACCCACGTTGTAGGCACTGCCGGTCCCTCAGTCCCTTAGAGCCGCCTGGGTGATCAGACTGACCTCATGGTGTCGCATGCTTGTGTTCAAGTCACCCTCATTCTACTCAGTAATGAGCCCTTATTCTACTCAATAATGACCCCAGAGCACAAGAGTAGGAATGCTGGTGGTTTGTACATGCCAAAGAGAAGCTGTGAAGTGCTTTCTTTATGTGAAACAGTGAAAGTTCTCAACATAATTAGGAAAGTAAAACCACTATATGCTGAGGTTGTTAAGGTCCATGGTAAGAACAAGTCTTCTACCCATGAAAGCGTGAAAATGGAAAGAGAAGCTTGTGTAAGTTCTGTTGTGACACCTCAGACTTCAAAAGTTACAGCCACAACTTCAGAAGTTACACACTTAGTGAAAGTGGAAAAGACATGATACTTGCAGGGGGAATGTTTTAAATTAAATTTTTGAGAGATCACATCCACATTACTTTTACTACAGCATATTGTTATAATTATTCTATTCCGTTATCAGTTATTTTGTTAATATTTTACTATGCCTAATTTATACATTAAACCTTTATGTATAGGAAAAAACATAGTATGTGTAGGATTTTGCGCTGCTCATGGTCTCAGGCACCCACTGTGGGTCTTGGAACATACGCTTTTGGGGATAAGGTGGGGGACCACTGTACCATATGAACACTAATCAAAAGAATGCTGGAATGTCTAACTTAATCAAAAGGATATATTTCTGAGTAAAGAATACTACCAGGAATAAAGAAGGTCATTTCAAAAAGGTAAAGAGTTCATTTAATCAAAGTAATGTAATAATCACAAACGTTTATGCACCTAATATCAGAGCTCCCAAGTATCTGAAGCAAAAACTAACAGAAATGAAAACAGTATGTATAGACAAAGCCACAATGATAGGCATGGATTTTAATCCTGCTTTGTCAGTATGTGAAAGAACAGGTAGAGAGCAAACCCTTACTTGGATTTGGGAGACGGAAACAACACAATTGCCAACTGACCGAACTGACTTATTAGAACACTTCGTCTAATAGCAGCAGGATACACTGCCGAAGTGCAGGTGGAACGTTTATCCGTGCAGACCACATTGTGAGCATTCAAAGGCCCCAATAATTGTAGGTCATTCAAGTCATACAAAGTATGTTCTCTTACCACAATGGAATTAAATTAGAAATCAATAACAGAAAGATATCTAGGAAATCCTCAAGAATTTGGAAACTAAACACACATTTGACCCATAGATCAAAGAAAGAAAGAAACATTATAAAACATTTTGATCTGAATGAAAATAAAACATGATGTATCAAAATTAGTGGGAGACAATGAAAGCAGCACTTAGAAATTTGTAGCATTAAATGTATACATTTCTCCCTGGAGACAGCTGGAGGCTCAGAGGTCCTTCTATGTCTTTAGCAGCCAGTCTTTATTTCATTCCAAGCTGGTGGTGCTTTTGCTAGTGCATCCTCCTTAAAATGTTTGTGGGTTTTTTATGCATCTGATTCCTGTCAACTCCATGTACCAAAAGCCACATTCACAATTCCTTTTAAGTTACACTTTCTATTTATGGGTACGTGGAGTGGATCCAACATTTGTGAGATTCCCTTGAGCTTTCTAGGACCTTTTTTTGTCCTATGAGAGATCAGTAGGAATCACCTTATTCCTTTTGAATATTTAATGATGGGTGTTTCCGTCACTCTATTATTTTAGTCATGTCTTACTGGCCATATCTGAGAGCACACCAGATTTAGTTTTTAACCCGAGATTGCATTATAATGCCCAATTGTGTTATAACTTGTTTGATAAGAAAGAGTTTTATACTGTTTTAAACTTGCAGTTTCTGGGTTCCTTACATTTCCTCTAAATTCAGCCAGTTCATACTTTTAACATTCACTCCTAAATATCCTTACGTAACTGTGCAGGTTCATTTGAAATTTTCTTCACATCGTGGATAAAAGTGGTATCATTTTTTTTACCACTATAAAACATGGACCACTATTTTTTCCAACTCTATATAAAAGCTTCTCTATCATCATACCACACAGACCAAAAGCCAATGTCATACGGTTCAAGGTTTTCATGGCTGCACCTCACCTCTTATATCAGTTTCTGTGTTAGCCACCCTTTTCTGCATGGAAGATGCCATAGAAATTTCATGATATTCAGCAATAGGACTTATTTCTTGAAGATGCATCTGCAGGTGGCTGGACAACAATGCCTCAAGAAGCCAGCTACAGTTGGTTTGGGTGGCTGTGCCCCACATGTCTCATTCTGGCATCCAGCCTGGAGAAACAATGGGTACCCAGGGAACATTATTCTCATGACTGTGTCGGATGTACAAGAAGCAAGTCCAACTGCAAAAGCATAGTTTAAGCTGCTACTTATATCCATAACATGCCAGTGGCCAAAGTAAGTCACATGACAAAGTTCAAACTCAAGGGATGAGGAAGTAGATTTTACCTACCAGGAGGCCCGGACCAAAGTAGTAATGATATTATCTCAATGGAGTAAATATTTAGGACCAGTAATTCAATGAGCTGCAAGGAGAGTGGGGAAAGGGGGGTGAGTACAAGGAAGAGGAATAGAGAGGGGCTGGTTAGAGGGGGAAAGTGGGGGTAGAAGAAGAGGAAGGAGAGGAGGAGAATGAAGGAAAGGGAAGCGTGACGACCCCCCTTCATAGGCTTATAGGTAAACGGGCTTTCCACCGAGGCCTCTTTTTCGCCAGCACTTTCTCTTGTGCCCCATTGTGTGTGTTGTACCTGACCCTGGAGCCTCTTTGTGGCTCTGGAGAGCTCCTGAGGTCCCTTTACTCTGCTGAAAATCCTCTTCCACATGTTCTGCTTTACTCTTTTTTAAATCCTCCCCCAAGGATATGTCTATTGATTTGAGAGAGAGAGAGAGAGAAACATAAATTGGTTGCCTCCCGTACACACCCCGAGCGGGGATCAGACCCACAACCAGGTATGTGTCCTGACTGGGAATTGAACTTGCAAACTTTTGGTGTACAGGATGATGCTCCAATCAACTGAGCCACCTGGACAGGGCTGCTTTGCTTTTTGCTTACACGATTTGATATGCCAAGAGGTTTCCAAAGTATTTTCTTGTTCTACAATGTGTATCTTACGTGTATTCATCATAGGTCTCTCATTTCTCTGCACTACTCAACCAGGAAACATTGGGAGCCAGTTAAGTTGAACTGACTCCTATAAAAGGGCCAGAATTGAAGGAAGCATATAGGACATTCCTGGAAGACAGATAAGGCCAGAGCATGAAATGCTTTGAAAAACATCCAATAGGATTTCATATTTTATTCTGTATATAGCAAGACTGCTGAAAAAATCAGAGTGAATTAATAGGATCATATTTGTATTTTAGAAAAATAGCCCCAAAGCTCTCCAATTAAACATGGCAGCCTAAGCCCAAGCACTTGTCTTACTTCCCTGTCAAATTCCTACTAAAAGTATAACTGCTATAACCTTAGAAGATCACAAAGAGAGAGGCAATGACAGTAGGTGACATCAACTATATTTTATGAAAGATGCAAAGAATTTCAACAAGCAGCTATTGACTTTACTACTCTAAAAGAAATTTAAGTGTCAAAAGAGAAGCAGCCAAAGAGGAGAAAATGGACATGCACTATTAGAACATGGAAAGGCCATGAAGGAGAGTAACCATGTGCCTGGAAGGGGGAGGCTGCAAACAAAACAGGAGAATTAGTTGAAACTTGAAAGAAGGAGAACTTAAACCTCAGACCCCATTCACCATCCCACTCAGCCAGGACAAATGCCCTCCTGTGCCAGGGCAGAAGAGAGAGGGCTGACTCTGTTTTAAAAAAGGGTGGGGGGATAGAATTTCTACCTCATGGACACATGGCAAGTGAAAGGGTGCAGTGAGGCAACACATTAAAATGAATGGGATTAAGGACAAATCCATTTTGTAAGCACTGGCTTATATTTTCTAAGCATGAATTTGAAGGATTAGAGAACTCAGCACTATTTAGAGAACACAGAAACTAAAAAAAAAAAAAAAAGATGTCGGTCTCACATTTGGCAGGAGTCAAGTAAGATGACAATTTAAGACTGTTCTTAGAATGTGACAGAAAGTCATTTGCACCTTAAAAATAAGAAAAGAAAGATAAAGAAACTAGTTTGGGGAACAATATTTTAACCTTAAGGAATTTCTAATATGGTATGTCTATCACTGTGTTCATGGGTAGTAAAAATTTTTTGAGCAAGAAAGTATTCCTAGAATCTTCTACTACATAATGCAAATGAACACCCATCCTACATATGTTTTTTAAAAAGTGTCATGCACAGGAGCTCTTATCAGCCAAACGTTTTCAGTTTACCCTTTAAATGATTCTTGAACTTGATAGCTTTAAATCAAGCTATCAAGCCTTGATAGGCCCTAAATCATCTAACAATGCAGAAATACAGAGATAAAAGACCACCATGTTTGAATGGACTTCATGACATCTGTTTTTAAAGAAAAATGGCAGGAAATGTCCAGTTTGGTCATTTAACAGTTTTATAAAACATTATTAAGACTATGACCTTTAGCCCTGACTGATGTGGCTCAGTGGGTTGAATGTTGTCATGTGAACCAAAACATCGCTGCTTCAATTCCCAGTCAGGGCACTTGGTTGAGTTGTGGGTTCAGTCCCTGACCAGGAGCATGGGAGAGGCAACCAATCAATGTTTCTCTCACACATCGATATTTCTCTCCCTCTCTTTCTCCTTTCCCCACCTCTCTAAAAATAAATAGACAAAATCTTGTTTTAAAAAAGTCTATGACCTCTTAAATTATGAAATTAACCTAAAATGTAATAGAGAAAACCTGTACAGAATAAAGTTTTCGTGTTTTACAGCCTTCTCAGCTACTCATGAAGCATGCTAAGGCCTCATCATTTTTTTACAGAGACATCAGTGCGCTAGGATATGGATACCATTCCTTGCCACTCTCCTCCCTGGACCATTCTCTTAACATGCCATACACTGTCCCACATTCATGCCTCTTCTGAGAATGCCCTCCTCTTCCTTTTTACTTTCCCCACCTGGCAAACCCCTACTCTTTCTTAAATTGCTGCCTTTCCTGGTCCCCTTCTTTCTTTATTACTCAAGCACTTTACATAGTACTCTTGTGTGCCACTTACCACATTAGATTACCTGTTGATAAACATGTCTTCTCACTACAATGAAATCAAAGACCATATCACATTCAGCTTTATAGTCCCAGAGTCCACAAGACTTTCTGCAATACAGTGGTTACTCAGGAAGCGTCAGGTAAGAGGAATATAATTATCTGATTATTATACTTTTCATTCTCTCTAAGCTTTTCTCACCAGTAACCATGATTTTTTCCATGGTTATCAATAAAAGTATCCCATGAATCTTTAATTATGGGGCTTTTCTTTGCTGATTAACATTTTTTAATTTGTTGGCACATCATTTACTTAATGAGGATCGCTAGGCACAGCCGTCAGCTAGAGGTCTTGAATCAGAAGCTTGATGTGTTAGAGCAGGAATCTTAAGAAAGCAAGCTTAGGTCTATATATAAAATTATTTTAATGACTCAGTGTCACTACATCTGCTTGTTCATTAATTATTATTTCTAAATAGTTTTAAGACTCTAAAATAGAAGACACCACATAATTATAGAGTATTATTATATAAGTACTAAAATTAGGGATTACCATCATCCAAAGAAAATGTATGGACCGTGTGTGTGTGTGTGTGTGTGTGTAAAGACTTTTTACTGAATATGGTATAATATAGTAGAGAGGGGAAAAGCAATAAAAAAGTGTTCCTCTTGTTTCAATGTAAATTTGTCACAGACTTCCTTTAGCAACTCCTATATATATTCTAGGAACTGTGCTAGGTATTGGAGGCTGAGCAGTGAGCAAGAGATGTATGGTTGTCTGACCTCATGGTACCTACAATGTAGTGGAGGAAATGGCAAATGAGATACGTAAATGAAAAAACAAAAGTAAATGAGTGTGAATTATTTTAATTCCCATAAAGGAAACAACAACCAGGATGATGTACTAAAGATTAACGAAGGTGGATTCATGTTGCATAGTGTAGTCAGTGAAGAATTCTCTGAGGGGCTGACGTTTAAACCTAGACCTGGACAATAAAGGATTCATTATAAGGGACCAGAAGTCAGTTCTGAAAGGACGGGAACAGGTAAGGCTGTCTAGGTGTGAGAATAAGCATACACACAATCCCTGAGGTGAGAAAGAGCTTGGTGTGTTCAAGGATTTTAAAAATAAAAAAAGTCAAAGTGAGCAAAATATAGTGATCAAGGAGAACAGCAGACAGAGATGAAACTCTGGGTGGAGGCAACCGTCAGATCACGCATTGCCTTTGTGGCCATGAGGAGTCTGGACTTTATTGCATAGGAGTAAGGAAACATTGAAGTGTTTTAAACAGTTAAGCCACATAATCTGATTGGCATTCTAAAGAGATCACTTCAGTAAACGGTGATGGGAGGAGACTTGGCTTGGCGTGGTAAACACACAGTGCAATATACAGATGATGTACTACTGAACTGTATACCTGAAACCTATGTAATTTTATTAACCCGGGTCACTCCAATAAATCCAATAAAATTTTTTTTAAATCACTCTGACTGATATGTGCAAAATGACATAAAAGAAGCAAAAGGAAAGGAAGGCTGTCTTTGTTGTACAGGTGTTGTTCAGGTGAGAGGTGACCATGTCTGGACAGGTAGGGTAGTTAGTGGTGGAGATGTAGAAAGAAGCAGCTGAACTCAAGAATATACTTTGAAAGTAAAACCAGTATGGCTTACTGATGGTTGAGATGTAGAAGTGAGAAAAAGCAAAAATCAAGCATGATTCCTAGTCTTAAATGGGAAAATTAGTGGCTGGACAAGTTAGAAAAGTGACTGTGTTAAGATAAAGAATTCAGTTTCAGCGTATTTAGTTTGAGATATCCTTGAAGTGTCTGAGTAGATGTGGAGAAGACATGAGCCTGAAGTTAAGGAGAATCTAGGATAGAGATTGAAACTCAGGAGGTGCAGGCCTGTAAACAGAATTTAGGAAAGGGATTGGCTTCCCAAGAGTATGGAAAGAGAGAAGACAGCAAACCCAATGGAACCCCAACACTTGCTAGTTAGTTGACAGAAGAAACCAAAAAGAAGGAACCAGAGAAATGTGAAGAAAACCAATAGGCTACAATGTGAGGAAAATGAAGAATGGTGAGTGTTTCCACAGAGGGAAAGCAGTCAACCATACTGAATGCTTCTAAAAGTATGAATAGGATGAAAATGGAAAATTAACCGTCTTTGGGTAGATTTGCCAACAGAAGAGTCACTATGACCTGACAAGATCAGTTTTCATTTGAGTGATGGAGGCAAAAGCCGTAGTCAATTGACAAAGCTAGTGGGTAGTAGAAGGGAGACAGCTGAGTATGTCTGTGTTCCAAAAATGCGGTAGTAGCTACATGGAGCGTGAGGGGGGCTTTCAGGAAGAAAAGTTCTAGAATACGTTTGAATATGAGTAGGAATGATTCACAAAGAGGATAAAATGACTGATATAAGAGAGAGAAAGGGTAATAACTGAAGAAGGGGTGTATTTGAAAAGAGAGGGTACATGTTCTACAGGAGAAGTGGAACAGTTTATCTTTGATAGGTGGAGGGACATTTCCTCCTCCATTAATCAGAGAAAAAGAAGGCAATAGATGTAGATGTAAGTAGACTTGTAAATTCACTGGAAATTTAGAATTATGCAGCATTCCAATAAGATGGTTTGAAATACCACTTAAAAGGAATGGGGTTAGGTAAACATCTGAAAGCCTGAAGGGAAGGTATGGAAAGTTTAAGGAAAGAAAGAAGATAAAGAGTCATCTTGGGGTGTGGGAAAAAGACCAGGGTTGAGTAAAATGTTACATCTAATTGATGTTCATGGTCATGAATGTAGAGTAAAAACTAATCCCAACTGAATAATTTTTCCTTCATTATTCTGCTGCTCAGATTTAGGCACAGAGAAGTGAGATGAGTGGATGTATACAAGCCTGGGCATTTCCCAGATGAGTGCAGTGGGGAAGCAGATGGATCAGAGGTTGAAGAAATGTGAAAAAGGGTTACCAGTGTGCTGGGCTTAATAAAAAGAGAAGTGGGTCCAGTCAACAGAGCTCATTTAAAGTGATGGGGATAATGCCCTGGAAGTCTCAAAGAGGATGAAGAATTGCTGCAGAGTAAGTAGAAGAGCAAATGAGGAAGAGGAGAGGAGCTGGTATTAGAGTGAAACATCTAGAAACAGTAATTAGACAGTACCGAGAATTTGGTGATAAAGTCCAGGGATGAGGATAGGAATGATAACTGAAGTGGAACAGTCATGGGAGGTAAGGCTGCCAGAAGTAACAGAGACACCTGGAACCAACCTCCCCTTACCAAGAAGCCTTGAGGAAGCAAGAGCAGTAGGAAAAAGTTGTCATCACCACCCTGGGACTCTTTAAATAGCCCAACACGATGGTCAAATGTTGGAATATGATATGAAACTTCAGTAAACCAGAGAAAATGTCCAAAACAATTGGCAGATTTGTGAGAGGAGATGGTGGGAGCGAGGTTCCGCCCCAGGACATGAAGTTCAGAGTGGTCTGTAGAGATGCAAGATGAATCAAAGGTGAACAAAGGCCACGGAGAGAAGAGGACACCTACCTCACCCAGTGACCCCAAGGGCACGCTCGAGAGCAGCCTCAGAGAAAGTGGTCCTCTTAGGGGACATACATCTGTCAGTTAAGGCAGGAGATGGCATTCCCTTCAGAGTGACAGTTGAGGAACATGGGAGGTCAGTGGTCAGTAGACAAACCGGTAGAGTTTGGGGATGGGCTGGGGACGAAGTCAGAGGGGAGAAGGATGCAGCAGTGTGAAGTGAGGACTGGAGTGGTGACAGAGTGGTTACTGAGATGGGGGAAAGGGAAACATGAAGAAATCTCTATTGTCTTTCACTAAAGAAGGAAAATGTCCTCAATTCTATTTTTTTAACAAGAACAGAGAAATCCTAGGACATGCTGGGACGTATGTCAGTTGCCAGAGCAGCGGCTGCTTTTGGCCTCTGGCAAAGTAACCTCAGTGATGAGCAGCATCAATTTGTTATACTATAAAAAATATATCATCTTTTCCATTTAATTTATTACACTCAATCTGAAAGAGTTTTTTAAAAATATAATCTGAGCCCTGGCTGGCGTAGCTCAGTGGATTGAGCGCGGGCTGGGAACCAAAGTGTCCCAGGTTCGATTCCCAGCCAGGGTACATGTCTGGGTTGCAGGCCATAACCCCCAGCAACCGCACATTGTTGTTTCTCTCTCTCTCTCTCTATCTCCCTCCCTTCCCTCTCTAAAAATAAATAAATAAAATCTTTAAAAATATATATATATAAAATCTTATCTATAGTATATAGTATACAGCTGGATTTATTGCTGCTGGTGGCCATGCTTCTCATAGGCTCCAGATTATAGTCATGGATGGACTTGTATACCAAATGCACCATAGCAACTGTCCACTAAGGAGAAGTCCTAGAGGGTGACCTATTGTCTCTAAAACGGCTTTATTTCCAGGGTCTGGGGCGGTGGAGAAGAAGGAAGAAGGCCTCGGAATTTACCAACCCATTCCCATCTGGTGCACTATTCAGTGGGAATGTCTGTCTCTTTCATTTGTCACACACAAGCTTATTTCCCAACCAGACCCCAGAATTAGGAAGAAAATATAGTGCCTGCATAGGCCAGCCAGGACAACCCTTCCCTATGTCTCTTTTATCCCTAATCTCCAAGGACCCAGAGGGAACCAGAAGGATCCAACACCACAGCAGTAAGAAGCTATCTATGATGGATTCTTAAGAAGAGAAGGGGAAAAGGGATTTAAAGCATCATACAGAATTAAAATACACTAGGACAGCTATCATATTCTTTTTTTGAGCACAAACTAATAGTTTGCCTATTGAACTAATGCAAGAGGCAGTTTCTCTCTGACAAGGAATACTAGAATCAGGCTCAGATTTAGACTCAAGAACAAAATAGAGAATCTAAGACTTATGAGCAAAACTGTGCCATTCTCATTTTTCCTGACTGTATATGTCCTCTTTGAAAAATAGAAAGTTATTTTTTCAGTAGTTATCTGCTCTAATCATATGCTATATTTTTATCAGAGAAATAACTAGATTTTGTTCTTTAAGGGGAAAAAGGAGGCTTCAATACAAACAAGCAGAACAGAAACTGATTCACAGATACAGAGAACATTTTCATGGCTGCCAGAAGGGAGATGGTAGGAGGGATAAGTGAGAAAAGTGAAGGGATTAAGAAGTACAAAGTGGTAGTTACAGAACAGTAAAGTACAGCATAGGAGACACAGTCAGTAATGTTGCACTAACTATGTACGGTGTCACGTGGGTACTAGATCGATCAGGGTGATCACTGCATAAGTTATATAAATGTCTAGTCCCTGGATTGTATACCTGATAGTAATATAATGTACAAAAACTGTAACTGAAAAATAAAAAAATAAATTTAAAAATATAAATAAAAAAGAATGTAAATTTTTAAGAGCTCCTTTTAAAAGGATTATGTACATACTTATATATACTTGGTATTTTTCAATGAAAAAATATAAAATTTGTTGTTATTGCCCTGACATAAAGTTCCCTCTCCCTCCCTCTCCTTCCCGCCCTCCTCTCTCAGTCTCTTCCTCTCCTACCACTCTTGGTTTTCAGCAAAAATGTCAGAATCTACATAACTAAAATATTGCATAGCATACAATATTAAATAAACCCCAGTGGCACTGTGAGAATTCTAGGCAGGGCAATTGTGGGCACCTTTGTTATCCCACAGACATGAACAAATGTTCAGCCCCATGAAGAGAGTCCCTTGAGATTTCCTGATGCACCTATAGCAGAAGAAGCTACCTGCCCCTGGGGTTGGGGTAAGTCAGGGTCCATTCAAGCAAGAGAGAAGGATGACCAAATACATTAGATGGCTTTCCTGATCTGTGACCAAGCCACAGGGACCCATGGTCACAGCGGCATTTCCCCATGCAAGGATGAGCGAGGCCACGATGCCTCTCCCTGGGCTTGGGTCCCTCTCTCCTACTGTCTCGCGAGCCTGGTGTTCACAGTCCCAAAGCTGGTGACTCTCCTTATGGCAGCAGCTTGCCTGGCCCCAGCCTCTCTTGGTTCAAGAGGCAGTTTCTCAGGACAAAGCACATGGAAGGGAGCAAGTGTGAAGAAGTGATCAATGTACTAGTTATTCACGTAAATAGGTTTGTTAGTTCTTTCAGACATTCTTCAGACACTGCCTGGCTGTGCATTCTGTCAAGGCTGCAGCCCACTAATGGCAGGTGGTTCATCCTTTCCATAAGGCAGTAGCGATAAGTCGCTCACTATGGAGCAGTAACATGACGCAGCAGATCCACTCACTAAGGATCAGTGAGTTGATGGGAAGATAAAAGCAAACTGAGTAACAGAAAATGCAAAAAAAAAACAAACAAACAAACAAAAAAAACCTAACATGGGCAGAGTGGAGTGAGGGGAGCACAAAGAAAGAGAAAAATAAAATCAAAACAATTGAGAGGAAGACTTGTCTCCCAATTTCTCCACAAATACAGAAGGTCCTGAGGACGCCGCATGGGTTTCCAGCTGCAGACTCTGTGTGTTGGATCCGATTGTCACCCCTGGTGGCCTGGCAGCCTGAAGATGTGTTCAGCCTGCTTCTGGGCTGGAGACAGGCCTAGATGACAGGGTTGCTTAAACGGAACCATGGAGGAGTGATTACATGGTTCAAGTCCTCCAACTTATTTTATTATTACTGTTGAAGAATAAATATAGAAAGGAGAAAAAAGCCACTGCAGACTTTGAAAGGAAAGTCTAGAAATTTCTTTGCAGTATGTTTAGTATCCTGCATCTTCTCCAACTTGAAGTGCAATCATACATGTATAAATCTGATGTAAAAAACATGGAGGCAATGCTGAGATAAGATTTTTTTAAATAAAGTCTTACCCAAACTATTTAAATTAGTCTGCTGCCAATGTTTTCTATTTAAATCTTTCCTTTAAAATGTCCAGCCATTCATTAAAAACCATTTAAATTTACATTTATAATTTAAAAACACATTGTCCTCAAACTTGATAAATTATATATTTTATTAATATTTCTTGATTTTGATCTGTTTAAATGGAGGGGCCCAAACACAAGGCTCTGTGGATATCATTCTGACCATTACAGGCATCTTCGTAACTGGCACCAAAACTGTGACTAAGTAAATCAAGCTAAAGCCTGTCTTTATTCTTAAAGGTGGTTCTAATCAAATTGTCCATGCTGTAATCCATTTCAGTAACAGGGAACAAATGTGGTCAGAGCTAGCATTTTGCATGCATATTATTCATTTAAGCTGAGGATGTCTCATTTTCATTTTCATTCATTCATTCTATTTACTGATTGCCTGCTCTGTGGCAGCATCCTGGTCGATGCAGGTTTACCATGGGGGCAAAAACCATGTAGGAGTATGGTGCTCCCTTAGGGGCTTACAGTCCGGAGGTGGGTTGAGAGAGGCAGTCACAATAGAGTATGGTGTAGGCACAGTAGATGCTACAGTCAGAAACCACAGGGTACTTTGAGAATACACAGGCAGGACTCCTAGCCTGGCCTGGGGCTCAGGGAAATTTGGGGAGGAGGTAATGTCTCACCTGACACTGAAGGAGAAGAGGATTTAACCAGGCAAAGGCAGGCAGTGTGGGAGGCAGGAGAGGGGCTGTTCAGCCAGAGGCACCACCATTTTCAAAGCAGAAGAAAGAGAAGGCACATTGCTTTGGCCAGCACAGGAGCACGTGAGACTCAGGTAGGTGCTGGGGAAAGTCAGAAGAAATGCAGGGAAACCAGTGATCATGAAATGCTGAGCAAGGCTTATTGACATTTCGCTTGATCCCAACAGCAACCATCCTCCAAAGCCTTTCTTTATTATCACCTTCTAATGGAAAGGTTTCATAATAAAGTCTTTAAATAAATCAAAGTTCTAGAATATAGATGTTTCTGTGACAATTTATGAAGAAAATAACTTTTATATACCCATTAACCTATATTTTGTCAAAGCTTACAGCATACTTAGAACAAAATCAAACCAAGGTCTCAGAAATGATGTTTACGCCTATTTGTGGCAATCATCTCTAAGATACATTCAATTATTGATCAAGTGACTAAAACTTGAGTTTACAAGTTCATGTCTAACATTCCAGCTGACTATGAATTTATTTTATGAATCATTTCCCAAGCACCCCTCTCTCACTCTCAGCATGCAAATTACTAAGTGTTTGACATCAGATTTTTAATAAAAAACTAAAATATTTAAACACTTACTAATGATTAATGAAGATCTCTTCTGAAACCCATTAATTATTTATATCATCCTCAGTTTTTCTAACCTGAACCAGACTCTTTTCTACTTCCATTTTATATAAAAACTAATTTCAAACATTAAATATATGATGATAATAGTAAATTTAGGATGACTGTTTTTCTCTATTGCCACCAGATATATATTGACAGTTATATGAATTCAAAATCTGAAGAAAAATGTGTAGTTTTGAACACTTCAGGAAGTAGATCTAGTAAGACATCATTTCTATTTGAGTTAGAATTACAACATTGAGACTATTGTATGATGAAAATTAAAATTATGTAAGAACATAATCTACATTACTTATACAAGAACATAATCTACTTTACATAATACAAGGAACTGTATAAGTGGATTAAATGATTAGATAAGGTAATATAAGAAGTGACTATGTATAAGTAAAAGCAGTTTATGAGTATTCTGGGAAGGCTGTTAGGGAAAAGGGAGAAAAGGGAGCGGTTAAAAAAGATGTTAACAGCAGTGCCTTAGGAAAGTACTTTTGCTTATCTGAACTAGCCTGGTATACTTCATAATCCTGCCGTTTCTTAGTTTTAGAAAAAAATAATGGGGAAAAGAAGAAGTAACCCAGTTACTTCTTATGTTACCTTATTTAACCACCTAATATTCACATGCAGCCAGCCAGTAGATGCAACCCCCTTTCCACAGACGAGAAGATGACTGTCCAGTCGCTTTGCAGGAAAAGAGCTCCAGCTGAAGTCCATTCCTACTGCATGGAAAGCCCACTCTCACAAGATATTTCTTAAGTTAACAAATTTAGCAATTACATTTTGAATCCTGTAGCTGGAATGAATAATCTTGGGGTGATAACATCCTCACTTAGCTTTTATTATCTGCCAAGAAATTAAAATATGCCTTAAAAAGACCTATTATATGTATAATATTTTTCTATGTTCCAAAAGAGATTAATACAAAAAGTTTTAAATATCCTTTTTTACTAGTGAGGGTTAGATTTAGGGACATTCACCAAAAATTCTAGAATGAGTGAAGTTCACACAAGATAGAATTTCTCCCTTATGCAAGAAAGTCTAGAAATTAGCAGCCTAAGATGGATAAAAGGCAGCTCCATCAGAGATTCCTGTCTTCCTGCTCCCTCATTCTAGTGTGTGGATTATATGATCAATATCACCTCATGGTCCAAGATGGCTGCTGAAGCTCCAGCCACGACATCAGTCTTATAAACCATGGTAAAAGAGAAGATAGAAGAGCCAAAGACTGAGCCCTCTCAGCTGAGACAACTCTCTTTTATCAGCCTTCCCCGAAAACTCATAAACTACTTTCACTTGTATCTTATTAGTCAGAGCCTTGTCATATAAACACACCTATAGGCAGGTGGATAGGAAATAGATTCTCATTTTAAAGGGTCATGTGTCCAGCTAAAAGTCAGGGCCTGCTGCTAAGAAGAAAAGGAAAAACATGGATATTATGGTACACACATATCCCAGTCTCTACTACACTTTTTATGTGCAAAGACATTATAATGGAAATTAACACACATGAAATGTTAAAAGATATTCAATGAAGAAATTAAACATTTTTTATCTACATAATTGGGTCTATACTTATGCTGGCTTTCAAGATTCCTAACATCTTGATATTTTATAACTGTACCTACGCTGCATGTCCCATAAACCTTCAGCTCCCTCTACACCCAACATCACCTCCCGTAAATGTGAGGGCCACACTCCTTCTACTGACTCAGCAGTGACCACATCTTTTCATTTTGTGCATCCCAGCACCTAGCACAGAGCCTCACATGTGCCATTCATATGCTGTTTCACAAATGATTGCACCTACGATGGGCCAAGTGCATGCAGCAGATGCAGGAAAGAAGACACAAAAACAACTCAGAAACATTCTTTGCATCAAGGATCTAATGAATCTCAACAATAAGATATATATAATAAAATAGGGACTAACTCTGCCCTGTTAGGAGGTAATTTGGATTAATTCTCCTGACTACTTTAGTGCCATAGACAGCAAAGGGAAAGAGAAACACTGACCGGACCTGTCCAGGGGTTATGCTGAAGGGGAAAGATGACATGCACAGACAAATGTGATTCTGGATATAGAAAGAAAATAAGAGAGAATGTATAAAAAGTGCTCCAGAACCCACGAGTACAGACAGCAACACACACACACAGGCACCAGGAAAGAGCTGTTCTAAATGTCTGAGTAAAAAAGAAAGATGAAATTCAAGTGTATTTGGCCTTTTCTTTGGATTAATAAGCCCATATATGGAACGTCTAGATAAGAAGGAGCGACCAAGTTAGCCTTAATTGTGTTTTTATTAACTTGACCAGTTGGATGACTAATCCATCTCTAAATTGGATGGTTTTATAGGTACACATTTAGGTTATACCATGCTACATTAAAAAATAGCTATTAAGTTGATTAAGGCTAAACTCATTTTCAGGATCCATTGCAAACAATTTTTCATGCTTGGCGTGCACTTAACAAGAGAACCTGTAAAAGGTATAACATGAGCATGGGTCAAAAGAAAGTGAGTTGAACACCGACTGTGAACTTGCTATGCAATGCTGCAGGTTTTAAATCAAATGCCACCGTAGGATTTTATAAGTAACGGCAGGGCAAGGAAAAAAGCCTCATAATCTTTTGCTAATCATGTCCTCTTACATGTAGAAGGGGCTCACGTGTAGAATGAGGTACGGAGATATGAGGCAATACTTCAAAAAGCCACACCAAAGCAAACAAACAAACAAAAACTTGTTAAAAGTTTTCAAGGCTAAGAAGTTTACAGATTAAGCAAAAGGAAATGGACTCTTTTGTGCCCAAAAAATGAAACAGCTAAAGGAAAATATTTAACGACAAATTTTCAAATGTGTTAAGACAAATTGGATGCTTAATCAGGAGTCATTCACAGGCAAGAGCAAGGTATACATACATTCCTCCTGACCCAGTCACCCTGCAGCCTGGCTCCCAGCCACACTTTGCAAAGGCCATCCATTGCTCACTCACAGTTTCCCACCATGCCCTCATCTCTGTCAAATCAAGTGTTTTTCTCAGTCAGTCCTGTTACAAACTTGAACTTTCTCTGCTGTTCTTGTGGCTTAAGCTTCCTTTGCCGCAGGTGGATTCCTTATATATTTCCTCAGGAAAATACATGACCCCCACCTTACATGGAGCCCGTAGGTTTCTTCTCAGCCTTCATCATTTCTTCCATTTATATTCCTCCACCTATTTTTATAGAACTTTTGTTCCATCCTTTCCATATTGCTATAAATGCTATGTCTGGCTGCTTTTATCCTTTCCCTGGTTTCAATGTTTACATCTCTGCTTTGACTTTTAAATCTGCATTTATAGCCCCTTATCTCATGAATTCTGCATCTGGATTTGCAATTCTCTACATAGCAATGTCCACACTGTTTCTGATTCAATGGGCCAGAGACTGAATTCATTTTCATAGCTTCCCACCCTCCCATCTACCTGTGTGTTCCATACCAGCTACTCCCATGCTTCCTATCACCCATGCTGGAAACATCAGCAAGTTGTCCCAACACTCTGAGAGTCAAACATCCTATCAGCCTTCTTCTGCAGCAACTCCACAGCCCAGCCCTCCTCACTCTCCAATTTGAGCTTCTAGTTTGTTTTCTTGTCTTCAGTTTCTCATATGTCCAATCTACCCCTCACACCTCCACTATGTGTATGTCTAAAATTGGAGGCTTTGTTCATTCATTTCCCAGCTAGTAAACCTTACCTCAGGCACCTATAAGTCTAAGCTTTTTAATGTGAGATTCTCAATGTCATGGTCTTGAAATCCTGTATTTCTGCCATCTTCTCTCTGGCAAGCAAAAACTTTAACTTCCACATGACCCTAATGTTTATTGCCTTATCTACCTTTGCTCAAACAATTCTGTGAGCCTGGAATGCCATTTTTCTCATCTTTACTTCTTGAGATCATATTTATAGTAGAATAAAGGTTTTCATAAACAATTAAAGCCTGAAATATTTCATGGCTCACCTTGGCAGGAAAGACAACTTAGAACAAAATTAACACTGAAATATCTGAAATAAAAAATCTAAGAAAAATATAACAGAAAAAAACATAAAGAATCAACATTTTAAATGGAGTAAGTCACTGGCAATAAGCGATCACACAAAAATCATCACAAGCACAGTTTTTAATGCATCACCCTTAACAGGACCTCTGAAACTGGGAGATGAGCAAGGTGAGACATTAGATCGTTCCGAGTGGTTTTCCTGACACTGTGTACTATTTATTAAAGACCTTCCCTAATGATTGGCTCTGTTACTATGGCCTTGGAAAGCAGCTATGAAAATTTAAGCAAAATAATTTCCTTTTTGTCTGCCACTCTAAACTGATGATGTCACAGGACAATAAAATACATTCCTGGTAACACAATCCATTTGTTTATCTTTGTTGCTTAGCATAATTATTTGAAACACAGATTTCAACAGGTCTTCAGGTGAGACGGTGTGGAGAAAAAAATGACTGGATAGTAAAAACTACAATCTGATAAATGTGACAAAAATTGTGTCATGGACATTTATAAATGTCCATTTGTGTCCATGTGATGAAAGATCATTTACTTAAGCTAAAGGAGTCAGATAATCCACGTGAATGAGGAGATATTCAAAATGGATCCTAAAGAATATAGAGCAGAGGTGTCAAACTCATTTTCACGGGGGGCCACATCAGCCTCACAGTGGCCTTCAGAAGGCCCAGTGTAATTTTATGACTGTATAAATATAACTATTCCTTAACAGTTAAGTGAGAGCTCAGAGCTGCTTCCAGGTAGAAGCAAGGTGCTGGGTCAGATAAGATAAGGTGGAGGGCCGGATTCAGCCTGAGGGCCTTGTGTTTGCTACCTGTGATATATAGCATTTCAAACAAATGGCAAGGCTGAAAAAACTCCTTAAAGGAAGTGGAAAATGTTCAGACAGTTTGGACAATATTGAACATTTCAATTGAATGGATGAAAAGTCATGAAGGAAATTACTGACATCGAGTTCTTGATCAAGTCATCATGCAGGGCCTTGAATGCCTGGCTAAATATAACTTGGACCACTTTATTATTTTTTTAAAAGATTTTATTTATTTATTTTTAGAGAGAGGGGAAGGGAAGGAGAAAGAGAGGGAGAGAAACATCAATGTGCAGTTGCCTCTCTCATGCCCCCTACTGGGGACCTGCCCACAATCTAGGCATGTGTCCAGACTGGGAATCAAACCAGTGACCCTTTGGTTCACAGGCCCACACTCAATCCAGTGAGCAACACCAGCCAAGGCTGGACCACTTTATTCTTAATTATTTCATTAAGGGAGAGCTGACAACAGAGACTGTGGTCAAGAAGATTAGTCTGGCAGCATTTCAGAAGCTAGATTTTTGGGAAATGAGGAAGCACTGAAAGGAAGGACTGGATGAGGCCAAATTAAGGAAAGGAAATAATGGATGTGTCACAGTAAATCTTCAGATTTGGGCAAATAGTTGCCTATATTAATGAGGTAGAAGATGAGAGACCAGAAACATTGCAAAGTTTTCAGCTTTGGTAAAAAGAATTGGGTGCCCTTTGGAGAAATCAGAATAGGAAAAAGAAGATCAAGATTAAAGGGAAATGAGAAAACTTCTCCTTGAAATGCTTTTCTATGATGTGTAAAATGAATTACTTGTCTTAAAATGGTATCCTAGTGGCCCCAGAGACTGTGTTAAACCTGTGTTCTTCCTACCACTCATGACCAACAGCTTCGTGTGCCCACTCACAGCCCCTTACCTGCTACAGCACTTCCACAGCATCACATCCCATCCCTCCTCCCTAGCCCTCAAAAACTTACATCAGGCCAGATGCTTCTAAGGGAGAGGGTAAGACCACTTCACTGACATAGGAATGGATTCTCTGGGGTCCTAAAAAGAAGGTTCACCATTCAGCCCAGCTGTACCTTATCCCTAGAGTTCCTGAGTCAGGAGATGCAAGGGACCAGGTCTAACACCCACAAGTCACCTGGATCACCCAAGACTTCTTGTAGCTGAAAGTGAGGCATTTTTAAATACATATCAAAACCTCTCCAATGTGTCTAATTGCTGTGACTTTCTTATTGATGAACTTAGACCAACAATTCTACATTATCAATCCAGTTTTATTTCTTATAAAAATTGTTCTTATAATTAAACTTGTCAATTACTGTGAAAAGATGTCAATAAATTATTATTAATGGTAATGACAACATATATTGAAGTGATGAAAATATTTAATTTTTGGTATTATGTATTCTACTTGTGTGTTTATTTTAAATCTTCTTGATTCTGGAACACCTAAGACATGATGAAATTCCTAGAGGTTTTGAATAATTCATAATAACACTAACATTTCATGCAATCCAATAAACACAGTTTTGGAAATAAGTCTAAAACCTTAATAACATGGGAAGGCACCAGCTCATTACATAATTATCAGGCCAAATCATTATCAGTCAATTACTTACAAGACAAATTCAAGGATTAACTCCTTCTGAAGAAACAGAATGGTATATAAAATTCTGAATGAATTTTCCTCTTTTAACTAGCCTTTTAATTTATGTTTTATGTGGAGTTAAAAAGAGATGATGTACTAAAACAAAAGCAAAACTTGGCACAAAGTTAGGCTGGCATGATAAAGGTACTGTGTCTTTAGCTCTGTCATCATCCACAATAAAGAGAATTTTTAGAATTGAGAACTCAGGTGCTGCTGTAAAAAGAAAACCTAAGTTAAATGTTTGGTGACATTTTGTAATTCAAGCCTCCAAAATTGCCCATTCCTTCTTCACTGCATTCACTCACTCACCCACTAAATACTTGTTCAGCATCAATTGCCAAAAAGCTTTAAGAAGGAATATAGAAATAAAATAAAATTATTAGCCTGAAGGTACATATCACTTTGTTTCCTTATAATTTGCAATACCAAATTATCAGCCCAAGCAGAATAATGTTTTTTAGCTAAGATAAAAAAACCCTCAGGGAAGTATAGATATGCCTGTTCCAAAATAAAAAATAAAAAATTCCTCAAAGAGAATGGACACAAGAGGCTGAAATGTGATTTAGAAAGACACTAAATACAAAATTATAAAAATACCAAGAACTATTCTTGACCTTCAAGAAAACAACAAAGAAGCAAGATAAAATAATAAATGTAAAAATAATAAATGTAATAAATGTAAAAAAACAAAATAATATTCATATTGCTACTTTATAGTTTACAAATTGTTTTTGTATGACTTCCCATTTTATCTTTTTCAGGTATAGTACATACAGCAATGTGTGTGTGTGTGTGTCTGTGTGGTAAGCTTTTTTTTTAAGCAAATGATCACCTCTTTTCCTGTGGGATCTCCTCTCCATCTCCAAAGACACTGAGGAGTCATCCATCTATGTCTGAGTTAAAATGACAAGGAATGTTTTCTTTGATTTATTAGTAAACAACTAAATAGCAACATTAAGCTTTTAGGAAAAGATTAACAACATTGCACTATAGTACCTGTCATGTTAATTTAAGGAAAAGCTGTTAAAAATGTTCATTCTTTGTAATGGAGCATTCGATAGTCTTTGCCTAATGGATGGAGAGATGGGATGAAATACCTTTACAACTAGGGCAGCATAATCCAACTGTAGCTAAAATCTTTAGTCTAAAAACCTAGCCTAAAACTTTGTTTCAAAACTGGTTAAATACTGAATGTAGGATATTTATTTGTGTTTCCTTAATTTCACACAAAATACCTTGCTCAAAAATCTTAAATTTATATTATGCATGAAACTGAATTTATTTGGTAAAACCAAGAGTTATTCACCTAATTTTGTAATTTTACTTATTTTTTGTCTGAGGACAGTTACAATATGTAAACAGACGATACTCCTAAGTACCACAATAGTCAGACTTGAGAATATGGGATTTTTTTATCTTGTAACAGTGATAATTTTCATTCTTAGCTCCAAAGTGACAAAATAAATCACTGATGAATAAAATGGCTTTTTTTCAATTACACAAGAAGTAACAGAGCTAAGAAGAGTACTCTAAAACATATTGTTTTTACCAAAAGTCACAAAACATCATCCAGAGACTATTAAATCTATTCACCCACTTAGATTTCAGATTTTTAAAAAAATCTTGATGACATGTTCAAGCAGGTGAACTTCTTCATTTTGATATGAATTAATATCAAAGTTCATCTATCTCAGAAAATAACTTTCTGAGCCCTTGTTTAAAGACCAGGTTCACGTCCTTGTGAAAACCTACATCAATGTGATTATTTCTCTCTCAAATATTTTCCCTCCTCTGATTACAAAGTTGAATGTACGAAGTTTGAATCTCTAAATGTTCCCAACACACCTACCTCTGTTACATAAACATTGATGAATCAAAAATAATTGTACATATTTGTTTGGTTAATTTATTTATTTTTATGAGCCCCTTCTATGAGAGTCCCCACATTTTACCAAATCTAGTTTATTTTCATAGACATAAATCAAAATTCCTTCATTTGGAAAGAAATGAAAATATGCTAACATATAACATATCAACATTAACCTATGCTAAAAATATATTTAAAATATGTATCAGAACAGGAAAATTATTATTTGCACTTTTATTTATGTTTACTATTTATATAAAAATAAGAAAGCAATAAAGCTGTATTATTATTTAAATTTAGGCCAACACTAGTGCCCCTTCTACGGGTGGGTTGTGTGTGACCCACAATATTCAGTGTTCCGTTGGAAAAACCAAAGTGGGCGATAGATGGACCCACACCCATTTATATTAGCACTTACCATACTCCATTAGACTGCACTGAGTGTGTGCTCAAGTGGATTTACAGATTTTATCAAATTTTAACAAATTGACAAAAGGATCAACAGCTTAAAAAATTATTGCAAAGATGTCCTGGCCAAGGTAACTCAGTTTCTTAGAGCACTGTCCAAGGCTCTACACCAAGGTTACAGGTTCAATCCCCAGTCAGGGAATATACAAGAACCAACTAATGAATGCACTGGAATGACAAATCTTGATATCTCTCTCTGCCTCTCCCTCTCTCTCTCTGTCTCTCATTGTGTCTCCCCCCTTTCCTCTTTTTCTCTAAAATCATTTTTTTTAAAAAAAGGGTATTGCAAAGAAACTGTGGAAGTAAGCAGGAAGTAAGAATACCACAAAGTAAGCAGAAGAAAACAGCAGGAGAAAAACAGTGTTGCCATTTCTTGTTCCCTATACTGAGCTTGCCAGCCACAATTTTGGGGTAAAAGCACAGACAAACAATGTCTGAGATGATGTAGGTCAATTTTTTGTGGCATTCAAGAAGGCTATTTGAAATATGGATTTATGTCTACTGTTGCTGATGATAAACTTCACTTAAAGGGTCCAGTTTGCCTTGATGTGTTGTCTAAGATAAGTAGTACATTAACTTATGATACAACTATGTATCATCTTTAATTATTATTTTATTTTAAATTTAATATTTTGTTATATTATTATGGTATTTATTATGTATAAAATTATATATTATATAATATATATGATTTAAATTAATATAACATATAATAAGTAAAAACACATGCACTTATTAATGTGCTCATGCTCTAAATATTTTTTCTGACTTAGGTCTGCAACCCCAAAATTTTGAGGTCCATTATAAGAGAACAAAACAATTCATGGTTTATCTATTAAAACATGTAACAGAGTTTGCTACGAACCCATACTCTTAAGCAAAGCAACCAAAAGAAACCAGAAAGAGGAAGAATGAATACAGTTACTTTGGTTGCTGCTACCTGAACTTTATTAAACAATCATTGTTCTATTATGACTAGAGTTTTTATTTGTATGTGCAAGATGGTTACACCCAGCTGTGTACCACAGAAGGAAGGAAAGAAGAAGGGAGAGAGAGAGGAAGGGGAGGGAGGATGGGCATGTAGAAAAGAAGAAGGGGTGGAGGAAGAAAGGGTAGAAAGGAGGGAAGAAAGAACAACAGAATGAAAGACAGACACAGAAAGACAGAGATGCAAAGAAAGCACAGCAGGAGCTGCCCTTCCAAGAGACAGATGACTTTCTGCAGCCACCGTTTCTCCCTGAAGCTCTAGGAACTCCTCCAGAGCCCTGGGAGCCTGGCATCCCCATGCCCTCTGCCTCCTCCTGCACACCACCAGCCTTGCTCACCTCTCACCATCGTCGGGAAATTTTTATGTATACTTATGAGAGCTTATTTCCCTCACACCACAGGAATGAGCTAAAGGCCACAGTTTCCATTACAAAGAAGATAGGAAAAAGTAGAAAACAGTGAGTAATTTATAACAAGGGTTAATTAGGTCTTTAAATGGTATAAACCTTCATGCATAGTCTTTTTCCAAAACATAAAACAAACCTGTAGCACCAAGTCTGCAAAGAAGAATGATTTATTTATGCACAGGACACTCTGTGGGTAACAACCATGGCAGAGAGTAGGCGTCGGCAATGCTACGGATATCTGCAAACAGCGTTAAGATGGAGTACAGGCATTTTAGAATACTGCTGTAATACACTGAGCAATGATGGTACCAGTGTTATGGGTATCAAGCAGTCATTTGAAGAATGTTCAAGATCTCCCATTATTGAAAGTATTCTGTAGACTGTAGCTTTTTTTTTATTTTATTTATTTATTGTTAGAGAGGGAAGGGAGGGAGAAAGAGAGAGAAAGAGAAACATCAATGTAGCGGTTGCTGGGGGTCATGGCCTGTAACCCAGGCATGTACCCTGACTGGGAATTGAACCTGTGACACTTTGGTTCGCAGCCCGCACTCAATCCACTGAGCTATGTCAGCCAGGGCAGACTGTAGCTTTTGATCTTTATTTCTGTTCCCTCTGCCTCCCCAAGATCAGGCGTGATGACCACTCATCTCCAATATTACAGTAATTTGTATGTAACTACCCTGCCTTTGACTTCCTCCCCTCAACCCATCTTAATAGCTGATGCCACAGTAACCTTCCTGAAAGTTTTCATTTTGTGACTGTTCAAAATTCTTCAATGGCTGCTCATTACTTACTAAACTCTCCAGTCTAAAATTCAACAGCATGGTCCAAACCTACTTTCTAGGACTATTGCACCTTATTTCCTCATCATTTTGACCATTGCAGTCTACTCAGCATCCCCTGGGCACCAAGCAGTCCCGGTTCCTCCCAGCCAGCTCCCAGCTCTCTGCTGTTTGACTCACCCCAGCCTTGGGTCTTTACCAGGTCCATGTGGATGGCCTCCACTAAGCAGGAACTCTGAACGAGCACTTTGTCTTGTTGGGTCATTGAATTCTCAGCCACCAAGAATGCTACCACGCACATCACAGGCTGAATGAAATAGCCAAGGAAGGAATGGAAAAAGGGAGGGAGGGAGTATTCCTAGTGTTACAGGTGACTTAACCTTCTTTTCCTCCCTGACATCAGTGTATTGAAGGCAAAGATAGGGTCTTGTCTTCATCAGAGTCCCCGAAGCTCCTACAGAGGGCCTTATGCATGAAAACAAACTCTAAAGTCTGACTTGGGTTAAATGTTGTAACTTTTTAATGCTTTAGAAAATAGTGGAGGGAGGAATTTGCTTCAAAGAGCAGATTCCATTTAACGGCTTATTCTTCCAAATGATGTGCACACAAGCACCGCGTCTGTAAGGCTCCGCTGGGAGGCGGGCTGCACAGTTATTCCAACACAGTGATTTCATTAATGAGTTTGTCGAGCCTCTGCTGCGTCCCCAGTCAGAGGGGACGTGAGCCCAGAAATTACCGCACACCGTCCTGTGGTGCTCACTCTCAGCGAACTGCATCTCGCTGTCCACTGTGTCGTCCATCTCTGACTTGTTTAAACGCAGGACAATCTGCCTGTGACTGCTTTGTAAGGAAATCTCTCCCTTTTGCCAACGTGGTGTGTTTAACCACCCACTAAAAATCTTATTAGAACCACTGGATTTTTCAACTGTAATTGTACATCTGAAAAGGCTAAATATCATACCATATTTTGTCATTTTAAATCCACTTAAAGTGGGTTATTTAACCTTTGCTAAATGACAACTTAACCTTTATTCTGATACTGGGGAGCACTAGTTAAAGGGGAAAATTACATTCTCAAGCCTATTCACCTACTGTTATTCTAAGGTATAATTATTGCTATTAGGGATTAACAACCAAGTGGATACATACCTTTTAATTAACAAAAGCTAAAAAAAAACTTAAATGGAAGAAATTACTATTTAACAACAATATAATATATACCATATTTCATATCAATTACCTTGGCTTATTTAAATTTAATAACATATTGGTTATATTTTAAAACTCTGTATCATACTTTAAAACAAAATATTGAATACAAACCCACATATAATTTGACCGCAAGTGACATCGGATACTGCACCATTTATTGGCGACTGCGCTGTCACAATAGAGGCTACGTGTGTAACATCACCGTCACAGCGGAAGCCGTGTTTCATCTTCCAAGTCTGGCCGATTCCCTGGCGTGTGCCCTCCCACCCACACAGCCTCATGCGAATCAATACGCTGCAGTTCTCCAGCGAAAAGGGGCTTAGAGAAGTGGGGCTTAGAGAGTGTCTCCCCAAACAGACAATTCAGATATTCTAACAAAAGCAAATATGGAGACTTACGTGGCTGTCAAAATAGCCCTTCATTTTTCACATCTGTCAGCAAAATACTGTTTTTCTCTAACTGAACAGATAGGCTTTATCTTTGCAAGTTTACTTCCTAAAAATGTTTTCAACTCTTTTGGAGTTGAATGCTATTTTGTATACAGCGTGATAAAAATAATGGTGTTCACAAATTCTTTTAAATTCTTGTGTAAATGATCAGTGTTAATATGTGCACTTCCTTCCACATTTGTGCTCGTAGCGTACACTCTTCCGTGCAAGAAAGTTCCCTGCCCCTGAGAAAGAGCCTTCTGCCGCCATTCCATGTTAATTTTATGGAACATAAACAATATATTTCATGTGTCTCATGAGGGCTTCTAGGTAAACAATGAAAATCAAAACAAAACCTTGGTAAATCACCAAATAAAACTTACAACTGCTTAAAAGTCACATACTTACTTCATGTGCATTTTTATTAGAATGTAATAAATAGCTTTTAATAGGTGAATTTTATGACAACCACCAACTAATTAATGTCTGGCCTTTGGGGGCAAATATAATATATTACCTGAGCTCCTCAAATGCAGGGCTGTGAGTTACAGACCACATTAGGACTCCGTAATTCCTGTGTGTGTCCGATTCAAAATTACCCAACGCTGATATTAATCTATCTTTGAGCTTGAAATGCAGTGGCATTAAAAAGCTTAAAGAGAGTGAATAGACGTGAAGACCGAAAGGCCACCTGGTGCAGTGGGGGGAAGCATGCATTCTGAGGTCAGGCTTTTCTGCACTGGAATGCTGGCTCTGCTCCTTTTTTACCAAACTGACTTCTCTGGGCCTCAGTTTTCCCACCTGAAAATGGGCACAGTAGTAGTATTCTTGTGCTATTGTGAAGGTTCAATGAATTAGCATTTCAGTAGCTAGCGTATAGGAAATACTAGGTAAGCATTTATGAGAAAGTAACATTTGTATTATAGGGTTCCAACTAAGTGATATTTTAGAAAAGGTAAAACTATGGAAAGATCAGTGGTTGAAGGGGGTGGGAATAAATAGGCAGAGCACAGAGGATTTTAAAGGCTGTGAAAGTACTCTGTATGATATTTCAGTGATGAATATGTCATGATGCATTTGTCCAAACCTGTAGAATGTACAACACCAAGCATGAGCCCTTTGGCCAACTGTGGATTTTGGGTGCTTATGAGGTGTCAACGTAGGTTCATGCTTGGTGAAGTTATAGATATAATTGACCACTTATATATATACAACATTTCGGTGAGTGCTGTTGGTGATGAGGTGACTATGCAGGTACCGCGCTGGGGTTTGCATGGAAAAGAGAGTCGTTAGTTCCAGCGTTCTCCAGTTTTCTCAAGCCTTTCCAAATGGTTCTGCCCTCACTCAAGGTTAGGGTTCAAGACAAGAGGGGCAATGAGGACCTCATCACGTGAGTTTCTTTTCCTACTGACTTCCCTTTCTTCTTCCCACATTCTTCTAGGAAGAAGCGGGTAGAAGTTTGTCCCTTTCCATGTTGTCAGACTCCCTAGTGCCCTATCCTTAGGTGTAGCTACATTTGCTTCACAGGAATCTCGATGTTTGGATTAGCCAGGCTCAGTTCTTGTTACCTGAGCAGCAGAACACAACTAAAGCCCAGAGGTCACCAGGCTCAAAGAATATGCTGGTTTACTATTCTCAAAGATAACATCTGTTTAACCCGTGAACTTATCTTTTTAAAAAGACAGGCAAAAAAGCCTGGAGAAGTTGACACAAATCTACTATTTCGTCCTCATAATTCTTTGCACCCAAGTAGTATTTCACAAGTTTTCAGAGAACTTTCACATACTGTATCTCATTTTAACCTGATAGCAACATTATGATGTAGACAAAGTGAGATTAATATTCCCATTTATGTGAGAAAAAAAAAAAACGAAAGCTCAGAGAGGCTGAGACCAACAGGCGAATAAATGGGAGAGGTGAGCATAAGACTTAGGCCTTCTCAGTCACAGCTGAGTTCCCTGGGGCATTTCTTGTTTCCAGCTGCTCCATCGGAAAGGCCGTTCCTGCTGCCTCCTACCCAACATTTGCATAGGATCCTATACACCACATGGATGGAGGGAAAGTCTTAAATGATCTTTGGCACTTTGCCATCAGCAACCTATGAATGTTCTACTTTTTTCAGAACATTGGTACATTTTCTAAAGGAAGTAATCATAAAGCAACAATTTATAACAGTTTATTTCTAACATGATCCATTTTTGTATCATTTAAATGTACATGATTAATTATTTCTAGTCATTCAAGTCCACTTATTCTTAAAGTCATTTTTTTAATGTTATGTCCTATATAAATTGTACCTTTAAAAATGCCACTAAAATCCTACTTGCTAAATAGAATGGTTATGAAGTAAAAAAGAAAGTATTCCCAACTCACTGTCCAATCTATGTACCAATATAGGGCCTTAAAATTGGTTCTTTTTTTTTTTTTTTAGGATTTCATTTATTTTTAGAGAGAGGGAAAGGGAAGGATAAAGAGAGAGAGAAACAATGATGTGTGGTTGCCTCTCAATTGCCCCACACTGGACAGCAACCCAGGCATGTGTCCTGACTGGGAATCAAACCAGCAACACTTTGGTTCACAGGCCAGCACTCAATCTACTGAGCCACACCAGCCAGGGACAAAATTGATTCTTTAATGATGAAACCCTTTATATTCAGACTTTCTCCTCCCAGCCTTTTATCTATGCCCTTACTCCATCCTGCATACATCCAGCTAGACTGTAATTTCCTTGGGAACCAAGCTGGTGTCTTAGTCACCTTCACCATCTCCCAGTCCCTCTACCATCCATATCCTGGTTCCTTGCCCATTATTTCCCACAGAAGAGAGGTCAGTGAGTGTGTCATTTCAAAAGACTCTATACCTATTATATCTGGGAAAAGTTTGTCAACATCATTACTAATTCCAATTAAACATGTCTTCTTAAATTCTGAACCTGCTATTCCCCATTGAAAGTACTATTTTTAAAAGGTTTTATCCTTTTGCTATGGCCTGATGGCTCAGTTAGTTGGAGCATTATCTCATGCACCAAAAGGTTTCAGGTTCGATCCCCAGTCAGTCATAGCACACACCTAAGTTGTGCATTCAATCCCCAATCGGGGCCCACAGGAGTGAGGGCAAGTGATTGATGTTCCTCTCTCATATCGATGTCTGTCTGTCTGTCTGTCTGTCTCTCTCTCTATCTCAAAAGAAAAGTCAATAACATATCCTTGGGTGAGGATTAGAAATAATAATAATAAAATAAAAGATTCTATCCTTTCAATAAAATGGAACATATAACCCATTTCACTATTGCAAAGACTCTCATAAAATCCCAACTCATATAAAATATATATAAGTAATTTTTAAAATATACTGTCACTTAACATCTTGTCATACAGCCATTTATCCCTTCTTTACAATAAAAATTCCTTTTCATGTTTGTGCTTTTTAAATGTATATGACCTAAACTTGTTACAGAACCATTTCAAAGCAAATATATTTTAAATAAAATATTTTCTCCTGGGAATACAAGCAGACAACCCTTAAAGAAATATTCAAAAGACCAAGTACTTATAACATAAACAAGTCAATGAGATAAGAGCATTCCACATGCAAAATAATGAAGAGAGAACCACACCTACTGTGTATCAGAGCAGATATCTAAGAGCAATCAGAGCCTCTCCATGGTTGATCAAGGAATGACAGTTCCATGAATGCCCTTCGGTGTCTGTTCCAGGAGCAGCTAGAAACATCCCCCACCAAGGGACTGAAGCCTGGTTAATGGAACAGGAGGTTGTCCAGTTTTATAATGGAAAGACACCTCAGCGGTTTACATGTCCCAGCCCTTATTTTAAATATGACAAAACAAACGCCTAGGCTTTGCGTGTCAGGACAGCGCTTCCAGAGCAGGGGCCTCCACACCAACTAGAAAGGAAGAGTTTTGGTTCTCATCAACGCCATGCTCATCCACACATGCGATGCATTGCTCACTCCTGTCCTGACCTGTCTGGAGACACCCCCTGTGACCCCTCAGAGCAACAGCGTAACCTGCAGTGCTCTGGGGGCTTCTCTGATCCTCGCTGCCTTCTCCATTTCCATGGTCACATCCTGAGCATTTGGTGGAGCCAGAGAAAGACTGATTATATGCTGTCTCAGAACCTTTCTGTCCCCTGTTGCTGCACAGAAATAGTTTAGACCCACACACCTAGCAATTTTTTATATTCACAAAGTGACTCTTTTCATGTAAAGCATCTCACTATCCTTTGAGGAAATGAAAAGATCTTCATAATTATTTGTAAAATAAAAAAAAATTGTCACCATTCACCTCTGCCTTTTATAAGACAGGCACTTTCCTTTCCCCAGAGAATTCCATCATCAATATATAGTAGATGAAGTATCTGTTGTTTAGACCCCATGGTTACGTGTATCAGAACTACAGTGGATTTACTGCCAGCAGGCTTAGCCTCTCTGTGAGCTATAAATAGCCCAGGACTTTCCTACTGCTCAGTAATGAGAAACAATTTTCTGAATGTCATTGAGAATGTTGGATCAAGGGAGGCAGTTAATAAGAACTATTATGAAAATGTTTACTCCTACGATATCACTGTAAATGTTAAATAGTAATATTCATTGGTGGTTTCCTTTTCGGCGATGTGGATTTCAAACTAGTCTCAGATGTGTTTCATTTGCATATATGAAATATTTAATGCAAATTGATAGTTTAGCCTGACTTGTTTAAGTGGTCTCTATTGAAAGGCTTCTATCAAATCTAATGTAATTTTCATGCCCTGAGAGATTACATTTTTGTAGGTTGCTCGTTTTTGCTCAGTATCCCTTTTTGGCTCTGAAAATCTGGATGCAACCCTTTGGAATTTTCACATTTGGAAAAATCTCAATGGCCATTGCCTTATATGTTGTATCTAACAAGAGCTATTTATTGCGATCTTAGTTTTTTCCATTTCAACAACAAACAATGCTATTGTTTTTTAAGTAAATAATATATCACAGATGCATAAAGTAAATTACAAAATTTAGTAACCTCCATTAAAGGAGAATGGAGCATTCATAACTTCTACAATCTATTCAAGATGTCAAGCATCCTGTCCTCTCCCAGCAAATGCTAACACGATCCGTGGACCTGGGCAAACACTGCCATGAGTGGGCTCTGGAGTTCAAAGACAGAGTGGGTTGTACCGGGCAGCCCAGCTGAGCACCTGAGTAGCAGTCAGAGAACCTGGGATTTGTCTGCGCTGAGATTTAGACCTTTTTTTTTTCCTCAAATGAAACTGTATTCTTCCCTGTTAATTACTATATTTTTGGTAGTATGCTTCATTGTATATGTTTCACTTTTGCAGAACAACTTAGCACTGCTTGGTATCATCAACGGTTTTCATAGACTAAAATAGCTAGTAATAGCTTTGAAAAACTTGACACAACTAACTTTGTGTGAACTAGAAAAAGAAAAGGAACTGCTGGCAATTGAAAGCACATCCCCACAAAAGTACAGGAACAGAGGCAGCACAGACAGGTCCGGGGAGGACCCCCTCCCTGGCCTTTGAAGTAGAGTACCACTGCATATATTGTTGTTGCCGAAGAAACTTTTGTTTTGTTGATCACCATATTTCTTCTTCCATATGAGGGTTATGGAAGCACAAAAAATTCTTTCTAAACTATTTGATTTTAAAAATTTCATTCTCACTATGCCTTGAAATGTAAATGATTCAAGTTTCAGATTTTTAATGCCAAAATAATCATATTACTCTAACACTGGCATTTTAATGCATAGAAATACATGTATATACGAGAATACAAAAAAAACTACTATTAACTCTAAATATTAAAAATCTAAGTAGGATTTGGTCAAATTCTCCCTGTTTGTGGACATAAAAGCCATCCATGTGTGATCTGAGCACAAAGGCGGCTTTAGTGAACATGTCTGTGTACGAGTACACTCCCCCTCCAAGCAGTGCATGGTGGGGCGGGGGTGGGGTTGGGGGAGGGCTTGTCAGAAGATGGTGTTGGTTCCTGTCGTTGTTAGCTTTCCCAGCAGCCAGAATGCACCTCGATCCGGGGTGTCAAGCTCACTGCTGCAGTCTGACTGGAAGGTGGGTTCTTTTCCTTTTCTAACTTTCATTCCATTGCCAACATTTAAAAATTGTTAGATCTCACATTAAATAGTCTGTCTTTTCTGCTCTGGCGGGTGTTGCTCAGTGGGTTGAGTGCCAGCCTGCCATGCAAAAGGTTGCAGGTTCAATTCCCAGTCAGGGCACATGCCTGGGATGCAGGCCAGGTCCCCAGTTTCTCTCACACATCGATGTTTCTCTCCCTCTCTTTCTCCCTCCCTTCCCCTCTCTCTAAAAAAATAAATAAATAAAATCTTTTTTAAAAAATTAAGAGTCTGTCTTTTCCATGAAAATCCAAACTTGTGGTTTCTCTTGAAAACTGCATTCATAGTTAGCAAAAAAAAAAATAATAATTTAAAGCTGTCACCAGGCCCCAGTTGAGTATAAACCTGTGTATCCCCAGGTGTCCACAACTTGTGCTTTACTCTTGATTAACTACCTGGGCCCATGGGAGCATTAGAGTTTGCTGACCCTAAACTACAGGTATACTGGATGCATGAATGTTGGGGCACGAGGGATGCTGGGGTCTACGTGTGTGGGAACTGTCATACAACTGTTAGTCTGGTGTGGCCCTATTTGCAGTGTTCTGGGCACAAGTCTAGGAAAATTCATTGTAGAGAAGTAGGTGTTAGGATGTGTCCATATTACAACCCTTTTATTTTCTACCCCTCTCCTCTCCCCCATGATTAACGTACTGGAGAAAATTAAGCTTCTCTTCCCTGCTTTAGAGCAACAAAAACAGGCACCTAGCAGCCCACCTGTCATTTCAAGCAGGAAGGACTTCTGCTTATTGTCATTATTTTTATAAGTTTATATTCCTATTCCACTCTTCATTCAAGAAAATAATTTTCACAAAAGTTGCTCTCAAAGACTTCAAAGACAGCAGTCTTTTCAAAATAAAAATGCATAAGAAAGAGAATTAGAGTCAAAACAGTTTACCATATAAATGACCATATGCGTCAGTCCATTCAGGCTATGATAATAAAAAAAATATTGCAAACCGGGGGCTTATCAACAACAAACATTATTTCTCACAGTTCTAAAGACTGGGAAGTCCAAGATCACGCACAGATGTCTGGTGAGGGCCCCCTTCCTGGTTAATGGACCTCACCTTTCCGAGAGTCCTCACTAGTGGGAGGGATGAGCTAGCTCTCTGTGGTCTTTCATTAGGGCACTGTTCCCAATCCCGAGGGTGCTGGCCTCATGCCCCAATCACCTCCCAAAGGCCCCACCTCCTAATACTATCACCTTTGCAGGTAGGATGCCAGCATATGAATTTGGAGGCACACAAATATCCAGACCATAGCACCGTATGTTCTCTGTGCTCACTCTCCTTCCTGGTCTCTTTAACACACACAAACGTAATGTCATTTTATACACTATAGCTCTTGGAAATAGCCTTAAAAATTAGAAAGATAATCTGTTTCCTACATCCCATCTTATGCAAAGAAGTAAGTACACCAGGAACCTACCCAACTCCCACCCCCCCAGCCGCCATCTTCCCAGTCCCCTCCCTGAGAGACCGTCCCCAGAGTTTGGGAAACAGGATGCAGGGGGTAGGGGAGGGGTTCACTGTGAGAAGGAGTCAAAAACAATCATGCCCTCAGGGCCCCAAGTGCACAGGATGGTCAGGAAACACAATAAGAAACAATGGCCTGCTTCTATGACTTCCTCTCCCTGGGATATGAAAGAACTACTTAGTATATCTGGCTATTGACCCTAAAGATCGTGTGAGGTATCATCTGACTGAGCTACTGAAATCCAGGCCTGCCCCCGGTAATTCAGCACCGGTGACAAGCAGGACCGTTAGTGGTGAACTCATCACAGTGTTTTCTCCTCCCTTAGACTCCGGTGTGACTCTCCGCCTGAGAGTAACTCTGCCGCACTTAGGGTATCACACCAAAGTCTGTATTTTGATAATTAGATACTTCCTTAATTGATAAAAATACTCATTGGTAAGAAAAATATAGTTATTACGGTATTATCTACAGGCAATAGATTTAAAGAATAATACATAGTTTATTGTGAGAATGAATCAGAAATAGAGCAATTGTATTATCCCAACTAAAGCATAAATGGAAGTATAAATTGGGAAAATAGTGCCCAAATTTTATTGAAGACAAATGTTTCAGAATTTGATATATCATATTTAATCCCCTCTACATTTGATAAAGAGACTATTTGGAATAATGCTTTGTTCTTATTTAAAATGAGTGAATTGAATTTCTTGTTTGATATGATGAACCCCAAAGCTTTTAAATATAATTGGCCCATAATTGCCTGTATTATGATTTACACCTGTTTCCCATGTCCTATCAAAAAGTTGATAATCAATTAAAATTAAATACAGTCACAATAAAAAGTCACATGTTTGCCTGGAGTTCATGATCCAAGCAGCAACTAATGGCAGTAATGGTTTCTCCTTTTAGATGAGATCCAGTGAAGAAATAAAAGAACCATATAGACTTAAGGTATATTCTATATTCTACTTTTTATTACCTTATTTTAACATAATGCCTTAAAATGAAGAAATGGAAATTCTTTTAAATATCAAACTTAAATGGATACTTTTCAAAAGTTCATAAACATTCAAAGGCTTATTTTTCAACTTTAAAAAGACACAGTTTTTATAACCCTAGGAAGTTCTGCTCATTTTGCTTCTCTTAAAGGAAGTAAGCCATGCACACTTCAAACTTAAATGCCTTTTCAAGTTTTACACTGAAATCAGAAATAACACTACAGCAAAGAGAAACTCAAACAACATTCCAATATAAGAAAACCATAGTGAATGTATAGAATGTGCTTTATTTTTAATGAAATTCACTACTGAACACATGCACAAGTAATTTTCTAATTGAATTCTTTTGCAGGTGTGATTGTATCCCTGCACTGTCTTGGTTTTAGAAAATCTATATATAACATAAGATGTTCTCCTAGTCAGCAAATTACATTCAGGACAGGTGCACCTCATTCCATGGATTGAACAAGCATGGAGCTGCTTAGTAAGAACCAATCCTTCTGTTGAAATGTTAAAAAATTTCTCCTGAGTATTCTAGGCAGAGCGTGCAAAGCAAAGATCATTCGTCCACTAGGAAGAATCTAGGCTTCTAAGAATCATGGAGTTTTATTGCTACATAAGAGGAAACTCAAGAACTCTGTCCTGTTCAAAATGGCAATCAATGTGAATCAGAAATACACAAACTGTATCAGGCTTACTAAAGCACAAAGAGAAGCGAAAATCAGGAGGATGGCAGAACAAGAATTCACGTGTCCTTTCACCGTGTCTTCTCACAAGACTTTCAGGATCAAGAGGTTCCTGGCCAAGAAATAAAAGCAGAATCGGCCCATTCCCCAGTGGATTCGGATGAAAACTGGTCACAAAGTCAGGTACAACTCCAAGAGGAGACACTGGAGAAGAACCGATCTGGGTCTATCAGGAAGGGCACGTCAGAGACGTCTCACATGTTCATGTCGTCTGCCTCTTGAGGTCACCGAAAAGACCACTGCTGTCGGGACAGTTTGGTGTTATACTGGGAATTGGACTATTTTTCTCTTGATAATTTTCCTTCAGTAGTAGGTTGGTTCATTAATAAATGTGAGGCCATTTAAAAAAAATAGAATTCAAGTGTCCTGACTTCAAATAAAATGCTTTCTTTCTGAACGATTTTCTCTTCTAATCCTTTTTTCAAGAGAAGAATACTGGGGTGGAGCGGGGGACACATAATGGGCATTTTGCATGACCTCACTTTAATGTGAGCTCCTGGCTCATGGAAACCCCAGACTGACTTTCTTGTATATTGACTTCACTATACCAAAGTTTTTCAATCCAAGGACAATATTAAAAACCTATACTTTAAACAAAAAAACAAGCTATTATAAACAAAAATGCAGTAGTGACTCTTACCGTGAAAACTGTAGTCTTACAAACTGCGAACCTGTGTGTAACTAACACCCTTTCTAAGGAATTGCTTGCACATGGAAGCGTGCACATCTCAGTCCGAAACCTCTGCAGCTGTGAAATAAAGCTGGATTTGCTCTTGTTACTGTTTGTTTGCCTGTTTTCCACTTTCCTTGCTTTGTACGCCATGCCTCATGGACACAGCACCTTTGCAGGCAGAATCAGACCAATGGCCAGGTAAGTCACTGTTCCGCGTCTGAAGGAAGGATCACGCGCTATCTCAGGCAGAGTTGGGGGAAAGCATTGCAGTTATTATCCAGATATCTTCCTGTTTAAAGATGCATCCTGAATTAGTGTGTTTCTAATTAAAGCAGGTTTTTTTTCCATTTTACATCTCTCTTCCCCCTTTAAAATAATTTCAAAGATTAGGGGGTACATAATTTCTGTGCTAGAGACAGAAACGCCTAGAATGAGTACAGCTGCTTATAGTTCCAGTAGGACTCCAATATTTATTGACTGAAGAAGACAATTTTCTTAAGCTACTATTGGAAGACCCTAAAATGTAGCAGCTAATAATCCCTTCCACTAGGTCACCGCCATTATCAATGAGGTAAGTCCATATACTAAGAAGAAAATACATTTTTAAGTCTATTGGATATGAATTCAAGTTATATAGCAAAGTCTAGCCTTAAAGAATAAAAGAAAATGATTTAAATCAATTTGTTCCAAGCAAGAACAAATACATGTACCACCCAATATAGTAAAATAAAGAACCATGAATGACGTGCTGTCCCCAATAATTAGTTCCCTCTGTTTCGCTTTGCACCCTCTCCTTCCTTCCCTCTCCCCCCTCCTCTTCCTCTGATCTTCCTCTCATTTTCCCCACACCAAGCCAGCATTACCCCTGATGAGTGAGTGATTAGGTAGGAGAAAAAGTCAGAGTACTTCTCTGAAACATGAAAAAAGTTTATCGGCTAGTTGTATTCAAAAAATAATTTGTCAGTTCAGGGTCACATAAACCAAATGGCTTCAGAAAACTAAGCATAGTCAATTTAACCAGAATGATCTAAATGTTTTTGTCTATCACATTGCCTCTTCTGGAATTTTGCTTTATTGGAAATATACCATGCTACAAAGATTTTTATTTACATTTTATAAATGCTTCATGGAAAAATACTAAAAGAGTTATTCCCAGTTGCATGTGGGTAATAAAGTAATATTGTATAGATTTTCCTTTTATGCCTACGATCTATTGTTCAGGTGTCATCGATAAATTCTGTGTTTTTATTCTTACCTTTGGCAGACACTGCTAGCTGCATACTTAACGGCAGCTTTCCTCTTCCTTCTTATTAAGTGCACCTCGATTTTGATTAGGTGTCAGGCAGCCTTATCCTTTGTGGTGGGGACTAGATCGTTGAGTAGTTCATGCCCATCAGAAAAATCCCTTTCTCCTGACCATGGTCAACATAGGCAAGGCTGCATGACCCAACCGCTGACCAATAAGTCAGGGGAAATATCTAATTTCAGATTCTGGAAAAAGATTCCTTCTCCTTTACGAAGGGACACATGATAGAAACTCACCCCACTGTGTATTGGGACAACATTGAGTGAAACAAAGAGAATGCCATTGACTTACCAGGCATGGAAATGCCATCCACTGTACTTTTTAAAAAGATTTTATTTATTTATTTACTTTTAGACAGAGAGGAAGGGAGGGAGAAAGAGAGGTAGAGAAACTTCAGTGTGTGATTGCCTCTCGTACACCCCCCCACTGGGGACCTGACCCACAACTCAGGCATGTGCCCTGACTGGGATTCAAACCGACAACCCTTTGATTCACAGACCAGCACTCGATCCACTGAGCCACACCAGCTGGGGCACTTTTTTTGCTGACTTGAGAGAGGGGGCAGTGGGGAGAAACAAAGACATCAATTTGTTGCTTCGCTCAGTTATGCATTCTTTGGTTTATTCTTGTGTGTGCCCTGACCAGGGATCGAACCCGACGCTCTAACCAACTAAGCTACCCTGGCAGAGCCCCCACTTTACTTCTTGTTTTGTGAGATAATAAAATGCCCTTCATGTTTTAGCCACATTTTAGGATGAGTTTGTTACTTGCATCCAAAATCATCCTAGTTAATATGCCACCCTTTAGAACAAGAAAAATAGAGATTTTTAGATTCTTTCTTGCCTAGCACAGGAGTTGGCAACAGACAAATAATTTAATAATGGGTACTGGGTGTATGTGAGAATGTGTTAATATTCTCAAAGAGTACAGCCACTTAAAAAACTAGCCACATGGTGGTTTTTGACCAATTTAAAACATACCTTCATAAGTCTCAAAATAAAGCTATATTTAGTCCATGGTCTTTTTCAAATACCTGGGTTCTTTTAATATGTAGATTTCAGGATCCCTGGGTCATCAAACATCATCTACAAAATTAGACAACAGGGTCACCAGAATCTTCATATATTTCTACAGTTTCTATTTGATTATATTTCTATAATCAAACAGTTGACTTTGTATTGAGACTATTTTTATCAATTTAAACTGAATGATATCTCAGACTGAAAATGCTTGAAAGATGGAACCTCTTCAAGTAGCCTCTCCGTTTTCTCGTCCCATTGGAATATAACGCACAGGTGTGCTTCGAAGCTTACACACCATGCCTCAGTACTTTTAAAATAACTTCTGGAAAATTTAAAAAGGAGAGAGTGTGAATCAACTCCTGCTCAGGAAGGCCGGCCATGTTCATCATATTTACTATTATGACATATTAGATTATTTTCTTTCAGTGCCCGAAAGGCACACGCTTTCCAAAAGAGAAATACAGTTCTTTCTATTTGGTTCACATAATCCAGACCTGCAGTGTCAGTGCCTGAAACAAATTACTGTTTATATTAGAAACTTAGTTTAATAAATTAGGTCTGGTCTATGAACTGTCAAAGTCCTTATAGTCTGCAATTCATATATAACAGATGCCTTTTCCATGACTCTGAACTAGAAGTGGCCAGCGTGATTGCTTCCTCCCTGCCATTACTACATTCTGTAGGTTTAGTTATCTACTGCCCACAGAGAATTAAAAACAATTTAAAAGGGCATCTGGAATAAAGCACTCCCAGGGAAAAAAATCTTTCCATATACAATAACTTTCTGTGTAGGTCAGAGAATTATTCAATAATTGGCACTTGTTTAAATAGACCATTCAGGATCAGCTTGGTTTTCCAATCTCAGATTGAGTTACAGGACTCTATTTTTCCAAACTCGCTTCTGCAAGTCCTAATTTCCAGCATATTTGTGGCACCATTGTGATGAACAGGGTAGCTAATTTTTGTGTAAGATACAAACACATTTTTCAAAATTGTTGTAAATAATTCACTACTTTTTCCACAGATTGTTTATAAATTATGAATTTTAGCTTACTTGCCCTAGTTCAGAAAATACACCGGGAAAAACAGGGGAGGTGAAAGCAATAATTTTAGTTCATGAATTTATACGATTTAAATTTTATGAGAAACCTGGGTTCTTTCATCTTTTATGCTGCTTTTCACACAAGCACCCCTTTAAGAGTTGAACGAAGAAATCTGTGCCTGACACTCATGGTCTCGTCACCTCTTGCATTGTTTTCATTCAATACAGAAACAGTTGTTGCATAAAAAGTTAATAATGATGCTCATCTAGAAAGATTTGATAATAAGGCCATGGAAACTTACATCAACTCATATCAACACATAAATTCAGACCTTTGGACACTTGAACTCTTAGGGTTTATTTTTTTAGCTCCACTTTGAAATATTATAATGTTTCTTTTTTAAGTTGTGTGGTCAGCAAACTCTCAATTTTAGAACTTCTATGCAAAGGATTAATCAAGAATATTGTATTTGCTCAGATATTGAGAATTAGATAAAGAGGGTTCTCAGTGACATTTTAACATTTATGTCCAGTAATACATTGACATTTCAATAAAGGAAAAGTTATTCTTGGTCTGAACTGAGATGATTTCCTTGCCTATCAAGTAAAGTTTTTAAAAAAATACTATGGGTTTAAAGCCCTGGCTGGCATAGCTCAGTGGGTTGAGCACGGGCTGCGAACCAAAGTGTCGCAGGTTCAATTCCCAGTCAGGGCACATGCCTGGGTTGCAGGCCATGACCCCCAGCAACTGCACACTGATGTTTCTCTCTCTCTCTCTCTCTCTCTCTCTCTCTATCTCCCTCCCTTCCCTCTCTAAAAATAAATAAATAAAATCTTAAAAAAATACTTCTTTAAAAAAAATACTATGGGTTTAAAACATTCTTAGTAACTACTTCAAATTCTTTTTTAATATAAAGTTATTAGCCCAATAGTATAATGAAATAAGAGGAAACAATCACCCACAGCTTCTTTACCAACAACACAGTGATCTGTGCATATGTAACCTTATTTTAAATTTCACTCTTGTTCTTCGATCTTTCAAATGATTATAGTTTTCCTGGAGTGAAAATAACTTAAACTTACTAGACTTTTTAATATCTTTACAGCCAAACTGCTACAATTCTCACTTTGCTAATCTGTAATTCTCACAGAAGAACTGGCAGCGCTACCCGGCCTTTAACAAGGACCCTGAAGTGAAATCACTTAAAACTTCCTCTATTTTAATTTCAAATGATACACTCTGTATATAAACCGCACAGATATGCTCTATCAAATACATCAGCATGTACCTGCGATGTTAACATTTCTTCCTGAAACCATCAGGCTGTGGACAGTCTTGGCTTGTGGAAGCCTGGGCTTATTATAGAACAGGTGGAGGGCCGAGATTCCACAGGTTTTTCCCCTCATCTCAGCTCTCGGAAGGCCCAGGCATTTTAGGTGGTTTGACCAAAAGACCACAGCTGAGTAGAGACAGTTTAGATTTGAACTTGTGTCCATTACCTTGTGTGTGTATGGTGGGGGGGGTATTTGTTTGTTTGTTTTTATCCTGCTTACCCATTAGGTCACCTGGGAGTCTTTGAAAAAATAACATCTCAGACCTACTTCACATTCTTAGTGGGTCTGTGGCGGTGCCCAGGCTCAGGTTTTCTTTCGCACCTTGGTGATTCAGACGCTGTCTGGATTTAGAACCACTGGACGGGACTCTGAGTATCATAATTTTACATTCAAAAGATCAGAATTCTATTTCTAGATTTATCATCATCCCTTCACAGTCTCTCCTCTAAAAGCAGTCGACAAATGTATTTGAATATTCAGAGAATGAAGCTGAAATTTGATAAGTAAAAACTTTGTAAGACCCAACTGTAAAGGACTTTAGTTTGAATAGAAATAAACTAATTGCCAAAAAATAGCATTTGTTTTTAAAAAGCAAAGTCAAAGGAGAAAAAATATCTAAATAGAGGACCAACAAATATTTAGTAAAGCTCAATATCTATTTGCTCTAAAAAAAATCTGTGGATATAATATAATTTAAAATATCTAAATATAAAAACAAAATTAAACATCTTTTCCAAACTAATAGTAAATTTACAAAATAGGTAGATGTATAGTAGATGCAGTATACACACTAGCCATTGTAACAATATGCCATTTTTCTGCTAAAAAAAAATTGTACCCCACTATAACCACCACATAATTTTCAAAATTAAAAATGTCCTGTGTCAGCAAACATCTAGGAAATCAACTTCTCTCATACTCTGCTGATGATAATATAAGTCGATAAAAAAATTTGCCGCTTGGATGGTTAATTTTATGTGTCAACTGGACTGGGCCATGGCATACCCAGATCACTAATTAAACATTGATTCTGGATATGCCTGTGAGGGTGTTTCCAGAAGAGAATAGAATTTGAATTGGTGAACTAAGCAAAACAGACGGTCCTCCCCAATATGAGTGAATATCAAGTTTGAACCAATCCCTCTCTCTCTCTCTCTCTCTCTGTCTCTCTCTCTCTCTGCCTATTTGAGCTGGAACATCAATCTTTTCCTACCTTGGGAGCTCCTGGTTCTCAGGCCTTTAGACTGACTGGAAGCTACACCACTGGTTCTCTTGTTTTCGGGCCTTTGAACTACACCACCAGCTTTTCTGAGGGTCCAGCTTGCAGATGGCAGATCCTGAGACTTCTCAGCATCCATAATACAGGAACCAGTACCTTCTGAGTCAATACCAAGAAAGAAGGAAACAAAGAAACAAAGAAGGGATGGAAGGAACGAAGGAAGGAAGGAAGGAAGGAAGGGCAAAAGATCTCCCAGATTTTTAATATTAGTTTAGCACTAATATTACTATTAGTTTAGCACAATTTACTAAGCATTTAGAATACTACCTAAACTGTTTCCTGGGGAGAAAGACATAAAGGCTCATGAGATACCCAACTAAGAGTTCGCAGTAAATTAAACTGGCTTTCAGGTCATAATAGAGGAAAAGGAGAATAAATGAGCACTGAGTGCCTATAATAAACTAAGCCCTGGACAACATATTTTTCATCCATTACCTAATTGACTAACATCAGCAGCCCTATGAGATGCATATTATCATCCCAAATGTCCACGTTACAGATGAAAACACTGAGGCTTAGAGCAGTTAACCAATGTACAGCTAGTGATCCAAACCTATGGCTCCAAAATCTGTGGCCTTTCCCAACACCTCGCTAGATTCCTACCATGGAGAAAGACCCTGGAATGCCCAACATCAGCCAATAACTTGGAAATTCTCTTAGAGACCAAATCTTGGTCTCCATATCTTGGAGACCGTATCTTGGAGGCCAAAACTCACATGAAAAGGTAATCAGAAGTTAAGTTATTCCCTTTTGCAGTGGTATCTGGGAGCCAGGAAAAATGGAAAGGAACAGCTTCAGGCACTCCCCTCACCAGTCTCTGAGAGCAAACAGGCAGCACAGCATCAGCCCAGCATCTGGGTTTGCCAGGGTGAAGTCTTAGATGAGCGCAAATCAGTCCTTCTCTAACCATTTGATCTATAGCTGATACTTAAAATAGCTGACACATGAAATTTCACAAACCCAAAAAAACATTAAAGGAAAATTTGCCATTCCTACAATGTTAATGAAAACAAAGGTTTAAAAAAAACATATTTCTACATCACCTTGGTTCCAGATTTTAACCAAAAGCGAAATACAAGCACAACACAAAACAATCAAACAAACAAACAAACAAAAACACTGCTTAGAATTTAACATCTGCTGACAGGAAAGACTCTATTAATTAGGCTGTCAATTTGCAACTCATCTATCCTTTGTTTCTTAACATTTTTAGTATAGGCCTGGCAACATGGGTAAACACTTATTTTCAGAAAATATGACCATTTATGAGTGCATACAATTCAAATATTGGTGTATTCAAAAACTAAATTAGCCCTGACCAGTGTGGCTCAGTTGCTTGGACATCATTCCACAGAACAAAATTGGCTAAATTCCTGGTCAGGGCACATGCCCGTGTAGTAGGGTTATCCCCCGCTCGGGGAGTGTATGAGAGGCAACCGGCTGGTGCTTCTCTCTTAGCCCTGATGTTTCTCTCCCTCTCTTTCTCCCTCCCTTCCCTTCTCTCTAAAAATAAATGGATAAGTGTTTAAAAAAATAAATTAAAGCTAAAAGCAATATAAAATGAAACAAATTAAGAGTCCATGTTATGTTTTTAACACAATTTTGATGATAGCTCATGTATTACCCCACCTAGAACAGCCCCATAAATAACACTGTAGTATCTAATATTGATTCTACTAAGTTTACATAGAGAAGCAGTAGCTCCTAATAAAAAGGAACAATGTTTTATTCATCTGTGTAATGTTCTACTTCACTACCACCATAGAAACCTCCTTAGAATCATCTTTTAAGAATGCAAACACATTTCATTTTTCTAGAACCCAATGCATCATTATTGCTGAGAACGAGGGAGGTCTGAGTGAGAGCTCAGGCTTGACTGCCAGAAGGGTGAGGAAAGGCCTCCTCAGTCCGGCTGTCACAGGGTTAGATCTTTCCGGCATGAACATCGCTTCTCAAACAGCATTTCTAAAACATCTCTTTAAAGGACAAATATTGTAATTTCTCTGCACTACTAATATCATGGGACAAATTGGTCCATTTTTATAATTTCTCACCCAACACTATAATAGTCCCCGAGGGAAGAGGGCATAGTAACAAGAGCATTCTGACGCGCACACTGCGGTACCATGATGCAGCCTTGGAGAGGCAGAGTGAAGGAGACACTTCTTTTCCACTGATGAGTAAAAGACTGTAAACGAACTTTAATCATCTGATATTATAACGTAGGACCAGAGTGCAGAAGACTAATTTACATATTAGTCTTCTGTCTCTTAACTTTCTATATTGGCAATTACTTCGATGTTCTTTGTAACATAATCTCCTATACCCAGAATGCTCTGCAATGCTTTATGCATCTTTCTTTTTTCAGTTTCCTTGGGAATTCAAAGTCACATCTCACTAGACTGAAAGATATCCCAACAGTCTTAAACGGACCTGACCTGAAAGAGTCTTGGAATGACGCTGGTGAGAGGGTTTCAGAGAACTCTGTTATCCACTCGAACAGCGCGGATGTGGTTTTCCTGTTGCTAAAAAGTGGGCATCACTGTACCACCATTATTTTCCACATATCACCAACATTTTCAAAATTTTAATGGTAAGTCTGCACATGTTCACAATGATAAATAGTACTATGTATTCCTAAGGCAACCTCATATGTAAGTCTATAATCTTAGCGATAACTTATAAAAAGTGAATCATACTACTTTCTTCATTTTAGCTTGATTGATGCTGTAATTATAAATATTTTAAAAACAACCAGTAGAAATCAACCAAATGAGAAATTCACTTTACATTTTAGTAAAATAAGTTATTTTAAGGTTTGGTCTCATGTTTTCTTGAACACCCAGTTCTATCTCTTGTTTGAATTTTCATTGCAACTCCCTTCTGAAACAATACTATCTGAACAATGAAATATTTGAATGTGACCTCCAAACAGTTTCTAAATGCAGCATCTAACCAGGTTCTTTAGCTGCATAATTACTTAAAATAAAATGAATGGCTTAGTTTTCATCCAGCTGCCATTATCTCTTTTCACTTTAAAACATTAAAAATAAATAATTGGATCATCTCTGTTTTTCTCCTGGTTATATCTCTGAATTCCCTAAACTTGTATCTTGTTATATTCATAATCAAGCCTAACATCATGCACCAGCCCCTCTAGGCTCTCATCCTTCAAGTGTAGGTTTGGCATAATTTTTGCATGAAAGCTAAATGGATTCACAGAAATCTGTTGTGGAAAGTAGGAATACACTGTACATTCTCACCCTCATATATCTATTTGGAACAACATTTCCATAGTTTATTACTGTGTTCACCAATATCAACCACTATCATCTATCCTAAAAAATGAACTATACTTATGTATTTGGGGTTAATAAATTAAGTTTTAAAATAATCATAATGATGTATCTCAGAGATTACAGGGAAATAGGCAATGTCCCAAGGCAAATAAGAAATTCCAGTCAAAGATATATATGATGAGTCAGTTTTATTTATTTAGGCATGCCCCGCCTTGGTCTAGAAAGTATTATGTGGCAGGTCTGGATTCACTCTGCTAAACCATTTTGACTGCAAGGAGTAGGAAAAGCTAGGGTGAGGCAGAAGTAAAAGAACAAAGTACCCACTTAATTCATATCAACTACAAAATTTTTTAGCATCTTTAATAAAAGGCATGGTAATGCTAGAGTCTAAGGATTCCCCACACAGACATGGGGAGAGAGAGAGAAAGAGACCATCCAACAAATACATGTTAAAAATAATTATACACCAGTTCTACCCTAGAAACACAAAAACAAATCAGACAAGGACTCAGTTTTAAGAAATTCACAGTGTAGAAAAAGGAGATAGATAAGTGATCCCATTGTAGTATTCTAACATACTCTAATTGTTGAGATAAAACTAAGTGTGTAAACAACAGTGATGCAATACTTTACATGAGAAGTATAATGAGACTGACCAAGTAATGAGAAATACTTGAATGATGGCAAATAATCAGTGAAAAAGGTAAAGGGATTAAGCAAAAAATATTTAAAAACCTCATTGACACAACAACAGCATGGTAATTTCCATAGAGAAATGGGAGGGAGAGAGAAGAGGGTAAAGGGGGGATAAATGGTGATGGAAGGAGATCTGATTTTGGGTGGTGAACACACAGTACAATATACAGATGATGTGTTATAGAACTGTACACCTGAAACCCATATAATTTTAGTAAGCAATGTCAACCCCAATAAATTCCATTTTTTAAAAGGGAAAAAAGAAACATACTAAAGACTATGTCAGCTGTGTGAAAACACTCTTCTGAGCTTTACGTAAATTATCTCAGTTTCATTCTCATAGCAATCCTATCATCCTTTACAGGTGAACAGAGTGAGGCACAGAGAGGTTCAGTAGCTTCCTCAAGGACAGTAAAGGGCAGAGAATTAGGATATGAATGTAGCAATTCTGTCTCCAGAGTCTGTTAACCATACTTCCTCTGAAAATGCAAGGAGATTGAAGGGAAGGAGAGCTCAGGAAGGAAAAAATCATTGGTACTATTTCACTTATTGGCACATTTCATTTATTTTGCAAATGTTTATTATCAGTTGAGTTGGAGACACTGTCTTAGACACCAGGAATACACTAGCAAATAAATAACAGAAATGCATTAGACACCACTTAGGTAGTTTGTTAATAAAAGAGATGAAGCAGAGTAGGAAACAGGAAGAAAGGAGCATTCCCCTGTGAAAATCACTATATTTGCAAATTCACCAAAATGGGAACAAGTGATTGCTTTTGCATTTAACTGCAAGAAATATATGAATTAAATTGTAATTCCATTATAAGTAAAAGGAAGTAGTGGGGGGCAAAAGAAATCTTTGGAACTCATGGTTGGCAGCCTTTAAAGTGGCCCTAAATAACCCCCACCTCCTGATACTCATGCCCTTGTGCAACCCCATCCTTGAGTGTGGTCAGGACTGAATGACTCACTTTTAATGAACAGAATATGGCAAAAATGAAAGGGTGTCACTTCTGATACTAGGCTATAAAACGGCTGTGGCTTCCATTTTGTGTTCACTCTCACATTCTGTCCTGGAGCATTCAGAACGGTGGGGAAAGCCAGCTGCCACAACTCGAGACAGCCTTGCGGAGAGGCGCACATGGTGGGAGCTGAAACCTGCCAATCACTAGGTGGAGTCTGAAAGTGGAGTCTGTCCTCCTGCCCCTGGCCGGCCCGGGGTCTCAGATGAGACCCCGGCCCAGCCAACAGTTTGACCACAACCTCATGGGAGAATTGGGTCAAAAGCTCCCCGCTAAACCACACCCAGATTCTTAAGTCACAGAAACTGCTAGGTAATAACTATTTGTTGTTTTAAGCCACTGTTTTGGAGTCGTTTGTTACTTAGTCATAGTTTAGCAATAAATCATCTTTCTGCAGCACTTTGGCCTCTCTCTGTATTTCATTTTGAAACACCCATACACAAAGTTTTGTCATAGAATTGTATTTCATAAACACCAAGAAGAAAGGAAGGCACTAAGGAAGGAAAGAAAAAAGGGAAAGAGGGCAGCAGGTAAGGAGGGAGAGATGGAGGGAGGAAGGGACTGAGGGAGGGAGGAAAGGAACAAAAGGTATGGCAAAGGCATTTTTTTTTTGTAAAAGCATTTTTGATCATGCCTTCCAACCAGAGAGAACCTATGAGACTGTGTGTGCAGAGTGTGCCCAGATGTGAGTTTTATATACATTTTGTGGGTATATACAGTGTTCCTGATGTTTTCATAGCTACTATATATTTCTTTCTGTTTTGTCATGCTTGTATTTCTAATTGGGTGACAATGTTAGCTGAATCAATTTGGAAGTATGGCCATTTCCCTAGTTGACATTTATTCATTTAAAATTGCTGCTTCTTAATTAATCACCTGATAAATATTATCTGTGGCCCAGAAGTTCAATTAGAGATACACCTTTTTTATAGACAATAAACCACATGTAACTACTGATGTAACCCAGCATGTATGGGTAGTTAAAGTAGGCATTATTTTTTATTTGCTTTCAAACTGCAGAGTAGGCTGAACAATAGATAATAAACAAGTCATTTTGTATGGCTTTTGTGGGACTTGAAAAGAATTTTGACTTAATGGAAACTGATGCTTTGTCAGAAGCCCTGCCGGAGAAGCAATAGAAAACCCACATGGTAAGTGCCCCAAACATATCCTCACAAATGATAGAGTCACATTTAACTCGAAAATTGGGTGGTAAAGGTCAGCATGTAGTGTAGAATTAATAGGTGGTATCTCACTAAGACTCTTCACCTCCTGCCTTGAGAAAACTTTCAAGGTTTCTACAGATAAAGAAAAGGACTCAAGGACTGGAGACACCTCAAATATGTAGATGACACTGTCACCTTTTCTTAAGCTAAAGACCTTGAAGCAATGGTGAAAGAATATAACAGAAGAGCAAAGAATCTGGATCATTATATAAAAGAAGAATATGCAAAATCACATCGAGTACATACATTCAAGAGGGAAAGCTGGAGGCAAAAAAAAAAAATTAGGCATTGCAAAGAAGTGTTTGTTGAGGCCATATGGCGCACATTGTTACACACCAGACAGGTTCAGAAAGCAGAATAGACTCTTGTTAGAGTCTCTGGTAAGCTGAAAATGAATAGTTTTCTACGTTTAAAGAATTATATGCTAGAAAGAGAGATATCATATGAGCACACTCCTGGTTTTGGCAATTAGAGCAAAAGTGCCCATATTTAACACAGAGAGAATAAAATGTGTGTAATAAAATAGGAAACACTTTTCAGTACAGCGTGAAGAGACAAAAGAAAAATGGGTAGTAGGAGAACAAGACAGACAATTACAAGGAAATGAAACAGCGGGCCTGCCTTGCAGATGTAACAGAGGTACAGGACAAGCCTGGCTATGTACCAGGCTAAACAGCACTTCCCAGTAGGTTCCAAGAGACCAGTGAGGTCCCCTCATGAACTAAGACCTAAGTCTTTTTAAGTGTATGTGGATGAGAGTCACACAGCACACAGAACAAAAATCTACATTATATGATTCTCTTTTATTCTGGAATAAGCCTGGACCATGGTTAGATTTCCTTAAAGGACTCCTGGCCTAGACTTCTACCATTACTGCTTTCCCCTGGGAATCAGAAATAGTATGACAAAAGTAATCTCAGAGGAATCAAATGGGAAAAGTTTCCCAGTGTCTTAAAAGATACAGGAGTTGGGGGGATCTTTAAAGATATGTATAATTTCTCTTTAAGTCAAGTGAGTAAGCAGATATTGAGATGAATACCACCAAAATAAGGGTCTTCTTTACAGTACACCAGCCAGTAAATACTTACTGAGTAAATCCTTTCATGTTTCAAGCACAATATTAGGGTTCATAGTGATCAAAACACACAAGTTCCCTAAATAAGCATTCAGTGCAGTGGGGCGTGAAGGAAGATAGGCAAATAAGCGGTGGCAAGTTAAATAATTACAGTCGTGCAAACATATGTTAAAGAGGAATGTAAGTTGCAATGACGGTGTGTAAAAGTGTACCAAATTGATTGGAGGGTGACAAAACGTTGGCCTGAGTGCATTCTAAGTGAGTAGCTCTGTGTGTGTGTGTGTGTGTGTGTGTGTGTGTGTGTGTGTCCACACATGCACTTACACATGCAAGTCTACAGAGGGCAGCAGGGGACATAGGGGAAATAGATAAGATAAAGAGCAAGATCTTGAAAGCATCTGAGGAGACTTTTTAGAAAGGCTAGTATTGGATGTCAAAGTGAGGGCACAGTGCAAGGCCAGACCAGGGAATGGGTGAGGTCAGGTCGTGGGGAAACTGGTAGATCCATATAAAGACTTTGACAATGGAAAGCCAAGAAAGATGATGGGCTAAAAAAAAATGAGTCTCTGTTTACCTAAGAGAGATTAAGGGAAATAAATATGTGGGAAACCTCTACAATGGGATCTATATCAAGGCAAGGGACAACAGAAGCAGGGAAGGAAGGTGATTCAGTGCAGCACCATGAGCTAAGAAATGCACAGGGTATCCAGATGACAAAACTAGGAAACAAGAGTCTCCCCTGAAGCCCTCCGGAGGAAACAGCCTGCTGACATCTTAATCTTAGCCCTGCAAGACTCAGTTCAGACCCCTGACCTCCTGAGCGGTAAGAGAATGAATTTTTGTTGTTTTAAGCCACAAAATTTGTGGAAAATTATTATAGCAGCAATAAGAAACTAATACAGTAGGCATGATTTCAATAAGACAGATGGAAAAGATATAATATCACCAGGGTGATTATATAGCCCAGGTTTCTCAGGACAGTGTTGGTTTACAACTCCTAGCTTATTTATTCAGTGTCTCTTTTCTCTACCAAAAGTGCCCTGGTTTGAATTATAAGTGTGTATACACAAAGGTATTGAGTCAGGTGCTGGGTATAACAAGCAGACACCTGAGGAGCAAAGGAACACAGCCATGGAGGCAGCCTCTGCCTTCCATTCTGGGTCACATAAAATCCATCTCAGGACTAACCACAGCAACACCTACAAAAGCCTCAAAATTCCACACTGATATGATATTTTGCTTGGAAATTTGTTCATTTTTTAGAATTATTGTTCAGTTACAGTTATCCCCATTTCCCCCCCTTACTCTCCCCTTGCCTAACCACTCCCACCTCCCACATTCAGTTCTCTCCCCATTGTCTCTGCCCATCATGGATCCTTTATACATGTTCCTTGACTTGACCCTTCCTCTTCTTTCCCTCTTTATCCCCTCCCCTCCGGTCACTGTCAGTTTGTTATTTCCATGTCTCTTGTTCTGTTCTGCTCACCTGTTTGTTTTGTTGATTAGGCTCCACTTACAGGTGAGATCATATGGTATTTATCTCTTGCCATTTGGTTTATTTTACTCAGCATAATACTTTCCAGTTCCATCCATTCTTTCATGAAAGGTAGGAGTTCCTTCTTTCTTTCTACTGCATAGTATTCCATTGTGTAAATGTACCACAGTTTTTTGATCCACTCATTTACTGATAGGCACTTGGGCTGTTTATAGCATTCAGCTGTTGTAAATAAAGCTGCTAGGAACATTGGGGCCCATAGGTTCTTTTGAACTGGTATAAAGAACTCATACAATTCCATACCAGGAAGACAAACAATCCAATTAAATAATGGGCAAAGGACCTGAACAGACTATTCTCCCAGGAGGACATACAGAGGGTCCAGAGACATATGAAAATATACTCAGCATCAATAACCATCAGAGAGATGCAAATTAAAACCACAATGAGATACCACTTCACACCGGTCAGAATGGTCATCATAAACAAATCGACAAACAACAAGTAAGTGTTGGAGAGATTGTGGAGAAAAGGGAACCCTAGTGCACTGTTGGTAGGAATGCAGACTGGTGCAGCCACTATGGAAAACAGTATAGATTTCCTCAAAAAACTAAAAATCAAACTGCCTTTTGATCTAGTTATTCTACTGCTGGGATTATACCCTAAGAATTCTGAAACACCAATGCAAAAGAACCTATGCACCCAATGTTCATAGCAGCACAATTTACAGTAGGAAATGTGTTCTTAAGTAAGACGAGACAAGAAAGAAGAGACTCCTCAATAAAGGACTCAGACTCCCACAGAGAGGACAATCCTGCTGAGAGCTGGTCCGTGGAGTCCATGAGATGGTGAAGGATGATCATAAAGTTCACACAGTCTGAAAAGTTTACTGCCAGACAGAGAACCCATTAACACAGACAACATGTTATCAGGGCATTAAGATAACCTAGAAGTGAAGATGCCACGTTATTTTGGAATTCTAAGAGGCATATTTAAGACATCTGAAGGGAAAAAATAATTGTGGATTCAGCTTATGTTCCAGGGATTCCTAGTCTCACCCCTTCTCTATCACCCAAGTACAAGTACTACTTTATCACAGGCAGGCTGTGTGACCTGCCCTCTTAAGTTATGCTACCTTCATCTCTTCAGAACTAACAGTTATACCCAAGGTTCTCTCATTTAAGATCCCAACTCTTTCTTTTTCTGGTTGCCCACTTGGTCAATCTTATTGCCTACTGCTTTGTCAAAACCACAAAGTCTAATACATCAAGTCTTATTGTCCCCCCATGCACCACAGGTCCGTACTATCTTGTATCTGCTAAAGCCAATACTCCAGCTTAGCAGGAAGCTGTGGTTGAAGTGCAGCTCTTTAGCTGGAATGAGGACTCCCTCAATAAGAGTAGAGCTTTATTAGTATGAAAGAGGGGAGAGAATGGATATTGGGTAGACCAACTGTCCTTTAGAATAATATTCTTCACTCATTTTTGTACTGAGTTGTCTTATTTGTAAGAACTCTTTCTCTGTGTAGATATTAATTCTTTATTTGCCATCTGTTTTGCATATATTTCCCCTATACTTCTTTTTGTCTTGGGCACTCATTCAAGAATAATTTAGTGATTCCCTTCTATATGCCAGAAACTGCTTTATCCTAAGCACTAGAGATACTTCGAACAAACCCAACAAAAGTCCCTGGTGCTTACATTCTAGCGGGAGAATACAGACCAATCAAAGCAAACCTCACAGTATGGTAAGTGGTAATAACTCTGATGAAGAAAAAGAAGGCAAGAAAAGAGGATGGGGATCACAGAGAGGCCATCCTAAGTAGAGCGATGGAAGTCAGCCACTGAGAGGGTGACGTTTGTGAGAATATTTAGGTCATCAGTGTATCTACAAGAAAGATTTCCAGGAAGGGGGTGTTGGAGAGGAAAGGGCAGAGTAACAGGAGATACACGCCAAAAGGTTAAAAAAAACATAGTGTATAGAGTGGTGTAGCCGCTGTTAAAATTTTGACTTTAGTTTTGAAAGGATTACTCTGACTGTTGTGGTGAGAACGGACTATAGGAGGGACAAGGGCACAAAATGGGAGACCAGGCAGGAGGCCATGGAAGTAACCCAGAAAACAGTGTATGGATGTATGACAAGCGGTTGGACTCTCTACTTATTTTAAATATAGATCATCAAGATTTATCATTAGATTGCAGATGGGATGTGATAGAAGACAGTCCAGGTTGATTCTAAGACTTTTGACTTGAGCAATCAGAATCATGAAGTTACCAGTGACAGAATTAGGGAAGTCTATGGGTGGAGCAGACTGGTGGGGAGTGGGAGCTGAGAACCTAGAGTTCAGGGCAGTGGTCAGAGCTGGGTATATAAACTGCAGGGATTTCAGTGTATAAATGTTTTTCAGTGCAATGAGATTAGGTAAAACCGAGGAGACTGTGAATGTAGTTAGAGAACAAAAAAGATTCAAAAAACTGCTAATAAGATATAAGAAAAGCATAGGAGAGAGACTAAAGCCTCATATATTGGCTTGATTACCATCTGTATGCTAATGACAGCTAAACTTATATCTCCAGCAAGAGTGTCTTTCTTCTACCAATCAAGTTGATTCCCCATATCTCACTCTAACAATAATAAGACTTTTACAGTACTTTCATTTACCCCCTTTCTGTATTAGTCTAGTGTTGTTTAGTGCTGATGATTCCAGACAACTAATAAGTTTCCTCTTGTAGTAGTGTCACATTTATTCCAAGAACTTTTATCTATTCTTTAAGGGATACATGATTAGGCACACTCTAAATTAAAGTACATATTCTGCAAAGTGCATGCATTTCCTCTTATCTTCATCTTACCTTAGCTCAGGGGCTCTGTTTTCACTTAAAGTCTGTCTGACTAAATAAAGTGCTTTCTCAACTAGTTTTCTGAAATGAGTGCTTGGATAATCTTTTATCCAAGTAATTTGCATCTGCACGTGTCTACATTTCACTTTGATCAATCAACGATATGCCTGATTTCAAAGTTTAGCATTGAACTACTGATGTTCTCTATATTATTACATGTACAGATTATAGAAGGAGCATGATAGACATTTTTTTCAATAAATCTACCATTCTTTATCCAAAGGATACAGAAGAGAGGCATTACACTGGAGGCATTACACTTTGCAATTCCAGCTAAGAGATAAAAATTCTCTAAGATGGAAGGAAGTGCAAGCTTTAGCATTTCAAAACCCTCATTACCAGGAGGTGCAAGTTTTGAACAAGTGTTATTTGCACTCACATATATACATGCAAACACCAAAGTGCAACACTGCACATGGCCTTGGTTTCACTAATGCACAGATTGGTGTCCCCTTCCCAGAGCTGGAGTTGGCAAACCAATTAATTGTATATTTTATGACCCATCTATTACCCATCTGGCATTTATATAGTGTAGTGGTCTCCAATTAGTTATGAGTAGGATCCTTTACACATATGTACACACATACATGTGTGTCACTGAAAAAAAGCTTTTTGCAAATATACCTTTATGATTGAAAATGTTTCTTATATACCCTATTCTATTTCTTTAAATTGTTAGTTACTCTTCACCAAATTTATTATATTACATTATCATCATGATTGTAACCCACAGTTTGAAAATTGCCAGTGTCTATGACTTTCAGTATATTAAGACAGAATAAAATAGTAATAGGTAATATTTTTCAGAACATTTGATGTGCAAGGAACTATGCTAAGCCCTTGACATGGATTATCTCATGTACTCTTAAAATGACCCTAAAGTTAATTATTGTTGTTGTTGTTGTTGTTGTTATTATTATTTTCTCCATATTATAAAGGAGAACATGAGTATTAGAATGGTCAGTTTGCCAAAGATCACACAATATAGCCATATCATTCTAGATGCAATGCTGATAACTGTTACACTCTATTATTTCCAACCTCATCCTCTGGAACACTAAATTAATATACCTTGAACAATTACAATTCCAAGATGCATGACTAAGTTTCTTCCTTTCCCATGCACCCACCCCCCTTCCAGCAGTTAGTCCTCTTAGGAGGAGCTGTGTGGTCTCTTATAGGTCTCTGACTCATTTTTGGTGGTGCCTGTTCTAATTTTCTTCATATACTACCTGGTGTCCTTTGTTTTCTCATATTCTCTGCTACCTCATGAGGATCCTGAATTCTTAACTTTTTTCATAACCTTTCTGATTATGAGCCTACTGCTCATTGGCTAGTCAGTATTCCTGGTTCAAAGTCCTGAGGGAATGGATCTGAGCAGCAGTTCATTCTCCACCACCCAACAATGGTATCAGCTTGTACTTTTTCATTCTTGCAGCCATACTAATGTTCCTACCCCATAAGTACAACTGTGGCACTTTCCACACAGACAATTCCCTACCTACCTTTCTCTCCCCTACAAGGCTATAAACTCCTTGATAGCAACAGTTGCATTTTACTCACCCTTGCACCATCTAATCTAGGTATATAGGGAGACACATAATTGTAAATAAATCAAAAGGAGTGAATTTGCCAATCAAGTAGAAATAGGATAGAAAGAAGAATATGAAATCATAAAACAAGAAAGGAAAGAAGGGAGGGAGGAGGGGGGAAGGAAGAAAGGAAAGGAGAGGGGAGAAAGAAAGAAAAAGATAGAGGGAGGGAAGGAGGAGAAGAGAGGAAGGGGCAGAGAGAGAGAGGGAGGGAGGGAAAGGAGGAAAGGAAAGGGAAGGGAAGGGAAGGCAAGGCAAGGCAAGAAAAGGAAATAGGGAGAGAGGAAGAGAGGGGGAGAGAGGAAGGGAGGGTGGGAGAGAGGGAGAGGAAGGAAGGAAGGAAGGAAGGAAGGAAGGAAGGAAGGAAGGAAGGAAGGAAGGAAGGAAGGAAGGAAGGAAGGAAAGAAGGAAGGAAGGAAGGAAGGAAGGAAGGAAGGAAGGAAGGAAGGAAGGAAGGAAGGAAGGAAGGAAAAGGAAAACAGAGTAAGAGAGAAGCTGTCTAAATAACATCCAGCTCTTCATAACAAGAAAGCATTCAGAAGAGAGTGAGAGGAAAGATCACTTACATAGTCCTAACCAAAGGCCTCACACATGGCCCCAACCTTCCTTCAGGAGAAACAAAAGATGACACCAGAGAGGCTTTGCCTAAGCAATAGCACAAACATAAAGAAAGGAGGACTGTGTCTTCCCCAAGCTCAAACTCTGCAACTTGGATAAGATAAATTCAATATGTTAAAAACACTCAGAAAAACAGCATTGGTCAATTTGGCCAGCACTTTTGTGTTAATTAAGCAATTTTCTAAGTTAAATGTTCATACCCAAGTTGTCTGGTTTGAATCACAAAAGTCTAGGAAGACGAGGCACATTAGCCTCCATGTGAGAAAAGGGGTCACAGGGTAAGTCATGTCCCAGACTATTAACAAGCCAGCACTGCCTCTGATAGACCAACTTCAGGTCTTAAATCAACCAACAGCTTCTAAAGCCTAAGTAGACTTGAGGGGGCAAGACAAGGCCCTGACAACTACGTAGCTTGCTTACGCATCCATTCAAAGTCAGGGAAATGTGAGCCTGCTACGTGAAAACTTTGTGAGTGTAGAAGGAAACCCACATTGCTATTCGTATATATTCTGACCAGTGTGAAAAAAAAATCAAATTAATTTTATGAAAACTGAGTTTCAGATGGTACTGAATGTAGCTTAATGCAATTCACTATATATGTTTTTAAAATGACATTGCCAGATAATATAATGTTCCATCACAATAATATTAAATTAAATTTGTCTTTCCTTAGATGAATCACCTAGACAAGAATAAAGTAAATATGAAAGTGGAAATTTAGGAAATATTTTAACTACTCTTTTATTGCTAAAAATAAGCATTCATTTTTCTCCCTTCCTACCTCATTTTTTTTTTTTGGCCTCCAGATTTCTCATGGTTGGCTTAGAGAATAATTCAGGTACAGGAACACTTTGAAGAGCTTTACCCAACAGATTCCTTAGTCAGCCGTCAGAACCTTGCTTGTTTTGCCTGTTGTCGCATTTGCTCAAAGGCAAATTCTGCCTCTTGATGGCTGTGCATGTTTCCAAGGACAGACTGGCCTCGTGTTTGCTTCATCACTCTCTTCAGAGCCACTCCACCTGCTTCTGTTGACCATCTCCATGGAACACATACCCTCTTCCTTTTCCTCCCTCATCCTTCATTTATGAGCCTCTAAGTGGTAGGAAACCCACATTTCTCCTGTCAAAGCCCATAAACTTTCTAGCAATTTCCACTATATCACATATTTAAAATCCAGCAAACTTTCCATGCTCCTGGTTGATTTTTGGATCCCCCTTTGATTCTTTTGGAGATCGTGTAGGAAATCATGGCTTATAATTGGTTCTCTATTCAGTTAATGAATACAGCGATGTGGTTTATATGAGAACTTTTTTTCTTATTTAATTAACTGTCTTGACCATGTACTTTAATATAGATGATGGAAAGGCATGTTTACTACTTCTAAGTAGTAAGTCCTAAAATGTCACAATACATAGCTTTTATTTTCTTAAACTATGACATTTCTCCTAAACCCTTTGATTGTCTACTAACAAGTTATATCTCATGTTATATTCAGTTGGCATGTGAAGCTAGAATCTTGACAGACTGATATTTCTTGATAAGTAGACCATTTTATGCCATCATTTTGGATTAAAATTTCCCATTAAACATTACAGATGAAGAATTAACTTCTGGTACCAGTCCATTTATTGTACTACAGCCACCAACAGGACCAAGGGTTGCTGAGGACTCTCTGCCAGAAGCTAAACTTGAGCCATGAGCCTCAATTGAAGACTGTGGGTAGCAGCCTTGAGGAAGAGTATGCAGATGAATACAGGGGGATGTTCCAGTGGCAAAGTGAAGACACAGAAATTACTCCAGATTAAGAGTATGAAGAACCATCCTATTCTCTACGATAATGAAAATAAAAATTAGGGGTTGAAAAAAGTAGATGAATGGCTGGTCAGTTTTTCCAAATACCTACTGGTGTCAGAGCAGCTACTGAAGTGTGGAAGCCTAAAGGAAATCATCCTACATCACTGTATACTATATAATGTGAAAAACTTTTCAAACTGCCAAAAACATATTAGACATGCATTGCTAATTAGTGTTGAACACAACTGTGTACAAAGTTGTAGAACATTGTCAAAATGACCACAGTGACAGACTTCAGTGGGATTGGTCTAAAAAGATTCTCACTGAATCAGGGAGCTTAGGAAAAATTTTTCAATGAGAAGCTAAAAGAAGACAAGAGAAGAGTGCGGGAAACCTTGGAAATGAATACATTGTCATATGCGAAGATTTAGGAGGCAGGAATTTGTAATTATGTTTGGGATGAGGCACACAGTTGTTTGCCTGAAAATTTCTTCACAACAGTAAGAATTAGGTGATCTGAGTGGCAACTCTATTCCCATAGAGTCATGCAGTCTGGAATCTCAGGGCCAAGAGTAGGCCCCACACAGATGGACCCACAATAAATGTATGTTGTACGGGAAGAAGCATGAATGGGTGGAGGCAAGAAAACTAACACCGGTGGACATACCAGCTACTGTGCCTGTCCTTTTCCCTACATGACCTGATTTTATCTGTCAACTCTAAAACTGAGATATTATCCCCCCCACTTTTTTGTTGTTGTCGTGGCAGATGAAGAAACTAAGGGATAGAAAGGACAGTCCCATGGCCAAAGAGAATTTGAGAAATTAGGAAAACTAGGATTTGCGTGAAGAACTAATTCCTTGCTCTCTTTTTACATTATGACTTTCAACGTATTTTTAAATCTTAAATAATGACCATGGTTTCTGGTGGTAAATAAGGCAGGCTCAGCGCCCTCTCCCTTCACATTATCTGGAGCCGAGCGGGCGGCCTCCCACTCACTGTCCTCCACTTTCTCCCATCTGTAGACTCACTTGCCTGCGCTCGACTGTGACCACCGCTGGTATTTGCTTTGGAGTGGCCATTGTCCTGTGGTCACTGACCCAACTCCTATGCAAATATTACAGTGAATCTTTTAGGCATCTTCTTTGGAGGTGGTCAGCAAGCAAGGCCAACTGTATCATGTGTTATTTATCAAAGCTAAATTATATGGCTAGCAAAAAACAGCACACAAATTATACAGAGAAGTTCATATGTTTAGGCCAATACCCATAGTGCAGTGTTTTCCTTCTGGAAAGCAGGTATTCCTTCACATTATATTATTTTTTGAAATAAAAAAAAAATCTGGAATTTATAAGCTAATTGACTGGAAATAATTATAGCCACTGAAGCAATGAAGTCTATTTATTTATGTTTTTCCATATGTAACCTGACCTACATGTTTAAAAATGTAAACTTACTTTAGTATTTATTTGTGATTATGGCATTATTTATGTTTCTGTCAACTGATTTTACAGTGTATTGTACTTTCATTTTTGTTAAGATTATTGACAAACGAATTCTTACATGAGACAAAAGGCACAGTGTACATACATATTTTCAGTTTGCTCAGCTCTGACATTTATATAATACTTTTTAAAAGTATCATTACTGCACATTCACTGCCATAACACATTAGTCTCTCATGATCAAATATCCATCAAATAGAGATATGTGAGCTGATGAAGTTTTAGTAAATCCAGTCATGCCCACTTTCTTATCACAATACAGGCAGAGCAATGAAGACTTATAGAAGATTCCTAGGAAAACACTGTTTCCAAGAATGTCAGAGTTTATTGCCACTAAAGAGGTGCAGTACAAAGAAAGGAAACAAGAACACAAAATTTTTATGCACTCTGACCACTAAGAATGGGTCTACACAACAGAAATTATTTCACGTTATTCTGAAAAATGAACCAGCAAAAAAAATGCCTTGAAGAATCAAGTCCAGCCCTGGCTGGCGTAGCTCAGTGGATTGAGCGCAGGCTGTGAACCAAAGTGTCTCAGGTTCGATTCCCAGTCAGGGTACATGCCTGGGTTGCAGGCCATGACCTCCAGCAGCTGCACATTGATGTTTCTCTCTCTCTCTCTATCTCCCTCCCTTCCTTCTCTAAAAATAAAATAAATAAAATCTTTTAAAAAAAAGAATCAATTCCAGAGGCATAAGGAACTCTCTCTTTCCACCTGAAATTGTTCCCTTTGACCTTTAATATATTGATGCAACTCAATGCCTCTCTGTTTGTTACCCTCTAAAAGCAGTTACTGTTATGCCAGGGACTGTGCTAAACCTCAGGAATACAAAAATCAATCTGAGACAATTCCTGCCTTCAAAGAATTTACACCTTTGTGGAAGAAAAAAACAACAGACTTTTTTTAATTTTATCATTGCAAGGACACAACATGGGATCTACCCTCGTAATAAAAATTTAAGTGTACAATACAGCATTGTTAACTATTGGTACAATAGAAACAGTGGATCTCTAGACGTGTTCCTCTTGCATAAATGAGACTCTGTATCTTCTTTTTTCCTTCCACCAGCCCCTAGCTATCCCTCTACTACTCTCTGCTTCTATGATTTCGACTATTTTACATATTTCATATAAGTGGAATCATGCAGTATTTGTCTGTGACTGGCTTATTTAATTTAACATAATGTCTTCAAGGTTCATACATGTTGTCACTTAATGAGTTCCTTCATTTTTTTAAGGCTGAACAGCATTTCATTGTATGTATGAGGGGGGACCCCAAAAAATCCAAAATTATCTTCTGGAGGGTAGGCCTCTTGTGGTTCATTCTTCCCCCGCTAGGTGAGTGTTCTAGGAATCCATCTGCATCAGTGTACCACCTGGCATTGTTGTGAGAGGCTGCATTCAACTTCAGTGAATTTTTGCGAAGACTCAATGCATTTGCCCATTTCATGATGGGTGATTTGCGAGCACACCTGCCCACACTGCTGAGTGTTCAGCAGTTTTTTTAGCTAAAATGTCATGAGCCCCCCATGCCCCACTCTCCCTATTCATCTGATCTCACCCTGAAAGATTTTTTTGTTTGTTTCCCTGTATGAAAAAAAGTCCTCAGGGGAAAATGTTTTGTCCATGTGGAAGAGATGAAACAAAACAAAACAAACAAAAAAAAACAGCAGAGGCCACAAAAAAAAAGCATCAAAATCGACAAGTTGAAAAACTGTTTTGAGCAGTGGAAAAAATATCTCAATAGGTGTATTGCATCAGATGGAGAGTACTTCGAAGTTTAAACATGTAAGAATAAATACACAATAATTTTTTATAAATAAATTCCATTTTTTGGCGGGTTCCCCCTTGTGTATAACACATTTTCAGTGCAGTTTTAGCTGTTTCCATGTCGTAGCTATTGTAAATAATTCTGCAATGAACATGGAAGTAGCAGTCTCTCTTCAAGATCCTGACTGCAATTTTTTTGGATAAACACCAAGAAATAGGGCTGTAACATCATATGGTAGTTCTATATTTTTTTTACTTTTTGAGAAAACTTCATACTGTTCTCATATGAGCTACATCATTTTGCGTTTCCATCAACAGTGCATAAAGGTTCCAATTTGTCCATGTCCTCACCAACACTGTCTCCTTTTTTTAATAATAGCTGACCTAATAGGTGTGAAGTGATAGCTCATCATAGTTTTGATTCACATGTGTCTGATGATTAATGACATGGCACATCTTTTCATATACCTGTTGATTATTTGTATGTCTTCTTTGAAGAAGTGTGTATATTTTGGGAATTAAACTGTTATCAGATATTTGATTTACAAATATTTTTACCCATTCTGTATGTTGCCTCTTTTCTCTGTTGATTGTTTCCCTTGTGCAGAAGCTGTGTAGCTTGATAGAGTTCTACTTGTCTATTTCAGCTTTGGTTGCCTGTGCTTTTGGTGTAGCAGAAGACATCATAGTTCCTGATTTCAAACATATTACAAAGTTACAGTAATTAAACAGTATGGCACTAGCATAAAAGCAAACATATAAACTAATAGGACAGAATGGACAACCCAGAAATAAATTCATACATATTTAATCAGCTGATCTTCAACAAAGATGCCAAGAATATACAATGAGGAAAAGATAGTTACTATAACAAACAGGGTTGCGGAAAATAGAAACCCACAAGCAATAGCACGAGATCCTCATCTGACAATATAAAAAAAGCAATCAACTCAGACTGATTGAATTTAAATGTCAGACCTTAACCTGTAAAATTCCTAGAAGAAAACATAGGGAAAAGCTTGACGATATTGGCCTTGGCAATGATTTCATGGACAACAGGTGATTTTAATGTAACACGTTATGTGATATAAGGGAGTTATGCAGAGGCATATGGTGCCAAGTGCACCCCTTTCTCCAAGTATCTTCTTCTGCATCCACTAATTTACCTAGTGGCCAAAGTGGAGAGTTTCTGAGTATGTAAAGCAACTTGAACTGAATTTTTAGAGATTCATACTTATCTGACTACCTGAGAGGAAGCCAAAACCCAGAGCAGGGATAATAGCATCCTTGAGAGAGACAAGTGTCTGGAAAGTTAACCAGATATCACCAGCAAATGTGAGTGTCAGAGGGGAAGGGAAGCCACAAGTCCGCTATGGCTGGCACTAGGACCCATCCACGACTGAGCAAATTTGACAGCACATGTGATCTGGGGAAGGGGAGAATGCTGCCATCTAATGAAAGAACTGCATAAACTCAGCAGTATGCCAGGACCCAGCCAGACATCTCATAGGCACCTCTAAGGGTAACTCCAGAAGGGTTCCCTGTTCACCATGGTGCCAATAAGCCAGATCCTAAAGTTTTTATACCCTGGGGAAAGGATATCCTAAAGTCTTTTGGAGGATTTTGATAAGGGCAATGGCTTCACCACTTTTGTGTTTTAAGGCAATGATTCTGGTGGTTTCGGAAATGGCCTAGATGAATGAAGGTGTGAACAGCTGGGCCTGGCCTAAACCTGTTGGGGAGTACAACACTGCCCTTTACTGCCTTGACCACAGATAAGGAGACAGGAGCAGGTATCAGCAGGGAGGAAAGGTTTTCCACTCACCTGGGGTGACTCAGCCAGGAAATACACGGAACAGTCGGGGGTCACAATGAGCAATCAAACCATCACAAATAAAATTTTTAAATATTGTGTTTGTGATCAGGGTTGAAGAAGCCAACATAATGACTCACAAATTGTGTTACAAATGACAGAGAGAAAGATTCTAGTAACCCTTCCTAGTTGGAAATTCCTTTGAAAGAAAAATTTTGTGTTACATTCTAACCTTAAGGTATCTTCCCCGGAAGTCAACTATTACAGTAAATGGATTATTCAAGAAATGAATTAATACTTGTGCAATGGCGCCCAAGAAACCAGGTCCCCCTGGGAAACCAGGTCCACCCATGCATGGACACAGCACTTGACGAGAGACCTTCCAGTGGCCTAAAACCTTCACCTTGTGAACAATAGCTTATCTATTTAAGCCCCATAAATTTTCCATAAAATAATTCTTTCAAATATATACCATGAGTTGGAAATTAAAGGATTATGGTTTTTAAAATAATTCTTATGACCTCTCTTTCCACAGGCTATAACTACTTTACCTCAGCAGTTATGGCGAAGAAATGGGCACATATTACCTAGTATTCAGCAGGCCTTACCCAGAAATGGTTTAAGTGAGTTAAGGAGCTACTTCTATGAATTTAAAATGCCATTCACAAATTCTGTCAGAGTAGCCCTGAGGGGCAAAAAAAAAGTTCAAAAGTGAAAAAAGATTTTAGCATTATCTATCTAGGATTTATAGATTTTAACATTATTTCAACTTCATTGAAAAAAAACAACCTTCATTTACACCTGGGGAAAAAAAAGGTATTCCGTTTTCAATTGCCCTTTAGGTCAAACATTCCAACAGTCTGATATGTCTCCATAACATGCACATCAGGAGAGGCACTCACAGTATTAACTCCAGGGATATCGGAAGAACAATGACACCCTTGACCTTTCACAGGGTCTGGTTCCACTCCCTGGCCCAACAGTCCCCAAAACATTCCATGACCTGCCTAGCATCTGTTGTTTCAAAATAACTTCACAATAATGTATGATTTCTATTCTTATTTTTGAAACCACTGGCATCTACCCAACCCGTAAACAAAAACAGCATCCTGGAAACCACCAGACATCAAGTATGCAATTTTCTTCCCTAATACTCGGTCTACGAGAAAGCCTGTCCTGGCACCATCACTGTGGCCGTTGCGCCTGTGTTCGTGTTCTGCCACCGTCTAGTTAAATTCATTTTTAATGAGTCACGTCATGAGATACTATATATTTTTGTTGCTAAATTTATTAACATATACTTATGGGTATATAGTTATACAGTTTGTCTTGTGGTGTTTGTGTATGGCCTAATTTTTGCTAATTTTCTTTTGTTTTTTCAAGGAATATTTTTGTCTTTCTAAACCTCAAGAATTACCTTTGATGTGGTTATCAAAAAAAGAATTCAGAAGTGTTGTAGTCTTAGATATAGGCCCCTAATATACATCACCCATACACATTGAAAATTTCTTTGGAAGATAAGCCTGTCATGCACATTTTTTCTTCAAAACTTCCCCCAGTGGATTCAGTCCCATGTATTAGAAACGGAGGGTAACAATTATAATACATGCATTATGGCAATACCTTTCCCACTTACATATAAGATCTATGGGCCATATTAGCAAAAAAAAAAAAAAAACCCAACAACAATCCATGTTGTCAGCGCAAATAAGAAACAACAAGGAAAGCAATGACATGAGGCAATGGACATGAACCTGGGCTCTGTGGAGTACACAAGCTTCATTCCAATCAGAGCTTTACAGAAAGTGTTTGAACCTCTCAGAATATGTTTCTTCTACTGGAAAATGGAAAGAATATTACCTCCCTCAAACAGCTGTTCAAAGGCTTAGCTAAACTATGCTCAACAATTCCCTTGGAAGCCTAAGATGTATTAGTATTAAATAAAACAGCAAGTTAATAATTTTATCATTTTATTCTACATAGCTATGAGTATTTAATATGTAAATTTATGTGTGTTCATATCATATTATACACATATGCACATGGAGTGGATCAAACATGGATTTACAGCTGTTCATATGGAAAATAATACAATAACAAATCAATAATAATGTAAGAATAAACTCTCGTGTTTTACATACTTGCAACTGTAAAACCACTGTTATATCACCCTGTACATAGACAGCCAGCTCTACTTACACATACGAAAGTCCACGATGAAGCAGAATTATGCGATGACTTGAGTTAGATAAAATGTAGAAAGACCTTATTTTCCTATTAAGGTCAGTTATATACATGCATCATTGCTAAGTAGGAAATTGGAAATTTATTCAATGTCAAGAAAAGCTATTTAGCCACTGATGATTCACATTTTGCCTTGAGTAGTCTGGCAGGAAACTGGCGCATCACTTGTTGGCAAATTTGAATGGTATTAAATTGAACAGGTAGAAAATAGACTTGTGAATTAACCAAATTGAATTTGCCATACCTGTTTCCAAAGGGCATGGACCAAGGAATGTTGATGTCATTTGCAGAAAGTGCAAGGATTCACAGCACAGGCATCCTATCCAAAGGCAAACCTCTAGGGCATTCCAGGACCCCCACTCCCACCCCTGGGACAGCAGAGCGTATAGAGCTGTCAGATGCATGGCCTTGAGCCCTGAGTCTCCTCACACCACAGCCAGAAGTCATGGGCCCTTATTAATTCAGAGGATGATATGGTAAGGCCAAGTTCCATGGTCCTCTATCTAGGAAACCATGTGTATGTATGTTCCCTTGCTCTATAAGTCCTCTGTCTGTGCTCCTAGTTCATGTACAATACCACTTTGCTTCTGACTCCCTTCGCTACTTTGAACTCCCGTTTCTCACTATTTCCTGGATCCAGACAATGTCGTCACTCTGAGTCACTATGCCTGGCCTTGACTGATTCGGACTGTAGCTTGAATCCCTAATTCTGTTTAGATACCCCTCACCCCTACTTCCGTGCATTTGTAGTGATGTAAAAGTACCTATAGTGTATCCATTCCAGGAATGCATACTTCAGGGAGACGATGGAGACGAGGGCTTATTCCAATGTTACAATAAGTGAAAAGGAGAAGGGAACTCCTGTTATTCTTCTAGGAATGGAATGCCACCATTCATACAAGGAAACACTCATTCTCAAAGAGGAACTCTTCATGCTGCCAGAACATTTTCAGAGGGATTTTTGAAATTTTTGTGTGTTCTACATAACAACTAAAATACAATTTCATAGGAGGTAGGAAGAACCTGGAATTGACTCTCTTAGATGTTGACTTTTGGGGGGGGGGGGTTCTTTTCACAAATCCAAGTAAAATCAAAATATAACTAATTTAGAATACTAAACTAACTCCAAAGCCTTGACTGCATCTTTCAGCAAAATTAGACCTCCTGGGCACAGTCCCAAGAGACAAGATGATGTCCTGATGTTTCAAAAACAGTAACAAAGAAAAACGAGGTTTCCAACCCCCAGTCTTTTTTCCATTTTAAACACACGAGCCTTTGGAATACTGATTTTAGCCACGGCGAACCTGTGCTCAGCCCACAGTCTGGATACCACTGGAAGACACGGGCTCCGTCAGACTCGCACTGCTTCGTGTCTGAGATGAATGGTGGTTTTATTTCCAGAGCGTGTCTATGTTGCACTTCTCTAAACTCTCAAAATGTTCAGAACTGCGAGCCTTTGAAACTCATTCACTGCTGTGTCCCTAAATGGAGACCAGAAAAATTGCCCTTCCCACACCTACCCACTGGTCTCGACAGCCATAGCTACTCTGCCTCCTGCCTTCCCCATTAGAAATGTGCCAGAAGTCCAGTTTGGACCCAGGTATATGGCAAACATTTAATTGTTTCCCACTGAGAACTATTTTTCTCACTCTCTTTCCTGACCTATGTTACTTGAGGCAGTCATTTGCGTCTGCCTTTTTCTCCTATGTAAATCCCAATGTTATAATCATAGTAGATACTTATGATATTAGATACAACTATCTATTTCAAGAGCTTTTCTTCTCATTCCTATGGGCCTGCCACTCAACCAAGTCCAAACCAGATCTGCCCCAGTTTAGACTCACTGTTGTTTAACATTAGGAGCTTCAGGGGGGAAAAAGCAGGAAGAAGTTTTTATTTTTCTTAAATGGGAAAAAAGTATCACCTTGGAGTCAAAATATTTACCATTAATCATATATAGCATACACCTATAATTGTTCTCTGATGCCAAGACAACCAAAAGCAGTCTGCAGTCCTAAGTGGCTGAGGGCAGAAAATACTTTCTCTTCACCAAAGTACTAATGCAGATTAAATGAACATCAACAACACAGAAGCCCTGGACCATGGGCGTGCCCCTTCAAACCCAAGAGGTGCTTGCTAGGGGACAGGAAGCCACCGACTTCTTGGACACTCAAATACCTGCTAAGTCATGTGTTCTCCTGGAAAAACTGCATCAGGGCAAGAAGAAATAACTCCCTAAGGATAAACTCAAGTTCAACCTAAGAAATGTAGTGTAAATCTACAGTATCATCAAGAAGGAGGAGCCAAGAAACACACCTGTCGAGTAGCAGGCAAAGAAGCCTATATATGAGCAAAAGGAAATGGTGTGATAAGACAGATCCATGGAGTTGAGAGTGAGCCTGAAAGACACAGAATATATGAATGCTTGTTCTTACAAGGCAAAGATCTCTTCATTTTCTTCATCAAACTTTAGACACTCGGTACCACATGCTGGGTCCCTACACAATGCTCTGTTGATACAGTTGCTCTTAACGCCAAGCAGAGGTAACTTTGATTTTAGCATCACTGTTATATGCCTTTCACAGTGTGTTAATTCACAGCTGTCTTTACATGTTCCCAAATAGTTCTGCACAGCTAAGGAGGGCTCATAGAGAGAGAAATCTACCTGTTTATGGACACATTTCCAACATAATTCATCATATACAACTTATAAATGCAGCGAGAAGAGATTGTATTATCATTAGTTACAAGAATGTATCTCTAATGGTTGGGTCATCATTCCCCACCCAAAAAATGATACAAACCTGTGCATGTCAGTTTCTAAAGTCAGTGCATGCTCTTGATACTGAACATAAGAAATAGAAAGGGCCACATGTTTGATATTAGACTATAAGACTAAGCAAAGAAAATGTATTTGGGATAGTATTCATTATATAGATACAGATATAGAAATAGAGATATAGAGATATATAGTGCCTAATTATATCAGTATTGAAATTCATATTTCCAATAAAAGTTTTTTTTATTTTGTTAAAGTAAATGATTTATGGGATACCTGCCTGGTTGAATTATTGTTTTTATTTCCATAACAATTTAGTTCCCAAATGTGTAGAATGTGATTGGAAGGATGCATAGGATACATGGAAGGAAGGAAGGAAGGAAGGGAGGAAGGAAGGAAGGAAGGAAGGGAGGGAGGGAGGGAGGGAGGGAGGAAGGAAGGAAGGAAGGAAGGAAGGAAGGAAGGAAGGAAGGAAGGAAGGAAGGAGATGGATGGATGACTACCTGAGGTTAATTATATATCCCCCCTTAACTTTTATTCCTCTAAGGTACCAAACTGTCCACTGTTTTCTCAAATAAATTTCTGATACCTTTTAAGAACTTGGATTCCTTGATTATTTTCTTCTCTTTCACTAATTTCCAACTGCTAAATTTCTCCCATTCCTCCCCAATGTACCCATTGCATGCAGGATGCCTCAGCTCCCAAGGAAGGGCACACAGAGCCCCTGTGGCTGCTCTTGCTATAACAAAGCACCTGGACCTTAATACTGCCCCTGGTACATGCGTCACCTTTCTGTCAGCTCATTTTAAATCTTATTAGTAAGAATTAAAACTCCTCTCCCTCCAGAAGCTGCCCCTGCCACAGTCTTTGATTGATTTTCTATTGTCAAATGATCAAGCAATAATGGTCGCTTAATCACTCAAAGGATCCCTGAGAGCTGGGGCAGAGACTCCTTGGGAGCCGAGGCAGGGAAGCTCCTCACGCTGCCTGTCACCCAGCTGCTGAGCGGCAGCTGAGCGGTGTTAGTGGCAAGCCACAGCCGGGTAAGAAAATAGAACATTGGTGCATGTAACGGTATTTTTAAAAAGTTAAAAGCTCAATGTCAATAGAACATCATCCAAAACAACCAGGTAGCCTGGCGGGTGACAGCGTGGGCCCCTGCCAGGGCTTCTCACTCTGGTTCTTGCATTCACAAGCCACGTGACCTTGAACAAGGTACCTACTGTCTCCGCCCTAATTTCCTCAGAGCCTTTTCCATTTGTGCTTCTGAGTATGAAATATTACAGATATCTTCAACTTAACTCTTCAACCAAAAACATCTTCCTGTAAGTATCCCCCAAATTGTATTTTTCTCTTTATTCTAGGCTCAAAATTTTACCTCAGGTTCTAAGTACAACTTGGCTTTGAAACCTCACTTTTTAAAACACCAGATGCTGAGAAGTTTTAATAGTCTTCTCTGACACAAAATATCTATTATCTTCTAGAATCCCCATCCCCTTATGTAGAAGGGCCCACCTCCTCTCTCTACTCACAGGTCTGTCTTCAGAAGAATGTGGATGCTCACATTTCTTCAGTGCCCCTTCCCCGACTGTCCCACTCTGTCCTAGTCCTCTCCCTTCTACTCTCTTTCCCTCAGACTCCTTCATCCCTTTTATCCAATTCACCTGCACTTTCAGCTCTGCATTCTCACACTGATTTGATATTTATTTTGTATACACTATGTTGCAGTTTTAAGTTTGATGCAGCAGAAGATAGACATTTCTAAACACATACAGCTTGTGTCTTACCTGGGAAAGGCAGACAACAAATAATGTAGAGATGGTAGTAAGTTCCAAAAGAGAATTAAGCAGGCCAAAAGGATACTTTCAAGAGGGAGAAACATCTAGACAACTTAGAGAGGGCCTTCCTGACAAAATGGCACGTGGGCAGACACCTGGGTAAGGCGGGGGAGTAAAAGATGAAAATCTGATTTATTGTTCCAGGTGACAGCCGGGGCTTCAGCATCTTTAGTATCAGGTAAATTGCTTCTTTGAACCTCCATTTCCTCATCTGTGAAATGATGGTGATGACCATGTCTTCATCTAGGATTGCTGTAAGGATTAGAGACAATCTCTGCAAAAGATGAGAAAGGACCTCCTGCCACCAATGATAGTTGTTATTACCTCACGTAGCTATGTAATTGTTGACTCAAAATTTAGTATACTCACATTACTTTCTGAAAACTGCCATGAAGTATTTCAGTGCTTACAGCAAATTAGGTCAAGCTTCTATTCAATAATACAGAAGGCAGCATAGTGCATTGAAAGGAATACCAGTCTGAGAAACAGACAAATCTCTGAACCCAAGCACCCTGGCTTACTAAATTTGAGATGTTGAGAAAGTTATGCAATCCTCCCAAATTTCAATCTCTTTGTATAATGGGTTGTGTTAAGGATTAAATAAATTGATATATAGAAAAGGTCTAGCATAATCCTTGACCTAAACAAATATTGGTTTCTTTCTCCAGTGTTTCTTCTACACTTATTTAGGTGAAGTAGTACCATGTGGCCATATAATTTGATGCACTGAATTAAACATGTCACCTCTTGCAGGGGAAATATTTAAAATATGATCCCACATGGTCACAATCACCCTGAGGTCGTTGGGGTCTCAGTGGAAGGCTAGGAGAAGTAGGAAAAGTAAGGGCCTGTCACCAATTACTTCTGTCCCAAAATTTAGCTGAAGGAGGAGACTTTTACAGAATATTTCTGCTCCAGAAAGTTTGTCCAAGTCAGGAGTACTCAATCACCTTAGCATTTTACCAAAAGTGGAGAAGCCCTTCCTCATGGGATTTCACCTTCCTAAGGCCCACTAATTCCAAACCCCATCAAAAAAAATGCTCCCTCTGAAGAAAGAATGTTCTCAAGTCTCTAACAAATTATTGCATCAAATGTATTAGAGGTAATAATACAAAAGTATTCATAGCCAACTAAAAAGAATAACCAGCCCTGGCTGGTGTGACTGAGTGGATTGAGTGCCAGCCTACAAATTAAATGGTCACTGGTTAGATTCCCAGTCAGGGCACGTGCCTGGTTTGCAGGTCAGGTCCCCAGTAGGAGGCATGTGAGAGGCAACTACACATTGGTATTTCTCTCCCTCTCTTTCACCCTTTCCCTCTGTTAATAAATAAATAAAATCTTAAAAAAAAAGAATAACCAAAAGAATAACAAGATAAAGTATGGCACCGCTTTCAGGAATTCATTTAGTCAGAAAGCAAATATTAAAATAGGTAAGACAGTGGAAAGGGACCTGACTTGGGGTGGTGAACATACAATACAATATACAGATGACATATTACAGAATTGTGTGCCTTAAACCTATATAATTATATTAACCAATGTAACTCCAATAAATTTTAAAAATAAAATGAAATAGAAAAGACAGAATATAATTCAAAACATGGCGGAGTTACAAATGTGGACATAGGTTATTTCACAGATGATATACTGAAATGGGTTCAGTCATTTGGCAAATACAGGGTCCGGCAAAAGTAATGCCGACTTGAGTGTGGTTGGTAGGGTAATTATATGGGTGTCATAATTTATAGTTTTCCTTTTAGTATTTCACCTAAAATGTCATATGGTGTGCTTCAGTGTGATAGCGTTACATTTCAGAATTACATGCTTATGATTTTGTAATAAAAGATTTTGTAATAAAAAAGGGTGTTGTTTGTGCCAGACCCTGTGTTACTCAGAACCCACACCATGTCAGGTATCTTTCTAGGCAGTGGAATTGCCATGGCAGACACAAGCCTTTGCAAACCTCAGGCTGTGGAACCACAGACTGATGGGGAAACAGTAACTCATAGGTGAAAGGCCTGGTAATCAGAGAACAGTCGTGCTATGTACAAGAATAATGAAAACAGAAAGTAGGGACATGAAATTCAGGGTCCAGTAGGGGAGGGTTGCTATTTTAAGTAGTATGGCCAGGGAAGTGCCCCCCCCCCGCCCCCCACTGTGAAAGGGACTTTGGAGAAAGAGTCTGGAGGAGTGAAGGAATCCCAGCCCAAGTCCAGGGGCTGGTCCCAAGATCAAAGTAAGGAGCATGCAGTCACACAGAGCTGCATTCCTCAGCAGCAAGACCAGGGGGCTAGCCAGAGGCCAGTGAGAGGCTGAATGTGGAAAGTTCGTTCCCAACCTGTCAGACTAGTTAATGCTACTGATTGCTCTGAAAGGTAAGTATTAAAAGCTATAAAAAGCCCAAAGCAGCTGCACCAGCAGCTGATGTGAACCTAGAAGGTGTAGACATGTGAGAGGCCCTGTCATTATGCATGGAAAGGGTTCTGAGAATTGCCACACAAGTAGAGTCTGTTTGGGATGGGGCGAGTGAAGGGAAGAGAAAGTGGAGGGAAGGGAGTGGAGAAGAGGCCACACACAATCTTAAATTCAATATTTCACTCCCATTAAAGATAAGCTGTTTATAAGTTTCAGTGTAGGGCATATAATTCTATGTAAAAACTCTGTGGTTCCTCTTCCCAAACATAAATCATGATCATTCTACACTCTGCTCTCTGGGAGTCCTCAAGGCAAAGAGACAAGACTTGAGGTATAATAATAAAAGTCTGGGTATTATAAAATCCACCCTGAGCTCCAAGAAGAAAAGAAGAACAAGAGCAGTGCCCTGAAAGGCACATACTTGCCCAGGCGCAAGGCAGTGTTACGCATTTTTATTAACATCCTCAGGAATACACCCACCTGGATACCTATGCGAGATTATTTTTTACCCAGTTATGGCTACACATGCCTAAAGATGAACTACAAAGTCTTTTTAGACTAAATATCTTGATAAAATAATGAATGTTAAATCTGACTCAGAGCCACAAAAAGGACAGATCGCAAGTCTGTCTTTGTGGTAGCTGAGGAGTGCCCCCTACAGTCTGACGTGCGCAATGCAGGCAGATGACAAGTTAAAAACAGAACTGCAGTGTTTGAGGATTCCCAAAAAGGTGTCAGTAAAAGGTAAGAAACCTCAGCTAAGGAAATGTCACTTTAGAGCCTGAGAAACATGCAGACACTATGAATTCCTATTATTACGTTTTTGTCAACAGCAAGAAATAAAAAAGTTTTGCATGGATTTTTCTATTTGATCATCAGCATTATTACATACAAGTAGTGAAAATACAATGTATTAGTAAAGTCTGATTCTGTTTTTTGGTTACTTTACCTTAATGTTTGAATTACTACATGAAAACATTAGGGAAAAATGAATGCATTATATTCTGCTATGCAAAAGCAAACTAGCTAGGATCAGAAACAATTTGCATTAGATGTTAGTAACAGAAAAAGTGTGAAGAACAGAAAAAATGCAACATATTTATTAAAACAAAGTCCTAGTTAAAGATTATATTTCTTTTAGCAACAACTTCTCAGACAAGTATTTACTTCTATGAACATTATCTCTTAAAATGTTAGTAATTTTCAAAATAAATATCACAGGAAGACATGAAAGACATATATCCCATGGTTAACATATTTTAAACTTCTATATACATGTATACATAAATATGGTATCATGTTGTACTAATGTTCACTGTTATCCACTGTATAAAATATATTTATTATTTTAGAGGCATAAAGTTTTATGGGATATCAACAAATCAAGGTTAACAAATTTTATATATAATAATATATTCTAGTTTAATAGTCCATTTTTAAGAAAATGAAGAGGCAAGATATATACAGAAAACTTTGAAATTTCACTGGAAATATTTGAAAGTTAATATTGGTACAATTTAAATGTACCAATGCATTTGGAGTTTGTAATTACTAAATTAAAACCCAGAGTTATATAAAAGCTTAGCAAAGGACACAGCAGTACTTACAAAGTTAACAGCCTTTTACATGATCGTTGAATAAATGCAGATCTGGAAAACTGCATTTATCATAAAATGTTTATTTAGACTCAATTTCACATACATTCATGAGACATACATAAATGTATGTGATTAAATTGATAAATTATATTTAAGCATTTTCATAAAGAATGTTTTCCACACTGAGAAAGAGGCAATTAGGATCATATAGTTTAAATACTTGTTTTTAGTGGAATTTAATAAGGTATAATCTAATATTTATATGTCATTGTTTCCTCTAAAATTATTAATAAAATTGTGTAATGATGAAATTATACAGGGTCTGGCACAAATAATGCCCCTCTTGTTTTACAAAGTCTTTTATTACAAGATCATAAGCATGTAATTCTATAACATAACAATATCACACTCAAGCACACCATATGACATTTTAGGTGAAATGTTCAAATTAAAACTATAAATTATTACACTCATATTGTTACCCTACCAACCACCCTCAAGCAGGCGTCACTTCTGTCAAACCATGTATATTATTTGCCGTAGATAATAAAAGCTAGAATACTTAAGAAAAACAACTTGACATGTTAACCTTCCTAAGGATTCTGATTATTGACCTAATAATCACAATTGCCTCTACCTTCTAATAATATGTATGTGATTCTTTCAGATGTTAAAACACAGCCTTGTGGGAATGCCTGCTAAAAAAAATATTAGTATGTAGAGCCCACAAATATACGATCGAGTTACTAAGTTTGGCTGCTGTTTTTATGTTTAATGAACCTTTTGAATTCCCTCTCTCACACTATAGAATTCTTGTCAAAATGCAGTTTAAAGTTAAAATTATACTTTTAGTAATATGGTATAATTAAAATATTTAAACACTGCAATTTATGCTTCCATTTTTAACTCAGAAAAAGGAAGGAAAAAAAGAACAAAAGAAAGAAGGGAGAAAAGGAAGGAAGGGAGGGAGGAATCCCACTGCTTTAATTAAATGAATTAACATTTGTAAAATTAACAATTTCCATAAAAAAGAAATTAACAATTTCCCAAAATATTATTAGTCCAGAAAAATATTTTAATCACCCTAGAAAACAACTATAATAAAAAACTGAAATTCACCAAGCCTTCGATATTATATAATGTTTATTACATAGACTCGACTTGTGGAAATCTACCAAAGAGCAATTGAGACCATTTTAAATAAACTTTTATTCAAATTGAAAACACAATTGTAGGTTGCATATCCTTCTTTGTTGTTCAGAAGATATTATGAATTCAGTCATATCCTCGTGCCCCTGAACACTCAGACGTTTTTTAGAAAGGCTATTCCTTTCATACTACTCCTACCATGAAAAATGCTACCTTTTTTGGCTAATACAAAGAAACCACAATTAACAGTGAAACCATAAATACTTTCTGTGTTAACCACAAATGGCCTTTCCCATAGAAAAATGGCTTACATGTGTTCTAAATGTGTTTGGTTTCATTTTGTATGGAAGGAGCTGCGGGTATGTTTTTATCTAAGAAAAGAACATGGCATACACATGCACAGCTTTCTAAAATGAGAAACACTCATTGAATTTAATCGGAGTTTTGTCTGGGCCGGAAATTCAGAATTAAGCTCCATGGGTGATGATTTTGGATTCTCTGGACGGAACTGGAGGGCCTACTTGCCAAACTTTCTGACTCTCAGTGCAGCTCTAAGCAGGAGAGACCCTCGCCTGTGCCGCAGTACCACCGTCGGGTGTGTAACTGCGGGCCGATCTCCGTGCACAGCGCCTGCCCGAGTTCCACCTGGTCAGCGCAGGCGGGGTCAGCCTCCCACCCCGCTGCCGACAGCTCTGGTTCAGTGCTCTGTGCATGCCTGTCCGTGTGCAGTTGTACCTAATTTCTTGAAGATTTACTCATTATGTGAAGATCAGAAAGTCTGTGGCAACTACATTTGTGGATAATAAAAATCATTTCTCTATTTGAATATAGTATGTACTGGGTCATGCTTTCAAAATGTTGTCCGTACTCTGAGAATACATAGGAAAGATGAAAGCTCTCTCAAAATGTGACCTTTTGCTCACTTCCATAATTGAGTCTCCTTGGCGAGGGTCTAAGTGGAAATTAAATCAAATTTTGTTCCATATGTTTTCAGTGGTCATACATAAAATAAGAAAATCTAACTGAAAATCAAGAATTGTTCAGAATACTCTCTACCCAGTTGAAGTTGTACCCACAAAATAACCCATCTGAACAAAAGATTTTCCCCACACAAATTACCTTTGGAAACATTTTTGTAAAAATGTGTCCCAAATGTAAAAATACATCTAGTCCTCTATTTTAAGTTTATCTTAATAATTCAGAGTTCTATTTAAAAGAAAAAGGCAAACTTCTTACCATTTACCAGCTTAAAACAATAAACTGAACATTTTTTCTTCAATCCTTCTGTTTACTTTAAATGTGCTAAGAGAATTACTAATTTTAAAAGATGAAAAACTATAATCTTCAATGCCCTATAAATTCTCTCATTTTAATATATCTGGGTATTCATAGTATGAAAACCAGTTGAAAGAGAAAAAAATCAGTACAGAAAATTAATAAAACCATTTGTTTAGCATCCTGCTGACAAAGCTATTGACTGAGCTATCAATTGTTTCGTATAGTTTGTGAAGTTGTGATTAATTTGAATAAGGTTATTAAAAAGGCAGATGATCTGTGATGCAAAATCAGTGTTCTCTGGTTGGTTCATTCATTTTTAAGAGGATGAGGCTTGGAGGGGATGCAGCAGTGAGTAATTGCTGGGGTCGGGGCCCCGAGCCGGAAGGAGGAGATAATGAAATTATTTGCAGCTCTAGGTCTTTATGTACCAGAATAACTGTCTCCCCTTTTTTTGAGCCATAATAAAACATGGGAAGCCTTTTATTCTGCTTTCACTCAATTATCTTTTTCAAAAGTGGACTCGAATATAAAGTCAAAAAAGTTCGTATTGGTCTCAGTTATACTGAGAACCAAGCTGATCTGCTTATTGTGTCAGATGTATATTAAAAAGGCATGTGTCACGAGAGGTGGTATGATTTTAATTATAGTTTAAAGCTTCAGACAAGGCATATGAAAATAGAATATTAACTGAATGAGAAAAACTGTACTTTGCTTAAATCCAAAAGTGTTTCTTTTAAAAAGTAAGGCAATAAAAAAATTCTAGAAACTATTTGAGTACAAGATGGTGCTACTAAAACAACTTTTAAAAAGGAGCATGTATACAGGACACAAGGACAAAGCCAAAGGGGGGGTAGGATTGAGGACGGAAGGTGGGGACTCGTGGGGCAGGGGAGAGTTGGGGGGCGGAAATAGAGACAACTGTACTTGAATAACAATAAAAAAATTTCTCATGAGAGATATAACTAATTTATTTTGTTACATTATAGATGATATCACCATTTAAGTCAAAATAACTTTTATAAAGATGGCAGGGAACAGGAAACAAAACAAGTAAGATAAAACTTGATCTTAAATATTTAAAGATCTTTCCCCCACAAAAAAAATTATCCTGCAAAAAAAACACACACAACCTTTTTCTCCTCAGTATCTTTCCATCCTCAATACATTTCCATTTGCAATACTAGCAAAAGAAAGAAAACACATACATTCGTAGCCTCTATAACACAGGTGGCAAACACAAGGCCCAGGGGCCAAATCTGGCCCTCCCTCACCTTGTTTTATCCGGCCTAGCACCTTGTTTCTACCCAGAGGCAGTGCCAAGATCCTTGCCCCTAATTAAGGAGTAGTTACATTGATACCATCCTAAAATCACATTCTGCCACCCTTTGAAAGCTACTGCGATGCTGATGTGGCCCCCCCGGTAAAAATGAGTTTGATACCCCTGCAAAATGAAACCTAGTTTTACTGTCACAAGAATGTTGAAACAGTACTTCACAAACAACATCAGTTTTATAAATGATTTCTTCATTTAAAGGGATAAATGATATACCCTTTTACATTTTGCATTCACCTTACTTACGAAATGACTACAAAAAGTTCCCTTTTAAGAAGATTCTCAAAATTTACCCAAGGATTTCCATTCATTTTTCAAATACTGAAAATTGTCAGGAAGAACACAGGTTCTTTGTTCACTGCTATCTGTTGTCTCTTAAAGTGAAACCCATGAACTACACCAGAATTGATCTTAAAACGCATATGGGACTGTCTCAGGTCAGGCCTAGGAATATGCATATAACCATTCCTCCCTGGCTTCTGACACTCAGGGGTGCTGACTGTTCCCCAGAAAGGCAGCTCCAGAAGCACAGGGCCTCGTTAACCCATTTGCCCTCTGCACCTGGCCCAGCACCTGGCCCAGAGCTGCCCCAGTTGAAATGCATAATTGACCCACTGCTCTAAAGTCTGAAACCCGCAACAGCCCTTTTCGACTCCATCGCTGCTCAGGGCAAATCCCCTCTTCCTTAAATTCCTGCAGCTCACACTGTGCACCCAGTTCTTGGAACGAGTGGGGAGCCAGCTCCTCTCTTTGCATGTTACTAAACTAAACTGCCGTTCCAACTAGATGATAAATACTGAAGGAGAAGTTTTGGATTGGGTAGTTTTTTTTCTCCCTTTTGCTCATTCACCATTCACCATACATTTATTGAGCCCTTAGCTCATGCCAAATGCCCTGTCTACAACTGGATTAGAACAAAGAATGAACAGGAAATGTTCTGGGAACCCCGTGACCCCTGCAATGGTTCTCACCAGGGATGACTCACTACTTAGGGGGCGATTTGGACATTTCGATGAGTGTTTTTGTGTACTAGCATAGTGGTGTCAGAGCATTTACACATTACATACATATTTTATTATACGCTTTCCTTTTATATTTCCTATGTATTATAATTATAACATTAAAGAGTTTTCTAAATGGTATGCATAAGTAGGCAAGTATTATCTATGAATTTCATTTGATTACTAAATTAAGCATCATAAAATATGTATTATCAAAAGGAGGCATTGGATCTCATATGGTTAAAAATCACTGACTTGGTGAATATTTTAACATCAAATTGTAGTTTCCTTTAGCATAAGCAGAGTGATATTTATACACATTTGCTTAATACCTTTAGTCAATAAATGTTTTCAATAGTTTTCAGACACATACATTAGGGGGCTGTATTTAAATACTATGTCTACGTGACATTAGATGACCAAAAGATCTAAAGTTACATCAACTATATTAAGTTGGCCGTGGTTAGCACCTACTCTATCACCCTGAGGGTATTATGGCCAACTAGTTGGTGATCATTTTCTAAGTGACTTTTTGAAAAAAATCAGACTTCCCATATAAAGTAGCTAAATTTTCTAGACTTAGTCCCATTGAAAAGGAAGCAAGTACAAAATAAAATTTTTTAAGCAGGTAACAGCCCTGGCTGGGTGGCTGAGTTGGTTAGAGTGTTGTTCCAATGCCCCAAGGTTGTGAGTCTGATCTCCAGCCAGGGCACATACAAGAATCAACCAAGAAATATAAATCATAAATAAGTGAAACAACAAATCTCTCTTTCTCTCTCTCTCTTTCTCTCTCTCTCCCCCTGCCCTCCCTCCCTCTCTCTAAAATCAATTTTTAAACAGTAGGTGAGATTTATCCTAAAAGTAGGCACATTTTTCATCTTTTCTTATACTCGAAGAAAAAAGCAGAAAAATGAAAATTATTCAGATGCTATTAAAAAGCAATAACAATGTTAGACATTAGAGATGCTAACAACCAAGTTCTAGGATCTTTAAGGGAATGATCATCATTGTGCAAAATCTTTAGACAATCATCCTGTTCTGACTTAACATTGGTGATAAAATGTACCAACAGTTTTTGTGTTTGCAAATTTGGGTGCAGCAGGAGAAACCATTCTTCAGCATCAAGAGATACTCTATCAGCAAATGAAGAGGCAAATATGCGACCAAATGATAACAAAGTGTTGACCCAACACAGTTCCAACAAGCCTTTTATCACCATGCTGGGTGCAGACTGTGCAAGGAATGTCCCTGCTCACCCAGGCCATCCCTGCTCATCAAACCTGCCTCTCCCTTTTCATGAGCAGTAACCACCAGGATGCCTATAATTTGGCTTGCCAGAATGTTAAAGATTTATAGCGGAGAGGTTAAAATAAACACAAATAATTTTAAATGCATTAAGTAGGAAATGCCTCCTTGGACTAAACTATCTTGTAAATTTTACAGAAAATATTTGTAAATCTTTTTTTTCTTTTCTGCAAGAAAAGCGACATCCACATCACTTACCTCAGCAATATGAATTGTTGTACAAAACTGAAAATGTTTTTAAAAAATAGTAAATAGACTCAACCAAGAGATCTTAAGTGTAAAAAAAAATTGTATAAAATGTGGGGGTTTTCTTTCTTAAAACTGTTGTTTTAAGAGTTGTGATTTCCTGGGCCACAACTAATTTAAAGTAATCATCCTTTTTTATGTAACCAGGAAAAAGGTGAAACAATGGATATAACATACTAAAACACAGGCCTAGCATAGTGTGACACTTGGGGCCGTAAACATGTCTATGTGTGAATACAGAATTAGTCCCTTAAACAGAATGATGTAGACAAGACAAATGCCTATATTTTCTATAGCACTGTCTCAGCCCTGCCAGACAGAAAATGCACAGGATTCTGCAGTATCGAATTGATTTTTCAATTATCCCAGCACCGCCTCTGATGGCTTTGTTTTGGCCTGAGCCCCTATATAAAACAGAGCTGCAAGCAGAAGCAATGGAGACACTTCCGAGCAATTTAATCCTTGTCAGAATGGAGCAGAGAACTAGAAAATATAGGGACTATGTAAACCACAATGAGTCCCATTTCAGTTCAATCCACCATTCTGTCTGCTTCAGCCCAGGATTTCCCATCCCTTTCTTTTCTTCCCTGGGAGAATAATGGGGGAAAGAGGGTTTATGTATTTCCATGAAGTTTCCCAAAAAGAGAAAACACAACATAGGAAAAGGAGAGGTCATCGTCATCATCAGCCCCATCTCACTCCCCGCTTTGATTGCTCTGACCCCAGAGGCAGGATCCCACTGCTTTCACCAGGAGCCAAAGACAGAAGACAGCCCATCGGGAAAGAGCGTGTTCATAGGTCTTTGTATCCACAACTACCCCAGAACCCTAGCGAAGGGTCCGAGGGGCCCTTGCGTAACAGTGGGCATAGGAGGCCCTGACCCCCGGGGCCCTAAACAGTGTGTGTTCTGATGAGCTACTTCACAAAGAAGTCTTTATTTCTCAAAATGTGGTATCCCTGTGGGTTTAGAGGAAAACTGTAAAAACACAACCCCCTTTTCCAGGGTTAAGCACAAGCAGAATTCTCGCTGTCAGCTAGAAACAGTCATCGAAGCTTCACGCCCTGCATTCTCTGTGTCTGTGATTTTCCTTCTGCTACTTTCTTCTTCCGCGTCCACACTGAACCTCTTGTGGTTCTGAACTCTGGTTTTTCTATACACATCAGCTTAAATTCTTTCTGAGGGAAGCATCCCCAGCTCACTCCACTGAAATGGCTCCCCATTATGAACCCTGCTGGTCCTCTTTTGGAACACCAGGTACCCTGTATCCAAAGTTTATCTTTTCTGATAAGCTGCAAATTTCTTGAGAACAGGGACTATATCCATGTGAATCACTTCTATATTGCCAATGCCTATTCTTTGCAAGAAATAGATGTTTAATAAAATATCCATCAAAGGAGTGAATAGTATTTTAGTATCAGATGATGACAAACTTTTTTTTTTTGCCTTGGGACTCTGTAGTGTGCTCTCAACAGTGAGCCAGAGGGCCATGGATGACATGGATTAACTGTAACCTTCCTCTAAAGCCAAAGTTCTTGACCTTAACCTCGACCAGCTTCTCCAATTTCATCTCTCACCAGATGTCTCTTGCTGTTTACTGTCTAACACACTATTCTTTTGGTCGCTGCACCTGCCATGGATTCCTTTCCTGCCACAGGTGTTTTAAGGATTGATGTCCTTCGATTGAAGGGTTCTCCATACCCCAGTCTGTGTCCATCCTCCACGGCTGAGTTTGGCATTTATCCCTACAATCTTTTGTTTCCCACCATATTGCGCATCTGTGGAACTGGGACAATGTTTCCTTGTGCTCACTGTATCCCAATGCCTAGCACACTCACTGTAGGGGCCTGATAAAAATTGTCACATGATTGAATGAATGAACAAATGAATATATTTTTCCTGTGGCTAAAATCACTCAGTTCACACTACCATCTCCTTATTGCTAGTTACTACAATATTGTATTGAAACTGTAAATTCTTTCATTGCTTGTTAAGAAGAAAGCCAAACATGTGCCACCTATTTCATCATTGTGCCCCTTGACCAAGAATATTCCACAGCTACACATCAGAGTTTGCAATTCCTAGGTATCTCCAAGAGGGTGCCTAGCCTGTGGGACAGGTTGGCCTTTCTGTCTGTGGTGTTGGTGTTATTTCCTTGAATTGTGGTCTGTCGCACTCAGTGGCCCATGCTCTTTGTTCTCAGCTAAATGACTACTCTTTTAGAAATGGGTGCCAAGGACTAGCTCAGGGTAGATTTAAGTTCTACATTGGGCCAATGCATTCAAAACCATCCCAGTGACTCCTGTTTCATGGGGGGCCCACTCTCCCACTCCCCCGAGCACAGCCTCTCTGTTACCCACAGCAGGCTGGATGATTAGAATTGGTATTTTGATTTCTTGCTTCAAAATGGGAAGGCCTGACATCACCTTTCAACAGAAATATCTAAAATTGATTTCTTAAAATGGAATGAAAGCGACTTTATGGATTACACAATGGGAGGCTAGACACTGAAGTGGACTCAAAACAAATAGATACAAATTTACTTTGCTTACTCTCAGGAGCCCTCCCAGCAGGAGCCACTTGATCGTGTGAGGCTTATTTACTAGCACTGTGCCATATTTTGCTATTTTAAACCACAGGTCATCGTAAAGTAAGTGTAATCAGTTAGTCCAACAGCCTTTTTGCAGACCTGGGACCAGTTGTGACCGACTATGTGGGAAGATGACTTTGGTCACCAGAGCTGAACTATTCAAAACTGCTGACGTGCCAGACACAGGTTCACCAGTGTCGGAGGCACGTATGTGCCCTGGCTCCCAAACAGAGGGGTTTCAGAGTTGTTAGCTCCCTAGATTGCAATTTAAACCCTGGAACAAAAGTATTCCTCTGGGTAGTATGGGTGCAGTGTCTGCAAGCTTCAAGTTGTTTAAGCTGGGTTGCCCCACAAGAAACTGGCATATTTTCACTGTCTTTCTGCTCTTTCTGCTCTTGTGGTATTCATTTTGTTTGAGGCATTTGCCTAATTTAGGAGATACAGGGATTCGGTTGGGATTAGCCCCCCCTAGGTTTGGGGAATGGGTGGTCTCTGTGCGAGCCACAGCCCATGCATAGATGGAAACACAAAAAAAATACAAATAAAAATTGAGCATCTAGAAGAATGGAACCAGCATCTAGCAAAGAACACCAATATCTTCAGATTATGGGCTCTTACTCTTTGAGTTATCATGCTTTTCCCCCTTTCTCTGGTGAGATTTATAAGCAAATGTTTTGAACAACAGCAAAACAAAACAAAATCCCTGATTTCTGATTGACATTCAAAAGGTACACAGGCAGCTCTCTACCATTATCATTCATTCCTCAAAATAGCTCGTGGCCCTGGGAAAAAGTCCTCAAAGTGCAAACACACAAGTCTTCAGCTGGTAAAGAGTAAGCCAGGGAGTCTCCAACTGCATGCACAGAAGTGGAAGCAAGGCCTGGAGAAGGCGCCCACGTGCCCTTCCCAGTAGGTCTGCACCTGTTACCTTCCTCCCTCCTAAATTCCAGCAGAGTTGGGGCCTGTTGAAAATCTGGAGTCTTGTGGGCAGTGGGACAAGGGTATGTGTTGAGTTTCGTGACAAGGACATTTAAGATTGAAGTAGAGCATTATTGATGCTCAAAAATAGGTCAATGAGGGCCATTCCTGAGACAGGAATAAAAACACTTTTGTCTTGAATTGTTCTTTTCATCCTTTCAGTGAGCCTTTATATTTGGAAAGCAAAGTGTGGACAGATAGACTTTTTAAGCAAGTTATGAGAAATGAACCCATTTTCTGGACCTAATTTATTTCCAAACAATCCACTTGGCTTCATTGGATTTGTACTAGTATAAGAATTCAAGTTAATTAATCTAAGTTTTTAAAAACATCTTCATGATGTGAGTCAATATGAATACGTTAAACAATTGCACACCTTTAAATTTAAAGCATGCATATTATTATTGATACACAGTATTAATAATAAAGGCCCAACATACTAAAACATGGTTTTTCTTTGCAAAATTATTTTATTATTCTCACATTAGTGTTAATAATATCACCCAGAATAATCTCATTTTTTTAATTTGTAAAAAAATTTTAAGAAATTTATAACTTTTTTCAAAAAATCTTTGCCTCAAAATATATAGTTGCTACTAATATGAATTCAGGAAGCATGGAGTTAAAGAAGTTGGCTTTTTTTCCCCTTAAATCTGAACAATTGGAATCAGCAGTTTGCATTATTTTAAAAATGAATGCTTAGAATCAGCAATTTTCTTGTTTGTGTTTTTTTTTGTAAAGATCTTGAGGGTTTTTTTTATTTAAAGTGGAAAACTACATTAAGTGCAAAGCAGTCAACAACGAAGCAGCCATAAAGCCTAAGTGTTCCTAGAGTTATAAAATATGTCCATTGTGCCAATTCCACCGCCAACAATGAAGTTTTAAGCATTAATATGCCTTCATTGCAGTTTTAATGCCTTAATATTGACTCTATAGCTCTTTTGGGTAATTCTGCTTTCTCTGGTACTTGAAAGGTGATGATGTCAGCGTTCTTCGCACTGATTCATATGCAGGTTGATGAAGCTGAGTTATTTATTGAGTTCCATTATATTTTCTATAAACATTAGTTCTCAATAAACAGAGACATTTAGCCGAGGGTTTATTTATTAAATAGGTACTGTACAGATGGTTTTGCCACACATGATGTGCTGCAGAGGATATTACTCAGGAATAATCAGCTGTGTTATAGCTTGGCTAAATTAATAAGATGATAATGATGAAATTGATGCTTTTGAGCTAGGCTTGGTAAATGGTTTTTGCATAAACAAACTGATAAATTTGAGAAGCAATTACTTGCTTGTCAAAGATAAAAACACAACAGGGCCCATTTATAGTTAGGTCCTATTTATTTTTAAAGATTGTACCAGATTTTATGTTTAATATGCTGCAATTAAAAAATAATAGTTAAATGAAGAAGAATAAAAAAACTAACTTTCTGAGTTCTCCTTCAGATCTGAAGGAGCAGCGTTGCTTGATTAGATATCAAGCAAACTTTTTTGCTGCCTTGGAAGGGAAAATATATCTGACAAACTACAGGGTAACACTCTACATAAATTTTTTAATCACATAGGCATGTTCCAAAAACAGTTGATTGACAGCTCCCTCTCCTCCATTTCACCCTTCCCCAGACACACAAATACACACTCACTAGGACCCCTGCAAGAACTTTTTTCCTCTGGTTCCCAAATAGCAAAGGAGATGTTTAACCTAGGTTAAATGCTTTATAAATGGTACCGAATTCATCCTTTCTCTTCAACCAAAGGTTGTTCCATTTTTACTTGGAGCCTGAACATGAAAAACACATGCCTATTGATAGCATTTACTGATACAATTTCATTACACAATGCTGGCTTTTGCACTATAAAAGTCAGAACTGACTTCCAAGGTCAGGGAAACATCTGTTTGTGTGTGTGTGCGTGTGTATTTTTAACTATATAAGAAGAAGAATCTATAGTCTCTATATATGTTGCTGTATCTTACCAAAAACTATTTCATACTAAATTGCAGTTTTCAGGTTCCTTCTCCTTAAAGAGCTTGTGATTACCAAAGGTAAGTTGCAGGACATTTTTACCATTTGGGAATATTTACTAGGATCTACATGAACTATTTGACATACAGAGAGAGAATCCCCTGCAAAAAGGTAAATATCTTAATTCTAAATATTGGGATGTAAAACTTTTATAATTGTAATATATTTATCTTTTAATTTAAACAAAACAGAGGCAGAGATCACCACTATTCAAAACTCCAGTGTGAAGTTATCAACTGCAAGATGAAATCAGAGATCTTCTTCCTTAAAATAGTCACCTTCTCTGCCTTTTGAAAAGAGGGCTTTGAGGTCTTTCATTTAAAAATATGTTAGCTTAAAATAAATGAATGCTGTGACGATTAAAGGCAAGCTACAGTGTTGGGATGCGTATTTTGCATTTTATTGTTTGTGTGAAATAAATGAGTTACAGCAAAATGCTGTGTGTGTGTGCAGTGTAGAAATTCCATCCCTCTGTGCAGCCCAACAAAACAAGATATTTGTCTCCCCGGTAATTGCCAATAAGAACAAAAATGTAGTGATCACAAATAAATAAGAATAGGCAGAATTCATATCACAGAAATTCATAATACATTTGTCTGATAGCAGAATGCCTAATGATTTGTTATAAAACTTAAGTTGCGATTTTCTCCTCCTGGCTAATTGGAAACAACTGCTCCCCAGGACTAATTACAACTCCATCAAAAAGAAAGGCGAGCATAAATATGTCTTAGGGGAACATGAAAACTTTGAAGGTGAGGCCTCATAAAATGAATTAAGAGATGAAATTTGAAACCGTTCTACAAGCGTTGCTTTCTAGAGAGTGTGGCAACGAGCATCAAGGAAATAAATCCAGGGAGTTTTTTAGTGATGCTACCAAGAGGCATGAAAGCATAACATATTGAGATGCCTGAGATAATGAATCCCACATTGATCAGCTTACAAATTGATTATTGTTAATAGAAATTCTATGTTGGGTCTGCAATATCATATGCTTTACTGAAAATAATTTTTGGTAAGTGCTTCGCAGAAACTTCTGCGTGAAGCTGCTGCTAGAAACCACTCCGAGCCATCTCACGCAGCACTAATGTGCATGGGAACCCTGCGCCAAGTTACAATCTTGGTGGGAATCTTGCCTTCCCAGTACCACTCAGCTCGTGGTTTGAAATATTTTAAATTACCTTTAAAATTAGAGAATGAAGGAAGGCAGTGGTGCATCTGTGTTTCCTGTTCTGCTAGTAAAGATTATAATATCTGAACTGATTTGTGTTGGTTTTGAATATATGAGGTCCAATGTCACAAAGCTGAGCGTCTGGGTGTCCCCTTGCCTTTGATAAATACCGTGTGGTGAGGCTCCTAATGAGACAAAGCAGACTCCTGACAAGTTGTACAAGAGTGGTTTGGTCCTAATACTAAAAGATCTGTAAAGATTTGCTGTTTATTTACTTGAGAGTCTAATGTTGATAGATAGTCTAAAGACAAACGTAATTTTGAACTGAGGAAATATATCTCTGTACATTACAACATGAAAATTGTCATATTTCTGAAGTTGTTTCTAATCAGTATTCAGGTAACACTGACCTTTTCTTCTCGTTAAAAAAAAGGTCTAGGCAATGATGCCAGCCAAAACCCATATACAGAGAAAGAGAAAGCATTCTGCTAGTCAAAATCTTAAATAATTTTAGAATTTTAAAATTTGATTCAGTCTATGTATTTTAGCACATATTTCATCAACATATTCACTATTTGCTACATTTAATAGTCCTATTTTAAACATTAGTAATGAGTTCAAATAAGTAATAAAAATAAGAATCAAATTGAGCTCTCTTTTACACATATTTGACAGCTATTTTTGGATTTATCATTTCAAACAGAACTTTAAAAATTTTTTTTGATAAATTATATTTTGAAAAAAGCAAAATACTTAGGGACATTGACTCTGTTCTCATGTATATAAAGTAGTTCTAATATATATTTACAGCGCAAAAATATAGTCATGGGTTTTCATATTAATTAAATTCTTCCCTTTGTTTTAAATAATTTCATTGATTCAGATAATCCAAATCATATTCATTAAATTATCAATTTACATAAAATGAAGGACACTAAATTCAGCAGTGGTGAAACTATGAACTCTAATGGAAAACACAGAAATTCCCCTTATAAACATATATTGAAGCAGGATCATCTGTTAGAAAGCTAAATTATGCCGATTACAAAGCAATTGTATAAAATGGCTTGTATGGATTGGAACACTAAGCAACCATTCAAAATGCGAGTGGGAGAATTTCAAAGGCACAAAATAAAACAGAATTACAAATTCCTGCCACTTTGTCTCTTAAAGACTGTCTTTCATATTTACTCCTCACTTCACTGCTACTTGTCAATCTACAAGGTCTGTCCAAAAGGTATCCAGCCATGTAATATGAAAAATAGAGACATTTATTAAAGAATATACAAGATACAAGAAACATTTTACATAGGACAATGACGCCTCAGTCCCCTTCAAAGTAGGCACCTTGGGACCTCACACAGTTCCCCCAGTCACCATTAGCTGCCCTATCATATCTTCCTGAATCTCATTGATGGTCTGAAATCTTTTCCCTTTCAAAGGTGATTTTAGTTTTGGGAAAAGCCAGAAGTCACAGGTCAACAAATCTGCACTGTAGGGGAGTTGAGTCACTTGGGCAATTTCATGTTTTGCCAAAAAACTCTGCATGAGACCTAACACATAAGCAGGCGAGTTGTTGTGATGAAGCTGCCAATCACCAGTTGTCTGTAACTGCGGCCTTCTAAATCATCAGAATAGGTTCCACGGAGGAATACTCAAGCTTAACACAAAATTTAATGCAGATTCATTGCTCTACTTGCTCAGTTATTTTGAATGTGACGGTCACACAGTACACATGCTCACTCATCAGTGTCTACTGCCCCCACTGAGTAGTACAGTGAAGTCATCATTGTTCATGCATGTGCATTCCAGTCCACTGTCCTTGGCTGCCCAGTTACATCAATGCTGTACAAACTGTTCTCATTATATTAACGATGACTGGACTTTTCCCAGACAGACCTGAAATGTCTCCCACAGGCTAAGAATGCAGTCATTCATTCATTCACTCATTGTTTCTTTCTTTTACTGTATTACTTATGGAGTACCTAATGTATGCCCTGCAGGGCACCAAATGCTGGAAATGCTAAAATAAATCAAGCGAAAGTGCCCCCATCCTCATGGAGCTCAGAACAGTGGGGAAGATGGACAGCAGAGCATAAAAGACTCGTTAATTCCAGTGCAAATGAGTTAAATGTGCCATGGAAGGAAAAATCTATTAATGGATAGCCATTGAACCAATCAATCTTCTATGCTCTTTTTTGTACATGAAAACAGAGGTATCACAAACACAGGGAGAAAACTAGGAACACAAAGATGTCTGGTAAAAGAAGACAATGGGCAACCAAACAGACATTATTCCATCTCAGAACATGTTCCCTGGGATAAGGAAGGAGAAAGTGGGAACAGAAGTCCAGTTCTAAAACACACAGGGATGTGGCATTCAAAAGCAAAATGAAAGACTGATGGTGTCAAATAATTTAAATTCATTTTAATACTGGAAATGTCTAGTTCTTTTGAATATGTTTTTCTTGTAGTGGTGGGTATAATTTTGTGCTTATTTTTCCCAAAGGCCTTCTCATCTCAGAGGAATTTTCCATCATCTGTTGTTGGAAAGAGAACTCTTGAAGACAGGACAACTATAATTTCTCCCTTCTCCTCTCCCTCAGCTTCTCTGCCGAAACTCCCAACAATTGTGCCAATTAGTGATGATTGTCTGGTTGTTCTGAGATGTACACACCTGTGTTCCAATAACTAGACCGAGACCACCAACTCATTTCCCACAGATAGTCAGTCACACAGACATCAGCTAGAACTGTCCTGTGTTTACTATACCACCTGGGCTGGAGCCCAGGCCTTCGCCCACAGAACTGCTTTCGCGTTCTTGATGACAAAGAGCAAGTTCGCATACGTGTACTTCCTCCCCTCTGATAAACAGCCCAATGCGGTGGCAATAAGTGTCACTAAACAACCAGGGCTCTCTCTGAATTATATCCTCTTTACGGGGAAAGAAGAAACATCTCTCTGCCCTTTTGCATTCTTTTGCCTGGTCTAATAATGAAATTTAAATGAGAGAGATTCACAAGTGAAAATAACCAAATTTGATTTTATATGTAAGGGAACTCCACATGCATACAGAGATAAAAAGGGAAAAGCAGGTATACACAGCAGCCTGAGCTAAGGATGGGGTAAGGTGCTTGGGGTTTCAGAGGGTAGGAAAGTCATTTGCAGGATGATAAGAACAGCAGACGTTCAATGATCAGAAGTTTTTCCTGCCCTACAGAGAGGTCATTAAAATGTTGTTTCTGATGATAATTCTTATTAGGGGAAAGGCCTCTAGTTTAAATGCTTTAAGGAAGAGTCAAAAGTTGCTCATGAATCATCAGGGTCGCTGTTGCCTTCAGCTCCAAGGAATTCATGCACCAAAGTGGCGCATCTTGGGAGGCCAGTTCTGAACGCCTTCACCTCCATATTTGAACTTTCTACAGTCAGACTGTCCTAAGCAGGTATTTTAATACCCATTGAAGTAGAATTCAAATTAAGATTCATATACGATTTTTTAAATATGGAAAACATCTTTACATATTCATGCCCTACCATAAGATGAGGAGGTAAAGAAGGCCTACTGTACACTAGATTCCAAGGAGCAAAATAAACAGTGTCAACATCAGGGGGCATGAATTGCATGTAAAGACTTTTATAACCAACCGTATATCATAGTTTTCTAAAATAATCTTTAAAGTAATTATAACCAACAGCGTATCATAGTTTTCTAAAATAATCTTTAAAGTAACTTTAGAGTACCTAAGTAGAAGTAGATTTTGCAATTCCCATATATATTTTAGACTTTAAAGGGGGGTTGTGTTTCTCTTTGAAATGTTAATCCAAATTATCAGACACAAAACAAAAAAATGATTCAGAGCAATTGACAGTATTCAAAGAAAATAAGAGATAAAGGTATAAAGACTTAGAGTTGACAACTCAATATTTTTTATTAGTTTCAGGTATACAGCATAGTGGCTAGATGATCATAATTTACAAAGTAATCCTCCCAATTATTCAGGTCCCCACCCGGCACCATACATGGCTGTTAAATTATGGAAAATATTCCCTATGCCATACTTCACATCCTCGTGACTATTTTGTGACTACCAATTAGTATCTCTTAATCCCTTCACCTTTTTCACCCAGTCCCTGAAGTCCCCTTCCCTTTGGCAACCCTCAGTTGGTTCTCTGTATCTGAGTCTGTTTCTGTTTTGCTTATTTTCTTCTTTAGTTCCACATATTAGTGAAATCATATGGTGTTTTTCTTCCTCTGTCTGACTTATTTCACTTAGCATAATACCCACTAGGTCCATCCATGCTGTCACAAGACATGGAAACAACCCAAGTGCCCATCAATAGGTGAGAAGATAAAAAAGTTCTGGTACACATATCCAGTGGAATATTACTAGGCCATAAAAAGGTATAAATTATTTTTAGCTGCAGTGATAAGTATAGGGTTGAAGAAGCAAGTTAGCATCAGTCCTTGGAAGGCTAAAGGATTACTTGGGTTGGGAATGTTTCAGAGAAACCATTCTGAGAGCATAAAATATACGTGATGGAGAAAGACTGGAGGCAGGAAAGGCAGTTAGAAGAGAATGACAGTTGCCCATGCTGTGGGGATCTTAGAGAGCTTGTTAGTTGAAAAGGAGATTTAGGAGAGCAACTGATGATTCAGCAATAATAGGCTTTGTTAGCTGATTGGCAGAGGTGGCGAAGAGGGAAAAAAGATTAAGTTGACTCTATGATGTGCCTGGATGCCTAAAAGATGATACCGTAGTAAGACAAAAAATAGTTTTTAAAGACACAGGGAGTTCAGGCGCAAGAGAAAAATAGCTCAGTGGGAGTAACAACATTCATACTCTTGACAAATCAAGACATAGTTCGTGTTCATACTGACATCACTGATGTCATAGACATACTTCTGTCTACTTGGAGTGTCTTCTGAGAAGACACAGTAATGAAATACGGCAGGTAGAGTAAAATGTGAGAGGCTGCAGAGGTAGGAGAGAAAAAGACAGAGATCCTTAGAAATACAGCCCAGCCCCCGCCCTCGGAAGCACATTGTCCAAACACAGAGATACAGGCGCCTTCCTAACAAACCCCCCAAAAGAGAGAAAGTAAAAGTTCACATGAGCGATACATTAATAATGCAACCATATGTAAATATGTATCCATTTATTCTTCACAATGTAAGATCTCTAACTAATTTTACTGTCCCAGAACTTTTGGAATTTTGAGTCATGGAAGCTAAAGGCTCTCAGATATCACTGTAGAGCTGCGGCTTTCTAATGGGGATTGTTCCGCCTTCCCCAGGGAACACTGGGCAGTTATCTAGGGATATCATACAGAAGGGATCTCAACTAATGTTTGTGCACCTCCCATTGTATCTTAGAGCCGTGAGTTGATACCTGCCTCTACTACCCATCAGTTTGCAAACATGTTAAGAAGACGTTGGTGATGGTACAGACAGGAAAAGACCAGAAACAGGTGACCAAGGGAATTTGTATTGGTAGTAGAAGCAAATACGGACATATTATTGGCAGGATTCTCTCCCACACACACAGTTTCTGTAATCATCCGACAAATAAACCCATGTGAATGGAATCTGGTCGCATTTCAAGTGTTCAGCCAGCAAGCTTCTACAGATGATCTTTTATTCATTCTAAAGAACCAAGTACCATTTTGTCTGTTGGGTTTTTTTTTCCATTTTTGGCTCTTCTTTCTCAGTGTTCAAGGCATCTTGTGACCTACCATTGAAATAAATGTTTTGTGTTTAACATTCAATCTGCAACTTTCTTCCAAGTATTAAATCTGTGGGCTCCGAGACTACCTGGATTTGACATCCACTGCCATCACTTAATAAGACAGAGAAGATGGACAAGCGATTTAAGCTTTCTGGCCTCCACTTCCTCATCTTTCACATGGTGATGATAGTTGTACCTAATTTATAGATTTGGAGAAAATAAAATGAGTGTGTACACACATGCCAACACACTACTTGCATCAAGGAATACATGTTTAGCACCATGCCAGGCACCTAGTGAATGCTTAGTAAATGTCAGCTATATTTCCAAGAATACTGTGCATGTGTGTATAAAAATAGAAGTCCTGGCTATTTAATACATTCAGTAAAAGATATATGTCACAAATCAGACCACCAAATGGGTCACTATGTCTCTTCTGGGAGCTGGAGCAACACAAACATGATGTGTGGAATGGTAACCATTCCTTGACTAGTAATACATGCTAAGCACTGTAGTAAAGCTTTTGCTGCTTTGTCTCATTTGCACTTCAAAGCAATCCAACCCCATTTTCCTGTTTTAGATGAGAAAACATAACCAAGCGGGAGAGAGACAAAGAGACTTGCCCGAGATCACTTTGCAACAAGACGACAAGTGTCTGACCCTAACACATTTTGTACATAAAGCCACTGTGCTTCCTTCCCGCCCTGGAGTGTGCCCAGCTCTGCAGAGTTTACGTCAGGTTGCCAGGCCACACACGCAGAGAATGGGGAGCACATACCCTACAGCAGAAGCTGAAAGACCTCATTCTCCTGACCCTTCCAATGCTTCCCTCCATCCACTTGCCTGAGAATTGGGCCTTTGACATAGGCCACTTATTTGTGGTAGCTTGTGTACCCCACAAAGTTGGATTCTAACTTCGGAATTTCATTATGTGTCCTCTTGCCATTATTATATCCTTTTTTATCCTCACCTGAGGACATGCTTATTGATTTTTAGTGAGGTGGGGAAAGAAGAGATGGAGAGAGAGACATCCATGTGAGAGAGAAACATCAATCAGTTGCCTTTTATACACACCCCAACCAGGGGGTGGGGGGTGCTGAACCCCCAACCTAGGCATGTGCCCTGACTGTAAATCTAACCCCTGATCTTTCAGTGCTCCAACCAACTGAGCCACACCGGCCAGGGTCCATTATGATATCTTAGTGACTGTCATTTGAGTAAATATGATTCAAAACAAATGCAGGTAAAAATCAGTATAGAAAAATCAAAAAAAGTTTAAGTTCAGTAGATTCATGCTATCCACACATGAGAAAATCAAGGCATTTTCTTGGTGGCTCACTGCTTCCTAAAAGCTCCTCACGTCACGTGCGCTGCTTTGAGAACCTACTACAACACACGGTCACGAACTGCAGGCATTTCAGTCTACGGAAAATATCAGTTCAAAGGAACGAGGCCTGGGTTTTCCATCACCTGGGAAGATGCTGAACAATAATACTGATAGCAATAACAACGCTTTAATAAATAATTTTTATTACCTTTCTTCTGGTTAAGAATACATATGTGTTTGTGTGTGTGGTATGTGTTTGCTTTTTATACAGCCTCTAAAATTGGAGAGTATCCAACCCAGGAAGCTCTAATGTCAATCTTTATTTTATAAGCGCCCAAATGTATATCATAAGATATTGTCATTCATCATGACACTTCACATGTACTGCATTATTTTAATAGAAAAATCTAAAGTTTCATTATGTTAATGTTGAGCAATGAAAATAAAACATCATAAAAAAATAAGCACTTTTTGGTGATTGGCTATAGCAATTTTCTTTCAGCTTCGAGCACAATAAAAGCACACTGAATGGAAATAGAACAAATGCGAGGAATCCAACAACACCAAAATGTTTTACTGGATCCCTGGAAATCTAGTGTTCCTAAGTGTCAGCCAAATAAAATACTGCATGCACAATAAGCTATGCAGCAATTTAATTGTTCCAGAGAAGAATTTATAGAGTGGGTCTTCCTACACACAAAAGCTGAAAGCAGTCTATCCAAATAACATTTTTTTATCTGAAGTGATAAAGTGGCTTGTTTGAAATTTAATAACTGATCAAATTCAAAATAGAAGAATATTACAGATCAGATGCAACACAGAAGCTCATCAATAACTGTGTTATTTTTTCTTTTGTAGGCAACACAAGTACAGAATTGATATACTAACAAGAGGGCCATAGAGTGTATGATCGTTATACACACAAAGAAAAAATAGTCACATATACAATGCTATTGTAAATAAGCGTATTTTTTTGTATCTAGACACATATTTATTGGACATCTAACTAAAAATATAGATTGGTATAGGAGGGAAGTGTAGATTTCACTTAATATAAAATATCTTAATCTTAGGAAGTAGACTATTTTTTCTTATGTATCAAGATTCCCACATTTAGAACATTTTATTGATATGTTTTCCTCTCTACTTTTTGCTTAAAACTCCTTTATTACAGCAATTCTCTTTAGAGTGAAACAAATATTTGTCATGTGCTATACTAACCAAGGTATCATATGATGATGTTTACCACATGATAAACATGGGATAAGTGATCAATAAATAATAGTTGAAGTGAGTTGCATTTTGTACTTTTATACAGAAATCCCCCTGAGCAGACCGTTATTCCAAAGTAGATAAACACCATCCCCTATAGTATGCTGAAGTTCAAACTCTCCATCCATTCATGAACAAACCACTCAAAAAAAAAAAAAGAAAACACACGCACACTAAGTATCCAGTCAACAATCTTTCTTCATTTTTTTTTCAACAGATTATTCAAGTAATAAAGTTTGTAGAACATTTCCTAGGAGATGACTAAAAGTATTTTAATCTGCCTTTTTTTGAGTCAAGTGAGTATATACTATTCTTGAATATATGCTACTCTTCAATGAAAAAATATCTTAAAATACTGGTCAATTTCACTAAATTAGGTCTATTTTGTGTCAAAGAGTTTAGACACAACTTTGCAGAGCTCATTGTCCTCTAATATCCCAGGTTCTTTACATTGCACAACACTAACTACCCAATAAAGCAAATCTGAGAACACCGCCCAAGCTGGCTTTCTTACACCTCTTTTCATATATCCAGTTTTTGTTTGGTTTTGCCTTTGATTAATAGCTGGTGAACATTTTGCTGAAGAACTGCATGAATAAATCACTATTTCTAGTTAGGATTTCTAGGCAATAGGTCTGTATCATTTTCTGTATCTTTTGCAATACACTAGATTACAAGATATCTGTGTTTTCCCAGTCTTCTCAGAGTGTCTATGCTGTTAAAACTTTAATGCTCGAGTCTTCCTCACTGGTTCTCTTAAATTCATTTCACAGAAATGGGCACTTTCCACTCCCCAAGAGAGCAAGCATTATCTAAAATACATCACATGACCTCTTTTCAAGAGGTCATGTGAGCTGCAGAAAAATAAATGAATAAGTGCCTGTCCCCTCTGCAAGAGTCGTAGAATTTCTTTCGGCTTTCAAGACTCCTGGACAGAGATGGCCCTGCTTCTCTGATGGCAGAGGCAGGCTTGTGGCCACTGCACTGGTGCTGCCCACACCCTTGCACACACCCTGCCCGAGTTCACGCAGGTCTCTCTTTGTTCTGTTTCTGTGCAGGCAGCAGTCACCGACTGTGCAGAAAAAAGTGCTAGACAGGAGCTGTGTGCACACAAAGTAAAATACTGTTAAATAGTGCCTAAGGAAATAGGAGAACATTATTTTAAATTATCTCGATCATAAAATCCAAGTGAAGATTTGGCAATATAAAAAAAATCTCAAAACCAGTTATTTCTTTTAAATAAAAACAAAAATGAGAAACAGTAACTATTAGAAATCCCACCTGGTGCTTTTCCTGTGTTAATGATGCTTCTTAAATTGCATGTGGGTAAATGGTAATTTTGTCTCACACCATTAAAAACTAATGGAACCCTTGATGATAAGAAATGCCATAGCTAGCTTGTTGGAAAACGTTTAATTAATAAAGTAATAAAATTATTGTAAACTAGTGCAGTTTCAGGGAGAATTCAATGGGATATAAAACAGATAAAATATCCTAGAGAGTTTGTATAGAAAATAAACATTACTATATAAAATACCATATAAAGTTAAAGGGGTTTGTATCACATAGTTAAAATTAGCTATTATGAAAATAAAAAAGATTATTCTTTCAGGGAAAAAATGTTAGAGAACACAGTTTATAAAAAGCTTATTTTAACCATCAAGAAAGTGTCTAAATTACAAAAAAGGGAAGGTTATTATATTTTTATAATAATATAATATTATATTAGGCACAGTTATATGTATAACAACTTAACTTTAAAATAATCAAATAATTGATTAAAATGAAGACATTTTCCTGCCTTTTTTAAATTTAGATTAATTCCTGCTTTTTTTTTTAATGGAACTTAATTTTTAAGATTGTCTCCTGACAGTGGCCAGAGGGGAGCGGGAGGGAATTTCAGGGGAGAAGGGGAAGCGTTTACGGGTACAAGTATAAAGGACACATGGACAAAGATGAGAGGGGGTAGAAACAGGAGGGAGGTGGGGAGGGCCGGGGTGGGGGGGCTGGGATGAGAGTGAAAGACAGAAAAGTGTACTTGAACAACAATTTAAAAAAAAGAATCAAGGAAAAAAAAGATTGTCTCCTATTCTTCTCCCAGTATACCTTACGTTTTTGTCAGAACTCGGAACTTACTCAGAAATCTCAAACGAGACCAGTTCCAAAATGTCCTGTGTCATTCATTTGTACGTAAATCACTGAATAATGAATATCCTAATGGTCAGCCCAGTTTTTTCTTGACCATGCAGAATAGTGTTGATTCTTTTTTAACTCTCTAATCTACCTTAGCTAAGATTATATTATTCTATGCTAACCCTACAGTTTATAAGGTACACAAATTTAATATCAGCACGATTTGGGATCTTTAGTCAAGAAAAACATTTCAGTAAACAAAGGGATTTGAAAACTTACATGACCAGGGTCACAATGAAAATTGCCCTTGTAATAGTGGTATTCTCAATCTTTGCAGCACTTGTAGAAATAATACTGATTTTTAGATCTGTCCTAATTCAAGTTTTCATGTACTGATTCTTGCAAGGTTGGATGCATGTATTCCCTCATTAGTACCAATGATATTACTGAGGCATTTCTGTGTTTCAAGTGCTGCTGGTGGCAGCGGGGGAGCAGGACACAGCAGTGAAAAAGACAGAAGTCACTGTCCTCATGCAATTACACTGAGTGTATACTCCCTATTTCCATTTTATTGTGAAATTAAATAAGTTTCTCCTTTTTTAGAATCACCCCACAATCTCTTCCAATTGTCTACATTGTTTTTTGTCACAAAACTATTTTTATTTTCTTCACTTGACTTTTTGTCCCTAGTTTTTTTTTTTTTAATTAAAACTTACCCTACTTATAGTCTTGAAGAAGGGGAGGACTCTCAGCAAACCTCCAACTCATAAATTTATAAGGATAGGTTTGACTTTAACATATGAAGAGTTTTCACATTGAATGATAACATATTAGTTAAATTAGCAAAGAACTTTAACAAGTAAATTTGTAAAAGAGACTATGTAAAATGAAAATAAGCAAACATAAGACACACAGCATAATTAAATATATAATATATCCAGATTAAGTTTTTTACAAGATGTTTTTTCCTATTTCATAAAGAAAAATCAAAAGTTGATCATACAACACAGACAACAGCATGTGGACAGAAGTACTCTCATACTTAGCTGGTAGTACAACTTGAGCTGTTAATTTGTAAATACTTATTAAATTTAAAATATATTTAACCTTCGACTCAATAATGACCTTTCCAGAATTTATCAAAATGAAACAATGGAAAAATACATAAGATACATATCTACAAGTACACTTAATTAAAAATGTAAGGGAAATAAAACTATTAATAAGGGACTGGATAAATAAATTATATATACATAAAATAAAAACAGAATTAAAGAATAGCTCTCTATATTTTACATGGAAAGATATCCATGGCATTGGTAATTGAGAAAGGCAGATTAGGAAAAACTCTGTATAATTTGATAACATTAAAATGTATATGTGTATATATCTGGAAGATACTCCCTAAACTTTAACCATTGTTTCAAGTGGTGGAACTATGGTAGATCACTTTTGACTTTCCATTTTATACATTTCTCCTTGTTTCAATATTGCTTGCTGTACAGTGCCAGGAGAGTACATGAAATACTGGGGTGGGGGCCAGAGGGGCCACTTTGTAAAGTATGTGATTATCTAACCACTATGTCGAAGCAAATACCACATAATATTGAATATAAACTATAAATGAAAAATTTTTTAAAGCGGAAAAAAAAGCAAGGCCTTCCCTTGAGGATGCTGCTCACTGCTCCAGCATTACCACTTGCCGACCTTTCCACAGGCAGCTTTAACTCTGGACGTATTACATGCTTGCTCTTCCTGTAATGCCCCAGGCTCCCCCTGGCTTGCTCATGTCTCAGTCCCGTTGCACACTCTGTTTCTTCTGCCTGGGAAAGGAAGCCTCCCTTTCCTTCTCGGCCAGTCTGGCTCATCTTACTCATCCTCCAAGTTCAAGTGTCACCTTCTCCAGAATGCACTCTTTGAACTGCTTCTCCACTTACAAATGTAGGATTCCTCTACAATCCTACAACCCATTATTTATGATAAAACTATCCTGTCCTTATAATACAATATTGTTACAATACATTGACTCATCTCTTTCTCTTAAAAGACTGAAATCCCCTTGAAGGCAAGGATATATCTGGCATACTTTCGGAAATATAGAAGGCCCTCAAGAAATTTTTGTGGACTGACTGCATGAATAAGTGAATGATTGAGCAATGTATTATCCTGTATCCAGAAAACCTATAGCTAGCTAAATATTTTTATTGATAATGTAGAACTGAAAACCATCACTGACTTGTGCTAAACCAACCTGTAGAATTCTGGCAGACCAAAGTCATAAAAAAAGTGAAGCAATAAGCACATATACTAGTGAGATTTACAGGTAGAGTTTGGCACCAAAATACCATCAGTATCCAGGTTAAACTCCAATTATGTAAAGTGGTTCTGTTGTCTATCCTGATGTGTGGCTGTAAGTCCACATGTTGTGAAAGATAATGGTGCTTCTAGTGACAGTTATACAAACATATGCCTTCAAAATAGGTTACTAGGCTGAAGGGAGTATCTTGCCTTTGCAGGATGTCTGGATCTGTGTGTGATCTGAGTAGTAACAGCAGCTTTTCCGTGTGATGAAGTTAGTCAACACAAGACAGAGCTGTGGGCTTGAAGGAAATGACAGCAGCAGGCAGATGGACAGAAAAGCCTGGCCAAAAAAAAAATGGAAGAACAGGGAAGATTCTTAACGGTAAAGATCAACCAAGCAGCAGAAATTCCAAGGGCAAGTGCAGCACTGTGGTGAGCGCTCTGGGCTGGGAGCAGGGGCGTGCTTGAGTCTCGGCTCCAATCTGTCCAGTGGGCATTTCCTCCTTTAACCTGCCAGTGTGCACGTGTGTGCACACGTGAGGATGGCTCTTTTCATTGTCACTTAAACATTGGAAGGTACAATGTAAATATTGGAAACTCATCATTAAATTGTAAGGTGACTGTCAAAAAGACGTGATGGGAGAGGATGACTACTGGCCACCTACAGATTTTTCAATTCACACCTTCACCTACAGACATGATGAAGTCTTCTCCTCAAAAAATATTTTTGAACTTAATTTCTTTATTCCCATCTAGCTATTTTTTAACTGCTTTCTGTCTCCTGTACTTCAGAACCAAGTTCCACAAAAGAATAATATAAAATTATTTACGATGTCCCACCTCATAGAGGCTTTGGACCGCAATACACTGGCGGCCACTATTGAATGCCTTTCAGTCGTCCTCTGATTTTATCCTCCTTGGCTTTTGACACTTGTTCACCATACCCTTCTCCACACCCTCTCCTGTGTCTTCCATCTCTCCTGGTTTTCCTCTTTCGACCATTTCTTCTCAGTCCCCTAAACTAGCTCTTTTCCTCTGTTTGTACCTTGAGATTAGTCCCTACCCCAACCACACACAGACACACACACACTCACACACACACTGCCAGCTGTAAAAACAGGCTTTTTATCTCTTTTTCCCTACTAACTTCAGACAGATTATCTGAGGTGTTTGAACATACTAAGAAGAGATTTATACTTCTTTTTCAGATTTGGGTATGGATCAATAAGAAGGAGAGAAGTATAAATACTGAAACTTTCTAAGATGGTTTCAGCAAGGGAATTTGTGGGGAAGAGGAAGGTATAAAGGTGCTAAATTCCTTTCTCCTCTACAAAGAACTTAATAGACATTATTATTTAAAACTAAAAAAAAAAAAAACAAGGAGTCTGTAGTATGTTACTTTAAATATGGAGGTAAATACCAGGGGAGGGAAAAGTCAGCTAGGAGAGTTGGAAGTGTTTCTCTGAGAAGTGAGAACGGCAAAAAGTCAGACATGTGCTGGGCCAAGGACGGCGGTTTTGCACAATACTCCTTATAGTACCATGTGGCTTTTGAAACTTCATGCACATTCATGTAAAGGGTGACAGGATAACATTCCAAAGCCACCAGCTTCCTCATATATAAAATCAGTAATGTGATGTAAATTTCCCTAAATGAAAAAAGATAACTGGCACCATTCCAAACCAGACCTACAAGAGTGGAGCAATAAAACAGGGGGGGGAAATGCTTGTATGGCAGTGGAAGGAGCAGACCAAGCGATAACTGCCGTCTGCAATGATGAAGAATTCACCGCAACCCCTTCTCTGCTAAGCACAAAACCGTATTACAATAACCAACTCCTAGTCTTCATAATATCTCTGTTACAAGCAGCTCTTGTGCTTGCCAATAGGAGTCTCCTAGGTAAATTCCATCTGCCCGTTCTTGTTCCTGATGTTAACTCTGTTCTAAGTCTACCTGATTCTTCATTTAGATACTAAAACAAATATACCCTTATCTTTTGGGTCACTTATTCTGACAAACAGATCCACTCTTAACTTGACACACTTTAAGTATAAAAATATCCAAACATAAAATGCTTGATAACATATTATCATATGCTATCGTATTTATAAAACACCTATCTGTTGTACAAAATTAAATACTATAAAAGAAGTAAACGTGGAACTTTCCACAGAGTCATACATATTCCGTGTTGTGACATCCTGTAGAAGCCTTCGGGACTTTACAAGTGTTATTGGATTTCAGTCTCAATAATTGGTCTAATGTATCTTGTTTACAGGCATTCCTGATTAAAAATCCAGAAGAACAAGGCAGGTAGGGGAGGTGGGGACAAGGAAGGAGCAGTCATTAGCAATCTCAAACTAAAAGGTAGTCATAATCCATAAACTATTGACCCAATAGAAAGAAATTTCCCTTTGTTTTAAATCAATTAACATTTATACATGAGCCATTAAAAAGCCATCATGCTTATAAGCCATTACAGTGTGTACCTATTGTATTGATTAGTGGACAGTCAGTAATTAATTAATGACATCATCACTGTCAAGCCTGGACAAGGCTTTTGTGCCTTAAAGAAACACACCACCCACCAGAGCCAAGTACTATATACCTGACACTCTTTATAGCCTCGGGCAGAGCAGTGTTTTCACAGATCCGCATCCTTGGAATGCATTCGTCAGTTCACACTGCACAGTGCATCCTCCAAAATATTCCACCTCATTTTATAAGGAAGCCAGATAAATCTCCAATGACACAATAGTTTTAACATTATTTTTATGAGGGGCTGCAGCATATTATTAACTTCTCAGTGCATACCCAAGATGAAAAGAACAGTAATTTGTGATGTATGTACAAGAACTGCTATCTACAGCTAACTGCCTCTTTCATCCTGAATTCACTCTTACTCTGTTCCTAAAGCACCTAACAAAGCAGGAACTGGTGTAAAAACACAAACTCTAGCTGTGGCCAGGTGGCTCAGTTGGTTGAAGCATGTCTCATATGCTGAAAGGTTGTGGATTCAATTTCTGGTCGCGGCACATGCCCAGGTTCCAGGCTTGATCCCTGGAGAGAGCTCATACACTTCGATACTGCATTCTGTTTGGGGGTAACACACTACCACGATGAGGAAAGTTGGATTAAGTGCATGGTAGGGTTATAAAGTAAAAGCCACCCCCAGGGAATCCGAAATCTATTAAAGAATGTTAACATGATTTTTCTATCTAAATCAAGTTAACCTTGAAAGAAGGCAGATACACCACAAAATAACTAATTATTATTCACTCCATCCCCCATGATGCCTAATCATGGATAAGCTAGTTATTTAGTGGTCACCATAAAACTGTTTAAATAATACAGAAATTTAATTAACATGTCTCCTTTTTTTCAATTTATTTTGTCATTTAAAAAGGTTTCCCAATGGTGTTTCATTAAATAAGTACAACAATGAGGAAGAAACACCTGAATTAAAATTCTTCATTTTCCACTGTCTTCTCCCCTGGGGTCTTAGCAAGTTATTCATTATTCCCATTCAGAGTCGTTACAAAAAGTAAGGTTGGAAAGTTTGTGTTCATTAAGCCTGTTGAGGACAAACTAACGTACAGACCAATGAAGTGTGCAGCATCATCTCCTTGTCTAACATTGTCACACTCATTGCTCAGCCTGAAAGATGGAATAGGAAGCAACTTTGTGAAATGAGGGTGGTATCATCATCATCATCATCATCATCATCATCATCATTTGCCACAAAAAAAGCTCTCACATTAGGGTAGAGATCATCCTGAAGTAATGATTACAACTTGAGAGGTCGGGGCAAGCAGTAGGTTAATAAGGCTCTGGTGTCTAGGGCTCACAATAGAACGCAGGTGTACTTGTTTTCATGTGAGATTTTGGTTCATGAAGCAAGGTTTGGGGCAATTTTTAAAAACCACAACCAAGATATGCTTATTTCTTCCATAAAGGAAGACATCACTTTTTTAATAAAATTGGCAGTGAGGCTTTATGTGTAAGGCAAATTGTGACTGAGCCAGTAATCTGTCACTCCTACCATCCAGAATGTTCACATGAAGTTATAAACAGAAAAAAAGAAGTCACTTTATGTGAGAAGAAAGGAAGAAGAAGAAGAAGAAGAAGAAGAAGAAGAAGAAGAAGGAAGAAGAAGAAGAAGAAGGGGAGGAGGAGGAAGAGGGAGGAGGAGGGGGAGAAGAAGGGGGAGAAGAAGGAGGAGAAGGAGGAGGAGGAGAAGGAGGAGAAGCAGGAGGAGGAGAAGGAGGAGGAGGAGAAGGAGGAGAAGGAGGAGGAAAAGGAGGAAGAGGAGGGGGGCAGGAGGGGGAGGAGAGGGAGGAGGGGGAGAGGAGGAGGAGAAAGAAAGAAAGAAGGAAGAACAAGAAGAAAGAACAAGAACGAGGAGGAGGAAGAAGAGGACAATGAGGGAGACCTTGAGGAAGGAAGAAGACGATTCCCCAAGATCTCAAAATCTCAGATTCACACTCGCCATACTGGGAGGGAAGAGGGCAGTGAGTGTCAGAACAGGTATGAAGAGTGTGAGGGAGGAAATAGTAAAGGGCACCACAAGTGATTTCACAGTGGAGATCTTACTGTAAAGTCAAAACAAGTACTTTCGGTAGGCCTGGTAATGCTGCTTTCATTTCATTCGTGACAGAGAATCATCACAGAATCATCACATACTCTGTGATCCTGATGCAGGTACAAGTGGGCTTTTCTTCAGAAAGAATAGCGTGAACTCTAATCTCAGGACCGTGAGATTATGAATGGATCAGAATAGGCTCATGGCGAATTCTTCCCTCGGCTTCTTCCCCTCTTCCTGTCCCTTGAATTCCTGGGTTTATGAGCATCCCTCCATTCAAGGAGAATCCATGGCAGTTGAAAGCTACCATTCAGTGCTTTGGGTACTATCTCAGATAATTATAGAGAGGTTGAGTAATTTTAAAAGAATACATTTGCTGACCAGAAAAAAAGGAAAACTACATATGTGTGTACATACATACACATATATGCATACATACATAAATTAGCTATTTGTAGCATATCATTTTAGTGGCACTTTTTTTAGATGTCACAGCCAGACAGTCAGCTTCTGTGGGTCCAGAACCTATCTACTTAAATCTTAGTTTTCCTTAAAAAAAAATACAGCTATTTAGGAGCTTACCTAGAAAGAATTATATGGGGTCTCTCAGTATTCTGAGATCACAAGGGAAAGGGGTCTGTACAGAACAAAATGTATGAAGTATCTATTGTGTGTCAAGTGATATAGTTAGTTATTCACACATTGGTCCCTCACAAAGGTAACCCTATCGTAGAGATGAGGATCCTGCGGCCCAGGCAAAACTACAGCTCATAAGTACTAAAGGCTGCACTTGAACCCAGATCTTGCTGACACCAAACCCACTTCCTCTCCACTCCACCAGTCTGCCTCAACTGCAGTTGGTTGGGAAGGTGCCTATAACAGTCATTACAGGATTCCTTACAACACCAAGTTTAGTACCTTGTACCCACTGGAAAAAATAGCAAAGTGAGGGTTCCTGTGTTGACTGTTGCTGTTAATGCTGCTTCGAAGCATGGGTCAGAATTCAGGTAGTTGTTGTGCATGACGACCCACAGTGTGTCATCTAGCACAGAACTTCTTGACATATAATATGTGTTTACTATTTATCGACCTTTCTTGACAAATACAGAAAATAATAGCCCAGGGGAAAGCAGTCACCTGTTCATCACAGTCTCTCTCAATGGTCAAGAACTTTACTTTTCCACTAAGGCTTTGATACAGCTAAAAAAAAATCAGTCAAGATGAAATTGACTGCAATTATTTATGCCTCTTCAAAAAACTCAAACCTGAAATTTAAAAACAACAAAAATGGCAAAATTAAAATTGATAGCAGCATGAATTTTCATGTACACAAACACACCATATAGCCATGTGTGCTTTAAGGGAAATGCTCCCTGCCTTCTGAAAGAGAGGCAACTTGTTATGACTTGTGCACACTTCTATGAAATACCAAAGAGAGGGGGGGAAAAAGCCTCCTGTCACTTGTCAGCTAGTTCAGACACTGCTGCTGTAGAGGTACCATAACATATGCACGTCCCCTTCTGAAAATGTATCCAAGGGGGCTTGGGTAAACTCCTGCACAAGCATATCATATGTGCTAAAGCCAAATGACTTAAATTCTATTCCCTGATGGATCTGCACATCAGATGCATAACCGATTAGTGACAACTGACACAGAAACAGAGAAATGTTCCCTGTGAAGACGAGCACACGACCCATGCAGGAGTGCCATCAGGAGGCGTGCTGTATACTTTCTGTACGTACAGCGAGTATGCTCATGCCCTGGGAGAAGATTCTGGTAAAAGGACTTTGCATTTTAGGTATTGAACCCTCCAAGGGACTTGGAAATATTTCTTTAAGAATACTTCTCAATATAATGAGCTTATTGTTAAAACCTTCCAAGGTATCAGAAATGTTCCACTATTCAGTTCAAAACAAACATTTCTCAAATGCTTACTCTGTGCAGTGTGTATGTCACTAAAGCATAACCGACAGAAAAGAATATGCTGGTAGCAGAAAGAAGATTAAATGTACATTGGTCAGATTATGGACATTACGCACAGGTTGAACAATTCTCGAGGTGAACGGCAGGGGCGGCCCTGCAAAGCAAGGTAACTTGGACCAAGAGAGACATCAGGCATCAGTATAGACGGTGACGTGTGTCCTCTGGGTGAAAGAAATCCGGGAAGCACTGGATTCTTCTATTTGTAAAAGTTTTTTGTCATTTGGGAAATTTGCCATGAGTATTTCACCAGTACTTGGAAAATTATGTCATATCATTTAAAATAATAAAGAATATAAGCCAAGCATGAGACAAACTTACATAAAAAAACTCTTTTCAACTATTTTCTTCTTTCAGAAAAAGTAAAACCGATGAGTAATTTCTGCAAGTTCTTGCATCTGCCCTTGGCCTTACATTTTATTTGATTCTTTTAACGTGTTTGTTTGTTTGTTTTTTATTTTTGAGGAATTTTTCTCCCTTGAATGTAAACATGATCATTTTGTCACGTCCTTCCTCCCATAACTCTCAGGGAGGAAAGCTGTGTCCAAGGGTTCTGCTAGTCCAGGGAAAGGCAATCCTATGTTATTCGGGTTCCCTCCTCCTATTTTTTATCCTGAAGGGTTTGTTTAGTTTCTCTTTCCCTGTAAGTTTACCTCTGGACGCCTCCCAACACCCTCAAAACTCTGCTGGTTTCAAGCCTGTTAGAAGGAAGGCCTCCCTCTCCTGCTGTCTCCTCTGCTCCTTGTCATCACACCTAAAGAGTCCCTGCTCCTTGTCATCACAACTAAAGAGTCCCTTAAGTCGGCCCACCTAAAACAAGTGTCTTCTTCGCCCCATTCAAGGAGCTCCAATAGCTGCCAGCCTCCCAGGGTCCGGAAAGATTATCGGGGATGGTGCGAGGCCTATCCTGCTGCTTCTTATCCGAGCAGTAAGAGGGTGGCAGAGCATGAGGAACAGACTAGCTTCTTTTAACTGCGGGTCTTGGTAGGTGAGAATCCCTTCTTAATTTCCACATGTATTTGAAAAACTCTTCCTGTGCCTTTCCCCCTTTCTTCCCCTCTCTGGCTTCAGGTAGCATTTGCACAAAAAGTTGCTGCCAGTGTGCCATCTCTGTGAGAAGGTGGCTGCCTGCCTGTCCTGCCGCAGGTGGCTCCGCCGGGCTCCGGGCTCGCTTTGCTGCCTGGGCACCTCCGCTCCGTGCCCGCGTCTCCAGCCCCCATGCCAATTCCATATTCTGGAAGCCAGCCGCTCCAGAAGGCTATGTATTTCAAGTTTTCCATACCAGAAGCACTGCACGTTAGACGAAGATGCATTTCATCAACCCCGAGAGAAACAAACACCAAAACAAAACCTTGAAGCAAAGCGATCATTTTCTTCAAGTCAGAACCCCAAAAGTCCAAATTCTAGGCCTTCGTAGTCCATTCCTTGGTGCTCTCTTTTACAAGACATTTCTTTTGCATTCTTCTTTTTACAGAAGGAAGAATAAAGTCATGCAGATTTTATACAAAATATTTTTTAAAAAGGAAAACTCCTCTGTTAAGTCTACTTTTTATCGCTCCAGCCATTGGCACCAGTGTCCTTGGTATAATATTTTCTCCTGGCTCTCTTGCCTGATGTGTTTTTAGCATGTTTTCATACCTTCTTCTCAGTACTGCAATACATAATGAAGGTTTCCAATCTCTGCCTACGTTATTGGCCAGGGATGGTTTACAGAAAACATAGCCAACCTCTGTCGAGGGTAACATCTGAAGAAGATTTCAAACTTATGAGAAAGAAGCTCACAGGAGAGATTATTGCTATTTTTTTTTTCAACTCAATCAGCCCCCAAGCCAGTTAACGGTTTCCCAGAACACTACCTTTTATGTAGGTTGGCTGCCTTTTCCACCAGCCTGATGTTAGTGGGGTGATGAAGAAACTGCAAAATAGGAAGGAACAATATTGCAAACCAACCTGTTGATATTTTGAACAAGAAAGCTCCTCAGACTGTGCTAAGTTAAACACTAACTATAATATAATATTTGGGGCAATATTCTAATGCACTAAGCAAGGCCCTTCAAGCTTAAATTCTGATCCATTCACTTCTGATAATTTGGATGATCCAAGGTAGTTCTCTCTTTAATATAACAAGTATCTCCCACCACCTACTAGTTATGAAAGCCATTAAATTCTTGCAGATTGAAGGTGGGAAAATAAATTGTGTGTATTTTAGACCCTGAATGATCTTCCTATAGCAATTTTAGAACAAACTATGAGGAATTCTGCAATTTTAATCTCCTCAGTAGCTTCCCATTACTAAACAAGCACACTGCCACGGTGCACATGCAGGCGTTACGTGTCATCTTGATCTGCTGCTTTTTTCTTTCATTAAAGCTTTAATGCAGCAATTATGGCTACGTTGCCCTATAAAAAAAGGAAAAGGCAGTTTACTTTAAAAAGTGAAATTGCATAGCCTACTATTTAATTATACACAAATGTAAATGGCCTATTTTTCCATAACTGGTTATTACAGCACTGTTTTACTTTCTGAGTTTTCACAATCTCTAAAACCTACAAAGCTTCCTGCTATATAATTGTTTTGTTACATTATTCTTTTCATCTTATTTTTTCTTTTAATGTGAGTGCAGCGGGATAAATCTTGGTTTTAAGCCAGCCACTACTTCATCTACTTAAGCTTTTATAGATGAAGATTGCTGTAATTATCAGAATACCCGCTTATTTCTGAAGTATTATCCTGGCAACCTGCTGGCATTTACAACCAATTAACAAGCTTTGCCATTAGTTGCATAAGGGGTATCGCAGAGTAAACCCATTGTGTGCTAATTTTCTATTTTAGATAATCAATTTGGCCGTCCAGAATGGAAAGAAGAAGAAAAGAAAAGGTTTGACACTCAGTGGTCGACGCGTAAAAATGACTGCGTTCCCCCCAGAGACAAAGGTCCCCCGCAACTCAATGATTGCTTTGTTGCTGTCACTATTGGTTCTTAAGTATTTCCCTTTGTCTCTTTTGGAAGGAAAAAAAGTGGGGATTCAGCAAAGTAATCATGTCCTGTCTCACATGCTCTCTGTCTTTTAACGCGTACTAGCTTCTCTTGCAGTCCTGCCCATAATTTGACCAAATTATACAAGTGTTGAACACCTGAAAAAAAGGAAAGAAAGAAATTGAGCATGAGTTCTTTCGGGGGGGGTTGTTACTTTTTTTTTTAAACAATGTCTTTCAACCTCTTTCCTCCTCCCCTGTTTCCCCCACCCCCACCCCTTTGCTATTAGAGTAAATTAATGCACAGGCGTCCTCCAACTGGGCTGCGTTAAAATTAGCCTGCAAGCTGGGCTTAGTTAAAGTAATGTATTGTCATTTCATTGCTCTGTTTAAACAGTCTCTGATATTAATATGTCCTGAACTTTGGTCAAAAGCAAGACAAGAAGCTGCCGTTACATCTTGGTCTTAAGGCTCAGGCTTCACTCCAAGAAGGGAAGTAGCATCCAGTCTGACCAGCTCAGCGTGGGCCCCCAGGAGACCTCTGTTCAGAACTAACCTGTCCCCTTGAGTCTTGGGTAATACTAACCATTATTTCATCCCAAGCCTCTCTGCTTCCATCCGAAAAGTTCTCCTAGTTACAGAGGAGAACTGCCCTCCCACTGCCCATCCCCAGATGATTCTTAATCAAAGATGACTCTGTTCTCTATGAGGGAAAGAACGGATTGTCGTTTTTTAAGTACCAGAAGTAACAGCACCCATATTTAGTATTTGTAAAGTTCTTTGGCCACAGAGTTTCTTCAATTCTCATGCTCAGCTGCACTTTAAAATCAGTCTCCGACACTTCCAGCATGAGTCAGTAGGTCACTCTCTTTGGTGGCAAACAGGCTTGTAGGTCAGCACAGTATCCTCATTCTCAAGAGACCCGTCTAGGACAGAAGAATTATAAAGTGCCCATCTGTAAGTGCCTGAAGGTGCTTTACCCTGCATTAACAAACTGCCTTACACCCACATGCACACACCCGTGAGGAGACACCTACCATCCCACACATCTCGTTAAAACTTCTCCTAATTTCCTCCTTCTGTCCAATAGTTGGGCCACGGATGCAGGTAATGAATGTGCCTAGAGGCAGAGCCGTATTATCCGGCACGACACCACTGCAACAGGCTTATCTATTTTATAAACAAACTTGGAACTAATTATTATGGCATTACATTTGAACATATCTTTCTGGCAAACAAAGACATTATTATGCCTGTCGCAAATTCGGCTTGTTGAAATCAGGAGGAGATACTGTTTTGGAGGTTTGTTATATTCTTATACTATTACAAAATTCTCACGAAGAAAACTCTAGTTAACTTTCCACTTTTATAGCACAAGGACTTAAATGATTGTTTTTCATACAGCTCTAGAAAAAAAAGGTTAGTTAAAAGCTTGGAGAGGGACACAGGAGTCAAAAACAGTATGGAAGTTCATTTGTTGTTAGTCCTGTCCCACAACTCTTCAAGGTGGCTATGTTGGTTATCCCACTAATGACAATTTATAGTGTTTCTCCTGTAATCATTTCCATAGACTTTTAATAGTTATTAAGCAGCTATTATTACTGTATTTGTTTTCTGTTAAAGAAATTCCTGATTTCAAAGGTTAGTGAGTTGAATTTTAACAGGCTGGATTTGTTGGAGCTGCAGTGCAGGAGGAGAGGAGGAAAACAACCCTGAAGTGCATTTCTGAAGAATGCTGGGGCAAGTTCGACAGGCGAGTAGGAGAGGGCCTTCTAAGTCCTTCTCCGCTGGCAAGAATGAGGCCCACAGCTGTCCCACTTGTGCACCTGAGAGACGTTTACTTATTCTTCTCCCATAGGCCCCACCTGCATTCCACAAGTTCTAGACCTGTGAAAATGGGGTTTCCTCAACAAACATCTAATCTCAGTGATTATGAACATCGTCTCCCCTTTTTCTCGCTTTGCGATCTTAGTAGAAAGCTGGAAAAATTTCTCTATGATCAGTTTACTGATCTGTAAAATGAGACAGTACATCAGAGTTGTTGTAAGAATCATATTTGATCAGACATGCAAAATGCTTAGTACATCACAGATACAACTGTGATTTATTGTTAGGTAATTTTATCTGTGTACTAGTAACTATGCTCACCAAGATTAAAGAGGGCAAGGAATCCTTCCCACATAGGGTTTGTATAACCAAGTAGAAGACACTGAGAGAAACCAAAGAGAAAGAATTCAAGAATACTTACGATTTCTTCCTCAAAGGCCAAGATCTATGACTTTAATTTTGTTTATTTACAGGTAAAGCCTTAAAATGCAGCAAAGGAGAGCTCATTTCAGATATGATGTACCATTAAGCACATTCATAGTGCTTTATAACCATCTGCTAATTTTCAAAAAACTCCACTAAATCAAATGAAATAAATATTCTGTGGCTATTACCTCTCAGTATTTGGCATTTAAAAAATATATCACAACTTCAAATCAGCCAAGAGAGTTTATCTTATAACTGGAGACTTTATTTTCAAAACGAGCACCGTTAGACTCAATGGAAAGTGGTTTCCACAAAGAGAGGAGGTATTGTTTCTTTGAATGTAAACTCCACAACAGCAAACACTCTGTCTTGCTCATTTCTGCATCTTGAGGACTCATTCAATTATTTATTGGATGAATGAATGAATCATTTCATTCTCTGTTGATGGTATTTCTATCAATCATTGGCCTTTAAGGAATAATTAACTCTGTAAGTGTTAGGCATCTAGTGCTATATTAAGTTATGGAGCTAAAAATGCAAAGAAATTGAAATGAAAGAATTACTTCCCCCAAAGAGCATACTAAATAGTTTTAGGACCTCTTTAACACCCCGGTGGCAAAGCTGCCAGGTTTAAACACAACACAAAGCTTTCCAAACACTGCAACAGCAGGCTCAGGCTGCACTTGCTCCATAAATGGAAAATGAAACTTTCCATTTCATGAAGAATGCAGCAAGATCAACAAAAGCTCATCAAAACCTAAAAGCCTATTAATGATTCCAAATGTTCTTCTTTCAAGGAATGCTCCAAATTTTTGTGTCATCGTTAGGCCAGCCCCGGTTGATCTAAATATCCATCATAAAAGTCAGAAAAGAAAAAGTAGCATCTGCATCATAGTTTTAAATTATTAGACAAAAAATTAGTTTAAAATGGGATGGGAGTCAGTTTCTGAAATCAGTCGACACTTTTTAATTTTAGAACGGAACCAGAACATACCTTCCAGCTTGATAACCTTCGAGCCACATTTCCACTGCTGTCAAAAGGTGAAATTGACTTCACCTCTCCACAGACTCATCAAAGTTTGCCAAATAGCAGCCTTCAGCTGTTGAGTGTTATTTCAGATGACTTTTCTAGTGTTTTTTAATTGGCAGGAACTCAAGAAACATGTTTATATCATAGTTTCCTTTTCCATTAATGAAAATGAACAAAACCTTGCAAGATCATCTTCTATCCATTTGAAGTTCATAGCTTTCTGCATGATGTTAAGTTAAATAATATTGGATCTAGCCATGGGAAACTTTCAGAATAAAAGTGCTGCAGTTCAGATGAAAGGCTGTAAAATCTAATCCTATGAAATGTACCTTGCAGGTATCTGTAGCTCTTAAAGAAAAAGCAAGTAATGATGATTATAACATACTTATGTTTCTAACTCTTTCAGAATATATTTGAATTGTCATTGTTTTTCAATATTAAATTAAAACATCTTTCCATGTTAGTCCACATAAGGATGTAAAGTCATCCTCATTTCTTCTGAGTTTTTTATCTATTACCACACAAAATCACAAGAGATTCTCAATTCAGCTCGCATATCATCATTACAGATTTCATCTATGGTACAAAAAATTCAAGTCAATTCTGTCATTATAACCAAATCTGTCATTTTCTTTGTAACTTACATCCTTCTAAATTGTGGAATATCAAATTCAATAAAATTTGAAAAGGGTATAGAAGCTATGTAGGTCTTTATAAAATATCTACACATCCTTTTTCTCTAGAGTATAATAATTTCAAAAGCATATATTTAATTTCCTTTTTTCTCTTAAGTTAAGGCTGAGAGCTTTTCATTTGCAACCACACACACACACACACACACACCTCTATCACTTTTTAACAACTTTCCTCAAAAGCATGTTAAGACAGGCACATATGTAAGACTATGAATTCAAGATATTTGTGAAAGGATCCTAAATCAGAATCAAAAAAGCAAATAAAAGCATATATAGACTCTTAGGAGTCTGCTTCACCATGTCACCACATCTGAAAGGGGAAGGAAGAAAGGTCAGGAGAAGCAGCTGCTCAGCACAACAATCTGGGAAGGAAGGGAAGTGTTGTTTATAATGACAGAAAAACCATTGCACAGATGAAGTGTTCTGGGGTTGGAGAAGGAAAGCTATCTGCAATGATTGCTGAATGTGTGTCAGAGTCACATCAGAGAGGGGCCTCTGTTCTTGATCCTATGATACGTGAAGAGTGGCCCAAGTTCCCTTGGCCAGTGTGGCTCAATTGGTTGGAGCATTGTTCTATAAACCAAAGCAGCGCGGATTTGATTCCCCGTCAAGGCACATGCCTAGACTGTGGGTTCCATCCCAGTGGGGGCACATAGGAGAAATAAACAATCAACATCTCTCTCTCTCTCTCTCTCTCTCTCTCTCTCTCTCTCTCTCTCTCTCTCTCTCTCTCTCTCTCTTTCTCTCTTTCTCAAATCATAAGCATATCCTCAGGAGAGAGTTAGAAAGAAAAGAACAGCCCAAGCTGACCTACTCACAGGGGCCCACTCACGTTATGCTGGGTGCAGGAGCTGGCAGGCCAGATGCCATCCTCTCATCTAAAGGCAAGACCAGCATATCTGCTTTGATTTATTATTTTACTGACCCCAGCCAACAGCCCCAGCCCCAGCCTTGACTACAGACCCTCCTACCAACTGGACTGGAGGACAGAGAGGAGGAGAAGGAATGACAAATAGCTATAGCACAACCTAAAGTGCAGGAATCTAAATACTACTCTTGTTTCTTGGGCAATATCAAAGTATCAGGGAACTCTAGGGTCTGGGTTCAAATCCAGCTTTGTCACTTCGTCTCCATATGACCTTAAGTAAGTTATTTCAATTGCACGCTCTGTAAAATGGAGGTGATACTAGCACCTACCTCGTGAACTTGTTTTGGGAATTAAATGAGGGCTGAGGGTTCCTGTGAAGTGCTTGGCATGAGCACACCACACGATTGGTTCTCTGTAAGTCTCACCATTGGGACATAACAGTGTCTGTCCTCTGACCACTGGCACCATCCCCCCTCTCTTCCTGCCATGGAAGCACTAGGCACTCAAAGCACTAGGCCTGACAAAATACATCTGTGATTCTGGACACATGAGGACATTTAGACACCTCTAGAAAGTAGAGTACAATTTTAATTACTGAGTCACTGCCAGGCTGGGAATCCACTGGTCTCGCCTCATGGGCTTAGCAGGATGTTGACAATGTCCCTGGTGGCCATTCTGGATATGTGTGGGCCTGGAAAGTTCCAAGGGCAGTAGTCTGGTCTGGTTTGAAATTCCTTCTCTACCACTTACCAGCTCTGTGAATCTTTAACCCGGGCAAATTCGATAATCTTTCTAAGCATCAGTTCTTTATCTTTAAAATAGAATAATAGTTGTTAAAATATAATTTTAAAAAAAGAATCAAGATGGTAAAAAATAAAATGAAATAATAATAACTTGCTTGCAAGGTTGTAAGAAATTAGATAGAAAGATAGAGAGATAGAGAGATAAGTGGTTTATTACCCAGCACCCAGAAAGCACTCAATATGCAGTAATATAATTATTAAGATCAGGATAAAGGTAGGTTATAGACCCTAGGGAATTTTGGTAATCCCCAAATAACAGTCCCCCAAAGATGTCCATGCTCTAATTCCTGAAGCCTGTGATGACGTTACATTTTAAAACCTTAAAATATGGGAAGTATTCTGAATGCTCTAAGTAAACCCAATCGAATCACAGGAGCCCTTACAATCAGAGCACTTTCCCCAGCCGGGGGCAGATGCATGATGAGCTGGAAGGGGCAGGCAGGTTCCGAGCATGAGAAAGACTAGACTCACTGCTGCTGGGAAGCAGGTGTCCACTTGCAAGGATCCAAGTGAGGCCTCTGGGAGCTCAGAGCAGTCCCATCTGAGAACCAGCAAGGAAACAAGTTGGCCTTAACAGTGCAAGGAACTGGATTCAGCCAACACCTGAATGAGCTTAGAAGCAGATTCTTCCCGGAGCTTCCGATAAAAGTCACCTGGTCAAATCCTGATTTCAGCCTTGCAAATCTTGGGAGCAGAAAACCTAGCCATCAACCCAGACTTCTGACCTGTAGAGCTGTGTGCTAATAAATTTGTGTCATTTTAAATACTAAGTTTTCAGTGACTTATGACAGTAATAAAAATATAGGAAGTATTAATAAAAATTGGTTTTACTATTAGATTGTGACAGTCTCCATTGGAACAAAAGCTGCTGGAAGACTGGGATGTTGTCAAATAATTATAGCAGATGTTTTTGATCATTTACCTAGTAGGGCACAATGCCAAGTGCTTTGCATATATTACCTCCTTTTATCTTCACAAACTCATTAGGCAGGTACTATTATAATTGCTGTTTTCCAAGTGAAGAGGTAAAGAAACAAAAGCACAAGAAGGTTAAAGACTTGACGATGATCACACAGCTCACACAAGGCAGAGCCGAGATTCAAACCCAGGCAGTGATTCCAGAACACATGCTGTTAACCGTAATCCTGTGCTTCCCTCAGCATGGCACAGGCGGTGGACGTACAATCTCAATAGACATGTTGCTGAGTAGTTAAACAAAGTAACGAATGGACACAAAGAAATAGTTTATCTCTTCTGACTTCACCAAACTTTGCTTTATCTGAATTATTTCTAGAACCTAAAAATTCAGTTAGCTAAGGCAGTATTATTAAATCATTTCATTAGTCACATTTTGAATGTGATGGCTACATAGTACACATACTCACTCAACAGTATCTACCACCTTCACTGGCTAGCCCAGTGAAGTCATCATCATTGTTACACATGTGCCTTTCAGTCCACTCTCCTTAGCTGCCAGGTTACATCGATGTCATGCAAACCATTCTTGTTATATTAACAATGGCTGGACTTTTTCTTTTCTAGTTAAGCTAGGCTGTGCCTTGGTGCTGATCTCAATGGCTCATCACCACCAAGGTTGATTTCTCATTTATGCAAAGTCTATTCTGCATTTGGGGCAGCATTCCAGGGCAACTGCCTTCCATGCAATAACTTAGAGACTCTAGACTAATTTGGTTTTGTGGCTCTGGCTTCTCAGTAGGAGGTCCTATAAGCTACTGAGGCAGAAGAGGCCCTGGAGGTCATACCCACTCTTCCCGGTGTTAGCATGAAGGTGAATCATTGACACTCACAGCCTCTTGGCCAGAGCTGCTCACATGTCACCCTTGATTGCAAGGAGCCTAGACTTTAAAACACTTTCAGTCTCCCACGTGCTGGAGAGGAGAAAAGGATCCAATATTTAAGAGTACTAGTGGTATCAATCAAAAGCATGAAATCCCACACTCACAGAAGAAATAGTTTTAGGCATTAAAAAATAATAGCTCAACTTTTTATGTTAATTATCTTAAGAAACCTTGTTTTAGCCCCATCTATTTGACATCCTGACTTGCAACCTGCACTTTATATCCTTCCTGACGAATGACTTTATACCCTCCCTGTTTTCCTGTTGGAAAGTCTCTACTTCCTTTCTCAGGCTGCACATGGCCAACAGGGTGAGTGGGGCAGAGGAGAGTAATGGGGGTAAATGGAGACAACTGTGACTGAACAATAATTAAAAAAAGAGGATTCTTTTCATCAAATGCCTGCTTCAGTAGGTGTTCTCTAAAACCACATTTTAACAAGCAGCTTCGGTGATACTACATTAACCATTGCTTAAATTGGTTAGGCCATAAAGTGTTTATTTTCAGTGTATGATGAAATAAGGAACTCATGTCCAATTCTAATCAATGCACAGTTTCCTTCACCAATAAAGTCTTACTACAAAAAAATGTTAGTTGAACTTAACAGTGTACTTAGGAAAGATGACTTATATTCCAGAGCAAGCATCTTGTCTTGAGCAGACAACAGGGGGTCGACCAGAACACTCACATACATTCCGCACTCTGAGGAGTGATACTTGGAAAACTGAGCTCTAAAAATATTAAGATGTGAGGTTATGGTTTCCTATAAAATAAAGTTCTCTCTCTCTCTCGCAAGTCACTATAAAGTCAATACCTTGAGAACAGAAATTCTGAGGATGGTGTCTACCCTTGTCCTAACTGCTGATTCCTAAAATATATTACAATACAGAAATACAGCTACAGTCCCTCTTGGGTGTTCTGTTAAGTACTATGTATAGGTTTAAATAATTTTTCCTGGCACTCAGTCCAATTGCCAGATTCATTCATTTTATTAATATTTTATGAATGATCATGCTAGGCATTGGTCATTTATTAAATAAAATAAGCTTCTAGTATAAAATGCAAAATACAATGTAATGTTCCTACTTTCATTGGAATCGATTAAAATCAGAAAATCTATTAAATATAATATAATCTGAATTATCCTTTGTTATGGAAGTAATAGGTCAACTCTAATCCAAACTACCAGATTACCTCCCAGAATATACATATTTTGACTTTGTAATTAACATTAACATATTTTGCATTAAATTATACTCATGGCTGAAAAAAGCCAGTGTTAAATGCAGGGTTCAAATTTATTATACAACACTATAGAGTCAAAGCTGGGGGGGGAGGGTGGCATGTAGAGGAAAAAAATTCAAATATTAGTTTTTTATTTCATTCTTTCTTTACTATAAAATTACAAATGTATTAAAGATAAAGGCCATGAGTTATCATCTTCATATTCTTTATACTAACTTGGACATAGCAGAGCTCAATAAATCAAGTGAACTTAGCAGCAAATTTAATCGAATGCAATAACTGATTGCCTATTGTGAGCTTAACTATGCCAATTTTACTTATGTTTAAGTCCAATGAATAAGTATTTATTGAATATCAACTATATTCCAAGTACTGAGCTAGATGCAAAATTAAGTAGGACAAAGTCCTTGCAAAGTGCTTGTGTTTTAGCCTGTGAGACTGACAAAAGAAATAAGGAATTATAATATCACACGGTAGTACTAATAAAGAGTAGTATCAGTAGTGGCCAACATTCCAATAGTTACACAGATTCAGGTAGAGTTCAAGTACTTTTCCTGTAGTAACTTGCTATTCCTCAGAAGCACAGGTATACTGTGTCAATCTGGATTTGTGGATACAAGCAACAGAAACCAACTCTAACTACTTTGGGGGGAAAAAAATCTATTGGGAGACTTGGTGGAGCTCACAAAATGAACAGGAACCTGGAAGACTGGACTCTCCTGACAACCCAGAAAAAGGAAGCAGAAAGCACAGTATCCAGTTTACAGTTGGAACTGCTGGTCAGGACGCCACTGTCATCACAGACACCATGTCTGCCTCTCAGAAGCCTCTAGTCAGGCCCCAGAGCTGATCCTTCCCTCAGTATTTGATGTTCCCAACTGGGTATCTAATTGGCCAAAAATGATATTCAGTCACCCCCTGCAGAACTTGAGAAGAGGAAAGACAGAATCTAGTCCCTTGGGTAAAAATTCAACCTCATCCCAGGACTGCTTATAATAGAAGAGGTACAATTCCCTAAAAGTGAGGGGGAAGTACTTTAAGAAATAGTAGAGACTTTGAGCAGCCAAAGTCAACAAATTTAGAGTCAGTGTAGATAAGGCAAGGCCTACATTTATGGTAAGAAAATAATTTAAAAATAAAAATATTTTGAGCCCTGGCTGGCGTAGCTCAGTGGATAGAGCGCGGGCTGGGAACCAAAGTGTCCCAGGTTCGATTCCCAGCCAGGGTACATGCCTGGGTTGCAGGCCATAACCCCCAGCAACCACACATTGATGTTTCTCTCTCTTTCTATCTCTCTCCCTTCCCTCTCTAAAAATAAATAAATAAAATCATTAAAAAAATAAAAATATTTTGAAATACAGGGTGGGCAAAAGTAGGTTTATAGTTGTGAGTGTGTGCATTTATTCTTGTATTATTATTTATTATCCTATTATTTATTTGTATTACAACTATAAACCTACTTTTGCCCACCCTTGTATGTTAATGTTAAAGATTTTCCAAACCTGAATTTTGATCAGTGCATAAAACTTTTTGAATTTAAGTTCTATTTAAGGAAATGCCTAAATCATTTCTTTCCACTTTCCACTCAAACTTTTAGTAACTGTCTAGTATTCTAGAAAGAATAAAACCAGTTAGGAATACTTTAATGAAATTTATTCATTCATTTAATGAAAAGTTACCCAAAGCCACTTTTGAGGTCAACAGTTATTGTACAGAAAATGATGTATAAGTAGAAACATCTTAAGCCCTTCAGTTTCAAGAGTTTAAAAGCAAATTTAACCATAAGTTATGTTCTCTATTCCTTTTCATAGTAATAATGCCTTATATTTAAATAACATCTTTTAACTAAGAATATTCTGAATGCAGACAACTGTACTTGAACAACAATAAAATAATTTTTAAAAAGAATATTTCACTGCCCCTAATCCTCACAATATACACCTATGCTCTAAACTGAAAGTATTATTTTTTTCACTTTAGGAAGTTAAGTCACATCTCGAAAGTCACACTAGATATTTAGAGTGGTGCTTACCAGATCCGTTTTGCTTATCTTTAAAAGTTACATTATTTTTCAAAGTCTAACTTTCTCCAATACTCATACTGCTTTCATAGACAGTTTATAGATGAGAATAATGGATAACCTATGTTCTAGGATATCCTCATTCAGATTTTATAGTATCTGAAATTATTGGATGACAAAATGCAAAGTGACAGTGAGTCAAGACTGAAAGTGTTTATGGAACTAATTTTTTCCAGTGGTAATAGCAAAGCCCAGGCGGAAGAAAAGACTAAACCACACCTATAAATGGCATATGAATCAGGCTGTGGCTTTAGTCTTTCTCTTTGCTATCTTCAGCAGGATATGGGCTACCACAACAAAAATAATTAGTGGCAATCAACCTCCAGTACTTATATAGCTGATGAGGAAAAACTGATTATGTTAGTCATTCCTTTCACACGGAAAGAACAGTTTTTGAGTCAAAGGTCATCTGGCACAATGAAGGGCCACTAGATTATTGTAAAGATTACATCAGATAATGTATACAAAAATGCTTTGCAAATTCTAAGAGAATATTCAGATGTGGAGCAGACCAGTGATAAGTGTGATAAAATATCTGAAAGTCACAAACTTTTTGTTAAATAACCAAGAAATCTAATAGTTAAATAGGCACTCTTACAAAGAACTTTCCGTCTGGCTAACAGTCTTCTGTGGTAAAATGAATGCCCTCCACTTTTGTAATGCTGACATTAGAACAGTTTTGCTATATACATTGGCAAGGTAAGTCCATGAACTTTTGAAGACCCTGAGCTCTACCTCACACCACTCCTTATTCCTGACTTTGCTTCCCTCAGACCTGCTCCCAGGGTTCTGTGCCCATGACCTCATGGGCTCTCATGTCTCCATCACAACCTTGATAGGATAGAGAGCAAATCACAGCCTGGTCACTACTTCCCAGTGAAGTGTGGAACACTGAAAACATGAAGAACTCTCCCTCTCTCAGGAGACTCTATTCACACATCAGTGGGATCATTGTGGTTGGTAAGTCCGAAAGATGAAATCACCGTGGTAGAATTTCAGGCATCAGACCCATGATGAAGAAACAGATTGTACGGGCATCAGAGCCCTCCTGGGAAGCCTGGATCTAAACATCTCAGGCCATCACCTAGTTGAAATAAATTGAGGTTGAACAAAAATAAACTCTAGGGACAATCGAATATTGTCAAGACTAGACAAGTAGTGACGAGCATCTGATTTGCAATAATCAGAAATGAGCATGGTACCCTAGGTCCCCAGAAAGGTAAGACCACTTTGCTGTCTGGGACCACGCACCCTGTGGCTGGTTTGATGCTGACTTCACCGCCCCCTCCCAGAGTTCATGTTCCTGCCACGGGGCACTGGGGATACAGTGACAGTTGGCTTATGGTTTTCTCTCATTTATTTCATGCTGTCTTACAGCATGCATCTTCTGTAAAAAGATCAGAGGCAAAAGAAATGTATGAACAAAAGCCTTGAAGAATACCCCTATTTCTTTCTGGATATTTCTGATAGTTAAGATTTGGAAACAAAAAAACATGATTTGCACTACTAGGTTATTTGCAAAATGTTCTGTAGAAGGTACAAGAAAACTTCTATCCATTCAACAAATATGAATGGACCACCTACTCTGTATCAGACACTGTTCTAGGCATGCATTTCATTTAAAAGTTCATTGTAAACCTGAAAATAAAATTGATTAATTCGAGTGAAAACTGTTGAAAGTACTTTGTAGTTGGATCTGTAGATTAAAATTGGGAAAGTTAAAGAAATAAATCTAGAAGACCTGTACACATCCGGTCTAACACACCCAGGTTATCTCTGCCTTTCATTGTCTGAGCTATCTCATACCACTGGGGTTGTAGAAATTTCATAGTAATGCAGATTATTGTGGTCCATAGAAATACAAATGTTATGACCTACAGAATACAATCGATTATTGCCCTGTAAATATTGACTAGTTTTGCATCTATTTGCAATTCACTTCAGCATTCTGTGTCTGCCTGCGTGCGTGTGAAGGCAAATGTGAATTCTCCTTTGGGCAGGTTATAACATCTTACTGCTTCTTTCATTAATTAATGAATACATAAAATCTGTAGGCTCCTGTTCATTTTGTGTTTATATGAGAATCACAATTAAAAATTTTTTACAAAATGTGGACAGTCTTAAATGAATGTTCATTATGGGACCACCTACCTCAAAGAATATGTTTAGAAATAGTAAATTAATTCTAAAGCTCTTCAGATGCAAAGCTTTCAATACAAGGAAATGCTATCTTTTTAATAGAATTGTGTTATTTTAAGGCTCATTTGTTAAGGCCTCAAAGTGCTCCCACATTCCTGATCCCAGATAAAGGGATAGAGCCAAGCTGTTGGGAGAAACAAAAAAAAAAAAAAGGAGTATAAGATCCCTTCTTAGTTTTTGCTTTAAAGAAATAATAAACTGCATTGTTGTAACTCAGTGTAAGTAGATTCGAGTAAGGCAATAGAGATGGATGCCAGAAGCTACTCACATCGTTCTTTAAAATGGAAATTTACCGTCTGCTGCATCACATGGACAAAATACAGAACTATTTTTCACAGCTTGTTCACTGAACAGATTATTGTAGAAAAAAAAAACTTTTACATTTTCTGCAGATTCCCAAATCTCAGTCAAAAAACTCTTGGCAATTTTTAGCAGTGAAACAGATTTCACTTTCAGATTGAGATACTCCATTTAGCAGTAGTCAGATGATCTTCCAAATAAATATAGATTCGTTTCACTCTTGATTTTATTTTAAAAAAATGTTTTCATGAGGTATCTTGGAGGAAATTTGCACTTATTTGGTTTTCCCAAGCTAAAGCAAAGAAAAACTCGAAGGTCTAAAAATCAGAGTTAAATAAAAAAGGGATGTTAAACTGAAAATGTTATTACAAATGATGCATGTTCATCACAGTACCAATAAATAAATAACCCTATAACATTTTAGACTTAGTTGCAAAGATGCTCCAGTCTTTTCTGCCCTAAATCTCGGCTCCGCAAAATATTACTAAACAGAAGTGCATGTGTTCAGTACAATATAACAGACAGCAATATGTTGAGATACGTCTCACAAAGAGGTCTCTGGGCCACTTTTCTCTTTCTAGATGAGCTTTATCACTTAGTTATAAAGCAAATGCACTTAGGAATCTATTTCCAGAACCCTGTTTTCCTTACCTACCCATGTCAATGCTACAGAAAATAATAGGATCTGTCAAATTTAATAAAAAGTTAAACCCATGAGTAAATACTAAAATGAGAATAGCAAGCATCATATAATCCCATGTCTAAGAACCCAGCTGTCTAGATGCTATGCCTCCTCCCCAAATTCCTACACTAAAATTTTCCCATGTTCTTTATATCCATGAAAGGAAATGACATAAAGTAAATCATGAATAAAAGGCAGAAATACTGATTATGTCTTATTTTACACTTAGAATAATATTTATTATATCTATGAATACCAAAGAGTACCCACTAAATTTTGTTGCTATATTTTTAATATTTTTATAGATTTGTTAACAGTTCATCTCAGTGACATTGAAGACGATCCCAATCATAGCAAACAACCTGAATTTGAAGCTTTGTCAAGTAGAGAAAGCCAGAAATAGCTCAGGCTATTAAAACCAGTTTACTATTATTCTAATGACAATTGTGTTATCTGGGAAGGATGAACTGTGTCCAATTCAAAAAGCCACATTCTGATGGTTAATTTGACATATGGGGATAGGCTTGTTTTTGAATCCACTATGCTTCATTACGAAGCCTCAAAGAAAAAAAAAGCTATTTTTCACATCTTAATTATGATTTTACAAGTATTTGGATAATGTAAAAAGACAAAATTGTTCTTCAACATAAATTAACAAACAGTGGAGTCAGACTCATGGATAGAGAACAAACTGACAGCTGTCAGAGGGGAGGGGTTTGCAAGCTGAGCGAGAAGGGTGGAGGGATAAAGCTAAGGAAAAAAAGAAAGACTCACAGACAACAGTGTGGTGACTGCCAGAGGTAAGAGGGGAGGTAGAAGAGGGTAAAGGGGAGGATAAGTGGTGATGGAAGGAGACTTGACTTGGGGTGGTGAACACACAATAGAACATATAGATGAGGCATTGTAGAATTCTATAACTGAAACCTATATCATGTTATTAACCAATGTCACCCCAATAAATTTTTTGAAAAGGAAAAATTGTTTTTTGCACAAGTATACTTTAATTAAAAAACTAATATAAAATGTGTGAAAATCTGAGTAAGTCTACAGTGCCCATGACAAAACAAAAAATTTCATATGATAAAAGCTAAACTGTTTGGTTCCAAGAGATAATTGCGTGAGATACAGTTGCTGTGCTTTCGGATTTAAGTGCTGGTTTAGTTTATGGGTCAATAATTGAGGAATGGGGATGGTAGAACTGAGAGACATACGTGAAAACTTGATATTAAGAAATTTCTCAATCTGAAAAAAATATTTAAAGTGAATCTACAAGTTGTTTGAAATTGCAACTCAAACAAATGGGAAAACGAGGCCTAATTCACACAAATTGTATCACCACCAAATAATATCCTTTCCTTTCATAAAGTTAATCAAACTGCTGCGCCTGCTTTTCAAAGACTTACTAGAATAAAACACATTTCTGAACCTCCCACGGATGAAAGTTTGGACAACTAAGGAGAATAATTTGGAAAGAGGAGGAAAGTCAAACACATAACCCCAGCTCCACACAGCCAGTCAGCAACCCCGTCAAACGCACTGCACAGTCGAGTTGGAGAAGAGGGCTAGAGCGCGGAGAAGAAAGGGGGGGAGCAGAGGAGGCACTGCTTCTGATTATTCTCAGCATGGCAGAGTTTAAGCAGATAAAATACATTTTTTAAAAATAATAATTATACATTGTAATTTCCAAAATTTAATCCCAAATTATGATTTCGTCTTATGTTAAATGCAAGGCCCAAAATGGAGTCACTTGTGCTAAGCCCCACATCACCAATCTGAGACTTAACTAAATTACAGTTTCCACTCTCCAGAAATGGAATCTTAAACCAGGCTCTCAGGGACTGTCTGATCGGCATTAGTTAGGCAGTCTGCCTGATAAACCTCTGCCACTTCCTTTAAGGAAAATAACCTTGCAATAACCAATGAGCTTTTTTTGCCTGGTACATTTTTCTTGTTCCATCTCCTTTCTGCCTATAAAATCTCTTGCTTTGTAAAGCTCTTCACAGGTTCTTCCTATCTGCTGGATTGGATGCTGCCCAATTCATGAATTGCCAAATAAAGCCAATAAAATCTTTAAATTTTCTCAGTTGAATTTTGCTTTTTACCACTTACAAGAACAGTCAGTCTAAAATTTAAGAGATATACTAACCTAAGTAATACTAATAACAATAGATTTTTCTAAAAATCAAAGATTTTTCCTAGATCTTATGTTTATTTTTGAGTTAGCATTCAGTGGGAATATATTTTGATGCTGACTTTCAGCCCATACTGCTGAAGCCTAGCACACAGTCTGGAGAACCCAGACCTGTGCATAGTTCAAGGCCATCCTTCTCATTGGTCAGGACCCCTACCTTCCTAATCGTTAAGCTTTTTCAGTATCACCCCTGCATGGCATCTTTAGCAGACAGCTGAATAAAGCCCATTACTAGAGCATCCGTCCTTGGAAAACCAGTGAGACCTAAGAATTTTAGTCCAAAGGAAGACAGTAATGAAGAGAATAAAGAGGTGCTAATCTACGGGTGTCTCACTGCCACCAGACCCCAGTAGCCAATGATGTAACACCCCAAGTCATAAGAGTTTAAACTGTCAAGTACAGAAGTCCACTGGGACTTTCCGAGATAACTGGGGCCTTCACAGCACATCACAACTGTAAGATTAAAAGAATGTGTTTTCGTTTTGTTTTTGTTTCTGTTTGAAGGGGCTGTGGCTGAATTTTCTTCTTTTCTCTTAAAGAGGACTAAAGGCAAAAAGGGTTAAGGCCACTGCTAAGAAGGGTTAAGGTGGTGAATTATTCAAGTCATTTCCACCACAGGGCCCTTGTGCCCGGCTCACCCTCTCCCTTCCTCCACTCCCAACTCCTCACATTCTCACTTCGCCACTCAGTCTCTCTGGCATTTTCCTGACCTACCAACTTGTGCGCACACTTCCTTAAAATCGTGTTGAGCCATTTTAAAGTTTTTCACTAAAAAAAATTTTAACTTGTTTTCTTGACATTCTAATAATGTGCATACTGATTTTTAGTTAATGCACAATATAGCACTAGAGAAATAAAAATCCCCGGGAGGCCTAAACAGGACACCTGTGGTAAATTTCCAATTCAGAGATAGATAGCCCACATTTCTCTCTCCTCTCTCTCTCTCTCTCTCTCCACCTCTCTCTCCCTCTCTCTCACTCTCTCTTCTCTTTTTGTTTCTCTCTCCCTCTCTCTCTCTTCTTTTTGTCTCCCTCTCTCCCTCTCTCTCTCTCTCTCTCCTCTTTTTGTCTCTTGGGCCCTTTTGTGGTAGTGAAAAGGGAAGAACTATTTTACCTACTTTGACATCAACATTGTTCAGTGAGTGATAGCTTCTCAGACTTATGCTTTTGTGATAATACTTATAAACTTCATTCTGGCAATTGCATTGCTCTCAACAGTCATTTTAGTATTCTTTCTCTATATGACCTTTAATTGATTCCTTTGCACACGCCAAACTGCATTTTGTCACTCACTTTACAAAGCTGGGTATATAACCCAGCAATGTAATATAATACCATCCCACTGTAAAATATGAGCAGCGCCTCTTTAAATTAAAGGAAAAAATCAAGTCGCATTTTATTTATAATTTCAAACCATAGAATCATAGAGCTTATCAGAACTCAAGAGATCTTCTAACCTTAAATTTTCATTTTATTGATATATGTAAGGAAACTAAAACCCAGAGAACTCAGTCAGACCTAGAACTAATACTCCATCTCATAGATGCATGGCTTATTTTTACCTGAAACTTTCATTTTATGATATCACGACAATTAAGAAGTGAACATTACCAGTTGAATCTGTACTTCGCTTTGTGAGGACTTCCTTATGGAATTCCTAACACCATAAAGAAATGCATTTGTTTTATGGCCCAACTGTTCACCAGGACAATGCAATATATTGTCATCCACCGGCAAGAATATTTATAGTCACTGACTCTGGCCCATAGATCAGCCTGTTATGGGTAGATAATTTACAAGGATTTGGGTATAAATGTGTATTTATTTTGCTATTTAGATTTTCAAGTTCTCATCTAGAACCCCCAAAGAATATTTTACATGAGTTTTTATCCCATGGATGAATGTTATGATCGCTGTTCAAAGACAGACTCACCACTGACCCATCTGACAGAATCTCAATTCTCTCCCAGTGTTAAGCAGCCTCCTTTTTTAGAGTCACAAGTTTTTATTTGAAATTCATAGCCTCTGAGGTAGCTGTTAAGCACGGGTGGGCCGTTCTTATTGCACCTTGCTCACAAGCAATGGTAGATTGTAAGAGAAATATTTTAGTAAGTAAATCAAAAAATATAACACATCCATCTGAAATTCGAGGAGAAAACAATTAAGCTAACCGTCCTCAGTATCGCCGCCACATAAAGTTTACAGTAATGTGAGCCTCTGGCTTCCCAAGCAACCTGGGTTTTTGCCAGATAGGCATTTGGAAGGGGGTCTTGGGTTATTCTATCAAAATTCATAGAGATAAAAGCACTGAATGTCTTGATATCCCTGATTTTTGTTAAAAGCTTCCCTTGGTTCCCTGGCTGAGTGTACTGCTCTCAACAGATCCAGGTGGTTCAGATTCTATAACCTGGCCCTTTAATTAACCTGGAGACTGAAACCATGTTTTTTCTGTGAGGAGAGACATAATTTTTACATTGGCACCTCAAAGAACAAAAAGAAAACCATTAATAACTAAGCTTTAGAAAGAATATTATTCTACCAGCTTTAACAATATGTATATAATTTACTCTAAATTCCAGTTAAGGAGTCAGAGAAAATCTCAATATATACATACAAAAAAAGTGATGAGCATGATAAAAGTAAGAAAATTGAACAGTGAATAATTATCCACTGATTATTAAGTTTTTCTTTTTGTAATCAATCAGTGACTCAGATTTGCCCACAAAGGCTTCACTGGCCGTAAAAGGAGGTTTGACAGTGTGATAAATATATATATACACACACACACACACATATATATATATAGTATAAATCTCTGTATCAAATAAAAAATTTCATCCCCTTTTGTCTGAGGTTCAGAAATCTACCTCACTAAATCAGAACGATTTAGTTTCTTATTCAGAGAAAACCTGAAAGTTTATACCCTGCACTACAATTTAATAATTTAGGTCAAAAAATATGTTTTCCTCCTGTATTGGTCACTAAATTCTGAGCTCTAATCTTATTACCTTTTTTAAAGGCTGTGCTCTTTATTCATTTTGCTACTCTATTCCATAACTGTTATTAAGCTAAACTTCCCTCTTTTAAAATGCGTTCTTCTGTTCATCTACCACCCAGGCTGCAGATGAAATCTCCATGAATTTACAATTACAAAGAATGCCATTTACCAAAGAGCAAGAAACAAGGCATCTTTAATGCATTGGGCTTTTTATAATTATACAACACATTATTTTACTTTTAGAGAAAAAGAAAATAATAATATCGTAATATTCACATTATCCAGGCAATGAAAGTAACTCATAACTTTTCCTCATATTCAACCAAGTTTTCTATTAGAACTTCTTCCCAGCTATTTAAACATGTTTAAACTAATGGTTTTCTGTAATTTGTCTTTTTTTTCTTTGGAAACATACCGTGCCATTGTCAGTTTTTAAAAAAGAAGCAATTTTCTGACTTTTGAGATTGAGTAGGTCAAGGAAAAATTACTACTGTTAAAAACCCATAATTAAGTAGAAAATGCAGCTGCACTTATGAGAAACTAAAATTAAGTTTATTCTATTAATACTTGATTCTGAAATGCTATTTGAATTTTTGCTTAGGGTTCATTTAGAGACATGTTTTATCTATATCTTTGCTGATTATATTTAATAAGTAACACGTAGGAATACAATAGTTGTATTCCTATAGAGAGACCTTTTCAATCACTTTCCTCTTTAAAATATCATTTTCAGAAGTATTTTCAAATAAATTAATGAAATATGCTTTGTCAATTTGCATTTAGTTTGTTGTGATTATTCTGAATACATAAATGTTCTCCCAAATGTTAAAACTAGATGTTCAAGAGATACATTTTTAAGCACTTACTTTTATGGTCTCTCTACATAAAGGCTAGCATTTTAAGAAATAAAATAATCAAAGCTTTTTAAAATTCATTTTCATTAATTTTTCTAAATGTGGTATATACTTTATTTCATTAAACAATACTCATAAATAGGGTTTACTAACAATGCAAGACAGTTGTGAATTTATGAGTTTCACCAGATCTATTTTCTGATTACATCTCCTGTATGAACCATTCATCAAATTAAGTTATATTTAAAGAGTTAAAATATTTTGTATAAACATAAGCCTAATAAATAAATACAACCATTTAGAACAATTTAAAAAGTCATAATATTTGTCACTGCTTAATTTTAATGGTACACTTTAACAAATCAAGATAAGCACCTTTTAACCTCCCCTACAAAACTCTTGGATTGAAATCCGAATAACATTTACATAAAATTAGGTATAATGTGAAAGCTTTATTAAAGCAAATGTATGTGTACTATAAAATTATTTATGTATTGAAAGAGTTGTAATCTCCATTTAAAAGCTGAAGCTGAATGTCAGAATACACCTAAACGTTTGCTATATCCTTAATCATAAAGCTTACATTTTTCCCTAAGTATATTGTAAGTGACACAGTAATGTAAAAAATAGCGATTAACTGCAAATATATCTCAAATCTTAAGCTTTGAATGTTATTTCTATTTTGTAAAACAAAAAGCCTTTTTCCTGGAAACTAATGTTCTGGTTTTGTTTTTGCTTTTGTGCAGAATTGTTTTAAACACATCTTCAGCCAATGTGCGGTTTTTTCGTAGTGACTCCAGACCTGTGATACTCTCACTACTGTACAGCGGCCGGGAGATGGGCGTATAGAAAAAACAGACACTTTGCAATCACTGCAGATTTATGGGAAGAAAAGTGCTAGGAAATAATAAAAGTACATGATTTGAGGGAAGAGACCTACAATGGAACGAGGACTTTAATGAACATGTTCTTCTATGACATTCCAGTTCGGTCCTGCTACCTGTTCGTTTGGTCATCCCTCCTCATTTGTGAGTGTGCTAAGCTCTTGGAATTCTATTTTCCAGATGCTTATATTCCACAGAGAGAAGGAAAACTGATTCATGAAGTTGCTATTTACATAAAATGAAGAAGCATCTGTCACAGGCTCCTTCCTGGTTGAGTGTGGCACCTAGGGATCCTACAGCTGGTCGGCCTCAGCATTAGGTTCCCCTGAAGGTGAAGAGAGCCCCCCGTGAGGATGGCATTCAAGGGCAAAGTGAGAGCTTCCACCTTTCACAATAGGCATGTCGACAATTCTGTTTTTGATAAGATGATGACATACAGCCCTCTCTCTCTGTCTCTGTCTCTCTCTCTCTCTCTCTCTCTCTGTCTCTGTCTCTCACACATGCACACACACACCCACACCCCTAGCACAGGTTTAGCCCCAGAATCACTGTAATTGATGACATTTGTCTATAAATATGTTTTATCAAGGTTACAATGAATTAATCATAATAATGTATATTGTTACATTGCACAGAGGATGGAAATTTGAAAGAAAGGCCAGGATTTTTCATAGGCTTTTATTGTAGTGGAAATTTTTGCTTTGTTTGGTTTGGGTTTGTCTTGTCCTCTTCTGTATCTAATTAAAATCCTGTGAATATGGATCTCTCTGTGCCCACTTTACACACACACACACAAAGAAAATTGCTTCTATTGCTAAAGTAAACTGTAAAATCAACATAGATCAAATGAACTTAAAGAGGCACATTTCAGTCTCATTCTTGTTCCGCACTTATTCGTGCCTGACACTCAAACCAGCAAGTCTCAGTGTCAAGGTCAGTGACCGGAAATGTCTGGAAACTGTCTGGAAATGTCCATCACTGCATCATTGCAGAAAACTAGATACAGCTTCCCCCAAGGATGAATATAAACCAATTCAATACCAAAATTATTTGCAATATTTTCTAAGTACATTTTACCTATTTCCCAAAGTGTCTGGTGTGATAAATGCTAGTTATGACCCACTTTTTATTACTAGCCTACCTTTGGTTTTCAGCCGATACACTCATTACCCCTCGTTTCCTGTGGATGGAGTTAACACCGCCTGTCAGACGAGGTCTTTGTGAGTGAATGGCCCAGAGAAGCGGCGCAGTAACCAGTTAACAAATTCAGACTTTGGAATAATAACAGTTCTTTACAACAAACTGGTGTAATTGGACTAAAAGTTTCTCTGATGCAAGTTCATCAGCAAGCAGTAATCAGATAGGAGGCTTCTTTGAAACTTTTCCGATTCATAAATAATATAGTAGTTTACAAAAAGGAAGTTTGTGGGAAGCAGCAGTAAACAGTCTCGCAATCCATCTGTTATTATGGAATCCAGAAGAGCTGAATCAGGGTCCACATTGTTTATGATATAAAAGATGCTTGGGAAATGTTGCTGAAATCATTATTAACCAAAAATATCATTTTTCTACTTTTTTGAAGTCTGAGTCATATGGGGTGTACCCACCTGTGCAAATAAATGCAGGGAATTTATCTGGATTACTTATTTGATAAAATACCAAATGGATTTTTTTTTAAAAAGCTATCCCATGGCAGAATATATCCTTATTCTTTAACTGTTGATTAATTTTAGGTTATTTTCAAATCTGATTTTTAAGCACTATGTGATTTTTGTGAGAATGTAGCTTTAGAATCCTGTATAGAATGTGATTCAATTCAGTATTTAATGTATGAAATTAAAATAACCAAAGCCAAAATGGTCCATGTTTTCTTCTTCTGACCTTAACCTCACCCTACTTTTCCTCCTGGCCACATTCCAACACACACACACACACACACACATACACAATTCCAATGAAAAGATGTGTGAGAGTTTCACTCTTGTTGCTCTTTTAGGTCCAGGAATTATTCCCCAAGTCTAACTTGCTTGATATTCATTGAACACGTTACAAGTGTGGAAGGAGCAAACCAAGAACTGTGTAAATGCAAAGGAATTTCAACAGTGAGACACATTTTCTATCAGATTCACTCTAAACGAGATTGAAATGTTTTTCTCATATAGTTCTTTGTCCAAACCCTGATGACAACATACTCTGCCGTGGTAAGGTAAGCAACCACAGCTGGAAAACGTGGTGATGTCCAACCTGACCAGAGGTTTATAAGGTCCAGAAACAATAGCAACACAAGTATTTCCATAGATTTTCAATAATATTAACTTAGAGATGTAATACAATTAGTCTACCACTTATTCTTAATCAGCTAGAAATAGATTTTGCCATTACAGGAAAAATGAACTAAAAACCCAGCCAAAGTCAATGTCACTGTAAAGATACAACTACTTTGCTCTTAAGGTAAGTAGCAGGCATATGGATTTAAACCATCGACCCAGTGTCACCTTCCTTGAGTTTTAAATTGCTTTGGAATATTTTGTTGTGCTTTACAAAGCCAAGATAATGAAAACTTACTCATAGTCTTCCTTGGGTACACTCTGTTGGCCTGAGCCATGCAGAAACCAGCTAGACACATTCTGTTCTCCAAGGGCTCTCCAGACCCAGAGGGGAGTTGCCACCAAACATTGACAATTGCGCCATCTTCTGGCTGCATGAATAAAGCAAGCCCTACGTTCCACCTTCATTGAACTGCTGGAAGTTCGCTATTCCGGAAACAAATAATCTTCAGCCAGGCTCTCAAATACAGTACTTTTAATTAGTAAGTGTGACATTGTGCCTTTGTAACTGGTACTAGACAATTTCCTTTGACAGATACACTTTCTTAGGTAGAAAACTCTTCGATTGTCTTTAACTGCTAAATTATGTTAATTTCTTTTCCATTCTGTCATTTTTTAATTCCTGGTAGTTTACCTTAACCTTAGCCTACGCCTACCTACTCATTCTACACTAAGAATTGTTTCTCTAATACATAGTTCTATGTATATGTCTCTGCTACTTTTATTGCATCTGATCACTCCAGTTGTACAGGTGACATTTATTTGGATCTAATTTTATACTTCAGTGTTTACTTTTCTTTTCCAGTACTTCTTTTTTCCTATATTTTCATGGTTCCTCATTTAAGCCACCACTATATTCTTCCAATGTCATGTAAATTAGTAAAATTTAACAATCAGTCAGTAAAATGTACATGAATCACTATAATTGCTTAAAAAATCTCTATTGCCATAAAATGCTAGCTGCTGTTGATGAACATTGGAAGAAAAGCTACATCTTTTCATGTACATTCGGCGACAGATAAATAACCAAAATAGTAATGTCTCTTTCAACCTTTCAATATGTTCAGCAGAGTTAAACACCAAATGGAGTAATGGTAACATGTGAGGAAACTTCTGTATCTTCATAATGATTTAAAAACCTTCATCGAAAGAGGAACGGTGGTGCTTTGGGCCAGGTAATCAAAAGAACTTGTTCAGAAATAATGAGGTGAGTGGGTCCGACCAGGGGTGCAGGAAGTGGTACAGAGAATGGCACACAATTTTACAGAAAGGAGGGCAGGGCGGGAGTAAATTTTCTAACCAAATGAGTGTGCAAAAGACACTTGAGCTTTTGTTCTTCAAAAAAAAAATTGTGTTTTTCAATACTGAGCTTGCCAAATTTTAATCAGGGAAATAGATGAGTGACAGATGAGGAGTAGTAAATGTTGAGAAAATTTAAGTGGGCCAGAAAGACACAAGTGAAAATGAGGAACAAAAGCTTACACGTGCCAGGGTGTGGGCCTCAGAAACCCAGACTAGAGACTCTATTTAACCTTCTGCTAGAAAAGAAAAGAAAAAAAAAAAAAAACGGAACCAGCACGCCGATTGTTCCCGAGGCTTTGATGATTCAAAGGAATGTTCTATCCAGACCAAACTGAGGGACCCACAGAAAATCAGATTTGAGGGCCCACGGACCCGCAGAAGAATGAAGAAAATTCCTGTGGAAAGTGTAACTCGGCCACGCCCCGTCACCTCTGCGCTCACCTGCACCCGCACAATCAATGGATCACTGCTCCACTGCTCAGCTCAGCCGGCAGCTCCCAAACTTTGACTGCACATTAGGTGCAGTTGGGGAGCTTTTGTATGTCCTGATGCCCAGCTGGCTCCCATCCTAATCACTCACTGTATGCGACTCCCTGGGGTTCTAATGGGCATCCTCACCCGGCACAGAACCCCAGGTCCCTGCCGCGTGCACCCACACTCAGAAACCACTGGGCCACATTGAAAATCTCCCTCCCCGAGGGCAGATTTCGTCCCGTTTGCTCTCCTCAGGGTATGAAGTAGGTCCTAACACACCTTTGTGAAGCGGTAGTTTCAAATTAGCTTTTTCACTTCCCACCTTCGCGTGTGTTTCAGAGTCATGGATTTTCACCCCAAAGCCCTTTTCCTTCTCCTGGACCTCACGGAGTCCAACATTTCCGCTGCTTGATCCTCTGGCCTAGCAGGAGCTGCCCGGCTCCCACGGCGTCAGTCTCCTGGTTTGCGAAGTGGGCTGTATCCCGGAGCCGTTGACAGGATCAAGGGAGATAATGCGAGCAAATCCTCCAGCTCCGAGCCTGCCAAAGAGTCAGCGCTCCAAAAATGTCAGCCGTTATTATTATCCATTTATTCATGAGTTAATTCCCTGCCAGCAGCAAGGATTTTTTGAAAGACTTTTGTGAAAGAAAGTATCAAGAACTTTATCACAGTAGCCTGAAAAAAGGGAAGTCCGAGAGACAAGAGGAAGAAAGGATGTTGTAGAAGTTTAGGGGAATGCTAAAAGATGACCCTTGACAGGTGAGGAGCTTCTTTCAAATCCAAAGGCAACTATACACCTTATCTTTTACCAGGCTGAAGAACTGGAGATTTGGAAAATCAACAGATAACCCATCAGTACTCACTGAAACAGGAACCTGCTTCAAGGAGTGAATATTGTATTAGTAGTGTACAGACCAAGAAAACAGCTGACTCTTCAAACACTTTTGACAGAATCCAATAAGGAGTCACTGTCAGCCATGACAGTTATGTCAAGGGCTAGGTCAAGGCTGAGGTAATGGAGTATAATGGCAATGCTCTTAGGAGGGGCCTGGAATGCCCAAGACGCCAAGTCTGGGCACTGGGATAAGGACTCCACCTGGACGCTGTTATCAGTGGAACCTCCGCCCTTGGGGGGCTATAAGAACTCAGAGCCCCCACCACCCACTCAGAGCTTGGCTGTACCACAGGGTCCTGCTTGGCCAGACATCCTCTCCACCAAACAAGTGCCATCACACTGGACAGCTGCAGCCACCTCCCCACCTGCGGAAGCCATCAGTGACCTGGACTTGGTGCCTGGACTTCGCACCAGACACTCACCCTGCTCACCTCTATTGTGTAAGCCCCTCTTCCTATATGTAACCTGCATGTGACTCTATTGGCTTATTGGGGACATCTCCCCAATAACTTGGCATTGCGGCAAGACACAAATGTAAGTGACCCCTTTTGGAGACATTCCCTTGCTCATGACAAGTAACAACCAAGTTGAGGGTCCCTCACTCATTCCTGTGCCCCCAACCAAGCCCTTTGAGCCCCGGACAAGCCCAGCCATAGGACTGTCCACAGGCCCTAAAATAGCAGGTTCTAACAGAGCAGCGTAGATGGAGGCTGCCCAGTGAGGTCAGCCTTCCGACTCACAGCTGGTCTGCCGAGGAGGCCTCACTCTGTTCCACACGGCCCAAAATTCCTTCTGAAATAACAGGGCACACCCTGGAACAAGGAGTCCTCATCTCTGCCCCTGCTGGCCTCTCTGCTCCAGTTTTGGAGATCCTGCACAAACCGTCCAGTTGCAAAGGGCTCAGTTATTACACCTCAGATCAGGGTGGGCCCAGGAGCAGGAGAGCTGGGGCAGAAGAAACCACCCTGTGGGCAAGATGCATGCTTATGACTGAGTTGGATGTATTGTCTTTAAGCATTGAAGCCTGAAAGGCCAATTAACCTCCACAGCCTTGGAGAAGCATTATGGGGGGTAAGAGGGGTAAAAAGCAGACCCCTCTGGGTAGGAAGGGTTTCATCAAAGGCCAGGAAAGCTAGCTGATTGGCTATTATGTGTAAATTGGAAGCTGTTTTCACAATAATCAACTTGTTAATTTTCAATGAAATTATTTCAAAGAAATTTTAGCATTTCCTGAACTCTCTTTATTTGCCTCCATGCTTTTCTTTTACCAGACGGACATAATGTCAATGTTCAAAAAAGAAGTATTTATGCCTTTCTTTCAGCAGCTAATTACTACCTGTCAGTCCATGGAAGGTTTCAGGCAAACAAGAGCACAGCAAAATGCATGCGTAGCCTTTTTCAAGAGAGAAATTCGCTTCTTCAACAAACTCGTACCGAGCATCTGATAGGTGCAGTGTATGGAGATGGTTTCCCTTGAAGTCGGTCAACAAACACAGAAGGCAGACCATTAACCTCCATGTTAAATTTATACAAACAAAGAACTAAGTTGTTATGAGCTGAATTGTATCCTCACAAATGCATGTGTAAAAGCCCTAGCCCCCAGTCCCCAGAATGTTACTATATTCAGAAATAGGGCCTTTAAAGGTGCAGTGAAGTTAAAATAAGGCTGGAAGAGTGGGCTCTACTCCACTCTTGACTGATGTCATCCTAATAAGAGCAAATTTGGGCACCCAAAGAGACACCAGGGCTGCAGGTGCACAGAGGCAAGGCCGTGTGAGGACACAGCAGGAGGGCCACCTGCAAGCCAAGGAGAGTGGCCTCAGGAGAAACCAACCTGCCAGCACCTTGATCTCGGATTTCTAGCCTCCCGAATTGTAAGAACATAAATTTCTGTTGTTTAAGCTGCCCAGTCTGTGGTGTTTTGCTATGGCAATCCTTGCAAACTAATATACAAGCCAAGTGTTTACCTGGCAAAAAATGCCTTCATTTTCCTCCTCACCTACTGGAAACTCCAGTTCCTTCAGATAGCAGTTTGCATCCTCTTTTTCCCAGAAGTCTCAGCCCTAAATTAGCCTTTGAACCCTCTGGACAAAGATTCATTAGGCGTTGCTTCCAGCGAAGGAGTTAGTGTGTGGTGTGTGTGCAGAGCGTGTGGTGTGTGTGCGGTGTATGTGGCGTGTGCGGTGTGTGTGTGAGAATTTGCAGGAAATAGCCCACGACCAATAACTGTTTCTTAGTGAGTTATAAGGAAAAAAATTTTTAAAGGTATTGTGACAACTTGTTACATTCCCTTAAGTCCCTTTAGACGGAGGACAATAAAGCAAAACTTTATTGTATCACATCATACAATTTGTACAAAACACTACTACTTACATGCTGAAAGATTCGCTCTGCCTGGATCCAGCACACGTGTCACATTTCTGGAAAGTCGTTTGACATCAATCAGTCTGAAAAACGAAACAAGCAGGTGCATAATATATTGCCCAGAATAAAACGAGCAGGGCTTCATTTTCAAGTGCCAGAGTCTGTTTCCCGGTGAAGTCTCCCTCAGCGCCCGCAGGGCTGACGTGGAGGCTTGGCGCCCCCTGGTGCCCCTTTGGGGCTGGTTTGGCCGTGCAATCTTGGAGCCATTCACCCCCCTCTCAGCACGTCATGTAATCCCTGAGAATTTCAAGAGAACACTCAATAAAAATCAAACTCCCCTTCTCTACATGAATTATACCAGTTGTAAAATACTGCACAGTTAAAGTATATGTTATAACATTTCAAATAAACATTTCTCTACCCATTTGACTCTCAGTATTCCAGCTGTCTTCTCTGTAGATGATTATAGACAAAAGCTATTTCTTTTGCTTTTGTAGGAAATAGGTACTTATATGGATATATTAATTCTTCAAAAATTTAGTTTTAACATGTCTCTTCTCCAAGTATTTTTAATTTATGAATTTTTACTCAATTTCCATTGAAAAATATTTTTACAAATTAAAACATAAAGTATGCCCTGCCAGGTGGCTCAGTTGGTTGGAGCATCGTCCCATACAACAAAAGACTGAGGGTTCAATTCCCGGTCAGGACACAAGCCTAGGTTTCAGGTTTGATCCCCAGCCAGGACACCCATAGGCGGCAACCAATCAATGTTTCTCTCTCTCTCTCTCTCTACCTACCTATCTATCTCTACCTCTATCTCTATTTATTTCTCTCTAAAATCAATAAATATATCCTCAAGTGGGGAAAAACATGAAGTATGTTACTTGCAACAACTGTATATGCACAGTTTTGTTTGAGATACCAATCGCTGATGCCACCATTGCTGTTCCCATCAAAAAAGTGAATAAACATAAGCAGATTGCGGAGACCCGACATCATGCAGACTAGTTTAGTATGTTGCCAATCACAGTACAAAAGGTCACAGTGCACACAAAAGTTAATTTCCCCAGTTCAGACCTGAAGAGGCATCCACCTCGGTTGTTTCCTCATTTGGTGTACGCGTCACAAAGTATGAATAGGCGTCTACAGCACAAACTTGCTGAGCCTGTTCCTACTTCTCACCACTGAATTTTGTTCAAATAGCACACATCAGAATCTAACCACCGAATTTCTATTTACACTGCACTCAGGTGCAGAACCGTGTGCATCTGGGGCCCAGGCATCTGGGCTCTACTTCTCCAAAAGCCATCATTAAACTTCCCAAGTGAATCCACTGAACTCAACTCCAGAGGCAAGAGGACTGGCAAACCGACAAAGAAGGGCTATGTAAGAAACTTCCAGAACATGCAAAGGCAAAAATCATACCTTCTAAGACATAGGCGAGACTAACAACCATTGAGATATGTGATATAAAGCATTTTTATATATTTTGTCCTTAAACATCGTGCTGACTAGCTGTTGAAACAATTCTTGTCAGTAACATCCGATGGTTTGGATGGAGCCTTCAGGATGATGTGGTCAGATGGCATTTCCTGAGGACTGGTAAGCACCACTCCCCGCCTCACGCAGCACCACACTGGGTGGCTGTCTGTCCTGCCTGCAACCAGCAGCTCCCATTTGCACCTTTGGTTCAGAGCCGCAGGAATTCATCCGGGGCTCTAAAAGGACTTTCCCCTGGGGAGGTGTCTGAATCGGGAGTGATACATGCCCCCTTTTCTCCTCACCTGAGAGTAACTGATACAGGCTGCTGGAAGAGCGCTGAGGGACCAAAGATCATTTCCTTAGTGAACCAGTGTGTTAACGGATTCTTTTCTGTTAGTGCAGCTGTGTCCATGGCTGGCAGTGGGGGGCTCGCCATGAAAATGGGGTTTATTTAAGATATCCATAAGCAGTATTAAGTTGTCACAGCTCCTTTCAGAAGAGGGGAAATGTCAGGGGGGAATGCATCATTTGGGGAAAGGAGCAATTAAGGTAAGTGATACACATTGTACAACTATACTGCAGCCTGTTGGTTAGATGTTTATATTTATCCCCTTAGTTCAAGGTGTGTCTTTTGGAAAAATACTAAACAAATCTTTCATTTTTTGCGTGTGACAGTCCTCTAAATATTTGAAGTTGTTCATCGTATCGTCAGGTTATAACACCCCCTAGTTCATTTATTCTGCATTTGTTCGATAAATACTTAACTGAATTCTTTAAAAAATGATGATAGTAGCAACAGCAACAATAATAATAGGCAAAACTGAAATAGAATGAATGGCAGCCCCTTGGGAGCACCAGGAAACAACAGGGTTAAGAAGACACAGCCCAAGATGCTTGTACGGATGGGCTTCACGTGCCAACAAGTGGAGGGAAGAAATAATGAATGAAGTATTTTTTTCCTAATCAACAGCTTGTCTTAAAATGGTCAAAGAATTTGCTATTGACTTTATTTTATAATCATCTTAGAAAAAGTTCTTTGAGAATGACAAGCACTTCCACAGCACAATACAGCACTTCCTTTGAAGTTCCCACCATTTGTTCACGACCGCCAACTCGAGTTACGTTGTCTACCCCAGTTTTCCTCATAGGAAACACTCCAAGAAAATCACTCGGAATATGGCCACGGAAACAAAGCCTTCAAGTGTCTTAAACTAATATGAAACAAAAAAAAAGTGAGAACATTCAATGAAACACCGAAAAGGAAGTTAATGTCACTATTTTTTCACGGAACGTTAACAAACCTTAGTAAAGGGGTGACTTGCAAAAACCATAATCTCTCTCTTCTCTGCCTGTGGAATCAAACTGGTTCAAAAACAAAGCTGAAGTTTTCTGCATTGAGCACAACTGGCATACTAAAATAATTATTTGTAAGTACTACCATGTTCGTCTGAAACCTTAGACACCAGCGCGGACTCTCAGGTCTGAAAAATGCGCTCAGCCAAGTGAGGAAGCCGCTGAACACTGTGGGTTTGGCATCCCCAGTCAAGACCAATCCCTTTGCTATTTGAGTTCATTTATTCTTGGCAAAATGGAACTTCCTGTCCCTCAGAAGAAAGGTTTTTAAAGTCTAATAAAAATTATTCCAACATTTTCTTGTACTTCAAAAGACTCTCATGAAACAACATTTTTAGTAGTTAAATTTGTAGAATATGCTGCATAAGGATTACATTTCCTTATGTCTTAAATAAAAACAATTAGGAGGAAACCAATGCACTGCAGAGTTGGGAGGTGCCTGGTGAGGAAGGAAGCTCCAGGGGACCGCTCCACCGTGAGTTACAGGAAAACCTCCAGGAACTTCCAAGGAGGGAGCGTGTTCTCACTCTAGGAACTCAAGATTAGGGGTCAGCCCTGCTTTCCTCGTTATCAAACCCTAACGCTTACTACCAATGGTGGCAACCTAGCCTTATCATCCACCCCAACTTTCAAAGATGAACGGAAAAATACCTGTCCACCGGCCTTTCTGTTCATTGACAGGGCCTGCTTCCACTACCTCTTCTCATGTTAAATTAGGCTGTTCTAATATCGAGACGCAAAAAGAGTACCATAGTCCCTGTTGCTGGTGTCTTACTCAGTGGGTCATGTCTTCAAGAGACGGAGAAGTTGACAGTTTCCTTCCGAGTAAAGGGTGAGCACCGGTTGGAAGAGATAAGATCTGAATGGAGAAGCCTGAGAAGCTTGCGAGTCTTCCAAGGTCACAGCCTGAGCAGTCTGCAGTCTCTGAGAGAAGACCAGGTGCTGCTCAACTCTTCCACATGGCCAAGCCTGTTGACTACTGATTTCATACCTTGAATAGTGGGTTAGGTTCGACCTCTTGGAGTTAAGTCCACCGGGTTCATTTACTATAACAGATCTTTGTTATCCAAGCATTAATTGTGTCATTTTCTGAAGTGGCCATATTGCTTGGGAAAGCAAACGTCAGCATAACATTAAATATTTACTGACAATCTGACCACTAATAAAAATGCAACCCCCAGCCCAGCAGCCCTCTAGGCTGGGTCCTTGCAACACATGAAGTTGAGTCTTTGTTCCTTAGTTTTCCCCCAGACAGCCCGCTGCCGTCAGGGGTTGAGAGTGCAGTGCTAAAACACTGCACATTGATTGCAAAGGGGAATGCAGGTCTTGCAGAAGATGTGGGCTTTGATGGAGCCAGGGAAAGGGACTGAAGATATGTGCGAATTGCAGGCAAAGCATTTTACATTCTGCCTTACAAGGTAGCTGGACAGCCAGAGAGCGGGACCGCCCATGGCCACAGAGGCAAAGTGGAAGCACATTAGGTGGCTCAGAGGGACGGAGGAGGGTGTCAGAGCCAAGGGACTGAAGGAAAACACTCAGAAGGGCCCAGGATCATCCTGTGGGAATCAGAAAACAAGGATGATGCCGGAACAGCAGGGACAATGACAAAAGACCAAAGGATCCCACTTAAGGGATTCTCACTGAAAAGTTGTAATAATTCAAATATCAAATAATAAAGATTGCTTTGAGTATTATGCTTAATTATAATGATTTGGTTTATAAAACTGTATGAGTTAGAAAAGTTAAAAAGGAAGTTGTAATGCAACAGAAGGATAAAGCAGGATTTATGTTTGTCATTTCACTAAGGAAGGGATATCTGAATGTGTGTGTCTCCACATGTGCATCAGTGTGCGTATGCACATGCGTATGTAAATACACACATGTATTTGGCTGCCACATTCATTTAAAATATGCATGTGTGTACAATACATGTTCTGGATAAGTAGAAAAGAAGAATACAAAACATTAATTGGGAGTGAACTGAAATAGAAGGAACTCTACCCACTAGAGGAAGGGCTGGCTGAGCAGCAACCAGGGGCCCACTTTTAACCACCTCAGATGGTCACATGAAATAACCAAACAGAAGGGAGTTTCCACAGCATGCTGCAAAATGGCAAAACAGAAAGGTGGCTTGAAGAGGAGGGCTCATGAAGCACAATGACTTCCTCATCTCCTAGGAGCTAAAACCTTTAGATGACCCACAAATTACTATAGAACACTAGTAGGACTGAATGTTTGCAATGACGCTCGCAGACTACGTAATGAATTACAATGGCAGGCAATGGCTAGTAGCCAGACTTGTTTGTGTCTGCTCTGTTTTTAATGGTTTTCAACCTTCTTAAGATAATCTGATCTATTAAACTGGTGATTTTAATTGTTTAGAGTTTTTGATGAAGTACAAAAGTATTATTTCTTTTTAAAATAAATGTTGGGAGTAGTATGTGAATGGTACAATTGTTTACTTCTTAAAATGCTAATAGTTTGATATTTGACTAGTTAAGTTGAATGAATGCAGTGCCACCACACAGAGGAATTTGGTCTACCTCCCCACACTCAAGACGCCTGTGACAGAGAAAAAGCTATCTATTCTTTGTTCATTCTAAGACTAATGGGGAGTTGCAATCTTTACTTGCATCATATTAACTATATCTTATTCTGATAAACTTAATTCTGTTCTTCAACATAAAGTCTTATGGAAATTGGCTTGAACCTCTTGTACCTCAGAGTTGACGAACAAATTAACTTGGGATTGATCTTCCCGCTGATTCTGTTTCCAATACTTGGCAAATCAATACCTTTTAGAGCACTAAAGGGAGAAGGACATAGCAAAGTGGCCCTCCTTTTGTTTTGTTTCATTCTGTTTTTTCGAGAGGTGGTACCAGCGAACAAACCTGTCAAAACTCCACGTGAAATAGGCACTGCTTGGGAAAGTAGCTGGGTCCTCTCCAGCCTCAGTACGGGTCACAGCGGAAGCCATGGGCTGCAGCAACGCAGGCCCACCGTCCAGGGTCCCTCTCATGAGACCAATAGTCAGGAATTTCCAGTGAGGACTTGACTTGCCTTTGACTCAGTTTACAGAAAATAAGTAATAGTATCTCCTTGTCGTGAAAATAAAATGAAAGAGTGTGGAATTCCTCTTTTTAAAGTACACAATGCTGTAAAATGTAAGGTGATTAGAAGCTGTAGCAGTGGAGGTGAGATACCGGGGTGGGGTGGGGGGATAAACAAAACTCCTAAGATGAAATAAGCGTTTGGAAGGTCGTAAAATAATATGCAAGTGACATTGGTTGGTTAAAAATCCTGCACAGTGGCTTCAAATAACACCACTAACAACAACGAAGCTTTAATTGAAAGGAAGAATGTCGGAGAGAGGATCCTTTCACAAAAGCAGGGACTTCTGCGGGCTGGAGGAGTCAAGGTCACACTATCCCCGGCCACCACAAGGTCACACCGTTGCAGTCCGTTATCATGCCAGGAGCCCCTGCGCCTGAGTGAGGATCTGCCCGCCCACCAGACTCCATGCACAAGGTGACAGGTGGGAAGCCCCAGTCATGCACTTATTTGCGAACAAAATGTCCCCACACAGCAAGTGAAACAGTCCTTTCTCCAGGAACGGCCCGGAGCTCCCTAAACTACAGTGAGAGCCGCAGGCACCATCTCAGCCCCAGCTGAGCCAGGGTCAGCTCCCTCCCCCTTCACCTCAGGAGGCCCTGGCTCCCTTGGCTTTGGGGAGAGTCAGGGGAGCAAACGAGGAGTTTCCCCCAATTTTTGCCTGACTCTGGGTTTACAGGAGCACCTGCTGCCAGTCAGGACAGCCCCGTGTCTGCCCTCACCTGGCCTAGGCTGTCGCTCCCTGTCAGATCCACATTCCTCTGTGACCCTTACTTTCTAATCTGGACCTTGGCCTTGAACCCGGCTCTGTGGGAGGTTCTTCACATGAAAGGAAGTTTTCTCCGTCTTTTCAGTGATCCCCAGCAAGTCCAGTCCCTTTTAGCAGTTAAAAATCTATAGCTCCGTCTGGGAAAATGTAGTTGGGAGGAGGACACGCGCAGCACAGAGTATTCCCACACACAGTCCTCGTTCGTTCTGCGAGAGGAAGGCGCCTGGGCGCGGGCAGGCCTGGCCGGCACCACCGCGGGGCTCCGTTTTATGTGTCGACTTGACCGAGCACGGAGTGCCCAGATACACGGTCAAACACTTGTCTGGGCGTGTCTCTGAGAGCATTTTTGGATGAGATAGACCCAGTAAAGCAGTGTGCCTCCCCGATAAGGGTGGTCGTCCTCACCTCGTGAAGCTAACCCTCCCTGCAGTAGAGGAAACTCCACCTGCCTGGCTGCTGAGCTAGGACACTGGCCTCTTCCTGCCTTCAGACCCAAGCAGAAAAATCGGTTCCTCTGGGGCCTCCAGCTGGCTGGCCTTCACATCGGAACTTCACGTCATCAGCTCCCCTGGGGCTCGGGCCTTGGGCCCAGCACTGGAAACACACCACTGCTGTCCTGAGACTCCAGCAAGCGATGGGGAGGGTGCACCGCCACCCATGTCATTATTCCTGCCTGAAATGCTTAACCTGAATCTAATCAAAAGGAATTCTGCAAGATCCACGGCCCAGGCTCTTCCAAAATGGCGATGCTGCGAAGACGAAAAGAAGCAAGAGTATCAGTGAAGGAGGCACAGGAGACAAGATTGCTCAATGCATATACAGGACGGCTCCGTGGATGCTAGATGAAAAAAGTACAAAAGCACGATTGGGACAATTAGAGGAATTTTAAATTGGAGTGTGGATAGGATAATAGTGCTGTATCACTGTTAAATTCACTGGAGACCATGCCTTGAGAATAAAAAAAGATAAGAGATAAAGCAAAAGAGGTGAAAACTTAACAATTGATGTCACCATGCATGAAACTAGATGAAGAGTGTATGTGCTGTACTATTTTTTTTCAACATTTCTGTTTGAAATATTTTAAAGATAATTTTAGGGAAATACCTATGCGCAGTGGAAGTGAAACACTTAGACACTGTGGGCCCCTCGCTGTGTGGCTGTGCAAGGCGCACAGCCCACCCGTGAAGGATTCTGGCAAAAAGGGGGCAAGGGGATAAACCCTGAATGCAACCAAGCTTCTCCAGCTGACATCCACTCACAGAAATTACTGCAAGTAGTGGGAAAGCTACAGGACACCACAAGGAGGCAGACAGATCCAGAGTGGGGCCAGTCTAGGGACACCTGACCTGGTTTGTGCAAGTCAGTGGCTGATCCACAACCCGAGGTCCCATCCTAACCACTGCTGATGGTCACACAAAGCAACTACATAGAAGGGAGAAAGGATTGTCTAGACCAAAGGGACTTAAGAGATCTAACAATCAAATGCAATGTCTAGACTTCGTTTAAGTCAAGATCTGAACAAATCAGCAGTAGAAAAGATAGTTTTGAGGCAACTGAGAAAATTTGATAATGGACTAAACACTCAGTGATACCCAGGAATTATCATTAATTGCCTCAGATGTGATAATGGCATTATAGGAAGAAAAGATCCACATTTTGGGGAAATTCCTGAAAAGGTATATAAGAGTAAAATGTCGGGCATTTGTTTAAATCCTTCAGAAACAAAGAAAGGAGGGAAGATCAGTTAAATAGGACAGAATCTTGCTAAATGAGTCATGCTAACATTGGTAAGTTGGGAGATGAGTATGCTGGGGTTCATTGCAAACCCTGTGCATATCTGAAATTTTCATGATGAAAATTGAATATATCATATTAAATATGTATGCAACTTACTCCTCGCTGGTATGGCTCAGTGGATTGAGTGCTGGCCTGCAAACCAAAAGGTCACCAGTTCGATTCCCCGTCAGGGCACATGCCTGGGTTGGGGGGCCAGGTCCTCAGTAGGGGGGGTACAAGAAGCAACCACACGTTGATGTTTCTCTCCATCTCTTTCCCTCTCCCTTCCCATCTCTAAAAAAAATAAATAAAATCTTTTTAAAAGTGTGAATGCAACTTACTCCTATTTTCATTTATCAGAGTTTATTATTTTATTTTGAACGAGAACTAACACAGAAGTTGTCGATGAACATTTAGTACAGTGCAGTTAGAAAAATACATTTATTTTCAAGACATTAGTAGATGGAGGGATGCATGGCGATCCCCTGAAGCTAGGGGTTTTTTTCTGATACTCGAAGTGGGAACAGCTTAGTTGTACAAAAAAGAGAATGAGATAGTGTTGGCACAAGGATGAGGGATGAGTTATCGCTTCTTTTTGTAAAGTTAGATGAATAAATTACTGTTAACAAACATGGCTGTAGTAAATTTTGCATCTTCTTGACTTTGGGGCACTCGTGGGACACATTTCCCTGCAGAACTGACTGATTTACCTGAGGCTGCCGTCACTACTGGCAGAAACGCAGCTGACTTTCTTCCTTAATCCGTTTCTGAAATACATTCTACTTACTCCTCCCACAAAGAATGTAAGCCAAGGAGCTCGAAGCTGATTGTCTCAGCCTCTTCGGGACAAGTTTCCTCTAAGACAGGAAGGGAAACAACACCCAACAGAAAGTGTACCCAACTGAAGTCTGCATCTGACTCTCCTGTTCTAGCCAGTTTGTGACTTTAAACAAATCATTCACTCGCTACAACTCCCTCCAGGCTTCTTTTTTGTTTTGTTTTTAATAAAATGCGCTGGGAGATTAATTGTACAGTCCCTTCCTACTCAGGCTCTCTAAAACAGTAGTCTTGGGACAAATGCCCTGCATGCTTAGCCACTATTCCATACCCAGCATCCAGCACACTTCTTGAACATAGAAGGAGTTCAGCTTGTATTTAATAAAAGAAAAAAAAACATAAAAATGGTTGAACTGGAGCACAACACCTAAAACTTGCTGATCATGAGATTTTCAGGTATTTGTCCATCTCTTTGCCTTTGACCTTTTCAGGTTTAATCACATTTACCCCAGACTCCAGAAGTGGGGGATTATACCATATATGGCCACTAGATGGCAGCACAAATACATCACAGATTCATTCCTAAAGCAGATTGCTCAGAGCAGAGACTGCAACAGAGCCCAGAGCCTGGACAGTGGAGCAGTGGAATGGAGGGTCACATCCGGAAGAGTGACCCTCGCTGGCGTCCTTCCCTGCACCCTTCCCTTTGTCCTTGATTACAAGGAACCTAGAGGAGTTGCACCATGGATGGCAACATAAATGTTCTGTGGTTTCAGCTCTAAGATATTGACCTTGCCTTATTTAAAATTCCAGTATTTTGTTCATTATGGATATCTTGCATTAATTTTTGTTTTAACTATTACATTAAAATATTATTTGTGTTAGCTACAGGTTTTTTGTTTGTTTGTTTGTTTGTCCCCCAAGGCTAGTGCCTCACCTTCCTCACCTTAATCCTGAGAAAAATAAGATTGCTTCTAGCAGCCTACAAAGTCACTGTACCAAGACACCAGGAATAAGCAGCACGGGAGACACACGTGGGGCAGTCAGAGACCTCAAACACACTGAGCAGGAGCTCATCACCAGACACGGCTTGCAAACCAATGAGAAGCACTCTGTGTCTGGGTACCCGGAAAATTAATGCATGCGGAAAAGGTAAGATATTCCTTCATTCACCCTTCAACCCATTCTGTTTTATTTTTTTAAAGATTTTATTGAACTTCCGGCAAGATGGAGGAATAGGTGGACGCACCGTATCTCCTTGTACAACCAAGATTAGAAAACCAATAATTTACCACAATAATTTACTATCAGAATAACACCGAGATCCGGCAGAGGATTTATCTGAATGGAAGTCGGGCAGCCAAGAAGTTGAAGTAGACGCGTTCATCCGGACTGGTAGGAGAAGACGAGCCGGCGGGCGCGGGGCTGGCTCGGAGCTGGCTCGGGGCTGGCTCGGGTGGGCAGCACGCGAAGGTCGGGGGAAGGTTTGGCGCGAAATCAGCGCGACAGCCATCCGGGCGCGCAAGAACGCAGCGGTGATCCCTGAGTACGCAAGCTGCGACTGGCAGACCCAGAGGGGTAGCGATTGTGGACCAGGGCAGAGCTCTCGGCCCGGAAGCCCAGACAAGGGACTGAGTCCAGGGGAACAGAACTACCGCCATTGTTTTCTCCCGCCCCGCTCCCGCTCCCGCCCCTCCCCCACATAAACATCACAATCTAGCCACTGGGGTGCCCAGCCCTGGTGAGCACCTAAGGCTCCGCCCCCCACCGTAACAGGAGCAACCAGACCGGAAAAAAAAAAAAGGAGAGACAGGGGAAAAAAAAACAATATGTTTTCAACAGAGCAGATCAGTCCCAGGACTCATCCTTTTGAGCGACCAAGAATTAGCCAATCTATCAGATGCACAGGTCAAAACACTGGTGATCAGAAAGCTCACAGAACTGGTTGATTTTGGATGAAATTTAGATGAAAGAATCCAGATTACCATAAAACAGATGCAGGAAGACACGCGGAGGAGAGCCAATAGTGAAAGGAAGGAATATGAGTCTCAAAACAATACAGTGGACCAGAAGGAAGATAGAATCAACCAAGCAGGAAAGCATGATGAAATAAGAATTCAAAAAATTGAGGAAAAGATTAAGAGCATCCAAGACACCTTTAAACGTTCCAATACCCGAATTATAGGGGTACCAGAATCGGAAGGGGAAAAGCAACAGATTGAGCACGTATTTGAACAAATAATAAAGGAGAACTTCCCCAATCTGGCAAAGGGAACAGTCTTCCAAGAAATCCAAGAAGCTCAGAGAGCCCCAAAGAAGTTGGACCCAAGAAGAAACACACCAAGGCACATCATAATTACATTAGCCAAGGTAAAAACGAAGGAGAGAATCCTAGAAGCAGCAAGAGATAAGGGGACAGTAACCTACAAAGGAGTTCCCATCAGACTGTCAGCTGATTTCTCCAAAGAGACCTTACAGGCAAGAAGGGGCTGGAAAGAAATATTCCAAGTCATGCAAGACAAGGACCTACATCCCAGATTGCTCTATCCAGCAAAGCTCTCATTTAGAATGGAAGGGCAGATAAAGTGCTTCTCAGATAAGGTCAAGTTAAAGGAGTTCATCATCACCAAGCCCTTATTTTATGAAATGCTAAAGGGACTTATCTAAGAAAAGAAGATAAAGAAAAGACATGTATAGTAAAAGGACAGCAAACTCACAAATATTAACAACCACACCTAGAGCAAAACCAAAAGAAACTAAGTAAACAATTAGAACAGGAACAGAACCACAGAAATGGAGGGCAGGGCACATGGAGGGTTAGCAGCAGGGGGGTGGGAGGAGGAGAGAGGGGGAAAAGGTATAGAGAATAAGTAGCATAGAATGTAGGTTGAAAATAGGGGGAGGGCAAGGATAGTACAGGAAATGTAGAAACTAAAGAACTCATAAGTATGACACATGGACATGAACTAAGGGGGGAAATGTGGGTGGGAGGGGAGTGCAGGGTGGAGGGGAGAGAAGGGGGGAAATGGGACAACTGTAATAGCATAATCAATAAAATATATTTAAAAAAGGTTTTATATATTTACTTTTAGAGAGAGGAGAAGAGAGAAAGAAAGGGAGAGAAACATCTGTGTGGAAGTGATACACAATCGGTTGCCTCTCATATACCCCAAACTGGGGACCTGGCCTGCAACCCAGATGTGTGCTCTGACTGGGAATCGAACCAGTGACCTTTCTGTCTGCAGGCCAGCTCTCAATCCACTGAGCCACACCAGCCAGGGCCTCTCTACCCAATTTAGTTCACTACTTCACAGTCTTTTTTTTCTAATTTTGTTTATTGGGGTAACATTGGTTAATAAAATGATACAGTTTTCAACTGTACAATTCTACAATACACCATCTGTACATTGTACTGTATGTTCACCACCTAAAGTCAAGTCTTCTGTCACAGTTTATGCCCCTTTACCCTCTTCTGCCTTCCCCCACCCTCTTCTCCCTCTGGTAGTCATCATACTGTAGTCTGTGTCTATGCGTTTTGTTTTTGTCTTTGCTGTATCCCTTCACCTACTTGTCCCACCCCAACCCCTCCCCTCTAACAGCTGTCAGTCTATTCTCTGCATCTATGAATCTGTTTCTATTTTGTTTGATTGGTTATTTTGTTTATTAGATTCTACATGTAAGTGAAATCATACGGTATTTGTCTTTCCTTAACTCGCTTATTTTACCTAGCGTAATACTTTCTCAGTCCATCCATGCTATCGCAAAAGGTAAGATTTCCTTATTTTTGACAACCAAGAAGTATTCCACTGTGTAAATGGACCATAGCTCTTTTATCCACTCACCTGCTGATGGGAACTTGGGCTGTTTCCAAGTATTGGCTCCTATAAATAATGCTGCAATAAGCATAGGGATGCATTGTTCTTCAGAATCAGTGTTTCAGATTTCTTCAGATAAATTGCCAGAAGTGGAATTGCTGGGTCAAAAGGCAGATCCATTTTAATTTTTTGAGGTATCTCCATACTGCTGTCCATAGTGGCTGCACCAATCTGCATTCCCACCAACAGTGCACAAAGGTTCCCCTTTCTCCACATCCTCACCAGCACTTGTTTGTTGATTTATTGATGACAGCCATTCTGACAGGTGTGAAGTGATATCTCATTGTGGTTTTGATTTGCATTTCTCTGATGATTAGTAACACTGAGCATCTTTTCATATGTCTACTGACCATCTGTATGTCCTCTTTGGAGAAGTGTCTATTCAGGTCCTTTGCCCATTTTTTATTGGATTATTTGGGGTTTTTGGTGTTGAGTTGTATTAGTTCTTTATAAATAATTTTGGATAACAACCTCTTATCAGATGTTTCATTGGCGAATATGTTCTCCCATTCAGTGGGTTACCTTTTCATTTTGTCAATGGTCTTGTTACCTCTCTCCTTCCTCCACCCCCCTTCTCCCCCTCCTCCTCTCCTCCTCCTGTCCTCCCTCCCAAGCTCCATTTGCGTCACTGGTGCTGCCTACATCACACCGTTTTTTACCACCTCCCTTCCACTCCTTCCCTGTTGCCTCATCTCACACAGAGAAGTTTCTCTCAGTTATCTCTGGTTCTATCTTACTTTTTCTTAGAGCCCAGAAGAAGCAAGAAGGTGGGAGTGGGAAGGAGTAGAATGAGGGGAAAGACTCAGAGAACAGGAAACTCAGAGCACTGCGTCTGGAGTTCAAATCTCTCTTTTTAGACTGCAAGCTCTTCAGGGCACACACCATGACTGGACTTGGCACAGTGCCTCACACAAATATCGCCATAAATATCCGTTGGTATGGGTGATTATTTGTGTTAACTAGCAGTCTGTTCTTACAAATAATGGAAAATCATAAAACGAAGTAACTTTAAACAATGCCCTATGAATGACTCTTTTAAAGGCTTAACCAAGTAAGAGCATCCACTAATACTATAGCAAACACCTCTGTGTGCCTCCCTTCCAGAAGCTCCACTGCTCTGTTCTTGAAAAGCATGAAGGTCAAAGGCTAAGCAGCTCCTGGCTCTCCTTGGAACTTTCCCTGAGGCCCAGTCAACACCAGGTCAGGGGCCCTGCCACCTTCCTCTTTCCTGGTGTTGGCAGAGCATTAACTGTGGATGAGGTTGGGGATCTTGGTCTGCACTGTTCACCGGCGAGACCTGTGCTGGCACCTTTGCTCGGCCCCTTCAGACTCACTGTGTGCACATCGCAGCCTGTGCCCTGTCCTGAGAGGCCCCAGCACCATGACCTCCCCCGGTCCTCTGTGTTCTGGCTGTGGGTAGCTAGTAGGGAGCTCTTGTATCTGCAGGAGGATGCAGCCCTTTGCTCCCTCCTTGTCAGGTTATCTGCAGATGACTGTGTTTCTAGAAGGTGCACTCCTGCTCAGAGGCAGCCCAGTCTATAGACCTCCCTCTTACCTCTATGTCCGGAGTCAGTACAGCTTGGCTGCTGCTGGCAGACTGAGGCTCGTGGGGCCTCTGACCAGCTGTCACAGAGCTCCCCACCTGGACAGCATGCTGTGTACTTAGAACCGAATCCCCCACCTAAACAGGCCCAAGCCAGCTTCCAGGGTCCGGGCAGGTCTTATCCTCAGTTCTGTCTCAGGGGTGGGGTGCTCTGACCCCCCATGTGCTCACCCTTAGACTTGGGAGTGGCTAAAGGGCAGCTGTTTGTGCAACTGTGAACAGGGCTTGGACTCAGGAACTAAGGTGCCGGCAAAGGTGCTTGCCATGTGCATGGGGCTGGAGGAAGGATGAGAGGGGGCAGGTAGCTGGTGGTCCTGGACCATCATGTTCTGGCACCACAGTCTGTAACTCAAAACGATGTGATAATTCTACATGTGGACCAGCCTTCTGAGTCATTACTCCATTTGCGGAGGTCGGAGGATAGACTAATTTCTTTCAACATCCCATTAGCCTGAGCTATGACTTTGAAATACTCTGAGTTGTGCCATGGGTGCTTGCGTTCATATTCTTGCCCACGGCCCTGCAGCTGCTGGGCTGGTCCTCGTAGTTCCCTGCGCACCCAGCGCTGCCAGCTGCTCCACAACACACTCTCCTGGAACGATCTCATTTGGAACACACCTGCTTCCTACTGGTGCCCTGACCAGCACGTATCGCAAAGGCTTAACTGTATCTGGTGTATAAGCTCTCAGTTTGAATCAAGTGGGTAGAAAAGGGAATGAAGGAACAAACCCTCATGCAAAACTAACTCGAAACACACCAAGGGGTGACTCAAATCAGCCAAAGCAGGGGCGTGAGGCCAAGGTGCTGCTCTTAGGGACACGTTCCTGCAAGACATGGGCATCCAAGGACAGGGAGCACAGATGTCCAGCCTCTTTGATGGGACACCTGAAACAGACCCCTGTGGCTACTGCACCTGAGGGGTCATGGGACACAGGGGCTACAACTTGCTCCTCTTTGCCAAAGATTGTTAAAATTCAACAGTGAAATGCTTGTGTAATAATATCCCAAAAACCCTGTGAACTGTCCTATGGAACTGTCACCTTTCAAATGTGGTGATCTTGAGCCATTCCTTCTGTGTTGTCCTGGTCTCTGGTCCTTTCTAGAAACTTCCATGGATGTGTCCCTGGTTTGCAATGACTGTACTTCCCTCAACAGCATTCTCTGTATTGCTTTGTCTTGGCTTAGTTCACGCATTTATTTAAAAACATGTATTGAGAGATAATCTGTGTCACGTGATGTTGGAGCTATAGAAACAGCGGTGAGAGAGATGAGAATGTCCCTGCCCTTGTGGGGATTAAGTCCTCATCAGAGAGACAAGTATCATTCAGAAAAACCTCCAAGTTGTGAAACTAATACTTACTGAGCGCCTTCAGTGAGGCAGACATTGCTCCGGGCTCTGGGGATGCGACCCTAAATGAAAGGCACCAACACACACAACCCTGCCCTGAGCAGTTTGTATACTAGGAGGGGAGATAAAAATAAACAAAGTAAAGCACAGGGTGGGGCAAAAGCAGGGTTATAGTTGTTCGTATGGAAAATAATATCACAATTAATAATAATACAAGAATAAACTATTTCACGTACCCACACTATAAACCTACTTTTGCCCTACCTTGTATATAGTATGTGATTTACACTGGGTCCCCTAGAACACAGAGCAGAACCTGAGGCTAAATCACACACTAGCACTTCCTCTGAGAGTGAAATTGAGATTAGCAGGGATGAGAGAAAAGAGGACAAGGCAGAGAAAGAAGGAGAACAAATACAAGGGGTTGGGTCCCCAAGCTGGCTGAAGCTTCATAGAAAGCACAGTTACCCCATGTCAGGTGAAGCCTTGTGAATTACGGTGCTCCGGAACAGTGAAGGCAGAGGAAGCAGAATGGCACATTAAAAAAAGCCACACCCTCCTCCCGCCGACATGGACATCTGTGTCCCGTGCCCTGAATCTGACGGGCCTGTGGCTGTCTGACTGAGAGAGTGCAGTGGAGGCAACCTGGACCTGTCTCTAGGCCAAGGGGCTAAGTGATTGGTGACTTCCACTTCCTGGGTCTTGGAATATGTGCTTTTGAACCGGGCAGCCGGGTAAACCCAAACGGCCCTGTGGAGAGGCCCCACGTCAGAGAACGGAGCCTCCCAGCCTGGAGCCAGCTCCAACCTGCCAGCCCTGTGAGCAAGCAACCTTGAAGGAGGATCCTCCAGCCCCCCGGGAGCAGAGCTGCAGCATTCCCAATAATCCCTGGCCAAGTTACAGGTTCAAAAGCAACATTAATGATTACTGTTATCTGAAGCCATTAAGGTAATTTGTTACAAAGCAATCAATAACTAGAACGGAAGGGAGAGAAAATTAACCGTAGGCCCTTCTAATGTATTAAACAGAGTTTACCCACCAGCTGTCAACCCTACCGTCACACAGTTTGTGCCATCTGGCCCCTGCAGGTAGCTGCTAGAAAGGCAAGATCCCGAGACAGAAACACCAGCCTCTGTAGCGCAGGAGCCCGGCGCAGGAGATAAGCTCGGTCTGGAACAGCAATAATGCACGTCCATGATTCCTTCCACAAAACTCTTGGGGGAGGTAAGTTTCAGAATTGGAATTTTGAGGGTCTGAAAATAAAATACAGTGCACCCACCATATTGTACGTGACACCCTCAGCAGGGTCTGGGCAGCACCCCATAATCTCATGTGGTTTCAAAAGAAATTATGTATTTGTCACACTATGCAGAGTCAATACATTTCAATGGCCTCATGTCAAGTCAGATCACACTTTGCTGCTAAGTGAATTTGTGATAAAACTACATTTTGTTTCCACTTTTCAGTGCAAGGCACTGTTTTAAGTGCTCACATGCATTAATTCATTTACTTCTCATATCAACTCCATGAGGCAAGTGGGCCATTACTATCATCACCATTCTATAAAGGAGGAAACTGAGGCATACACAGCTAGGTACCCTGCAATCCCACGGCTGTCCCGTTCCCAGGTCTGCCCCCTTTCCCACAGTGGCACTGGCAAGTGCAAAGTTCCTGAAGCGCAAACGAATGTGCGATGTGGGAGGAGCTGACTGGCTGGGGGTGGTGAACAAGCAGCAAGTGGTACAGGACACATGGGGGGACTGGCCAAGGCTCCATCCTACGGGGTCTGTGTAGACTGCTCTGGAGGGCCAAGAATCCTGAGTACAGTATCTGGGTTGTTTGTTTGTTTGTTTGTTTGTACTGTTTCTGTTTGTTGGCTTTTGAACACCTTAATCTGATTATGTCTCTATAAATTGGTGCTGGCCTCCCCACACGGGCAGGAGTGCATGGAGGCAGGCGGACCGGTCACTCCTCCAGCCCACACCACTCAAACCCCATGTTGCAGGGTCTGTGGTCCCACAAACTCAAACAGTATAGTGAAAGCTTCAAATTGAGGAAATGCTAAGAACGAGAATGTGAAGTTCTTCTTAGCCCCAACTTAGCCACATTTAATTAAAAAGCCAAAGCGACTTAAAACTTTACTTGCCATCTACAATTTTGTTCCATATATTGTGGATCATCTCTGAGGTATTTCCTCACATAAATACTTCCGTATTTTGTATTAACTTTATCGCACTATTGCACTTTATGCCTTCTAGGATTTTGGAGCCAGTTATCGCTATTAAGATGCGGGACCCTCCCAGCCCCTGACAGCCTGTCTCTCCTTATCACAATTACCAGAGTGGACACCGCGTGTATCCTCCAGACTGCCATGCCACAATAAAAGCCCTTCTGCCCTGCATCTACCCACAGCCTTTAACAGAATTGGGAACGTTCTGCCTGCCAAATTCATCTGCAGGCCCCCTGGAAGGAAATTTTGTTTGACACACCACTGCCCTGTGGGGTTGAGACTATTAAACATCCAAAGGCACAGTGAAGATCAGGCATTTATAAGCTAGCACTTAACCATATTTCTTACCACAGCACCCTAAACTCTTCTCTCAAAACCAATGTGAGCCTCATATTTGTCAGTGTCGCTCTGTCATTTCCTCAGGTCTGTGCTGTCTGACACAAGCCATAGGTGGCCACTGAGCACTGGAAACACGGTGAGTCTGAATTAAGATGTGCTAAGAGTGCAAAATGCAAACCATTTTCAACACTTAGTAACACACACACACACAAAAGGAATGCAAAAATAGTTCATTAATAACTTTTATATTGATCACATGTTGACATGATAATACTTGGAGTAGGCTGAGCTTAATTAATTTGTTATTAAAATTAATTTTTTTCTTTTTAAAGTCACATCCTTATGTGACTATAAGCCAGTTGAGGAGAAAGAGTAAAGGAAGAGAGATGAAGAAAAAAGGGAAGGGGCACCAGGGAAGGGAAGGTAAAGAGAAGAGAGGTGAAGGAAAACTAAACTTTTCTTAATACTATTATTTATTTTCTCTGGTCTCAGTGGTATTTCCACAGTTCAACACGGTCTCTCATCTTCATAATTTTAGCCTATGGAGTCACAGTATCGTCGAAAGAAAGCAAAGCTGTACATGCCCTTCAGTATGTTTCTGTACGTGTGGTCTCTTATCAAGTCCAGAAATTTCACCTTTTCGTTCAAGGAAACACTTTGTGGCTTCTCTTTGCCCATCCAAAATGCTAGCACCACTACTCTTGTGGCCATTATCAAGTCCCAGAAGGGTGACATGGACACAGTACTCCAATACTGTGACACTCAGCCTGATCACCAGCACAGCTCCCCGGTGCCTGGTACGTGGGGGCAGGTACAGCTCAGGTGTGCAGCTCAGGTGTGCAGTTGGCCAAAGGCATGTTCCACTTCCTGGGTGGAATGGAGCAAGATTTCGTCATGCTATTCAGAACAGCAGGCAATTTAAAATTGTTTAAATTTTAAACAACTCATGACTGGTTTATTTCTGGAATTTTTCGTCTAATGTTTTCAGACCACAGTGGACCGTACGTAACTGGAATGGCGGAAAGTGAGACCATGAACAAGGATAAAGGGCTGTGTGCTGTCAGTCACTTTCTTCTCCGCCGTGCAAAACGTCTGAAACGTCACTGTCCCTGCTTTCCGACTCCGGAGAGCACTCGAAAAGTCAAGGCTGAGGACTGTAAGTCATCATCAGGTGCTAGTAATGCTAAGCCACAAAGATGACTTAAGAGTCTGTTCTTCTGTGTCAGCCACTGATTGTCTGAAATACAAACCACAAAAACTGGCTCAGCCTCAGTCTTCCAAAGCATAATGAGTGCCATGCATTTTCTGGGTAAGAACCTCCTTGGTAAGGCCCTGGAGCAGGACGTTACACACCCACCAATCTTTTACTAAATCCAGGGACTGAACCAAGCCTCACATAATCGATTGCTTGTCATCCAACGAGACAAGTATAGTTTAGCAATATGTGAAGACATTTCTTTCATTGTCATGAACCGCAGGGCAGCCGAGCTAGGCGCGTCTGCAGGCCTCCATCCCTGCCAGGAGAAGCCCCACGTCCCGGGGCTGCACGCCCACCCGCGCAGGGAAAGGAAGCCACTGCCCACTGAGGTGGAGACGCTGCTGCAGGGTCTGTCCTCACAGAGAGGCGGGGGGGGGGGGGGGGGGGGGGGGGATGGGAACGTCAGCTTCCATGACAGGCTCTCTGAAGCCTCACCCGCTGTAGAAACAGACCACTAGAGGCTGAAGGTTTGTGTGCCCCCAAAATTCATGTGTTGGCACCGAATCTCCAGTGCAACGGTATCTAGAAGTAGGGCCTTGGGGAGGTGATTGGGTCATGAGGGTGGAGCCATCGTGGATGGGATTAATGCCCTTAGAAAAGAGAACCCGAGAGAGACCCTTTCCATCACGTGAGGTTATAGTGGGAAGACAGCCCTGGATGCCCCGGGAAGCGCATTCCCGCCAGAAACCCGAATGCGCAGGCACCTTGATGTACAGGGTGCGGCAACAATGGGTTTCCAGTTGTGAGTATGCAAAACACGGAATTTATTCTTGACTTATTATTTATTTCTTTCCATATGAACAACTGGAAACCCACTTTTGCACCACCCTGTATATAGAGCAGGTCTTTGAAGAAAATCAGTATCACAAAATGAGAAGACAAGTACAATTACTTACGCCCCCTTCGGGTAGTAGGAGAATTACATAACTCTAGGCAGTGCAGGCTGCTGCAACAAAATACTATAGACTGGGTGGCCTTTAAAGGACAGACATGTATTTCTCACAGCTCGGGAGGCTGGAAATCTGAGGTCAGTGTACCCGCATGGTCAGGCTCTGGTGGGAGCCCTCCTCTGGGCTGCAGACTGCCAGCCTCTTGTTACACCTTCCCGCGGCAGAAAGGGGGAGCACTGGTCCCTGCACTGCCTCTTAAGGGCCCCGACCCCTTTCTTGTACCTCATGATCGTTACACCTCAAAGGCCCCACCTCCGAACACAACCACACTGGAGATAAGGTTTCAACATGTAAATGAGGCCCCCCCCCACCCCCCTCATTCAGTCTGAAACCTGCCTCCTGTGGGAATGGCATTCAGTCGTGGCTGCACTCACCGGTGTGACATGTCTTGGCAACAACGTGTAAGCACAGGTGCTGGACCCCACGTCCAAACAAAACATTTAAGAGCCCTCATATGTGTCTATCAGCCCTCTTGTTCTTGTCCTTTTGCCTCAAGAAAGGCACAGCCCATATTCATTCCCTCCTTCAGCCTCCTGGGACAGGAAGACTGTGAAGCAGAAGCGGAGGCCTTGTTAACCTGCAGCCAATGTAACGGACAAAGAGGAAACAAACTTTGTTCTCATAAGCCCTTGAGGTTTGTGGGATCGCTTGTTACCATGGGACAGTGACAAATACAAAGGACAAGATTAATAAACTGAGTAAGAAGACCTGGAAGGAACATTAGTAGCCTCAGAATATTTTCAGATAATATTGCATTCATAATCAGGATTAGACTATGGCAAAAAGGAGTAGTCAAAGATTTTAAAAGAGTGCATAAAATTGAAATTGTGTCTGAAACAAACGCCATGGGTGGGCTATATAATATACAAGAATTGGTGAAGGTCAGCTAGGTCATCGAGAACATTCTTCCCAAGTTGACAAGCTTGAGGATCTTGGGGATCTTGTTAAAATGCAGATGCTGGGTTGGTAGGTCTCAGACAGAGCCTGAGAAATGGCATCTCTCACAAATCCCACCAGATGATTCCAGTGCTGTTGGCTGGGGATTCAGAATTTCAGGACCACTGGTGCAGATCCTTGTGCTCAAAGCTCGGCCACAGACCAGCAGCTTCCTCACCTGGGGGCTTGTTAGAGGTGCCACGCTGACCCTCACATGTGTTTTGTGTAGCAGAATACAAAAGAAACTCCCTCAAACTGCACTTCTCGTAACAGTAGCATCAGGGCCACCTGTTTTTTTCGTTAGAAAATCAATTTCTTGGCCCCCACCCAAACCCACTGAATCAGAAACCCCAGGGGTGGAGCCCACCAGGCTGTTTTCTAAGAGCTTCCCAGGGGGTCCTCGTGCCCACCAAAGCCTGAGAACCACTGATTCATAAATAGCAAGGATGTCTCCCAGAACATGCAGCCAAGAAGACAGAAAGAAAAAAAGAAAAGAAAGTATAAGAAAAAAAGGTAAAGAAGAAGACAGATCCCCTATCAGAAGAAGTCAGAGCAGATGAGAGTGGATCCAGTGAAGATGGGAAGGGAGATGTTTTCAGATCAGCGGACCCATTAAATGTGGAGCAGACGACTAAGGAAGACCCCTATCCAGAGATGAGCCTGTAAATGTGCCAAAAATCATTCTAAGATCATCTATATAGGAAACAGTTTTATTTTTGCTGAATGAATCCCAAAGAACTCCCTTGTTGTTTTAATTTAGAAACTCTATCATTGATATTGGTACTCCTAGTCTCCTGCCCAAGGGGAGCAATGTGAAATTTAAAATGAGTAGAGATTAAATCCTCCTCTTGAGTTCCTTCCCATGTACCTTTCACATTACTTTAAAAAACTGTTTGGGCAAGCTATTTGGCATTTTCATATTTATTGAAGAGCACTAGAACAACACAGACATGATGTCACATAAATGTTGTACTTTCTTTGGTTATTGATGAGGCAATGTGCTCAAATTAAACGGTATGTGAGTTTTGCTACCTTTTAAATACATCAGTCCGACTTTCAAAAAAATATAATTTGGTTTGTCGTTAGAGGGCAGCCAATCTAGCTAAAATCTGTTCAGCAGCTTTGAGTCTAGTAATGTAAATATTAGACCATGTAATAAAGTTAATATTAAACACATGTGTCATGAAAGAAAAACATTACAAGATTTAGACAATACATTTAGCCTCTGAGGGCTTTTATTTTGACAAATCAGAGCAATGGAACATATGTTTCATTAGTAGAGGGAAGAAGTTACAAATATATGAGAATCTCCAATGACCTTTTGCAATTTGATGATCAACTCACCACTGAGCCCTTCTCAGGCCCTACCTGGCTCCAAGGAAGCAACAGCAGAGGTAGCCCAGGCTTTGCCCTGTGGAGCTTACTTACATTGTAGGAAATGCAAAGGGATGAAATCACTGCAGGTGGTAACAGGTGCTACAGAAGAATGAACAAGGTGCCTGGGAGAGAGAATGGGGTGGGCACAGCTGCATCTTACAAAGAGTGCTTAGGGGCCCGATAAAGGCAGAGACACAAAGAGTGACAAGCAGCCAGCCGTGCAAACTGCAGGAGGAGGGCAGTCCTGGCAGAGGGGAGAAGGAGTATACAATTCCTGAGGAGGGACGAGTTGAGGGTGGTCTAGGAAGGCAAGAGGGAGGCACAGGATGAGGCCAGACGTGTGAGCAGGACCAGACAGATATGTGCAGGCATGAAAAGCCATGGAGCATTTTAAGCAGGAAGAGACATTATTTAATTTTTATTTTTAAAATATCACCTGCATACCCATTAAGAATAGCTATTAAAAAACACACACAGAAAATAGCATGCGTTGGCGAGAAGGTGGAGAAATTGGAACCCTTGTGCATCACTGGTGAAGCTCTGTGGAAAACAGAGGTTGGTTCCTCAAAAAATCAAAAATAGAATTATCTTCTCACCCCGCAACCCCACCTCTGGGTCTGTATCTAGAAGAACTGAAAGCAGAGACTCGAACTGCCATTTGTACACCGATGCCCACGGCAACATGATTCACGATCACTGAAAGGTGAAGACGGCCCATGGTCCGCTCTCGGATGAAGGGATCAACAGAATATGGTGCGTGCACACACTGGGGTGCTGTTGACCATTAGGGAGGAAGGACGTTACACAGGCTACAGTGTGGGCGAAGCTGAAGACATTATGCTAAGTGAAGTAAGCCAGACAAAAGAGGATAACAGTTGTGTGATCCCACTTACATCGGGAACCTGGAGCAGCCAGACTCACAGAGACAGGAAAGTGTGTAAGAGGGTGGTCACCCGGAGCTGGAGGGCGAGAGCAACAGGAAGTCTGTGTTTCACAGGGTGAGTTCCCGTCTGGGGCGATGAAAAAGTTCTGAAGATGGATAGGAGTGATGATTGTAAACTGTACAATTGAAAATTATTTAAATGGTAAGTGTTATGTTATGGATATTTGCCACAATGTTTTAAAAATGCTAGAGACCTTTAAAAACACAAATTACTCTGGCTGTCAGGTACAGAGTGGGCGGGAAGAGGGCAGCAGTGGGAGAGGGAAGGCCAGCTGGGGGACGGTGAAAGGGGGTGGCAGCTGGACCTTGGGAGGGCAAGCCTCTCTTCTGGAGGGAGGCCCCTTAGCAACTTGTTTTGTGGCAACGATACAGAAGTATCTGCCCCGCCCCACCACCGTAAGTAGGTTGAGCAAAGATACTTGCATTCCCATTCCAATGGGTTACACTTTGGGTCAACTTAATTTCAAAGACAACCCTGAGGCTCCCGTCAGTGTTGTGTGTTGTGGGTGTGTGTGGGTGCATGCACACAGTGCCTTGCAGAGGGGCAGCAGCATGGTGCCACACTCTGAAGTGGGAGAATCCTCATGGAAATCCACGGGGGCTGTCTACTCAGATTTCCAGCTATTCATTTTACTGAATTTATCGGAGTGGAAAGGCTCACAAAACAGTACAGGTTTCAAGTGTACAACTCAACAAAGCATCTGCACACTGCATCGTGGCCCATCACCCCCAGCAAAGTCTCTTTCATCCCCACCCACGCCCCCTGTGCCCACCTCCACCTACTCCCACCCTCTGGTCCCTCTGGCTATCACCACGCTTGTCTGTGTCTGTATCTGTGTGTTATATGAACAGTTTTTCTTAATCCCTTCACCTTCTCTCCTCCAGCCCCTCCAGCCTCCTCCCTCTGACAGCTGTCAGTCTGTGCCATGTGTCCATGCCTCTGTTTCTATTTTGTTCCTAACCATACTTTAAAATCACACAAAAAAATGGATAAAAATACGAGGCTTGTCAGTTCCAAACTCCTATATGATAGACAGTGGACTACTCCTAAACACTTGGCTGTTTTTATTTCACTATATACTAGTATTGCCTGGTCTCTGTGGATTTTATTCAATGAAGATTTTATAGTATAAATGGATAGATTCTTACTCCACCTCCATAACATATACATATGGGGGGGGATGGATAAATGGATTACCCCCATTTTTAATTATTCCTTTCTCTTTCTTGAACGTTTGGTAATATGCTGTTTTCCTCCCTGATTTTTTCAGTTTCAGGTTAAGTTCTTTTGGTCTCTGCAGTAGAAACTGTTTGAAATGTCTTCTAAAGATGCGAAAGCAGCTTGCACACGTAGCTTTAGATTTGTCTTCCAAAGTGATACGTGACATGTTATAACATAACCACCACACAGAAGGATTTTTTTAACAGTACGTTTGGCAGACCGAGGCCCAAGCGTGAAAAGACTGCTCTTGTCTGAGACCTGAGAGCAGTATCTGAATACCCCCTCTCCGTGCTCAAGGCCTGTTCGGGAGTGATTTCTTCCTTACAAGTGAAGGGCTTGGCTTACGGAACACTTTTAGTCTTTACTTTGGCTTTTCCCTCCTCCCTTTACAACTTGTGAAAACCTGTAAGTGCATCGCTCGGTGAAAGAATTCAGAGTGTGGTGCTGAATTCTGTTCCGTCCTGAAAGGAACATTACAGAACAATCCCCGCTGGCGCAGGAACACAGAGCTCCCATTTGTGAAACAATGCCCTTCTGGTTTTTAACTCTCTGACTTCCCGACAGTCATTTGCAAGGAAACAAGGCGTCAATGCAGCATTCTTGTTTGTACTGATGAAACTGTCACTTCCGAAGGAATTAATATTCAGAAATGTTGACATCTGGCGCAGCAGCCAAAGTTCTGCGAACCGTTCACCGCACAGGCCGGAGAAGACGAGCGGCCCAGGGCCCCGCAGACCCTCTGCACACCCCTGCGTGCGTGGCCTTGGACTGCGCGTCGGGAAGGTTCTGCTTCTAACTGGAAGCATACTCGTACTCGATGCTTTTGCCAGCTGGGAAGCTGAAACTTTTTGAGTGTGAGCAGAAAAATGTGCTCGGTGACTTTTCAGGGGAGGGCTTTTGAAAACTGAGATTTTCGCACCACGACTCCTCCTGCACAGCACATAACTTACCGGTTAAATTAACGGTTTCCATCAGCTCTAAAGTGAAACAAATTAGAGCAATGTTGTTGGGACTAACTCACTGGTTTTCCAGGGAAAGTCAGTTCGTTTCACTCTAATCTTCTGCAACCCGAGTGGAACTTTATTTCTCTTGTGCTCAGGTTTCCAAGCGAGACCATATCCCAGGTTTCAACGGCACTGCCCTGACCCAGATGAGCCGGCTGGGCCTCACCGTGAGCAAGCAGTAGCAGCCGCCTTTCAGAGAGCTCGCGCTCTGGTAACTGTGTTCTCCATAAATCAGACGCAAGTGGCATTTCCGTACTAAATATACACATTTGCAAAGCGCTTTAGAAACTGACTTTAGGACTTTATACTAAATAGTTGCCAAGAAAAGAGATGCTGTTATATTAATATTTAAATCCGTTAAGTTGCCATTGTAAGTTTCTGTACAATGCGATGTGAAAATCAGGGTCAAGTCCAGCGTTCGCTTGAGGAGAGGCACAGGGGAGCTGCTGGAGACGTCACATTTCCGGAGAGCATTTTGCACTTTAGCATCTGTGTCACACTTAATAACTAAAGCAGAAATTAAATGGCCATATAAGTGGCCAGAAATGTCTTTTATAGATTTTCCAATGAAGAAAAAATGAGAACGGCCATTTGGTCTTTACAAAAGCCACACACACGTTGCGCTCCACTGCGTCTCGGACTTGTCGCGTGCACGAACGCCCAGGAGATCAGATACAGACATGAGTGGATTTGGTTCGGCCGGAGCTTGGGAATCTGCATTTCCAGCAACCTTGCAGGAGAAGCCGTGCGCCACATCTCAGCAAACACTTCACTCGCTGATGACACCACCCACATGTTTGACAGGGAAGATAGTCATCAGCGATCGGTAAGCGAAGAATGGAGATTTCTAACCAGCATATGTCGTACGATACTACTCCAGTGGGAAAAGGCATTTCTTTGTGCCGGGAAGAGGGAAAAACCCTGCTATTTCCCTAAGCCATGGGGGTGCCATGTACACCGCAACGACAACAGTTAATAACACTGTATAGTATTTCTGAAAGCTATGAAGAGGGTAGACCTCAAAAGTTCTCATCACAAGAAAAAAATGTTTAACTATGTGTGGTGAAGAATGTTAACGGTATGTGGTGATCATTTCTCAATATTATACCTCTGAAACGAATATGTTACGTGTCAACTATATTTCAATTTTTGAAAATTAACCTGCCATTTAAAACAATGACCGGTCAGAACTGTTCCCGCTCTTCGGAAGAGAGGCATGATTCCTCTCTAGCCTCAGACACCCACTGTTTGGGAAAGACGGCTGAGCAGGCCTGAGTGTGGAAACCGAGACCCTCCAGAAAAGATTCTAAAAAGAACCATCAGAACAGACAAGACACCAAATTTCTCCCCATGAGGAAAGTCACAGACGCAGGCGGCCATGGGGCTGAGAGGGAGAGCCCCCGCGGCCCCGCCTGCAGCAGGCGGCTGATGCTCTCGGATCGTGAGGCATCTGCAGCCTAAGGTAGCTAAAGGGTGTTTGAAAATGGAGATGTGTTAAACATATGCTCTCCTGCACTAGTTTCCACCCTCCAGAAAGAACAACCATGGGATCAAAGGTAGGGCCCATGCTTCACATCTGGGTCCACACAAGAGACAGGGCACTGAGGTGACGAGCACAGCACTGGAGGCAGGAAACTGAAGCAAGATGTGACCAGGAAAACCGTTTGCCCAGCCCAAGAGTCCCTGGAGATGTTGAGAAGGATCACAGGTTTTCCAACGTGAAGATGCAGTCCTGGTGCGAATTATGCATAAGATTATAGGGGAGAATGGCTCCCACCCATTATAAAACTTTGGGCCATCTAAGCAACTGATATCTATGCTGTGTAGACAGAGAAAAAATCTAGGGAAATACACAACAAAACGTTAACTATATTTTAGTGGTAGGATTGTAGATGAGTATTTTTTTTGCTTGCTTATATTTTCTAATTAAAAAATAAAATGTATTACTCAGAATTGAAAGAAAAGCATTCTTTTAATTATGCAAACACACACACACAATGATGCCACGTCCCAGTGGAAGTGGTACCTAGGCTCGGACCTCCGGAAGAACGAGGTGTTGGCCAAGTTAGGAATGGGGTGAATGAGAGGCTTCCCAGGGGCCAAGGTGTTAGGACAGGGAATCGCTCGCTGCACTGAGAGACCTCAGGAGGGGTGGCCGGGGAGGGTGAGAAGGAGCCGAATGACGCAGGCTCAGACTGGACCGGCAGTCGTGAGAGAGAGCACACTGAGCCTCGGAGGCCAGGGAGGCAGCATGGTTTTATTCTGTATGATTTATATGTTATATATATCAGGATATGGGCACAGCTGTGGGGGGAGAGAGGTGGGCAAGTGTGGAATCCAGGAGTTAGTTATGAGCACTTTGCTGCTCCCTGGCAAGAGGGGACCCTGACTTTGAGCACAGTAACGAAGCCAGAATGAACAGGTCTTAGAGACAGATGGGCTGAGGAAGAGGGAATCCCCCCCCCAAAAAAAAACATCTCTAGGGCTTAGAGGTTGAGCAATTAAGTGGGTGGAGTTTCCATCTTCTGAGATGGAAACTAAGAAAAAACAGGTTTTGGAAAGAAAGCAAAAGCCTTGTTTTAGAAAAGTTAAGTTTGAAGAGCTCATAAAATGTCCCAGGGAAGGTAATCAATAAAAGATTGCCTAAATGAGAAGTCATGGATGATCTGGGAGTCGCTGGTATTCAAGTAGAGAAAGTGTATATTTTATCATTCAAACTGGGACACTTTTGAGAGTGAAAGGGAACGCTGCTAATTAAGACTCTGGCTAAGACAGTAGGTGAAAGAGGGCCACCCCTCAGAGAGTATGGAGAGTGAAGAGAAGGAAGCCTACTCCTGACCTCTGATGAATTCCAGTGAATATCTTTAAGTAGGAAGTAGAGGAGGAAGGACAAAAATACAGACCGAGAGAGGAAATCCAGGAGAATGTGCTTACATGGGAGCCAAAAGAAAAGAGTATTTTAAGAAGGGGAATGCTCAGCTAAGTAAAACACAGCCAACAGCAGCTCTAATGCAATTGTAGGGAAATGTCCGTCAGATTCGGCAGCACGGAAGCACCACTGACAACCTTCGTGAAAGCCGTCCGGGTGGGGAGGTGGGGCAGAAGCCGAGAGGCTGAGTAGAAGGGCGAGAGGACATGAAGAAGCAGAGCCTGTGTGTACAGGTTTCAGAGGAGTCTTGGCTGGAAGGGAGAGTGTAGAGATGTAACAGCCGGTGCAAGGGAACGTGGGGCGAGGGCCAGGGCCGCAAATGTGTCATCAGAGACACTGGAGTATGTTAGATGATGGAAACGATGCAGAAGAAACTTTCTTCTAAAGTAATAAATCTACTGGAATGTTTATAGTAACTTTGGTCACAGTAGCAAACACCTGGAAATAATCCAAACATGCATCAACAGGAGAGAAGGTGAATACAGTATGGTACAGTCACACAATAGAATACGACACAGCAGTCAAAAGTAATGACCTACCGTAACACTGTAACATGCATGAATCTTGGCAATATAAGTTTAAAAAGTAAATCCTAAATAATTACATATACTATGACATTCTTTATAAAGTCAAAAATATCCTTTAAGGATTCTAAATAGATGCACTACAACTGTGTTAAACAGAGGGGAAAGGAAGAATTAAGAAAAAGGAATTTTAAATGATACTCACCTGAGGTCAAGGAAACAGGGTGAGGGGGAGATGGAGCAGGACTTGGTGTTGGGCTGAGAACAGTTTCAGCTTACCGACTTTTGTTCCAAGTGGTGGGTTTACAGATGTTTACTGCAGTGTAAAAAGGAAAACAAAACCACAAAGTAACTAAATGCTCCAGGGAGCCATGATGAGATCTATGTTCGGAGTAAGGTATGAATCACAGCTGTGATTAATCCAGGTCTGCATACCTGAAGTCCGATGGTCAGGACTGTGGCAGAGAGAGTTCGGTTGGTCAGTCCTGTGATGATTTCCAGATCGTCACAGAATACTCCTGTGGATTACACAGCCCTCTCCCACGTCACAGTTACTGCAGAGGAGAGGGGACTGCCACACAGACTGAAGCAAACGCTAGAAAGAAAATTCCTTCTGTCTTTACGAAGAAGGCAATTCAAGGCATTTTCTATAGAGAGCAGAGAGATAGTGCGTGCCCCTGGATTCTGATATTTCCTCTTACCTCTCTTTCTGGGCATCAGAGAACATTCAGTGCACAAATGCATGCATTTTGTTTGGGGGCTATTTGATTTTCTAAAGCTATTCTTGCTTCAATTAACAGCAGCCACTTAATTGTCTCATGTATGGTGAAATATTCTTTCTGAAGTGATTTTATTAGTGAGATTTCTATTGATGTGAGATAATATGCCTGCTGTGATTTAAACACAGTCACGTAATTCAGTCATTTTATTAATAGCCCAAAACCGCCAAAGGCTACTTAGCAATTTTATTGAAGCTAGATTTTTCCCAGTTGAATACTCTATTTTCATGTCTCCCTATGGGAGCTACTTTATTAAATTTCCTTTTACTCATTTCAGCCCATGTCTTTCATTTATCAAGATCACATTGCATTTTAAGAACATCTAAACTATTTGTAATTTCTCCCAAATTTGTGTCATGTGCAGACTCATTCCATTTTGAGTTCTTTGCACTTGCACTTCCGAATGCTGCAGAAACATATGGGTAAAAAATCGAAACAGACACTCGACAGTAAGCAAGTCAGAAGTTCGCTACAGATGAGGCAAATGGGGTAGGACAGCTTCAAACGACTCATTTCTCACGGCTTGGCCGGCAGCTGCCACGCAGGCCTGCAGGAACGCTCACAGTAGCGTGGCCTTTGTTCTGTCTTCACAATCCCAAAACACTCTCCAGGCTGGAGGTGGGGGCTGCTAATCACTGAGTTCCTAGGGGTTACATTAACCAAATGTTTTTGCTGGAAACAGATTTGGCCCTGTTCTCTCCCCCAGAAATTCTTCCAAGCAGAATGCAGGGTTATATAATGTGATGTTTTAATCAGCACCCACAGCACTGTTGCTCTTCAGACTGTGTCAGCAGGCTGCACAGCAGTCTCTCAGTGAGACGGCACAGCTGTCAGCCAGATTTCCACCTCTCCTTCCAGACTTCAATGAACTTGGGGATTGTTCGTTTGCTAATCTCTTCATTAATTTAAATGAGTACAGAGTCCAGTATGCATTTAGTCAATTATGGGGTAAGGTCTAGAAGATCCAGGTCAGCTGATTGAACTGTGAAGATCTCATTGGGTTCCCCACCTCCCACATTTCACTGTTGCCTTCCTCCCTTTGAACGAAGAGGCAATGATCTTGCAAGCCAAGACTTGTGATTTGCAAGATCCAGTGTCTTGGAGCTTAAAGGCTGAGACAAAGGAAATAAGGCCCAGAGTTCCTGCCATAACAGAAGTTTGGAAGGAGACTAGAGGAAAGCCAGGCCTCCTGGCCTCCACAGAGAAAGTGTTCACACCCTGAGCAGGACTTTCAGACAGGCGAAAAGAAACGCTGAGATGCTAGGTCCTGCCCCACACTGACTGAGTCTTCTGCTGCTGACTGCCTCCGTTATCCTAGGTGATCCCTTTACCTGTCTCTACCTCACTCTTTTCGTCGGTCAGAACGCAGTAACTGCGTGGTGACTGCTAGTTACAAAGCTCTATGACAAAGTTAAGTACAAAACCAGCAGATAATGACACCCTTCAACTTTATCTTTAGAAACAACATAATGATCACTCATGCAAATGATATTTACTGAGCAGCTATTTTGTGCTAGAGCTATGTGCCTATGCTGTACTAGGTACTGGAAACAAAGAAAGGAAAAATGGACAAAACTGATACTTAAGTGATGCCTAAGATCATCTTGCAACCATGAGACAGCATTGCTTAAGAATAAAAATGTGTCAGGCTGGAGATGGTGGAGGAGAAGGATGGGCCAGTAGATACCACTGAGTGAAGGAAGTAGTTCCTCTGAGCTCCCTGCCCCAGGGTTCTGGGTAGCTGAGATAATGAAACGTGTCATTGTTTAAGCCCCTCTTGGTGGGTTTTCTGGCTTTGTAGCAGATGACGTCCTGAGTGCTACACTGTCTTCCCACTGCCAGCTGCCCCGAGACCTTTTCACACTCTTGGCTTATCAGGTTCAAACCAGAATCCGATGGTATTCAGAAAAAGTATTATTGTGCCCCTAAGATTTTATTAGGACTGCAGGAGCCCTTGCCACTTACCTCTGCCCAAAATGGGCCGGCCCGTCCGTCCTCAGCGGCCTCTGGCAACCGGACCAGCACACCCCAGTGTAGGCAAGACAATGTTCTTCCTTTTGTCTCCCCTCCCCACCCGCCCCCCAGCCGAGCCACCCTTGTCTGATGAAAGATTTTTCTTTCATTAGTGTTTCAATCATCTGACTTTCTAAATACAATGAAACTTCATCTTCACAATGCTTCAAGCCATCAAATAGATGACATAACCAACTTAAAAATGTTCATTTCACGTCACACTAGATTACTTTGTTAGTAAGTCCATAAAGCGATCGTCTAGGGCAGGCTTTAATACTAATATCATCAATACTAATATTATTAAAATGTCATTTGACCAGTGTGTAATCTTGCCTTCAGTGCTGAGTGGGTACTCTCCACTGCATCTCCTTCGTGGAACTCCGTCCACACAGCCGTGCAATAAATGTCTTTCCCCATTTACCTTTTGCTTCACTTGCCTGTTTTCTCACTTTTTTTTTTACATAGTGCCAAAGGTTCTTATCTTCTTTTGTACTTAACTTCTTTTTTCTATTACAGATGTAGAAACTTTCGGGAGACTCGGAAGTGCCCATAGACGTTGACTAGACCAGGATTATTGCTTAGGATCCCTTATGTCATCTGGTTCTCTGCCAGTCCACGCTGTGGTCAGAATTCTCTTTCTAAAATGCATACCTGATCATTATCCATGTGGATTTATAACCATAAACTCAAATGGAAAGGAAAGATCATGTTTATTTAAATGAGCTTAAACTTTATTCTGCACCCATGGTTGTATTATGGAGAAATTCAATGTCAGTCGTGAATCCACCCCCCCCCCCCCCCCGCCCTCCTTTGGTTCATGCAAAGGCTCTGGAGCATTGAAGCTTCTTTGGTCTCCAGCCAGCAAGGCTCACTGCTGAAACGCCCAGTGTGTGAGCCGCCCTGTTCCTCGGAGTCTGGGGAGAGGCTCTTCCTGTGCCCTGGGGCCAGGCTGGAGGCCCCTATGTTTGCCCAGCCTCACCTGGAGCATTGCTCTGTCCCACTGCTGACCAGCTCAGGCCCCCACATCAGCTGTCAGCGGGAACAGAGATACAGGTACGGTCCTGCCGCTCCCAGAACCCTCTGACTACGGGTCTGTCAAAGTCCCGGAGGAACTGGTCTCTCCCTTAATACCCTCACAGGCTCCCTGCCCCTCTCTCCACTCAAAGACATTGATTCTTCTGTAAGCTTAGATTCTACAAACTCCAGACATACCTCTCATAATGCAGCAGCTTCTCCTTTGCCCATCTTCCAGCCTGACCAAAAGCCCTGAGGCAAGAAGACAGAAAGGGCCTGGATACCAGAGTCGAATGAAGAAAGGAGAAAAAAGAAGGAAAAGGTATTTTAAAAGATTATCCTATCACTTGATTATATCGCTGACCTGTTTAAAAATCCTTCCACGATTTTCCAGTTGATTCCATATTCAGCCTTTCCCACCCAGATGTGGGGCTGGGGGCGGGGACTGAAAGTTCTAACCTTCTAATCACATGGTTGGTTTCCCTGGCAACCAGATCCCATCTTTACGTCACCTTATTAACTGGTGTGGTGGTAAGTGGTTTGTTATGAATATTAAGATATCTTTATTACTCTTACCATTTGAGAAATTCAGGTGTTTTAAGAGATCTGTGCCAGAAATTTGGGTGTAGGTTTTGTGTGTATGTCTATGTCTGTGTGTGTGTAAATATATATATATATATATATATATATATATATATATATATATAAAATAAATCACAATATCACAGCTCCCTATCTTAAGGTCAGTTGATTAGTAACCTTAATTCCATTCACAGCCTAAATTCACCTTTGCCACATAATGTAACAAGTTCTGGAGATTGGGACATGGTCATCTTTGGGAGGCTGTTGTCCTGCCAACCAAAGTGTTTATAGAAACAGAACCAAGAGGATGTGTGTGTGTATGTAAAGAGATTTATTTTAAGAAATTGGCTCATAAGACTATAGAGGCTTGAGAAGTCCAAAATCTGGTAAGAGAGTTTAGCAGGATGCAGACTCAAGAAAGTTATAGTTCAATTACAAAGGCAGTCTGCAGTAGACCCAAAAAGAGCCAGTTGCAGATGGAGTCTGAGGGTAGGCTGCTGGAAAACTGTCTTTTGCTTGGGGGAGGTCAATCTTTTGTTCTATTTGGGCCTTCAACTGATTGGGTGAGGCCCACCCATATTACGAAGGACAGTCTGCTTTACTTGGAGTTCACTGCTTTAAATGTGAGTATGATCTAAAAACACTCTTACAGAAATATCTACAAGAATGTTTGGTCACACATTTGAGTACCACAGCCCAGCCAAGTTGACAAATAAACTTAATCATCACAGCATTACTCCACCAAAAAGTAGAAATGTCTCAATAATCCATTTATACTTATGTCTCGATATTCCCATCAAACCTGCCCTTTCTGGTATGCTACAAAGCAGACACTCTTTAGCTGCCAGTGTTCCATCCAAACTGTTTCTAATTTACCCTTTAAAACTTTCTTAAGAGATGCTTTTTCTGTGCATTTTCCTAATATGTAGAGTATATTATGTGCCAGGCAGTATTCAGGTTTACAGGCATTAGCTACCTTTTGACAGAATTAACTATGAGGCCACTAACTCTATTATTTTCCTCATTTGGGAGAGGAGAAAACAGAGATACATAGAAATTAAGTAACTTTCTCAAAGTCATGTGATCAAGCAGTGGCCACAGGCAGACAAATGGAAAAGTTGGGGTCCAAACACAGTGGCCTCTAGGACCCTGGTCCTAACCCCTATGGTAGGGCGCCAGAGCAGAGAAGTCACCTGTGCGCTTATCAGCACTGCCTATCTTCCACCGTACTTAACGTGGGGCTGCAAAGCAGACTGCTAAAAAATCATTATGACTTCCACCATTTCAAAACTTTTTTGAATCGAAATATGTTTTGATGAGCTGCAGCCTCTGAGTCAGCCACAATCCCCGTCTTCTCATGGTTTTTCTTCCTCTTTTCTTCAGGCACTTATGTGCCCTGCCCGCCCTCTGAAAGCAATGGAACTTGCAACCTCAGCTTCAATTTGTATAAAGACCACAGCCACCATTAACTTGTTCATGGTTGTCTCCCTCCCAGTGCTTAAGACAGTGATAGCTGTCAGATGGGACGGAGTTAGAAGTGCGCACTCAGAGGGGTTATAGCTGCCAGAATCACAAAGTCGGAAGGGGGCAGTCCTCACACTCCAAAGCCCGTGTGCTGCTCACTACAATGTGATGTGTAGGGGGTGTTTCATTCCGCATGTTTATAGGGTCCTTCAGTTCATTCAGATAAAGTTGTCATACATGAATAATAAAGAGAGATTGGCTTAGGAGAATAAAAGCTTCTGACACAATAAATCAAACTTCATGGAAGACATCGCTGTGATAGGTGGTGTTTGTGGGTAGGAGAGCTCTGCATAGCTCTGCTCCCTAGGAACTGGTGCTTACAGCATCCCTCTTCCGTAAGTTAAAATCCCGAGCTGTCTCAACCGTGAATGGAGCTTTGAAGAACAAGGCGAAGGGGGCCTACACCCACGAGACTTCAAAGGTTGGAGGTCTACACCGACTTCCTCCTGGGCACGCCCTTTCCCCAGAGAACTGACCTATGACAGAAACAGATACAAAATAAACCAAGCCGCACCCCAGACCACGCCCCTTCACCAACCTCAATTAAGATTTCTTAGACAGGAAAGCCCGACAGCGCTACTCAAATATGAAACGACCCCTGATTTACAAATGTTATTGTTCTGCTCTAATAGGCCATACGTGGAGGCAGGATGAAAACAGAAAAATGATGAAGTTACAGGGGACTCAGCACATTTTCTCAGTAAATCACACAAGAGTTTGCTGTGAAATAATGCAGGAAGTCAATAAAATGTATGTAACACGCACATAAAATGATACGTGCTAACAAGGGCGAGGGTCTTTCCTCAAAAGCATTCCGAATGATATATGCAGCAAATTTACACCCTTTAATCACACAATCTGGCATACTGTTAAAAATAGCACAAAATATCTCACAAAATTAGTTCTCTCATAAAATGTCCTACTTCATTTTGCAGAAATAAAATTATTTAAATAGTAATTTTAATTTTCTCTTAAATGCCTGCTTTTTTTCATTGACAGAGATCCCCAAATTCATGTCCCCCCTCCTTCTTAGCATCAGAACTCCAGTTTTGCTCTGTCCTCAACGCACCCAGCTACAAGGCTGCTGTTCCAGCCTTCTGTGCTTCTCCCTATGGCCCAGTGACTCAGTGGGCAGCGCAGGGTAAACAGAACTCCTGTGTGGAACTTTGTGGAAGTCTGCTTAATGGGAATTGACTCGGCTGGAAGGAGGAGATTTTTGTCCTCTCTCCCTTCTTCATCCAGCTGGCTGGCTCACAGGCAGAGTGGACTGAGGTGCAGCTGAGATGGTGGGGTGTTGGGGGAGGTCATTGAGAGGATGTGACCACCAGCTGACCCACAAGCTGGCCCTGGGCATTAGAAGCTTCTTACCCCCATCCCTGTCCTTGGAATGTACATTCTGCCACCGTCCCCACTCTAGGAGCCATTTCAAGGACACGCCTGGAATGAAATGTGTGGCTGAGACCATCCTGAACTGTGTGTGGGGCTGAACCCTGCTATGGCTGCTGTGTAAACTTCTAAAATTCTGAAGGGTTGGTGTGAAGGTCTACATACCTTGCAACTGCTGGAGACAACCATGTACACAAGTTCCCGTGCTAATTACACCTGCAACCTGCCCACATGGAATGGTCTGCCTCTTTCTTTTCTCTTTCCTTGCTCTCTATGTACCTGGGCCAGTTTTGGTTTTCATCTGGGGAACTCACAGGACGGTGAACCAACATGGAGCATAAAGGAAGGGGACCCGGATGTTGATCACCAGGGAGCTGCTATCCCAGCCCTAAGTTGCCTAACTCCAGACTCCTTATTTCTGAGAAATAAATAGACCTTATTTTGTTTAAACTATCTTTAATTCTCAATAACTATAGCTGAAACATATCCTGATGGGTAGACCTCACTGGACCCCAAGCTCCAGTATTAAAATAAAACATGTTAAGGCTTTTTGTTTGTTTGTTTCTCCATTTTAAGCAGTTCGTCTCAGTCCCTATATCTTACTTGCTGGTATCTCACCACGAACACATTGACAGGAGACTCATCTGACTGACTAGATAGAATAACCAACTCATTTCTCAAGACACGCATGGAGAAGGACAAGGTTCTTCCTTGTCCCTACACTGATTTCTAATCAGAAACCAAGAATCCAAAATGCCAGTTTATGAGCAGAATCACTCTGGCTTCCTCCATTAACAAATAAATTTACCTACAAATCTTTCAAATCTAGACTTGCAATTTACTGCATTCCAGTTGATAAAATCTGGAATTTACCGTGGTGCATCACCACTCATGATTTCTGAAGCACACAAAAGAGCACACTCAACTTTTCTAAAGTCAACTCAACCCAAACGTTCCATGCCTTCGGAAAAAGTCCATTTAAAACCTGAAGCTGGGCCAGTGAACACAGAACAGGCTTCACACCCTGGTTTGGGTGATGACCTTCGCTAGGGGTTGCTTTACTGGTCTATCCCCAGGGTTCCCTATGAGTTATAAGTCAGATTCCCAGTTCAATAACCTGATTAATGCTAATCAGTCTTTAGTTTGATTTTTTTTGACACCTATACCTCGAAAGAGGTGCCATGTATTTCACCCTGCATCACGTCAGAAGGCATCTCCTGTCTGGTTTTCTCACTTTCAGGGATGCCAAGACCGATGAGAGACTGTAGCTCCCCGTGGACACTGTAACTCATGCTCGTGCCACCAACCGATGACCACCGCCTACCTCAGTTATTTCCTGAGAGCTTGCAAAACAGTGATGTTTTCCAAACTAGGATTCATCCTGCATTTTTTAGTTGAAATTCTGTGCAGAAAACCATTCCCTCATCCACCAAAACGATTTGGTTACCCTGAATAATAGTGTATATCAGAAAGCCAAGATGGAAAACTTAATTTTTTCTTTCCTTATCAATTTTCAGAGTAATGAGCTGTGGCCTGGCTTCATTTGTTCTTAGCTGACTTAAAAGGCCCCAAGTACAGCATGCTCATCGCTGCCCTGGCCACGCATACCGACGAGCGTGCAGCCACTGCTCCTTCCACAGCCGGTTCCCTGACCCCACGCAGCTTTTCTCTATGCGGCGGGAGCACTCAGGCGGTACACAGAACGGGAAGACGAGGCAGGGCCAGCCTCAGCGAATGCTGTGAAACAGAGGCCTCCCTGCTGCTCTGTTCAATACCTGCCTGGCTAGCTCCCCTAATTCCCAGTGCTCTTAAAATACCATTTGCTGTCTGGCCCCAGGAGCAAACCCTTACGTAAACCATGGAATTTTAGGGATAGTGGTGCATCAGTGCAGGTCCCTCAGGTTAACAAACGCACCCCCACTCCCATGAGGGGTGCTGATAACTGGGGACACTGTGTGTCTGAGGAGGCAGGGAGTGTGGGGGAAGTCTCTGCACCTCCTGCTCAATATTGCTGTTACTCTAAAGCTGCTGGAATAAAGAGGAAGGAAGGAAGGAAGGAAGGAAGGAAGGAAGGAAGGAAGGAAGGAAGGAAGGAAGGAAGGAAGGGAGGGAGGGAGGGAGGGAGGGAGGGAGGGAGGGAGGGAGGGAGGGAGGGAGGGAGGGAGGGAGGGACCACTGGGCTGCCCGGAGCTGCGTGCATCATCATCCCTTCTCCACCAGCTCCACTACGTGGTGCCTGATGCCCCCAGACTATTCCTCTCCCCACCTGGGTACAAGTTCTTGTGATGTCCACCTCTTATTTTCTGTTGTCAACGTGTTCAAATTAACGCACACCAGGGTTTTAGACTGGGGTCTTAAAAACCTGATGTTATCACCTTCAAGTACTCTAACAAGGACAGTAGGTGGTGCTGATTGGTATGAAATGTTTGTCGAGTCCTCCGCTGTTCCACTTCTCAAGTCACGTTGCAACTCCGATGTGCCTGTTTTACTCTCAGCTGGACTGGGAGCTTCTCGAGGGCAGGACTTCATCTTAGCCATCTCTGCATCCTCTAGCACCTGGCATGGCTCTTGGCCCCGTATTCGGTGCTCAACAAATATTTTGAGTGAGAAGGTAAAATGAAATATTTTCCATTTAAGAAAAGAACAAGTGCTGTATATTATATACACACCAATCTCTACCAGAGCTTGGGGTAGAAAATAAGAAGGGGCCCCCCTCTCCGATCACTAACACCTCAGCCACAGTGAACTGCGCCTTGGCGAAGGAAAGCACAGAAATGGAGCGGTGCCCCAGGGGCTGAGCCCCGTCTACACAGCGAGCGGTTGAATTACAGCTTTCAGAAGATGCTGTTGTTTAGCACCGAATGCACATTGATTTAAATAAAAATGCCGCTCACAGCAGCTAGCTCGCTAATGAACACTGCGAAAACTCAAAGTAACCATGCACCGTTTCTTGAACTTTGTTATTTATTACAGACTTGTTATTCCCCTAAAGCTCCCAGACTACATAATCCTCTAAGACAGCAACCAAAAGATGTGTGAGAAAATTAATCGTGCTGAGCCTGGGCATTTAATTTCCTTTCACCCTCTAGTACCTTTCACAATAAATCTTGAACCTGAGCCTTTTGCGCATTCTCCCTGCACAGGCAGGTAGTTGGGGAAATTTTGTTTAATTTAGAAAATACCTAATATTTTTTGCCAACTCTCTTTTCATGAATGTAGAGGATCATTGTTCATGGTCACTTTCAGGGACGCTTGGAGACAGAGCCATCGCTGCTAAACGAAGGTGCTTGCAATTCCTAGGTGTTTGGATGGGTATGGAGCTCAATATTCCAGTTCTAACAGGTTGAGGTTGGCTACGGAATTCAAGTGAGTGCACTGATGCATACAAACCTGGGCATACGATGCCACCAAAACAAGCACGGCAGGGGTAACGTTATCAAAGCAAAGAGATGCTCAGCCCTGCAGGGAGGCTGCTTCTCCGTGTGTGTAAGTTTATATCCCCCCAGAATAATCTTCAATGTCACTTGGAGTTGAAAACAAGTGTTTTTATCTGACTGTGCCCTGATAATACAAATATACAATATTACAACTATTATTTAATCTCCGACCTCTCAGACTCATAAAACCACATTTTGTAAATCTTAACTTTTATATCTAGTAACTTATTTCTCCCTCTCACATTTCCAGTTCATCAGTGAACCATCCTCCAGCGACCCTTGTTGCAAGTGGCAGGAACAAAGTACAGGGCCCCGGGGCTCCGCCCTGGCATCTACCAAGCTAAGGTGTGCCTCCGCTCTCCAGACCAGACCTTTCCTGCTTATTTTTCCTTTGTTTCATCAACATAAAACAAAAATCTCAAGTTGCTAAGAGATGAGTCAAAAGATTGCTTTTTCCCTTGAATCCCTATCATATCCAACACCACGTTTGTTTAATTTTTTAATGTGATTAGAAAATTATAAAATTTCTGCGTGGCTCACACTTGTGGCTTGCATTGTGCCCCCTCCAGACAGCACTGATCAGACGCCACTCCTCCTGCCCCTGCCCTGTTCTGTCCCTGACTCTTCAACCATCCAAAGGGTCCTGAGCTTGAGAACTGGCTTTACCGCTCAGTTATATAAGGAACACTGAGCACAGGAGTTACCCACAACCTGCAGCAGAGCCTGTACGAACACCACCTCCCCGGGCAGAGTGACAGGTGAGGAGGTGGGAGTTGCTCTGACCACTTTCATCACTCTCCATGGGACAGGAGCTCCGGTCCTATCGTGGCAGCCCACCACTCAGTTCCACCAGCTGGGACATGGAGCAGAGAAGCAGGCTTCTTTTTCTGAGAAACATGGGAAGCAAATGAGCACCACCCCAAGCAAAGAGGGAGGTTTAGGTATAAACTTTGTCAAAGTCACACGTGTTGCTCCTTGACACCGATCTCGTCTGCATCTCGGAAGGGGACGTAAATGTAGGCAAACCTGGCCGGGAAAGAATGGGCCACTTGACAGTGAGCTAATGGCACCCACCTGCATTAAAAGCAGAAATGGTCCCCCGGTGATGCTAGGAAAGACAGGACCCCATCGGAGGGGATCCTTCTAAGTGTCTTCCTTGAAAGCTCACTGGCTTTCCAGACCGAAGAGGTCGCCACTCTGTCATCTGTGCACCGGGATCTGAATCTCTAGGTAAGGAAAACATAGCCCATCCTTTTTCAGAGGTTTCCAGAAACAGCTAACTGTCAAATGCCTGGGGGGAGCTTTTCAAAAACCACAAATGCGCCCACTAAGGATATGTGGAGATGGATTCGTATGAACCAGAGCCTGAATGGTGCTCACCCTTCCTTCAAGTGGAAATTCTCAAGAGAATAAAATGAGAAGCTATGTTCTGTGTCTTGATTCTCGGATGAGTTCATTAATATTTATATGTTGTGTGGGTTGGGGCAAGGGAGCAAGACAGGGTTGGACATTGTGCTAAGGACCAAAAGTTGGACGTATGTTGAGGAGCAAGTGCACCATGGAATGATTCACAGCCTGTGCTCAGTAAGCTCGCAGAGTATAATACATCCAAACAGTATGAATTGTTAGATGCACTTAGCCATATGTCCTGTGATGTTCTCATGGTGCTTTAAAAACACACTAGTGTACATTATGATTCTGTCCTTAAAAATCAATGGCTGGGGGTGTGCTGTCGTCTCTGGGAGACGTCAGCTCCTGGCCAAAGGGCAGGAGCCCCGGGAATAAGGGGGAGTGATAAGGGGGAGTGAATAAGGGAATAAGGCGTCTGCTGTTTCACCCATTGGCCACCCTCTTTCCGTTGTGAAAAAGCTCCTCCCTGATTCGTGTGATATGAAAGGAAGTGTCAACCGCAGGGTCTTTCCTGATGTCCGGCCGTACAAGTGAGCAAATGACTAGCCTTACAGATTGTGATCTCCCAAACTCTGGTTGGTCCAAGGGCCAAAAGGAGTAAAATAAATAAATAAATAAATAAAAGTCCTCCACAGAGTCGAGGCACATGGGCCCTGAGTGACTGTTTCCCTTCGCCTGCAGGCTGTGGCCTGGGGGACCCTGGAAGCCCAGAGCCCCTCCACATCCCTTCACTCTTTCCTAGTCAAGTGGCAACCATGGTTTGGTGTTACCAGCGCAGACTCCAGCTCCAGAGATGAGTAAAAAGAGTCGTAAGTGTAATCTGGTCCTTCTGGCCATAGTGACGGGCCCCCTCAGTGAGTGTGTAGGACTTCTGTTTGATGGCTGAGGGAAAAAGGGAACCCCTGTCTTGTCCTGGACAACATGGTGTATACTTCTGTGTTACCTGAAGCTGTGGCAGCCTTTTGAGTACCTGGCAAAAGTCAGCATGAGAACATGGTCAAAACATGAAGGAAGATAGAGCCAAAGAAAACACAGAGGCACACAGAGAGCCCTGATCAAACCTCACCTGAAACCCTATAAACTTCTGGAAAGCAACCTCTACTTTTGTATATCATATAACTTGTTTTTTATGTAAGCCAGTTTAATCCTATTTTCTATTACATGCAACTCAAATCTCTTAAACTGATACAGATTTTGGTGCTAAGAATGAAGAAATAAACCCCTAAAAGGTAGGCTTGACCGAGAGGTAGAGGGCCAGCAGAGGGCAGTGTGGAGCCCAGTGTTCCAGCAGGGATGTTGGTCCCAGTGCCAGTTCTCCCCTTAACTGCACTGTGATGTTCCTCACAGTAGAGAAACGTTTCCCTGTTCCCATGTTTCTACCAAAAGCAGAAAACCAAAAAGTAGTACTTCTGTTTCCAGAGAGAGGAGAGGCGGGTCTCTGGGTCTGCTTTCCTCATTTCTATGACCGCAATCTCTACAGGCATTTGAGTTTAAAAACCCTGGGACAGCCTTATGCCTGGTTTTGGGTGGTAGAGGGACATAGTGGTCAGTGAGGGGCAGGGAGTTAAATATATACTCCCTGAGGTCCTAGAGCACTATCACTTAAAAATATAGAGTATCCTTGGCGCTCCTGTGGATTTCTTTAGACTCCATTTAGTCATTTTTGTTAACTAAGACATGTATAAAATCAGGAGGCTATCATAATTAAGAGGGTATCATCATATAACAACTAGTTATATTATTAACATTTAACTGTTCAAAAGATGATCATTCTTGAACTTATATGGGCTCTATCAAAGCAGCTCATGCCATTTCCTATTCTGAACTTTTTTTTATTACAATAATTCCGAGCATTACTGTCAGGAAGCCACGAGGAGTTGTCGGGATCTTTATGAGAACACCTCCAAATGCAACATCAAGAAAGACTATTATGTGCAACCCAGTGCAGACGAACAGGTGACTACAGAGGTTTTGCAAGATGAGAAATGTGAAGCACAAAGAAATGTAGATTCATTTGTGTTTTCATTTGGCAGCATACATTCTAGGAACAGAGCACTAGGGGAAAATAACTGCACACTCCCCCAAGTAATTTCTGAAGAGTGGCATAATCAACTCGAAAACAACACCCAAGAGGAGCACCAATTAAGAGTCTGTGTTAGAGCCGTGGCCTCTGTAGACACCTTGTGTGTTGGGGTTTCTAACAGCCAGGTTTTCAGTTCTTTGGACCTCCTGAGCCAGGTCCAGCCTGAACCAATGCTTAAAAACCATCACCATCAAAGCCAAGTGTTTACAAGATCTTACCAGACGTAAATTCAGGTGATTTTACGTGGCATTCAAGGCCAGGCAAACACCAGCACAGGTAAACAGACATTTTTTTCTTGAATTGAAAACAACAGAGGATGAGCAACGGTGGGACCACGGGGAGAAGAGAGGGGCCCTTCCACATCCGAGGGCAGTTCTGTCCAACAAGGCAGGACAGGAGCGGTGAGAGGCTCCATCGTAGACAAGTGACTTCCCCTGGCTCTGCTTCCACTTCTTCTGGTGTGAGCTAGAGTTGATGACAGAGTCCCATCACGTTGTCAGGATTCCACGGGCTAATCATGTTAAAGCTATCATAACAGCAGCTGGTGCGTAATAAGTTCTCAATAAATGTGATTCTGTCCCTGGCCCCTAAATGCTGACATTCCTCAAGATTGCTAGTAATATCAAGACATGTTGTGGGTTTCCATGACTTTTATTTCTAGGGCACGGCTGCTCACTTTTTTTAGAAGTAGATCATCCTCCTGCTGGCCTGGACCTTTGTTGGAAGAGGTATAACATTAATTCCCTGGGCTATTTCTCTGCAATAGTTCCTAAGGCCAGTTTCTGAGAATGTCTGAACAATACTTAAATTTTACAGTTCCATGAATTAGGATAATTACTCTCATTAAATGATTGTATCATGGGATACTTACTGGCACACAACGTAATACAATGGCTGGTGGCCTCTTTGCCCTTTGGCTTTATAACAAAACTCTCCTTAAGTTCAGGAGTCGCTTCCTCAGACTTAGGGGTTTTTCTGTACAAACAGGATGTATGTCAGGGCTAAAAATTGGGTTACTTTACAAATAGGGGGAAAGCACTGAGCATGTTACTTATAATCCTATTTTTAGTTCCACTGCCTTCCCCATTGCTGCCAGAATTATATCAGAAACACAGATGGGATTGTGTTATTCTACAGCTTAATAGTCTTCAAATGGCTCCTCACTGCCTAGAAAATGTCCAAACTCCTTAACGAGCCCGGGGTTCTCAGCAATCTGGTCCCAATCTGCCCCTGTCAGCTCATCTCTCCTCACCCCTCCTTCACATCCATGTTCTGACTTCTGGATACATCATGTGCTTTCTCATGTGGGTCCCATGACTCATGTGGGATATCTTTCTTACCTGGCATATTACATTTCACCAGGCTAAACTAATACACTGTGTTATCCTTCATGTTTATTTCATCTCTCGCTGGCTTCCAGGCAGAATTCATCATTTCCTTCTCTGAGCTTGTGAGAGCACAGGGGAGGTCAAAACAGACACATTCCTGCCCTCGCAGTCAGTTTAATGGCAAGTCAGACACTAATCAAGTAATATCATGAGTATATTATAAATTAAACTATGATAAGAAGACATGGTACTGTATGATCATTTTGGCATTAAAAAATTTTTTCTAAAAGATCTGAAGAATAGCAGTAAACTACATGAAGAGAAGGAAGAGTATTCTCATACAGTCATGTGCAAAGGTCCTGTGGCAGGAAAGAGCATCACAGCGCACGAGCTGAAGGCCAGGGCAGCAGGAATGGAAAGATCACTGAGGAACCTAAAGCTGATTGATCCTGGAGAATAACACAATAGCCTTTCTTCTCAAACCTTTACCCACTTTAATCGTTTTGTTTCTAGAGGAAGATACTAAGGGATTTCAAGAAAATTCTGTATAGAATTGGCCTGATCTTCAATACTCTAGTATTACCAATTCTTAATGACAAGAAGGTGAACTTTCCCTAAAGACTGCTACCACATTCATAAATGAAATGTATCTATTTTACTTTTTTTTGTTCTTCTCATACTGCTTCTGGAAGACAGTTCATGAGCTGTCAAAGCTATGCCCAGCACCGCGGCATTGCTCAGAAAACAAAGCAGCAGCTTGTTTCCACTGGCAGGAGGAAAGAAACGTCCTGTGCACACACCCCCACCGCCAGACCCCCCCCCCGACACGCCCCCCATAACCTGGAGAGGCCGAATGAAGGAGCTGCTGGGAAACGGACGGCCCGAGTTTACTCCAGGTTGGTTTCTTTACAAGACTTGTAAAGACTAGTGTCATCGCGCTTAGAAAACTGAGAGTATTGTTCTGAAAGTGAATACTAAAAAAAAAGTCCTCGAGAGATTCGTTTGCGAGAGACTTTTCGTAGTAAAAATAAAGGGGATCATTGCTCTCTCGGGGTTGATTGCCAAACAAAGGTTATTCTGAGTGATGGATTTAGGAATCCTGTGTGCATTACACTTACAGTTAAAAAATGCAATGATTTGACCTTTACTTACTTACTCATTCAACAGGTATTTACTAAGTATTTACCTTGGCCTTGTCACTATGGAAACTATGGTCAGAAATGCTACATACTTGCAATTTATATATTTTATTTTCTTGACTCACATAGCTGAGTGTCACGGGAAACAAAGTAACCCTGGAAAGACTCGCACATCTGTTTAAGTCGTTGGGTCTCCAAATGCACACGTATCAGATGCTAATTTCCATTTTGCGATCGAGGACATTAGCCACAACTAATTATAGTGCTGGTCACAGCACTGAGGGATGGGGCGGCAGGAATTGTGATGATGAGTCCAGGATGAAAGCACTTCATCACTTTTGATAGAATTAGAACGAAACTTTCCATTCTGCTGGTGTGAAGTACATTACCGAGGAAAGCAAAAATGTAATTGGTCTCTCTCGATTCTAAAATTAGAGGGATTTTTGTTTTTACTAAGTGTCTTTGTTGGAGCTTCTCTAACGATTCAGGACAAGAAGTCCCAACGCTTAAGTTGTAAGGGCAGGGAGACGGTGGAGTTAGGGCAGGCGGGGCTGTGCGGGCCGGGGACCCCCGCTGACGACTATAAAAGGAACCGGCACCTATTTGCTCACAAGCAGACTGGCCTCCGCTGGGCACGAAAGCACAGTGTTACCCAGTCCCCTACTAAGTTCTACTTTATGTTCTCTCTGTTCTTGTTAAACAAAACCTTATTTGACTGTTGCCTGGATACCAGAGTCTCCAAATTGTATTGCAGAGTTCATACTTCTGTCTCCATCTGTCGGGTCTTTAAGTTCTTATAATATCAAACACTCAACCTAGAATTTATGGTTGTGGGGGCACCGAGTACCCTCTGAACAGAAATAGGAGAGATGGTGGTTTGTTTTTTCCCCATTAAATCAGTGGTTCACGAATGGTGGTCTTTGTGGTTTTGGAGACCACAAACTCTTCGATATTTTATTTTCAACCAAGGGTCTCCCTGCTTCTTGGGTTTGTGTGTGTTTGGACTAACTTTTTGGAAATAGTGCACGTGTAACAGGAGGACCTCTTTAAAACCAGATCCTTCAGAATTTTGAAATGCTTATGGGTAGAAGCTGGAAAGAGGTAAAAACTGACATTTAAAACCTGCCAAAGTATTCCATCTTGCAGAATATAGTAACTTTGATTCTCTTCTGAGACCTGCTGTTTCTTTGTTCTTATGACTGAGTGGACATCCTCAGCTAATAAAATAAAAAACAAACATTAATTCATTCTCTCTGGGCACCAGTGTGAAGCCTCACAAACCCTTCGTGCCGGCATCATGGACGGGCAGCCGGCGGTCGGACGGTCGACACACACAGGGCAGCGTCTCTGCAGACATCGCTGTCTTCCTGTCGCGCAGCCACTGGGGCTGAGAAAAAAAAGTTTCTTTTTCCTGAGGAATTTTGTGTGCACTCTGCCTACAAAGTGTCCCTGGTGTGTGTGAAGAAACTGTATTTTTGTTTGAGCAGAAACTCTTAGACAAGATGAGGAGTTGAAACCAAGAAGCCTGGAGAAAGGATTGATGTAGATTTCTTCGAGTCAAACTGGAAAAGGCACCCAAAAGAAATTGGGTAGAACTTGATGCTGTTCAAGCAGAAAGAGTCTGCTAAAGCCCTTGTGCTGTTCCATGCAAGATGACCCAGACTTTGAGGACTACACGCACTTTACCATTGTGTTCTGAGGTGACTAACTTACTGAGGCTGGAGTGTAAGGTCACAAACCCTTCGAGTAGGGTTGGGACTTTTCAAGAGGGCCGGGGATATCTCACTGTTGGTGCCCTGAAAAGAGATAGTTCCAGGAATAGCTGAAGAAACACTTGGACTTTAGTAAGAGGGAAAGTTACTTACTTGTTTCTTGCCTGTGGCTATTTTCAATAAGCCTGCAAGTAAGAGACAAATGCCATTGCCACCGAGGTATGAGGATCAAGCCCTTGCCAGCCACAGGGAGACCGTCTGGGGAGCAGTCCACCCTGACCCGAGCACGGACGTCGTGGTAACACTTCCTGGGAAAGAAGCCTGGGTCTGTGGCTTCTGAAAGTCGCCCCACCTCCTATCACTTGTATATGTTCTGTGCTGTGCTTCCTTATGCCCAAACTTGCAGTCAAATCCGGTTTGGAGAGCGCAGCCTGAGGGATGCCTTCCAGAGTGCTGGAATGAGGAGCTCTGAGAACCTGCTATGCTATGAAAACAATGAGAACACGGAAAAAAACTGTAAAAATCAGCCTGCTCAGAACTCTAGAAATTAACTAAAGACTTGCAACAATCCAAGCCATTTTATTCAAGAAAAGGTGGCTGAATCTCAGTAAGAGCAGGGAGTTTTGTGGCGATTTAACTTGCCCTAACCCTGTTCTCCTCTCCCCAGCTCCGTGGTCTCCTTGAAAATCGATAGCCTGAAGCTATGGCAGCTCTGACCACCAGCAGCCTCGCAGCCCACAGCCCGTGGAGGGAGCAGAACAGGCTTGGAGCTCTGCAAAAGCCTTGTCATGCAATTCGCTAAAAAGTTCTGTTCTCAGGACTGGTCTAGATTTGTCCTGACTCAGAGCTCATTCTGTGAGAGCAGCTTTATCTTTGGGGGGTTGAATGAAAACAACGGGCACCAATTGTACAACATCACAGCTCCCGCAGCATTACCAGTTAGGGGATAATAAGAGGCTGACCACAAAACTTGAAAGAAAAAACTGGGGTTTGAGACATCCATGGAGAGCTTTGAAAAACTCCTCTACATCCTGGGAATGCAGGAGGCCATGCCCATATTCAGGAGCCACGTGCATGCCCAGGAAGACGTGAGAAGACTCCAGTCTCACACATAAACAGCAGAACAGTAGGGATCTTTGAGAGGGGTTATTGAGTGACAGCAAGCATGAGTGAGTCTCCTGGGACTAGAAGTGTTCTATTTCTTGGTCTGGATGTTAGATGCACAACTCTCTTGGTTGTTAAAATTCCCTGGGTTGTATACTTAAAATATGTGTACTTTATGGTACGTATATTATTCCTCAATACGTATTTTAAATCATCAGAAAAAAAGAATTTTAAAATATGATTAACACCCCAAAAGAGATGCCAGGGGTGCATGTGCGCAGGGGAAAGACCACACGAGGACAGAGGGAGTAGGAGGCCATCTCTCTGCGAGCCATGGGGAGAGGCCTCAGGAGACATCCACCCTGACACTCTGGCCTTGGACTCCCCAGCCTCCAGGACTATGTAAAACTTCCTGTTGTTTAAGCCATTCAGTCTGTGGTGTTTTGCACTGGCAGCCCCAGCAAACGAATCTACCTAATTTGTGTTAGAGAGTATTATTTTTAAATTGTTCCTAATTTTAACACTATTTTAGAGAGTTCTTTCTATGCGGAAACTGCTTCTTTTTTAGGATCTCAGAATTTATTCCATCTTGCTTCATCATGTTCCTTTGAATCTTAGTGAAGACAGCAATAAGAAGTATTCACATGAGCAGGTGAGAGGTGGCGGCCTGTTTCCCAAGGGTGCCTGGACTGTACTGCCGTCCGCGCGCAGGTGGGCTCAGGTCAGGGAGACTGTGCTGTGCAATGCTCATTGGCGAGGGCACCCAACCAAGCCTCCCCACAGGCTGTGCTTGTGAACCTGTAAGTGTCATTTTGATGTAATTGAGAAGCAACCTAAGAGCCCAAGCCCTTTCCTGCCTACTTCCACCAGGTATTCTCTGTGGCAACCAATTTTTATTGCCAAGCAGACAAAGGTTTTATCATTTTTGAGTTAAGGTGTTTGTGCTAAACCAGCCAGGAGATCAGCGGGAGCAGAGGGAGAGGTTATCCAGTCCTAAGCAAGCAAGAAGTGAAAGTTTAGAACCTTCTCCAAGGTGTCTCGGCAAAAATGACCCACATTCTATTCCATAAGACATTAAAGAAGAAATTTTACTATTTGGAAATATTACAATGGCAACATAATGTTGTGTCCTTGTGGAGTTCAATTGTTGCTTCCTAGCTACCATATTAACTTGTAGATACCTTCCTACCCTTTCCGATCTTGAAGTATTTCTAGAAACTACCAAATTTGGGCCACCAGGCAGTTTGTGAGTTCCTGTAGGAAAAACGGGGTGTAAATGGGTCGGTAACACAGGCTGAGTTTCCCATGTCTCCAGTTGACTCATTACTGGCAGCAGGAGCTGCGTGTAAGAATCTACGCCTGGTGGACTTGGTTGAAGCTGGCCACCTTGATGGTCCACCGTGACTACGCTGACGGCAACCTCTGCAGCACCCTCCAAGGGCACACTCCACCCTCAACTCGTCCAGTGAGGCTATCGGACAAGTGGTCCCTCCCCACTATTCCATCAGGTAAAGTGGCAGGAGCCTCAGGGCTGCTCTATCCAGAACATCTCTGGATTCGGTGATGCTCCATTTGATGCCCAAGAGGCTGTGTACAAACAGTAATCCTGCCATGAATGCCTGACATTGCCAAAAACACATGGCAAGAGAGAAGCATGCTTACAGAGCAAAGGGGTGTGCGCATGTATTTTTAAACAAACCATAGAGTTAAAGGCACAGTCACTGCTCTTGTCTCCTTCATATCTGAGTCTGCACTGTGAGAAAACAGCCAATCTTAATGTGTTGCTTAAAAGTAAAGAAACTGAGACCCTCATTTTATAAATGAAGTGCAAAGACTCTGAAAAGCAACCTATGTTCTTTTTTGCTTTACAGCAGACAGAGGGACCCAGAAATACCCTGGCTCCTTCTTTCCTCCTGCCCCCCAGTCTCCCACCAAGGCCTCTCAATGGTCAGGCTTCCGTGAAAGCCAGAGGATGGGGGAGTGGGGAACGTAGAAAGTGCTGTCTATAGTGGTTATGCCATCCTCCACAGAGAGGGCAGAGGAAAGAATGGCTCTGGTTGCAAATACGTGAAGCCTGGGGCAGAGAACCTGTCAATGAAAGTATGCATGTGTATAAACACACACTTACCAAGAAGCTTCTAGAAAACAGTCTATATGGAAAAATGTTAGTTTTTTCCTGTGTTATGATAGTTTTAATTTTTTAATTTGATTGTATTTTCTGATTTTTCTTTCATGTGTATATATACATATATATTACTCTAGTTATTTTTTAAAGATTACAAGTTGTTCTCAAGAGTTATGCATTAAAAAGGAAGTAAAAATTGCAAACATTTGGCCAACAAATCATGGCTGCTTGCATAAAAGCTTTTATATTGCTATCCATGCCCATGTTGTCCAGAAGGCATACAGGTGTAACACATCACGACAAACAGTCACGTGCTTCAGAGTGGAATATTTACAAGGACAAGTCTTTTTGCTACTAGTGGCTGCCCCTTATAATAACACATGAACTCATTATTGTGCCAGCAGACGGACTCCTTCCTCTTAGCACAGCTCTCACCTCCTCCAGGGTGGGGGATAATTTAAAGGCCAGATGTAAAGAAATGGTTAAAGGCAAGAAAACTTCATTCATGCACTGGCTGGTGTGGCTCAGTGGGTTGAGAGCCAGCCTGCAAACCAAAGGATCACTGGTTCAATTCCCAGTCAGGGCGCATGCCTGGGTTGCAGGCCAGGTCCCTGGTGGGGGCACACAAGAGGCAACCACACACTGATGTGTCTTTCCCTCTCTTTCTCCCTCCCTTCCACTCTGTCTAAAAGTAAGTAAATAAAATATTTTAAAATTTTCCTTTAAAAAAACCTCATTCAGTCACTGTCTTGATGGTTCAAATATATTCTGTCTCTGTAAAAGTAATGTATAACTGCAGGATCATCACAAGGCTGGCCCCAAGCAATTCACAGAAAGGTACTGATGGACAAGGTTTCCCTTAATGTACTTAAAGGAGGCAGCTCTGTGCATGGGAAGACACAGAGAGGGAGTTACACAGCAGCCCATCCAAGCTTCCAAATTTCCATGAATACCCCATGATGCTGGGAGTACAGAGGAGACGGTGGGCTTTTAGGGAAACTCTCCTTCACCATTCTCACAGCTGTTATAACCACATGACCCTGCCTACTGTCTGCAGGTGCTGGCCCCCTGCTTGCCTGTCCAGTAGCTACGAGTGATTTCTAATAACCCCAACACATTCCCCAAAGCCTCTTGATAGGCTGAGAGACTGAGTGAAGTGAATGTCCATTTGCCTGGCATACTGCCCCCTCGTGCCATGTACATCAATCTTGGCTCTCCATTGAAATCACAATGGGAGCTTTCTTTAATACCAGTACCAGGGCCCCGTGCCTAGAGACTGTGAATAAATGAGCCTTGTGTGGACCTGGAGCATCCACAGTTCTAAACACTTGTCAGAGGCAGCCAGGGTTGAGGATCACAACCCAGAAAGAACCAGACTCCAATCTACCAAGAGGTATTTCTGAAAATGCTTTTTAATAGGCATACATGAACCTCCCACTGGAACCGGTGTCAAAGGTTCTCTGCCTCTCTCCCCCAAAGCAAAGACTAAATGGAATTTTTCATTTAACTTTAGAGACCTTCAAAAAGCCATTTGCTTAACTATTGCATTCACTCAAAAGAAGTTCAAAAGGAAGCCCAGTCTACTCAGCCTGCTGCTGGGCAGTGGCCGAGACCTTGTAGCCCACACAGAGTGGAGTGCAGGGTTCGAGAAGGCTGAACCATGCACCTATCCCCCACAGGTGTTTTGACATACTGCAGCTCTGTTAGTTTTTAGTTCCCACCTGAGACATGTCCATATTAAAAGCTAGGCGTACACACACACACCATACAGATAAACCTTCTGGTCTCAGCCCAAGTCCTGCTTTGAACAACGGAACCTCAGCTATGTTACTTCTCTCATTTCACCGATGGAGAAACTGAGAAGGGGGTCGCTTTAGTTTTCAGCTCAAAGGTGTCTTCTCCCAAGCAAACATCCCAGACTCCCCACTAAGTGAAGTTAAAGCCTTGGTTGTCGAGACCCACCATCCCCTCTGCTCCCTGTATCAGACCACCTTCCGCCCCGTCTTACAGCAAAACCCCGGCACTATCCCATTAGTCGCAAGTCCCTTGAAGGCAGAGAGAGACTGTACTCTCTGGTTCATCATCGTATCCCCAGCGCCAGGGACTGTGTGTGCCACATGTTAGGGGAGGTGATGGCTCTTCCTTCATTTTTATCAAGTAACTGTCATTTTTGTCATGCATGGAGCCAGATATCCTAATTCCTTGCTTACAAAAACACATTCCATCTTGAGGAACATGATAAGAACATACATTCTTTCAAATCCATGTCACTGCCACTATGCATAAAAACACCTTCAGAACTGACTTGGACGTTTGGGAGGAGTCTAATAATCCAAAAAAAAAAATCTTTACGATAACTGAGTAAGACTTCAGCATGTAGCCCAAATCGTGTCAGAAAGAATTACCGAGGTTTTTATTTCTAAAAGAAAAGAACATGGGAAGGGAAATGAGTTGAAAAGTGAGCACAGGCATCAGAGGCAAATTGAAGGGGAGCCTTCTGGCTGGGGCGCTGGAGAATTTTTACATGATTACATGCAATTTTGGCAGGAGCTTACACGCTTACTGGTGTGAGAGTGCTTGAAAGAAAGTCAGCAGCCTGTTGTGACTGAAAAAAAAATACAACTGTGAGATGAGCGCCAACAGCACACGGTACTAATCATGAACACCTACAAATCCACCTAATTTTCTTGGTAAAAATAGTACGGAGGATGTCTAGTGCCCCCTGGCAGCCGCAGTGGTGGGGTGGGGCGGGTCCCCGCTGGGCGGAGGACGTCAGCCCTCAGTGTCATCCTGGCTCTGCCACCCTCCCCCCCCCCGACAAAAGACCCTCAGTAAAATGGTTTGATTTTTTTAAAAAGATGTCTTATGGAATGTATATTTTCAGAATCTCACACTTTTTCCAATATTTTCACTTTTCATCAAGCAAAGGTACATTTAAATCATTATTTTAAAGGAAAGTAGGTTCTTGTTAAAATATGCTCTTTCCCAGATTCCACAACTTTCTATACCTTTGAATATATGGATTTTGGACTCTGTGTGTGTGTGTGTGTGTGTGTGTGTGTGTACAGAGACAACTATATTATTGGTTCTCTGCAGACACAGGGTCTCTGTTAGGTGAGCTGTGTCTTTAAAAATTTTTTTTCTTTCACATAAAAATGTAGAAAAGACCCTATTAAGTCTTTTTCAAACAATTCTATAGAATTATGTTGTGTTCTAATTCATTATTTTCTGTTTTTATCTTTATTAACTCCTGTCTTCTGCTTTTTTATTGCCTTTGTAATTCTTCCTCTAGATTTTTGTGCAGAGGACATAACTCACTTACTTTTATTGCCATAGTATTGAATGTCTTCTGCATCCCATTCTGGCATATTAATGGCGATGCAGCCACATCCTGAAGATCTAACACAACGCAGCAACGAAGCACATCGCAAACACACATGGGGCACGGGTTGAGTTGAATTATAACCATATCATTATGCAGCCATGAAAATAAATGAGTTAAATCTATACAGGTTGCCTGGCAGAAATATCTATAAAAATTTGTTCAGTGAGAAAAATAATAATAGGCATAAGAGACTATATAATTTTCTCTAAAACAAAAAGTGACAAGCCTTTAAATAACATGTTCAAATATGGCTACATGTTCATGGAGAAAGACTGGAAGAATAAACATATTAGTTATTTCAGGGAGGAGGGAGAGCATATGAAGATAAGAATACACACAGAAAATGTTTTTAAAAAACATAGCCAGTAGAAAGAATGATATGGTCACATTTAATATAAATTATACATGAAAATAAATATAAAGTGAAAGTCAGAAAGATGGCCACTAAAATATTAAATCCTGTACCTCAAAATGGCCTAACCTCAGATGCTTTTAACTTCCTCCCTTATATTTTTCTAATTTTTATTAGTTTTTATCTAATATTTTATTGTATTGTTTTCCATTACCATTCAGTCCCCTCGTACCCCTCCTCCCAACCCCCTCCCTGCAATCACCACACTGCTGTCCATGTCCATGAGTTCTCTCTCCTTTTCGCTTGATCCCTCCACCCCCTCCCCAGAGCTGTGCTCCTGCTCTCCATCTCTGAGTCCGTCTCTGTTTTCCTTGTGTTCAGTGTGTTCATTAGATTCCACTTATGAATCTAACTGGCTTTTGCCTTTCTCTGACTGGCTTATTTCACTTAGCATAATGTTCTCCAGGTCCATCCATTATAAAGGGTAAGATTTTCTCCTTTTTATGGCTGAGTAGTATTCCGCTGTGTAAATGCCCCATAATCGTTTTATCCACTCATCTATTGAAGGACACTTGGGCTGCTTTCCTATCTTGGCAAAAGAAAAAAAATATTTTTATGATATGGAGAAACCTTCTCACAGTTACACTCATCTCAATTGGTTCTCATTTACACCAATATATATTTATATATTTTCTGCTACCACTATCCTATTTTCCATAGAGATTAAAAATCTCTCAAAGAGAAGCTAATTTTCTACCTGAGTTGACAAGGTCTGTCAGCTTTGCAGAAAGTGGTAAGAGTAACATTTTTTCCTTTTGATCAGAAAACCTAGGAAGATTTAGAAGGTGATTTAATAATATTTATTTTTAAATGAAATTTCTGTAGGAATGAGTAATGCTTCCCTTAACCTCAAAATTGTTGAGGAATGTATTAGAGTTCCACGGAAACGAGAACCCCCCAACTGTAGAGCAGCATGGCAAAACTGCAAAGGCTTCAGAGAAGCATCAGAAAAGATCACCGAGGGATCTGAAAAATAAAACGTACAGGACAAAGTTAGAGGACAATATTGTTCAGCAACATACCTGAGGGGAAACTGAATAATCATTTTCACATCTACAAATGCCTCTGTACAGAAGAAGGAGGCCAGCTGGTTTCCATCTTCATTAATGATGCGACCAGAGGGGAAGGGAGAGGAGGAAGTCGCAGCAGATGAGACATGGGATAACTACAAAGACCCGGTGGCAAGATTTGTCAAACATGGGATGAGTTACTGAGAAGGGTTGTGGGATTAGCTCTTCCTTCTCCTAAGGGGCACTTCTCCCATCCATCTGGAATGGTTTAAAGGCAATCTGGCCTCAGGAGAGGTGAATGCCTTCACGACTTACAGGCTCATCGGACATTGCTGTGCATCTAGTGCAGACCAATCTGGACAAGTACATTCCCCTCCATCACTCTCCACCCCAGTGTCCGGTGATGGACTGTTTACTGTAAAAGTTTACAAGACAGCATGGCAAAGATTGGCTGCTGCAGGCAATTTAACAGAGAGTGGGCCATGGCACAGCGTAAACCTGGCTCCACTACACACAACTTCAACAAAGAAATTTCAGTGTGTCCTGTAAACCTAATTAAAGTGTTTTGCTGGTTTTCTAAACAATTTGTTTTACTTTGGACCATTCTATTGATACAGGATCTGAAAGCAGCTGCAAAGCAGAGCCTTTTAACAAGATGACTATGTGTTATTTTGCAACCATATTTCACATATAGTTGCTTGTTTTTACCATTTGTAACATGAATATTATTAAAGTAACAATAAAGAAAAAATCAAAGATTATCCCATTGTGATATGAGACAAGGATCAAGGATTGTCCACTGAGTACTGTGAAGAAAACTTTGGAAATCAGGCTCAAAAACTAGTAAAGAAACCTAAAATGTCTTAGAAATAGCCAGTACTTATAATTTAAAAAAAAATTTTAATGGTGGTTTAAGAATATAGAACAAAAGATTTACTATTTTAACCATTTTAAGTACAGTTCAGGAGTGTTAAAAACATTCAGATTTTTGTGCAACAGATCTCTAGAGCTTTTTCATCTTTGCAGAACAGAAATGTATACCCATTAAACAACTCCAAGTCCTGGACACTGACCCCCAATCCTGGAAACCACCATTCTTTCTGTTTTCCTTGAATTTGACCACTTTAGATACTTCCTACAAGTGGAATTATATAGTATTAATATTTGTCTTTTTGTGACTGGCTCATTTCACTTAACCTAATGTCCCCAAGATTCACCCACAGTGTAGCATGTGGCAGAATTTCTTTGTTTTTTTGAGGCTGAATATGTTCCATTGACTATGTATACCACACTTTGTTTATCTAGTCATTTGTGGGTGGATATTTGCTATGGGTCCTAATTTTTTTTATATATAACAACAAGTATTTTTTTAAAGATTTTATTTATTTATTTTTAGAGAGGGAAGGGAGGGAGAGAGAGAGAGAGAGAGAGAGAGAAACATCAATGTGCGGTTGCTGGGGGTTATGGCCTGCAACTCATGCATGTACCCTGGCTGGGAATCGAACCTGGGACACTTTGGTTCCCAGCCCACGCTCAATCCACTGAGCTACGCCAGCCAGGACAACAAGTATTTTTAAAAATGTGTCAGTTATCATGTTGTTATCTCTATGCTCTAAACCTACTCTTGTACTCTCCTGGAGCTAATGGGACTTATGACTCTGTAAATGCAATTTCTGCTTGGCCCACTGACTCCCTACTAGGATCTGTCAATAGGGAGCATTAGAAGGAGCACACTAGGCTGAAGGAGGTTGCATTTTGCACAAATACAGGGTCACCCCAGGAACGGTCCTTGCCTGGCCAGGCAGTTCCTTCCAGCACTGTACCAGCAGCTGAGCAGTTTGTAGAGTCAGCATCATTGCACCTCCTCAGGGACAGCAATACCAGCAACACCAACATCTCCTCCCAGCCACCTGAATGGCACCTCTATATGCCCCTTTTCCCAGCTTCTGCATTTTAGTAACTTCAACATCAGGCCTCCCGCCCACAGCTTTCGTTAAGGGTGGTAGCTGCTTCCTGCAGTTACTAATTCTGAGGTACATCGGTACTCTTTTCTCACCTTTCCAGCTACCCAGTCAACAACTCTCTATGAAATGTGCTCTGTTCAAATAGCTGGTCTGGTTTCTACCTGCTCACTACTCCCGAACTGATACAGAAATCACGCAAAGATACTTCCCAATCTTCTCAGAACCTTCCAGAAAGGGAGAACAAGCATAAGGAGTGTCCAAATAATTGAACAAATTTATTCACGCACTCATAAGATAATGTTAAAAGGAAATGCAAGTTGTTACAAGAGGATAGAGGCAGAGCCGCTACCCCCGAGGAGAGTGAATGGAAGGCGGTGGGAAGACACAACGTACCTGTGCAGGGACAATGTGCGGGAAGCGCTGGTGCAACTTCAGGTGAAGTCTCGGCTCAGGGGTTAGAGTTGCCCTGCAAAGTGCTGGGGCTGCCCTCTGACCTTTTCTCTGGGTTTCTTCTCCACAACCATCCATAAAGTTAAGAAAAAGTTGGGAAAACAAAAACTCTGTGTGTGTGTGTGTGTGTGTGTGTGTGTATTCTTCTATCTCCTTTACATTCTAAAGTCTTCAAGAAAATAATCATGAAAATTTTGTCTTGAACACTGTAACTTGTCCAGCACTGAGGGGGGCCCAGCCTAAGAAAACTTAGTTATTGGTAGTCCACAACCTAGGTCTCTGTTTCCCACAAAACTCATTCCCATGAGAGATGTGTATGAGTCGGTATAGGAATAAATCCATGGCTGCTTATCAGAATAATAATAGTAACTAACATTTCCTGCACAAAGGCTATGTACCATACATCGTCCTGATTGCTTCTTATGCATTAACTCCAATTCTTCAACAATATCCTTATTATTATAACCATCACTTTGCTGATGTTCAAAAAATTAGGCTCAAAGAGAATTTATGAACTTGTACATGGCTCAAAAGTAGGGTTTCATCTAAGATTCATCAAATACAAGAGCCTGTGGTTGTCTCTGTATTGGCCCATGCTACTGCCCATCTTTATGAAAGAAACTAAAATTTCAAGAAAGTATTTTGTTAACCTACTGATTTATCTTCTATTTAATTATTGTTTCAAATATAATACTAAGAATTAAAAATACATTTGTTTTTAAATATAAATTGGCTCTTCCTTGAAAGTAGAAAGATATTATTCATATTTTCTGATAATAGGCATAATGTAAAGTTATACATTAAACTTAGGGGAGTTAGATGATAATATTATTCTTCTAGAGAATAATATTCCGGCAGTACTTAGTCAAAAAAAAAGTGTGCATATACCTTATCACCATGCTATCTCACCCCTGGGAATATAACCCAGAGAAAATATCACACAGTCCAGAAGAATCTTCAGCGCAGTTTTATGGTTGCAGAAAGTGAGCGATCTCCATGCCCATACAGGGGAGCAGTGAGGTAAATTGTGATGAATGCATGCTATTGAGTTCTATGCTGGAAAGCTTTAAAAAAAAAAAAAATCACATTTTCAGACTCCCTTGCAGCTAGGACTCTGTACCTACCCTCTCAGATGTCCTTTTACAACACTGTGAAAGTAACAGGGACATGGAGGCTAGGATTCTGCTGCATCAGCTGGATCTTCTGCTAAACAAGGTCCTGAAGATGTCTGTTTTTGCTGCCACAGCTTCCTAGCCACACTAGTCTCTGGCTGTAGCAGGACACAACACCGGCCGCTCCCCTGTTCTGGAGTTTCATGGTAGCCTTTGAGTTCTTAAAGTAATTCTCCCAGGCTCAATTTTTAACCCTCCCAAGAATTCTGTAAATTGTTTATCACCCTGTAATAAATACATTTTTGGCTTATAAATAAACTCAGTAGAAGAATTTCTGTTGTCTGCCCTGATAACAAAACATCGTATCATTTTCTGCCTTGAAAAGGATGCTTTGGACATAGCTTGTCAGGATCTATGAAGAGCAATCAACATTTCCGTGTCAGAGTAAATAGTTTTTAGCAGATTTTCTGCCTCTTTTTTTTGCTAACAATAAGACTTTAGAGTCTAGTATGTTTCAAGGTTAGTAAATTTGGTGTTAAAAATAAAGCTTCTTAAGACTAAACGTGCAATGATATCTCCTACTAGCTACATATACAAAATGTTTAGAAATATGACCCAGCTAAATCACCAGGCACAAATATGACTTTATTTATACCAACATATTTTGTGCAAGACTTGCAGGCACCTCAAGGGAAACCTTGAATCATGTTCTGTTTATTTTTGTTTTACTTTATAGTCCAAGCTAAAATTGAACACACTTTCTTTGTTTGTCTAGTTTTACTTTAGCTTATGTGAAGTGAACTATGGAATTTGAGGAACCTGAAGGAAGCTTAACAGATTTCCCCGTAGCAAACCGAACATCTGTATCACTGTATAGGATATGTACTGAGGCACCTTCCCAGCTAGAAGCAGCAATTTTCAATGTCAAAGGAGGGAGCAACATTTAAAGCTAGTTTCACACAAGGACACACTATTTTATAGAAACGGCACATTCCTGGTAGGCTGCCTTGGTAATGAGGGAAGCAGCAGGACTAGTAAAAAGCACTGAGAGGCCAGTGGATGGAAACCGCCAATGAGTGGCTACCATTTCCTAACCATTGCCCCTACTGACCAGTGGCCCCAACCCTTGGGATGTACCTGAACTTAAGGCACCAAGAGTGGGCTTCTCTCACCCCTGTCCTTAATACTGCAGCCAGTGTCTGGGGAAAGGAATTGGAAAACAATATACAAGGTCTGGCAGAAGTAAGGGCTGCTTGAGTGTGGTTCATTAGGGTCATAATATAGGTATAATAATTTCTGGTTTTAATTTGAACATTTCACCTAAAATGTCATATGGTGTGCCTGACTGTGATAGTGTTATGTTACAGAATTATATAATTCTGTAATCAGAGATTTTGTAATAAAAACGGGTGTTATTTGTGCCAGACCCTATGTATATTCTCATTTGCCAAATGCAAAATGGAAAAGCTTAACCCAACATTCTAGAAAGAGAAGGTGATCATACTCAACCTTAACGGCATTGCATTTGCTATTTGCTTCAACTGTTAAGTGCTGAACTTGAGAATAAAAAACCTGCCTATGAGTGCCCACCCTACTACTTATTTTAGCCCTGAGACCTTGGTCAAATCCCTCAGTACAGGTTTCTGTTGCTTCACTATGGGAATCATTGCTTCCCGGTCTAATCACAGGACTAGGGTTAGAGTGACATAAAATATTGCACACAAGATATCCTTAAAACTTGAGAAAAACCATACAATTTTCAGGTGTTAGCATAGAAATATGTTATATTCTTGTCACCCGTGTGATGACTACCAAGTTTTGAAAACAGCATCTGCTCCAAAAACTGTCGCCGCCAGACGTGGACCATACTTTCTGCAGTAAATATTTATCAGCCATAATCATCTGTTGGATGACCGTATGTACGAATGAGCAGAGTGTGTTCCGAGGGAGTGGGGCTCCTTGGAGTCACAAGGCAAATGCACAACATATATTACACAGAGCTGCGACAAAGGAGAACAGATGCTTCTTTGCCTGGTTGTCTGCCTTTTGGACTCAGACTGCAGCAACTAAACTGTAATCACTCTTTAAATCCCTTGCAGGTGTTTTACTTGGCTCCTCTGCTCTAGCTGCGATGACTTTCCACGCTCTGGAATCTGTGGTAATGGCTGATGATGATATGTGATGACATTAATTAAATTACGAAAGGGAGGAAAATGTGTGTCATGGCTGCTCCCAGTGACTACAAAACATAAATCTTGTGTCTACAATGATATTAGGGCCGTTAGTAATAAATGCGTGGTAATGCCCAGTGTCCTAGCAGCCTCACTGGTATTTTTCCGAAGTCAATTCACTGGATGGTGCATCTGTGTTAGTAACTGCACAGCCCTCTATTGCATATACATAGTCATTGACAGGCCTGTGAGCAGGATTTCATACTGCAGAATTCCAGGGGAGCACCGATCACATGGTTGTAGCACAGTGGTGCCTGCATGCGCCGTGCACAGCCTACAGGCCCTTAACAATCTCCCTGGTTGTGAAGTGGACAACAATGCTTCCACCGCCTCCACACACACACATTACGTACTTTCTTCTATTCCTGACCACTAAAGAATGGGGAACTGATTTTATAAGACGAGTATTGAGCATTTCCTTTTTTAATTCTTCTTTTCCTAGGATCCTGGCAGAAGATTCTCAAATGACCCTGCGATATGAACTTGGTTGTTTATATTATACCCACCAGAAATCACTTTTCAAACTCCGTGAATTATAATAGTGACGACATGTTTAATACACAGGGGCTTATTTGGTTTTTCCTCTGAATTTGAAACAAAGTTTGTGAGCTCTTGAAGTTATTTCTGGATGAATATTGTATTAAAAAAATTTCTTAAGACTACACCATCCCAAAGCAAATAACGTTAGAAATAAGAAGGCTTGCCAATTTAGAATCTCTGTATTTTGATGTAGACACTCTGGGTGTCTGGAAAGAGTCCTCCTGAGGATTACATGAAGCACATGCTGTTTCACTCGTGCAAAAAAACCTCTCCTAACACATTTACAAATCTTTGGGTGGAAACCGTTTTAAGAAAACTTCTTCTCCAGTAATAGCATATCCTCGAGCCCCATTCCAGATGTGCTAAATCAGCAGCTCTGTTGTGGGAGGGGACGATGAGGGAAGCAACAAACTGTGTTTTAACAAGTCCATTGGGTGGTTCTGATGAGGTGGTTCTCAAAGTTTTGCCAGCCTGCATTTGTATCTCTAGGTGATACAAATGCTACTGGTCTGGGACCACGTGTTTCAAAAACAAAACAAAACAAAGAAAAAAACACTCCTCCACAGCATTTGTAAAATCCTATTATCACTAGAAGAGTCTGATCAGCTAAAAGAAGCTTTTCCAAACAATCTGAATAAAATCACCAGTCATTGAAAAATCTCTTTGTAGATTTTCTTCCTTTCATAGAGACAGTAGATAGTAAGTAGATGGGAATATAACAGCATCTCATCTTCCCGTAGGAAAGCTCCTGATTGATATTTCAGTAGTTCTGTGCTCTTCCCTAATGGCTGGGTCTTGAAATCCCTCGTCCAAGTTCTGGTGCGTTTTGGTGTCTCTTTATAGCTATCCCCCACTAAGCTACTTCAGTCACTGTTTGCCTCCATCACTCTCCATAGGTGGTAGACTCGAAGAGAGGTGAGACTTGGTTCCAGGATCACTTCAGCCTTGTACAAAATGGGCAAATGCCAGCCAAGCGATTAAGTCCTTAAGCAAATTAGAGAAGGAGGTTGCCACGTTGCAGAATTCCCGAGGAGCACCAATCACATGGCCGCAGCACAGTGGTGCCTAGAGATGCGCCATGCACAGCCAACAGGCCCTTAACAATCTCCCTGGTTGTGAAGTGGACAACAATGCTTCCACCGCCTCCACACACACACAGTAAGTACTTTCTTCTATTCCTGACCTTTACTTACAGTGCCTAACACTAACCATCTCACCCTCTGTCCTAAGGAGAGAGCAACACAGATAACTACTCCTAGATTCCAGTAGCTGATAGCTATTGGGATGCCTCCTCGGCCATGGCCCTTTCTCTGACACCACGTTTTTACCCAAAGTACTGGACCCCAACAGCTGTCCCCACACCACGGGATAAACAGCTCATTAGATATGGGTGGCATCTAACGAGGGAAAGAGACTACACTGGCTGACTCTTGGCCAGTAAAAATCTTTGTCAAGAATTTAAATGAAGAGATATGGAGACTAGGTACTGGGAACTGCATCATATCAATGCAAATCATTAGCAATAAAGTCCAGTGAAGTGCTCAGTTTTCTGAAACTGGCCAGGTTCCCGCTCTTTGTGAAGGCTAATAGCTTTTGTTGGTTCTACGAGGTACTCTGTTCTGCTTTGTTACTGGTTATACGGTGATACTCCACCTTCCCCACTTTCCCAAGAATCTCCACACTTTTCTTTTATCTGCTCTGGGCTCCAGGAGCTGCCCAAGGCATGTGGTATCACTCTGGTTCTCGTGCTTCCTGGCTTCCATGGGAGCTGGCCAATGGGACACCTGCAAGTCATCAGAGGGTGGAGAAGACAGAAGCCACAGTATTTCTTCCCTCCTCCACTCCTCCATGCTTCAGTGCCTTCTCTGCTAGTAGCACCACCCTCCACAGCTGCATCTCTTACCAGGAAATCCCTCTGCTAAGAAGTCAGCTCTCACTAGCTATGGTAGCACTAATTTCTCTCTTCTCCCCTTAGCCCTAGGGGTGGTACTGGCTCCTCACTGGGCGGTCCCTGAGTGCCTCAGTACCCCTTGTTTATTTTCTTAACCATGTCCATACCTCCATAAATATTTCTTCTACTAATGTTCATTTAAACTATTTGGGTAAACTCTATTTTCTGCTGGAACCATCACTGACACCTAATAATCTTTCTGATTACTAGAGGTAATAGGAATATCCGCTTAAATCGGCCTTGATTAGGCTGTGGCACATGCAAGCAAAATGACAGCTAAGTTATTCTGTCCTTTACAAGCGGGTTCAAAATTCTGAAAGATGATATCATTTTCAGCTAAATATGGTAGATTTTTCTCCTTTCCTTCCAAAATTCCATTGAAGAGTTGAATAAAAACATTTCAATGGCGCTAACCCACAAAATGAAGGAATGGGAGCAAAGGCAGCAGTGAACCACAGACGGCAGTGAGGCTGGGAAGATACCGAGGGGACAGAGGAGCACAGCGCGGGAGAGCAGTCCAGCGGAGGGGAGCACCAGAGGCAGGCTGACTTCCCGCCCACGCCCTTGCCCGGGATGGCGTGGGAGGTGGGAAGACTTTGGTCCTAACGAAGTGCACTGGTTGCAAGGCTGCATATGAAGTTACTGAAACTCCAGGTCTCCTCCCCTGCTCATCAGATTTTGCTTTCAAGAAATAGAACCAGAAATAGTGGAGGATGGGTGTATCGGTATGGCTGAACTCAGAGGGTTGTGTGGGAGGCTGAAGGTGTGGGAGGCCTGCCCCCACCCCCAAGCCTCAGCCCCACCCCACCCAAACCTGGCTCTTTCACCGACTTGCAGAATTCTAGCAGCTGAAAGGGATTAGAAAAATTCTCCTCTGGAGAAAATGCCCTATCCAGAGAGAAGACATCAAAATACTGGCAACTGGGAATCCAATAAAAGGCCAGATTTAGGCCTGGGCACCACAAATGGAAACCTATGGGTTGAGAAGCCTCACTTGTGCACGCAGAAAAATGTCTTTTTAGTGCCCTGCTAAAGTATGAATGGAAACACCAAAGCAGAACCACTCTTTGGCCCAGACGGCAGTGGCCTCTCGCTGGCCCTCTATTTTAGAGATCATCATAAATCATAAACACAGAGAGCAAACGCGCTAAAGAACACGCGGCGCCTCTCCTTCCGGACTCAGCACAGGGCTGGGACAGTGAGCCACAGCCATCAATGTGCATGTTTAATATCCCGAATAAAAACAAATTTTTGGCATTACACCTGAAAAAATGTTTTTTTGCTTTTCTAAGCTTTACTTTAACTTACATTTTTCTGATGAAAATATGTTCAAATTGCATACTCTTCAAATATAATTATGAACTAATTCTTTAGGTCATTACTGTCAACATAAGTTATGTAAAAATCTTGCTTATAAAAACACAGTTAGTATGTTTACTGAAATAAAGGCAAGAAGAATAATTCAGGGAATATATACAATTCATAATGTACATCTTCATTTTATTACTTGTCCAGACATCTATTGATCTGTATGCAGACATGGGCTGCGATCATTAAATTCACTTGTTCTTGATGACTTCGTGTCATATGAAAACCAACCACACATACTTTTTATTATTGTTGTCATTGTTTTGAAAATATATTTGTCAAGGCAGGAAGACTGAACAGTTTGTTACTTTGAATTACAATTTCTAAATATTTAAATATGTGGTTTATGGGCTTCTATCTGCAGTCTCATGCTGGACCCCTCAACATTAGGAGAGGCCTGAGCCACAGATCACTGGACATACGAGGAAAACCTCAGTAGGGAAATGGAGGAGTACAAATGAATGAAAGAAAGGAAATTCTGAATAACAACACAGTGCAGGGAGGAAGGTGGCAGTGATGAGGGTGGGAGCTGAGCCCACTTGAGCTTGCTCATGCACCCAACAGGGACACCTAGCCGATCTCCGATCTTCCGAAGAACAGAGTGAACAGCCAACAGAACCCCAGCTGATAAGAAGGTTGGAAGCCAAAGTGTGTACAGAACTCTTAAAAACAGGCAGTAAAAACAGGAGATTTTGTAGGCCGCTGGCAAGGTTCCCCAGACCATGGGTCAGAGACCAAGGCTGCCACGGCTGCACTGGAGAAGAGCCGCATCGGTGATAGCCACCGAGTGACTCCCTCCCCTCCCAGAGCGGGGAAGCCTCAGACCCACTCCAGGAGAGACCTGGACGCGTAAAGTCACTGGGGGAATAAAAAGGCACCCAGTGACACACTGCCAGCGGCACACACTGGCCCGGGCAGCGGTCACTGACTGGGACAGTACCAGAGGAACTGGGGAGCCAGGTGACACCTGGACCTGGGAGAAGAGATGGGCCGTGACCCAGGTAGACTCTGCGCTGGTCAGAGAGGTGGACTGTGTGGAAAGCCGGC